>NW_025767113.1:1435000-2067500 GCF_003918875.1 Haliotis rubra | reverse complement strand
GTCAAGGACGTGGAGTAGAGGATGTGATCGAGGACGATGACGGTTCAAGGGCATGGAGTGGAGGATGTGATCGAAGACGGTGACAGTTCAAGGGCATGGAGTGGAGGATGTGATCGAGGACGATGACGGATCAAGGGCGTGGAGTGGAGGATGTGATCGAGGACGGTGACGGTTCAAGGGCATGGAGTGGAGGATGTTATCGAGGACGGTCGTGGGTTAAGGGCATGGAGTGGAGGATGTGATCGAGGACGATGACGGTTCAAGGGCATGGAGCGGAGGATGTGATCGAGGACGGTCGTGGGTCAAGGGCGTGGAGTGGAGGATGTGATCGAGGACTGTGACGGTTCAAGGGCATGGAGGGGAGGATGTGATCGAGGACGGTGACGGTTCAAGGGCATGGAGTGGAGGATGTGATCGAGGACGATGACGGATCAAGGGCGTGGAGAGGAGGATGTGATCAAGGACGGTGACAGGTCAAGAGGGTGGTGTGGGGGATGTGATCGAGGACGGTCGTGGGTCAAGGGCGTGGAATGGACGATGTGATCGAGGGAAGAGGTAGGGCAAGGGGGAGAATGTTGTGGGTAGTGGGTGTCAGTGAGGAGAACAGAGAAGGTGAATCACAGAAGATGTGATCTAGAACGGTGAGCTAAAGTTGTTGGTGCGGGAGATGTGATCGTGGACGGTGGCCGGTCAGAACGGTTGTGTGAGGACAGAGAAGGTGGTTGTGGCGGTGGTGTGGAGGATGTGATCGAGGATGGTGGCGTGTCAGAGGGGATGTGTGAGGACACAGAAGTTGGACAGTGGCGGTGGTGTGGAGGATGTGATCGAGGATGGTGGCGTGTCAGAGGGGATGTGTGAGGACACAGAAGTTGGACAGTGGCGGTGGTGTGGAGGATGATGAGGGGATGGACACAGAAGGCGTGTGGCGGTGGTGTGGAGGATGGACAGCGAAGGTGGGTGTGGAGGATGTGAAAAGGATGGTGGCGTGTCAGAGGGATGTGTGAGGACAGCGAAGTGGTTGTGGGGTGGTGTTGAGGTGGACGAGTGGCGTGGTGAGGACAGAGGGTGGTGGTAAGGATGTGGTAGAAGAGTCAAGGATGGACGGTGGCGGGTGAAGGGGGTGATGTAAATGTTGTGAACGAGGATAACTGTGCATATATGTTTTCTGTTATACCATCAAAACCCGGTTATATTGAGACTATGCCATCTTGTAACATAACTCTGATCTTATTTGTAGTAATACACACCAAGATGACAGCCTGATGTTTCTTTATCAAGCTATCACCTCACAACTCCGTGTTGTGTTTACTAAGGTCTGTCCCTCTGGAATACGTTCAGTGGTGTATGCATGGCTCAGTCTCCAGCAGGACTGGAGTAAAATCGGACATCGCGTATCATGTCATACCGGGTTATTCACATGTTAGAGAAAGTGCAATGAAAACGTCACACGTGTAATAAATTTAGAATGAGATGAAGATGTTGAAATGAAGTGAAACAATGAAAATGTGGATTCAATGAAAGTAAGTAAAAACAATGCAATGAAATTAAATATTTGCGAACTCAACACCAGGTCATCATTGTTCATTAAAATGTACAAAATCATGACTTTGAAAGGCAGGTGATCGTACACTAGCCATCAGAATACAGCTATCCAAAACGGAAGAGGAAAACATTTAACAGCATCACCTTCTTCCTTACTTCCTTTGATGATAAATACTTTGGTGCTTGTAATCTGGAGATCCGATGTTCTGCAAACGTACGTCCCAGCATCGGTCATCTCGGCTGTGTCGATGTACAGGACACTGTTTAAGGTTCTCCTTGCCATAGACACTGTTTTTGCGATCAGAAGTCGGACTTCCCGTGTGACTTTTACGCCATCCTTGAACCAGTCAATGTCATTTGGGGGAGAAACAGCTCCGGTGGCGTTACAAACAAGGCGCAATGCATGTCCCTCTTCCACGAATTGGGGGCCGGATATTCTTATACCTGGAACTAAATACCATTGTGTTCTGGATCAGGATCACAATCTCTTGGAAGGGATTACCCAACACGTTCCAGCACGATCGGGATCACAGTCTCCTGGAACTGATTAGCAAACATGTTCCAGCACGATCGGGATCACAATCTCCTGGAACTCACTACCAAACACGTTCCAGCACGATCGGGTTCACAATCTCCTGGGACTGCCTACCAAACACGTTCCAGCACGATCGGGATCACAATCTCCTGGAACTGCTTACCAAACACGTTCCAGCACGATCGGGATCACAATCTCCTGGGACTGCTTACCAAACACGTTCCAGCACGATCGGGATCACAATCTCCTGGAACTGCTTACCAAACACGTTCCAGCACGATCGGGATCACAATCTCCTGGGACTGCTTACCAAACACGTTCCAGCACGATCGGGATCACAATCTCCTGGGACTGCTTACCAAACACGTTCCAGCACGATCGGGATCACAATCTCCTGCAACTGATTACCAAACACGTTCCAGCACGATAGGGATCACAATCTCCTGGAACTCATTACCAAACACGTTCCAGCACGATCGGGATCACAATCTCTTGGAACTCATTACCAAACACGTTACAGCACGATCGGGATCACAATCTCCTAGAACTCATTACCAAACACGTTCCAGCAAGATCGGGATCACAATCTCCTGGAACTGATTACCAAACATGTTCCAGCACGATCGGGATCACAATCTCCTGGAATTGATTACCAAACTCTTTTAGAGTAGCACGTCTCCTGGGATATAGCTTGCTTCTTAAACTGTTCTCCAAACACGATCAGAGAATTCAATATACACTTTTTTAGAAGATACGGTTTCATGGAACAGTTTGCAGAACCTTTATTTTCTTGAAGATGCGCAAATCCGGTATTTCTCGGACCCATTTCGTAAAATACATAGTTCCCTTAAATATACCGTAATCTTGAATACATCATATCTATTCTATTACTGTTTTACTCTCACGTGTAAGGTCTTTAAGGTAAGATTTTACTTTGCTTTTAACAATATTCCAGCAATATCACGGCAGGGGACACAAGACACGTTGTACCCATGTGGGGAATCGAACCTGGGTCTTTAGCGTGATGAACGGACGCTTTAATCCTGAGGCTACCCTACCGCCCCTGGATTTAATAAAACGTACATCTGTCATATGATGTATCACAGAAATATATGTAAATAGCTTTTTTATACCATAAAAGTTCCAGTGTATGAATTGAATAAACAGTATATAAGACTGTTGGAGGTTCTTCTGAATGAGTTCAGTTCAGCGTAAGGAGGGGAAAAATTCAAATTGATGGAGCAGCACAATTTGACAATGTTCCACATAACGACACACCATGGTTCAGGATCACTGTGAATCAGTGGTTCGAACGTGCGACGAGAAGACCCAGGAAGTACTCATGGGTTGAAAATAAACTATACGCCTATGTTTGATATAAGCTGACATGAAACAAACATAAAATGGTTAGTAGATGAAGATAGGGATTATAGTTATGGTTTGACCTTAAGTTTTCTGAGTTACGACGAGCAATTTTATCAGAGTAACATTTAGGTGATGTTTGTAATGTTTGGGTCAAATGTAATTTTGAAAGGTATACTTTCTTTGAATGTCAGTTCTGTCTACTGTTGCTAGAAATAAAGCCTACTAGTTCTAGGCCAAATGCTAGAAATGTCCCTATCTTTTAGGATCTCCCCGCAGTAGTACAAGTTGTGTCCAGGAATTAGTATGACTCATCCAACCCTACAGAAATATGGAACTAACCACAGAATATATCAGGTTACTTAAAACAAGCAAGGTTTACCCCACTGTTGAAAGAGTGTCCCCATGTTCATAGACCAACTGTATGAGAATTAACCAAACTCCAATCTAATGGACGGTGACAAGCACTGGTGTTCAACATGGTCTAATGGACGGTGACAAGCACTGGTGTTCAACATGGTCTAATGGACGGTGACAAGCACGGGTGTTCAACATGGTCAAATGGACGGTGACAAGCACTGGTGTTCAACATGGTCTAATTGACGGTGACAAGCACTGGTGTTCAACATGGTCTAATGTACGGTGACAAGCACTGGTGTTTAACATGGTCAAGATATGAAATATGGGGGATAAGGCTTGGGATATCATATTACCTGATTTTGAGGCGGCATTTCCCCCAGCGGCAGTGTCTTGCACCGTCAGTGACACTGCGCGACTCAAGACACGTTCTCTTCCGGGCAAAGTACACATATAAACATCGGCGTCCTCGGGCGACACTTGCTTGATGTGGAGGTTCCAGCCCGAGGACTGCGGCCGATGATGTACACTTATACGGCTGTCGCTGGTGAACGTCAGTGAACCAATAGTCAAGGGATTGGGGGACGAGTCGCGACGCCACACTACCTGTAATGCGGGAAATACGAAAAAGCAATGATACATTGAAGAACATCATAGAAGGGTCCGACCTTTTGATAGTGTGGGGGTAGGGAATGGGGATTATAACATTCAAGGCCTCAGTAAAGCTTTCAACAAGTTTTATGGTAGACAGGTGGAGGACATTGCCAAATTTGATGCATCAGTGACATGATGTCGGATGCAATTCACTATTTTGACTTATACCATACGTTACCGATATATCTCCGATGAACAGATGACTAAGTTAGCCTGTATCTATGACAGCTGGGCAGGATACGCTCACCTTTACGCGAATACCTGGTATTACTGTTTCCTAGTCATTCATAAACATATTCTGTCATCGTGTCGCATGGTAAAACTCACTGGATTGTCTGATTTGTTTACCAACAACACCATACAGCTATTGTAATACTCCTGAAACAAATATCTGCTCATGATAGAGTCACAATTGTACAATCGGCCCTGCTTATGAATGTGGAACGTGTTTTGTCGCTTCTCTTGTGGTGGATGTTTTGTCAGCTACAGCAGCAATGACAGAAACTTTTCAAGAACAAATAAACTTTTTTTTTTTGTACTCTTTTAACTATTACATATGAAAGATTTGTGGTCAGTCTTATGCGGAACACCAAATTTATTCTTAAAAACTTGTGGTTAATTAGTACCGAGCGATTAAAAGTTGCCAAAAAGTCGCCTGCTTCACTCTCGCCCGCCAACGAAACCACAGACAGGTTACGTAACTCTGTCGCCAGCGCACTGCAGTGACGTCATATGAGGAAGGATTTTCAGTTAGTTGTATAGAAA
Organism: Haliotis rubra; assembly: GCF_003918875.1. NCBI lineage: Eukaryota > Metazoa > Mollusca > Gastropoda > Lepetellida > Haliotidae > Haliotis > Haliotis rubra. Next base: position 2,062,285 of record NW_025767113.1, on the reverse strand, counting down.
GTGTGTAGCAAGCTCATCATTTTGATGATTTCTCGACATCAACGACGACATGCCAAATCGTTGCGTTGTCGTCAATTGCTCCTAGAGGATGGGCGATGGTGTCACCATGCACAGATTTCCACAGGACCCCGCAGTTCGTGCTAAATGGGTTATGTTTGTGAGTGCGAAGCGAGCGTTGTGGAAGCCTGAAATGATATCTTACTTGTGTTTAGATCGCTTCACGGAAGTTAAGGAATCAAAACTACTTACTAGTCGTAGTGAAATATGTATATGATTGATGACCATAAAGATTTTCCATGACACAACTTGTAACATAACGATTTCGGCCTCAGAAGCGAGGTTGTGGTCGAAGTAACAATAATTCTGTAAGTAGTATTATATTGACACCCACCTCGCTTCCACGGGAGAAATTGTTATGTTATAAGCTATGTCATGCAAAATCCTATAGGCCACCAATCAAATACATATTTTACTACAAGTAGAAAGTAGTTTTGATTTTGTAACTCGGTGAAAACAAACCTAAATAGCATTTATACTCAGTCTGGCGGATGTTCGCGATAGGGCGCCGCCAAAATCGTGAAGTCATGGGCTAAAGTTTGTTAGAATTAATGAGATGATGGTTTGTTTTCATCAAGTTAGAAAATCAAAACTACTTTCTACTCGTAGTTAAATATGTATTTGAATCATAACCAAAAGCTGTTTGCATGATACAACTTATAACATAACGATTTCTTCCACGGAAGCGAGGTGGGGGGTCGAAGTGACAATACTGCGCGACAAATTTCTTGCTACATTCACGTGGTTAACGTGCACTCACCAGTATGTAGATACTAGTCAATGTACGTCTTTATATTTGGTCTTATAATCCTAATTAGTTTATTATCATACTTGTATGCATTCTGAAACTAAATAAAAAGCAGACGATCTGCTGATACTTATAGTGCATTTATAACAGGACTGTAATATCTAGACATTTTATAGTTTGCCAATGTGAATCATAATTCGCACACACGCCCCAGTGTATGTTGTCTGTCTCATTACACTTCACGGCGAAAACAATGATTCTGTTGAATGCTACGACAATTGAATAAAGACAAAATGCAAATATTAAAATGAAAACAGATTAAAGTTATAGGAACAATGTCAGGCTATTACCTTGTTCGACGAATGTATCCATCAATATCCACAAAAACACGTGATATGCCATTCATCTGCAGCTGTTCCAAGTAATGTGTCTTTTAACAGTTTAATATACGAAAAAAATGATATACCGTTTCAGGTATGTCACATTGGTGTATAGTCTCATTGGTCACCCAAGATAGCACACCTGGCAACTGATTGCATAATGTCCGCCATTCTTTAAAAACGGTAATTTAGTTAGCCAATAATGAGCAATCAATCACTGTATTGGCGGCTAATCCTTTGAAGGAAGGACGATGTTTTTACGCAGACACAGACACGACAGAGTGTATACAGTATACTAGTACTAGAGATAGTAGTAGATGGTAAATCTACATACAAAAAACACTACCTTGTGTAAGTAATTAAGCAATCAGCGTGTTATCGGTTAATCCTTTGATCGATGTTTATAATGTTGAATATTTACCCCAGACACAAGAAATGCCAAATATGAACCTTTGTCGGGTAATCTAAGTGGTGTTACAACTAAATATACCTGTTATAAATTCATTAACTGACCATCAAGTGAATGATGACAAATAACATGTGTAGGTTTATACCACCTAACACGGGTTACAACGAGGGAGTATTAATTGCTGTATTGCATGTGAAAACGTATGGGCCGACACTGTTTTGAGAATACAAACAGAACTTCATTGGTGCATAAGAAATACATATAAGCATTTGCTGTGTGCTAAAACTGTATGTACCTATTTACCTAAGTAAAATTTCAGATTCTTCTACCAATGGCAAAATAGGGTTGTTTAGTTTACTGATTCAAATAAATCAAATGTCAATTTTTAATATCATACGTAATAGACATCATATTTTTACATGACATGATTAAATATCGAGGTAAAAAAACACAGAAATGGGATCAATTCGGATCAGTCATTATACAAATAAGACCTAACGACACCAAGCGATTTTGACAGAATCGTCTATGAAAACAAGTTGTAAGTCGGAAACAAGGCAAAGCAGGAGACAAAATTATATGACAGTAGATTGTGAGAACATATAGCTTTCATTTTCCACATTAGTTGTCATGATTTCAGGTTTATACAAGCCTGTAAACAAGATAATTTACCCCCTGGAATGTAGATGAATTCTGCATCGGCCCTCATATCTAGTCCTCATATGACGTCACAGAGACGCCCCGCTCTGATTGGTTGAAATTTCGTTCGCGGGTGAGAATTGTGCACTGTTGTCAAAAAGGTCGATTTAAGTTGATTAAAGATCGAAATGAGTAGTTTTAATGACGGGGTTTCATTTATAGCGATGCCAGTTAGTGATTTATGTATTTGTACCCCCTAGAGTATATGTGATCTTTAATTAAAACTGCGAGTCTAACCATTTTTCTTTAAAAACATCTTGCTTCTCGAATGTCAAGAACAAATGTCTAACGTGTTACAGTATTTGACATAGGCGGCCTCCAGCAAACGGCAGAATGTCAAGTATTTAATTCCTGTATTTATGTTATTATCCTATATATTTTGTTTTTCCCAAGAGCTGAAATCCATCCATTCACATTCATTTAAAACAGGAATGGCGAAAACTGACTTGTCAACAGTAGGCCTGTCCTTGTGAATTTCCTAAACAATTAGCCTTGCTCTTCTCACGCAGCTGCCTAAACAGCTGTAATATAGTTGGCACGTAATGGTCAGGTCGTTCAGGAGGTAGACTAACAGATGGAGTCTTTCTTTCGAAATCTCTGAAAACGAGTCCACTGCCTCGTCAATAAATGATACACATTTTGCCTCCTTCAGTGAAGACGTTATATAAACAACATTGAAAAAACTAATGTAGTTATATTTGGCACAAAAAACAACTATCCAATATTCAAATGGTCAGGGGCAGGGCTGAATATTTATGTCTTAGACAAATACAATTATTTCCGCATTACGTTTCATTCAAATTCTAAATTTAAACACTGTGTGGAATCCCTTGTGAAAAAGGGTCAAAGAGCATACAATGTTCTCTCTTTTAACTTGTTTGGAGATGATTTAGATCCAACGGTCTGCTGCATTTTTTTAACAGCAATTGTTGAACCTGTTGTTCTGTATATGATTTAAATTCCTTGAGTGAAACTAGATTATATTTGCAAATTAAAGATAGTTTAAATTTAGAAAAGTATCTAGTACATATTGATATAAGGAAATATAAAATTGCTCTTACACGGTTCAGATTGAGTTTACATACACTGGTGGTTGAAAAGGACAGATGAACCACACCTAAAACACCATTACACGAGCGACTGTGTCCCTTTTGTGTGAACGATGTTGAAGATGAATCTTGCTCATTTGTCCAAACTATTTAAGTATAAGAAATCGTTATCTACCAAAGCATGTCATTGCCAGACCAGGTATGATAAAGTTTGTGGACATGTTACAAACTACTAATGAACAGCTACCTATTAGTATTGCTAAATGTGTTTATCATATCTTTAAACTGGAAAGTACAATGGACACGTTGTAATTATTTACTCTTGGGGTACCATCCCTCATTGCTCTGTTAAATTATTGTATATCAAACTATGTATATCCACAAACACCCACGACTGTGCCATTATGAAGTTTGTAACTGTTGGTTTTGGCCCATGGCATAAATAAACCTTCTGTCTGTATAACAGTGAAGTATGGGGAATTGACTTTGTTCTGCTGCGACATATAGATTCTTTCCCTCCGGAATAATTACAAACGAAATTCTGCAAACGAACTCTGCATGCGCGTGTAAGGTGATTTATGCAGCTCCCAAGGGAGCCGTGCTGAAATAGGTGATACAAACTGTGGGGAGTATAACTGGACATGGTTTGTTTCCCCTATTATTCAGAGTAATTAAATCCGTTGTTCAATTCTACAGTCATATTTTACAATCTCCAAATACCATTTTAAAACACGCTTTAAATGAATCAATAAAGATTGCCAAATACAAAATTGGATGGTTTTATATACTCTAGTTGCCTCTTAGATAAGTTTAACACCAAGGAAAGTAAACTACCTTCCTCCTCTGTACTGAAGGTCCTCCAATTGAAATTTACAGACATGTTCCACTCATCTGTTCAAGATAATCCAAACACATTAAATTCAAGGAACAAACTGAGAACATTTAGAAAATCTAAATCAGAAATTAAATTTGAGCCATACCTAGAACACTGCAATATAATAAAACCCCGTATCCACAAAGCTAAGACTGAGTGACCACAGGCTATAAATTGAACTGGGTAGACGAACAAGACCACCTACATCTTTGGAGGACCGTCTCTGTGATCAATGCTCTGTCCTTGAAGATGAAGAACACTATTTCATGTGTTGTACTAAATATTCAGATGCAAGGAACTCCTTATTTAATTCCCTTTCCTCTCAAATTAATAACTTCCTAAGCCTCACTACCACAGAAAACTTTAACCTCCTGTTTAGAAGTAATGAACCAAATAGTATAGAGATAATTTGCTACCACATGAACAACTTTAAACAAATATAGAACATCTTGGTATTAGCATAAGTTTTGTTACTCTGATTCATTATATATCTTGTTTATGCCGTTTATAGAATGTTGTCACTGTTTCTGCATGGAACGTTTGCGCAGTAAATATCTTATCTTATCTTTATGTGTCCGCAGCTTCGACTGCTGTATATTTTCTCAATGTAATTGAGAACCCAAGACCCGTCCATGTTTACAAATCGCTCAACAAAATCAGAAGTCGCTGATTCGAAATGACATATGTTCGCATAAATGCGGTAAACCTGGAGTGTTGTAATCAGAAGCCTTGAAACCCTGCATGATGACATGTTCCTGATGCCAGTAGCTATGACATGTGTTGAATAGTCGACTACAGATATTCATATCACGTGTCTATCAACATCCTCCATGCTATTGTCAGTTGAAGGTCTTCCTGGTATTGAAACATCTTAACAAAACGTCTTTCCCCCTCGAACTCTGCTGCTAACCTATTCTCTGGGGCTAGCGAAAGAACTACCTGACGTTCATAATAGCCCAAATATACTAGCATGGGAGGCATTGCACTTAACCCCGTTAAAGATGCACTAAAAATCCTTCGTAACTTTGTTCCGAAATTTCAGTCACCTCTGGTATATCCATGTACATGTGAACAGTTATGATTAAACTTAACCGCATTTCCTCCCTTTTCTTTGACCACAATAGACAAAGGGACCAAAAGAGTCTGTCACAAGTGCACAATACTGGTGTTATTGGTTTTACATTGATCGAATGTAATTAACAAGTCCCGATCCCGGTAGTCGCCTCTTACGACAAGCATAGGTTGCTGAAGACCAATTCTAACCCGGACCTTCACAGGTCCGGAAAACACGAGGAAACTAAGTATTATTGACTTCCATGTAGAATGCTTCTGTTCAAATGCGATACTTAGTGAGATTGCAACTTGACCTCTCTGAGCAGTTTAGTAGTGATCCTTCCTAGGATGTGATTCTAACCTGTTGAGTGCCGATGTTTTGAACAGCGCAGGGCAGCACGGCTACTGAACCTTTGTTGACAGTCACATTTGTGGCTGTCGTCAGGAACTTTGGCGTCGGGGTCTCGCCTACAACAGAAGGAATATTATTTCTCTCTGTTAATTGTTGACACAGCGGCCATAAATATGATAGTATTCGTGTACTTGTAAAAAGATATCCTGTGATTAACCTTGTACTGCTGTCTGAATTACTATCCTGCTCACAGGCAAGACAGTGTCTGGCTATCTATGGCCAGTTCTGTTAGCATTAGGTACTGATTATGAATGAAGATTTGCTCCAGAAAAACAGCACAAACGTTTTCAGATTTTCACCCTTTGAAATTACGGTCCCTGAGGATGATATGTGAGATATTTCACCCACCTTTGTAACCGTGTCTTTCCTGATGCGTGTACGTAATACAGTTCGACCTTTGACAAATTGGCAGTAGGGTCCATATATGTTGTAAGTATTTCACGATCATTTCCATCAAGCATGTACACCAAATATGATATAGTGAGTGAGTGAGTGAGTGAGTTTTAGTTTTACGCCACACTCAGCAATATTCCAGCTATATGGCGGCGGTCTGTAAATAATCGAGTCTGGACCAGACGATCCAGTGATCAACGGCATGAGCATCGATCTGCGCAATTGGGAACCAATGACATGTGTAAACCAAGTCAGCGAGCCTGACCACCCGATCCGGTTAGTCGCCTCATACGACAAGCATGGGTTACTGAAGGTTCATTCTAACCCGGACCTTCACGGATCAAACATAATATATGAGTTCCAGAATGTGTTTATGACAGTAAGTGTAGTTCCCATTTAAATGTGATCTTCGTGACCTGTCAATGTCCAGTCCGTGTATCCCGTGTCACACATACCCATATAACACACCCAACACATGAATACACGATGACACGTGGACAGTGGACAAATGTAAGACGTTGTGTGTGGGATTACACTATGGCAGTAAAGTAATATCATCTGTAATCCCAAAATATAACACATATTACAATTTATACATGCATCAAACTTCAGATGATCTGCAGAAAAGCGCATTTTAACATACCTATATGTGAACTTTACGATATAACTAAATAACTAACAACCTTTCGTCCGTGTTAAATCATTGCGATAGAAAGCGTACTTTTATCAGTCCATCGCGATTCCCAACATGACCGATCAAAATGAAGGATTATCTTTCCCTTTTTCCTAATCAGGGTCCCGATTATAAAACATGCGTAGCGTTACGAGCGATCGTAGGTATAGTTCATCATAGACGTAGTGCTTCGAACGCTTTGTGGACAGGGCCCCAGGACCTAGATATTCGAAGCTCTCCTAGTGTTAACTTACGACTACCTTAGCTCTAAGAGAGCTTCGAAAAATCTAGGTCCTGTTATATAAAGTCATTATGTGATTGATCCCTGTACAAGAATCCCACCTGTCTGTTCTTGTATGTGGTATTATTGTATATATTCCCAGTCATGTAATGTTATTCCACTTACTCCTGCGGATCAACATTAAACCCAGACTCACCACACCACAGTAGAGCATCACAAATATGCAAGGGCCATGTAAACAGTAGTTACTGCATTTAATGACATGTTGGATCCTTCAAACAGATCGCGAACTAACACTATACTGGTCTTACCTTGGACAAGGAACCGTTGCAAATTTGCAGTGCACAACATTGAAACAGCGATCAGCCATGCTGACGCCATCTTGTCTTCTGCTCAGTGTAAACTAAGTTCAAGTGTTTCAAAGTGTCTGTTTTGACGTCACACTCAACAGGACATGGACACTCTAACCGTACACTGAATATCAACTGATTGGATTCTTGAGACTCGGTCAAAGTTATATGTGACACGTTTGAAGCACTGACGGACAAAATAAACTATACCGGAGCTTATCATATATAACAACACAGCTCACACATTGATAAAGTGGTCGGTTGTGATGCCCGGTATATTTTGAATTTGACTTTCTCGGTAAGGACGTTATTCTCGTACTTACGTCTACATGTACGCTCTCAAATCGATCTCATCACGATCTACAATGGAACACAAGCAGCTTACAGCATTTGTCAGTGCATAAGGAAATCAACATCAACAGAACAGACAGAGAGGGTCATGCTTCCGTCGGGGGCCGTACATTCTGGCTGCACTCATGGAACAATTACTAAAGGATAGACAGACAGACAGATCATGTGACATGGCCTACATTCCCTGTAAACAGATGTTACATGGCCTACATTTCCTGTAAACAGATGTGAAATGACCTACATTTCCTGTAACAGATGTGACATAACCTACATTTCCTATAAACAGATGTGACATGACCTTCATTTCCTGTAAACAGATGTGACATGACCTACATTTCCTGCAAACAGATGTGACATGACCTACATTTCCTGCAAACAGATGTGACATGACCTACATTTCCTGTAAACAGATGTCACATAGCCTACATTTCCTGTAAACAAATGTGACATGGCCTACATTATCTATCAGACCAGTTTAAACGACAACTGAAAACAGGCGCCATACAAATATTAACTTTATTTATTATTAACTTTATTTATTTCCTGTAAACAAATGTGATGTAATAAGGGCACTTAACCAATGTCGCCTTCTCGTGCGTTTCCGTAAATATCTTTAATGGCTATGTGGAAATATCTTAAAACCGTGAGAATACCAGAACACCAGATCGTGTACATTGCACCAGTCTCGGGCTCTCGCATTCGGTCTCTTTAAGCCAAATATCTGTAGAGTTATGGTAGTACTTAAGTTTTTAAGTATAGCTTATGCAAAACCTTTAGTCGGTCTAGGCTCACCTTTTGTTCTAAGAGTTGTCATATTTCTGTTTTTATATTTTCATGTAGCAAATATGTGTTTTGTTACCATTGCATTGCATCTGAACACTACACCCTTGGGAATCCATGTTGAATATTAAGCATTATGTTTCTCATTACTACATGTATCATCCAGTGTATATATGTATATGTGTGTACATCATATATGTGTAGCTCTACATGTGTTTGGTACCACCGTGACATTGTGTTGCCCCTTTACAATCACTTTCAATTTCATGCATTCCTTTATTTGTTAGAACCCCTCATATACACAAGCCTTGATCAGGGTTCATCGTCATACCGACATATCATAATCGAGCTATATCACTTTTCGAGTCAGCTTCTGACTCTCCGCTAGTTTCTTCAAATTCGCTTCTTACTTCATTAACTAGCACACACTGTTTCTAAAGGACAAGGTATGATAAAGGCCCTTATTGGCCAACAAAATTTCATGATATTCAAAGTTCTACAACATGATAATTTTAGCATATAAAATGCTAAATAAATTGTTGAAATTACCTCCACATGCTTTTTATGGTTTAGTGCTGTTTTTCCTCTTTGAAGACCTCAAAGTTAACCTATTTTACAACATCTCCGAAAAATCTACATTTTCATATTTTCAGAGAGATAAAAAAGTGTGAGCAAGAGCTAACCCATCCCAATTTTTTCACCACACATGAGGAGAGTAAATTAGAATGCACTTCTAAATAATTGTGGTGGGTCACGCTTTTGCTCATATCAAAATGTTTTAAAAAGTACATTTATTTCTGTTATATGAAATTGCCCTTACAACATCTCAAAAACAAATATTGGCGTAAAGTAATACCTCTGAAAACTATCCGTCACATTTATACAACTATACCAGATTCATATTTTATTTTGAATGTTTTAGAGCACTAAAATGAACTTATCAAACATATTTATTAAAAAATTTCAGTATCGTAAGAGACTCTCAAGGCTGATTACTTTGAGGTAAACAAGGGTAGTTTTTGGAGACCCTGTTGATCACTGCTGGAAAAGTAAGAAGACATCAGAAGATTTTTCAAAATATGATCAGGCAGCATTCTAAAGGTGAGAATCTTTGTAATTATGCTAGAAGTTTATCATATTTGTTCTATCATCTGTTTAGCAAACCCCTCTGTGTCACCTGTCACTGTCAAATAACACTGGCATTCCACAGGCTGTAACTGTGTATAAACATACACATTTTAACAAAAATAATGTACCTTTCTAGGATATATTAGGCTACATTAAATATAATGTTAAAATAAGAACATTGTATCAAGGTCTAGCAGATGATGAAAAGCAAGCAGACGCCAAGTGACACATTGTTGAAAGGTGTAATATATAAGCTTAAAGTAACAAGCAGTAATAGTAGAATTTGTAGCCTAGTGGTCAGAGTGATGGTCAGTCATACATTCATGCAGGTTCAAATTCTTTTATGATTTCAAATACATGTATTTGTTTTCAGATAAGAGACATTTGCTTGGACTGATTTCAGGGGTGTCCTTTCATGAAGATGACAACTTAAAACATGATGTTGAAGGTAAGCAAAATATGTGTGTTAAAAAATAATCAATATTATTTTTTTTCCAATTTTCTAATTTAATGTGACAGAATTTCAGAAATACTGATGCCTCAGTGGTGATTAAATCTGCACAAGCCTTCAAGGCCAGACTACTGACATTTGAAAATGAATAGGTAATGTTACCCTTGAATAGATTTATAATATCAAAGTTTTTAAAACAGAATTTTCTTTTGATATAAAGTCATCTGTTTTTCAGTTGAGAGAAGATCTGGGTATGTCAGACACCAAGACAATATGCCTGTTTCCAACAACTGTAGTGATACATGGTTGAATGCTGCAGTTCTTGACAGTGATTCAGAAACTGATTCAGAGATTGATAACCATGTGGATGAAGAGTGAAAGTGGATGTTTTATATATCTTTTCAGTGAATGAGTTGTGAACAATTACTTTTTGAAGATTTTTGAATACTGACTTTTAACACTTACTTGGTGTCAAAATCAAGCTGTGCCAAGAATGTACTTTCACCCGAAATGGGCCCCCTTTGAGGTCCAGACCTGTGATATTTAGGGAAGCATGATTGGTTATTATAACAGCATGTTGTGAATGAGATGTTTACTGTATATTTGCAAGAATGTTGTAAATACTGGCTTTTATCACTTACGTGGTGTTAATTCAAGCTATGCCAAGAATGTAATTTCACCTGAAATAGGCCCCTTTGAGGTCAAGACATGTGATTTTTAGTGCAACATGATTGGTTATTGTAATAACATGTTGTGAATGAGATATTTACTGTACATTTGCTAAAACTTGTTGTGAATACTGACTTTTAACACTTACTTGTTAAAATCAAGCTGTGCCCAAAATGTAATTAGACCCAAAATGGGCCCCTGTGATTTTTAGAGGGACATGATTGGTTATCATAAGTACATGTTGTAAAATTGACCTATAGTTTATATTTGCAAAGAAAATTGTGAATAATGAGGATTTTTTAATCAATTGGCAAGTAATTGAATTACTGTCCACAATGTATTGCAACCCTAATTGGGCCCCTTGTAGTTAAAACCTTGTGATTGATATTGACATGTTTCTTCATCATGAATACCTGTTGTAAAATTGATACTATTTGTATGTAAATAAACTGATAGTTGTATATAAGTCATTATGGCACATGGATATTTCAGACTTCTTGTTATTTTTCATGGGAACTGATAAAACCCATTTTGGGCCCCTCTGCATTGAAATTATGGCCTCAGCTCATTTAAAAACATATCTTTTATGCAAAGCTATCTTGTCTCTAGACAAACAACATCTGTTCAACCAATTCTGTTTGTGGGCCAAAAACCACCCTTATCATACCGTTTCTTTTCAGTTCCTATACATTTCCTTTTTTGGTGGTACCCAGTAACTACTAGTACTGTGGATGCGCGACATTTTCTTTGTTCTCTTACAGTCCGCCATTACTCACATAGTTTACTACTAAGTGCTATCGAAATTCCAAAATAATCGGTCGGGTTGTACAGTTGCACGGCATACACCTAAAGTCAGATGTACCCGTCGGGGTATTGGTTGTCAGCTACACCGTCAGCTGTACCTAGTTCATACCCGTCGGGGTATTGGTTATCAGCTACATCGTCATCTGTACCTAGTTCATCCCCGTCGGGGTATTGGTTGTCAGCTACACCGTCAGCTGTACCTAGTTCATACCCGTCGGGGTATTGGTTATCAGCTACATCGTCAGCTGTACCTAGTTCATACCCATCGGGGTATTGGTTGCCAGCTACACCGTCATCTGTAGCTAGTTCATACCCGCCGGGGTATTGGTTGTCAGCTGTAGCTAGTTCATACCCGTCGGGGTGTTGGTTGCCAGCTACACCGTCATCTGTAGCTAGTTCATACCCGTCGGGGTATTGGTTGTCAGCTACACCGTCAGGCTGTAGCTACTTCATACCCGTCGGGGTATTGATTGTCAGATACACTGTTATCTGTAGCTAGTTCATACCCGTCGGGGTATTGGTTGTCAGCTACGCCGTCGAGGTAATCTGTAGCTTGTCTGCTCAGACTTTTCAGTCGACTGAAGCGGTAACGCCAAATTATCGCGTACCACAGTCTATGATAGCTTGCATGATTATTGTGACATTCGGGTGCACTATACATTGATTTTACATATGAACGTGCTTCTATCAGAGGCGAGCGTCACGTACAATATATGTACTCGTCAAACCATATAAGAAGTTTCATTAAACTCTTATTACAGCTCGATAACTTTGAAAATCAATTCATTTCGTTGTCGATAACTAAATGCTGGGCCTCTTCAACTAACAGTTGCTCAAAGATGGCATGTGATTGGTATGCGAAATGCTGGCTATTGTAAGAGATGTTGGTCGACTATCAGTGGATTTGCCAGAAAACAGTAGCAAAATAATGACCGTCAGTGATCAGGTTGACCACGAGTGACAACTCTTAGGGAGGATACGGCACTCCTTTGAATCACAAGACTTCATCTGTACACGCCACAAGGCCTATTGATAACAGAGAGGCTTCCACATCGTCGTTTGTTCAATAACACGGCTTGAAATCGCCTACAGCGGCCTGATATAGAGTCACTGTTATCCCCGAGATGTCCCTTACAGTATGCCATATGTAACGAGCTGGTTCTGAACGCGAGAGACAGGGCACTGAAGCCATTCAGCATTACTAATTCTCTATTAATAATACACATACATTAGTGTCAACAATTCCTTCCTCCGCCCTCCCTATCAACCTCCGCCCTCCGCCTCATCAACCTCCGGCCCGAGTGCAACATTTCAATAGATATAAGTAGACGCGGATGGATGAGATATTCTCGAGTTAGCTGAGCACTTCTTCCCTCCTTGAAACCCTTGGTCCATTGGAAGGCAGTATTGTATTGCGTTCAGTAAATATACATGACGATTACGCCAGCTCGTGACCTGTGTTGTTTTAAACATACTTTATTCATTCAAGAAAAGGATTGGGCACAAGTTATCCAACTTAGAAAAGCCCTCTCCAGATAATTACACAATTCAACTTACAACAAAGTACACAAGTGACAGACATAGGCTAGGATATGTACAACAGATGTTAACTGAGAAAGCGTTTTGTTTGAGAGATATACATATGTACATATATGTAAACATTCTGGTTGTCAGTGATTGAGAGACCTGCATTGCCTTGTAAGATAAGATTAATATCAATCAGTGTTCTATTTTTGACAATATGTTCTAAAGATTTCAACAGTTTATGTCTTTGAATAGTATACAAAGGACATTCAAGGAAGTAATGAAAAACATTCTCACATCTATGGCCACATTGACATGATGCGTCATTTTTTACATTTATTCTATATAAATCATAATTAAGTGTACTCGTCATATATCTTAATCTAGTGTGCATAGCATTGAACTTCCTTATTCCATATGAATAATATATAGGTGCACATTTTTCCTTCACGTGGATATAAGATTTAAACGTGGCAACAGAGTCGCAATTTCTAATAGCTAAGGGAATATTATTCCAAACTTTAACTGTTGATGGAATAAAAGATGACGTTGAGTACCTCAGTCTTGTATATGGTTGACTAAAGTTATTTGAGTTTCTTAACTCGAAACTTGGCTGGTTGCTAACTACAGGTTGGAGTAAATGTTGAAGAAAACTGGTGTCAGGCATTTTTTAATTTTATAAAATAATGTTAATTTGCGTCTTCTCCTTCTCTCAGAAAGTAAATCCCATCCCGTTTCGTAATACAATGAACTGGAAGATGCATATCTTGGAAGACCAGTAACTATGCGCGCTGCTTCAAGTTGAAGTTTTTCTAATCTATTAGCTTGTTCAATTAAACATCCATCCCATACCTCGCATGCGTACTCAAAGTGTGGCCTTATGAATACAGTATATATTTTCGCTAGTGTTGTTCTATTTAATAAGAACTTTAATTTCCGAAATGCTCCAATCATTTTAGATGTCTTTTTGATAATGTTTTCAATATGATGATGCCAACTCCCGTTAGACGTGAAGATTAAACCCAGATGTCGTGAACTGTCATGTCTTGTTGTTCAAACTGTTGTTCATCGTAGGCCTTAACCATATTCTACGAGGGGAATATTAAGATTTGAGAAAAGCTCACTACGATGGACTGGTGTTGGTTGTTACTTACAACATCTACCGCCACCAGTAGCCGCCCACAGACACCTGTACCTGAGTCTGGAATCCATTGACGTAGAAGGCATTCTCTATATGACGTAACGTCCTCCACAGCACCAATGACGTCATCATAATTTGTATAATCCGTATCACGCATTGAACTCACAGCGCCCGGGCATGTCCCTAAGAAAATGTAGAGCTGTCAAAAGTGAGTGTTCCAGCCATCAAGAACTGTGTCATTGTACCGTCATTGTGTCAAATATTCAGCAAAAGAGATAACATTGAATTTTGAGAAAACTTCAATTGTAATTATTTATTTTAATATATATATATATATATATATATATATATATATATATATATATATATATATATATATATATATCTGTTTTAATCTACCCCTCTGAATCCACGGTGTATTTATGTATGTATGTATATATATATATATATATATATATATATTTAATTTAATCTACCCACGGTGTATCCACGGTGTATTTATGTATGTATATATATATATATATATATATATATATATCTGTTTTAATCTACCCCCTCTGTATCCACGGTGTATTTATGTATGTATATATATATATATATATATATATAATCTACCCCTCTGTATCCACGGTGTATTCATGTATATATATATATATATATATATATATATATATATATATATATATATATATATATATATATATATATATCTGTATCCACGGTGTATTTATGTATGTATATATATATATATATATATCTGTTTTAATCTACCCCCTGTATCCACGGTGTGTTTTGCACATGACGTTTACGGTGTTTTGGCGACTGTTTCGCGTTGTATCACTTTATAAGTTCTAACGCCATAGTCAAGTGTACACTTGTTTAAACAGGCAGTTCAGAAAGCTGGGTGTCCGGATGTCCGGGTGTCCGGAGTAACAGGGTTAGTGCACAATGAGTTTCAACATATGACGGCATTGGGAGACACCTATTATGATAAATATTATAGCCATATATACATCCATATATACATGCACTAATCTTCGAGAGAAACTCGAGTGCACACAGATCCAGTGGCCTGGGCAATAATGGTGTAAACGGATGTAAAGAGTTATATGGTTGAAAGTGCACTATACAAATGCATGATATAATAATTCTGATGTTAAGGAAGAGGAATAGGATTCGTAAATATTGCTCACATCCACATCATCTCATTGTGTGACAGCTCCACTAACCATGAAGAACACAGAGACGAAGCATATAGAAAACAAGTTTATTTGAATGGCCAAATGGACATTGTATTTCTCCTTAAAGGCACAATTTCACACATTTTCGTCAATATGAGGGCCTATATTATATATATATCGGGGCATATGCATTCACTTTATCTTAATATTAATGCAATAAAAAAAGTATTATGCCTGGTCTGAAATCGAAATTGAAACTCCAAGGGACATAACTCTATGGGGTTCGCTTGAAATATTGTTCGGCCGGTAGAAGGTGCCAGAGTGGATTTTATGCAACGTTGCATTAATTCATTCGAACTTTTTAAGTTTATATTGTAATCTAAATACGTACTTGTGTGAATAACTTATATGGTAGCTTCCCTGAGGACTGATAGTATTATTGACAGAAACGCTTTATATATTTTTAGAGAAGTGAAATAGTGCCTTTAAGCGTGTGGCGGATACTACACTGCCGCTTGTACTACATGACAGTCAGAAGGGATGTCTGGCGGGCAGGGCAGTCAGGTGATCAGCTGGGCAGTGGAAGCTAGAACCGAGAAAGCAGACATTTGCAATGTTCTGTGGTACGCGATGTGTGATATATTACAAGGGGGCTCGCCGGATACCGAGAACCAGTGCTCTGATGAACAAGTTAATATTTGCAGCTGACGGGTTGTCGTTGTACATCTTTGTCACAAAAGCGTCACATAACACCATGCCCGTGATGACGATGGCGCCACAGAAGTAGTCAATGATTATTCTGAGCTGAGAGGACAGATTTCAAGCACTTGGTCATTATGTACAAGTCACCATGGTGGGGATGATGCAGCTGACGCGTTACAGCTGTCGTTACATCGTGACCAGCGGCTCGCAGTGGTGATTGGTAAAAGCCATCGTTGTTCTCTTCTCAGGCGTCTCTGGTTCATCGTCGAATCTTTGTTGTCTGAAATGTACACAGAGTGAAACATGGCCTGAGCTATATCGAACGCCACTTGGAACTGATTATTGCGTTAACTAATTTTAATATTTTTTAACTGTAGTTGATATGAACGTCCTTGAAATGACCTACAAACCCCCAAAACTACAAAAGTATAAGCATTACTTGGGGCCCATCAACAACACCCTCCCTTATACTCGCGGCCTCACACATCAAAACCTGTACACTGTTGTGCGACAATATACTTTTATGCCGCTTCGAGGAGTTTTTCTGTTACATTCCAAACTTAGTTGTAGAAGTCGTAGTGTGCTGTAAACGTCGCGAATGTTGTGGTTGAGGAGTACCTGTTCCGTCTGTATATGACAAAGATGGCGACAGCCAGGAGAATTGCCAGGATGACGATCATGACACACAGGCCGGTGGTCAGTGGTGTATCTGCAACCAACATGGACAAGACTCAGGACATGCTTGACTAGTTTATCACCTTCTGTATTCTGGTTTGTTTGTAACTAACATACATGGTTCACGACCCGTTTCTGGTGTCCCCCTCCATGATATTGCTGGGGTGTAGGCTACTAGAAGCGGCGTTCAACCATCCTCACTCACTCACTCCTGTTGCAATAATATGTTTGTATCTATGTCACTATGGGAATGAATAAAAAGACACACACAAAAAGACACCCCCCCATAAAAACAACAAAACAAAACACAACAACAACAACAACAACAACAACAACAACAACAACAAACCCATAAAAACCCCAAAACATACATGGTTCACCAACCCACGCCCTTCCCGAGTTTGGTGGGGGGAATAAGGAAATAGAGCGGTAGAAGCAATGCAGAGACGAACATATCTCAAGGTTACAGTCATGATGTATATTAACAATGTTAGTCATGGGTCATAGAAAGGTTTTGGTCCATTGTCAACATTCCACTGGACTAAATAAACCCTTTGCAATATACCCGAGAACCTGTACATCTGCATCATCCACAATACAAGCGGTTCGGGTGATGGTTGGATATTGCTAGGGTTAGCCTGACTAAAACCGAGTGGCTAAATTGTTCGCTCGCCGTGCTAAATACCCAGAGAAATGTTCCTATCAAAAGTTGAATAGTATATATGTAAACAAATACAAAATGTATATGGTGGTGTAGTGTACCTGTGATCTGGACGTCGCCTACTTGTTTTGCTGCCCCGATGTTTCCTGTGTAGCATCGACCGCTGATTGGGTCGCACACGTTGCTGCCGAAACACTTGCACATCTGGGCGCAGTCAGCACCGTACCGGCCGCTGATGCATTCTGCAATTTAGAAATAATTATACATCATGTCCTACACGGCGCTGAGAAGGGTTGTAGATAACTGATGGCAGCGCCAGGCAAACATATGTCTCATCACCGAATGGTTTAATGTACATTGTCGAGGGCCATTGTCGGGTGAGTTTGTTTCCAA
This sequence comes from Haliotis rubra, assembly GCF_003918875.1. Classification (NCBI taxonomy): domain Eukaryota; kingdom Metazoa; phylum Mollusca; class Gastropoda; order Lepetellida; family Haliotidae; genus Haliotis; species Haliotis rubra. The sequence continues at coordinate 2,044,487 of NW_025767113.1, read as the reverse complement.
TGTCGGCTAAAAAAGTTCTTTTAATCAGCGTAATGTGCCGTTATTACATCCTTCATGCCACGCATGGTCCAAGGATTCACCAAAGGTACAATAGTTTATCTAAACCCCTGCATCACACGTTACATTATTGGCCCGTGAACACTGCATTCCTTCAACAAGTAGACTGTACAAGTGTGGAAGTTGTATTCGGGGGCACACATGTATTAACTCTCTATGTTTAAGTACACCTACAGACGTACTCAACTACACACTGACCGTCGACACCTACCCATTTTACAGACGTCTCCCATCCACCCGACGTCACACCCTGTGGGACATCTGCCGTTAGTCTCATTGCACGGCTGACCATCCATACAATGTCCACACGGAGTGCTACAGTTGAATCCGTAACGGTCGACCGGACATTCTGTCAGGACAATCCAGAATCAGTTTTAGTTTTGACAACGTATACAATTTGTAAAATTTGATTAGATACTAGTTCAACATGAGTGTCTTTGTCCACCCGTACATAATCAGGGCTTCATTGGACCAGTCGATCAGTACGTGGGTGTACACCTATCTCGGTCGCACTTGCGTCGAGTTGTGGTCCAAAGAAAACCAGATCGATATTTATTAACTTTTGGAAAGATGATTAAAAATGGGGTGTGTGTTTGCTTAATCAGTTGATTGTACCCTGCAGGTGCTACTGGTTTGAGGGTAGGTTTGCACATGGATCATACTCTCCAACCGCAGTCACCAACTGTACTTGTGTTGTACATCACTAACACCGCAAACTCAACATACCAACCGCTCAGGCTTTTATACACCAGGATATACTTAATCAATAATGCACAGGAAACACTACATTGCATTTGTTTGTCAACACCAAGACGTATCCTGTTCACAGTTGATGGGAACAGTGCTTAGCGTCCCCAACATGAACATAGTCGACAGGACCAACGGTTAATGCTGCTGTCACGTATGTCTGCTGTCACGTCACGTGATCATGAGTTAACGTTTCAGACGTTCTGTTTGGGACATAATGTCGAACATATTTTAGCTTCCTTGTATGTACATCGCCACTTAAACATAGACGGATGCTATCGGTACTTGGAACATGTTCAGACAGGGGTCACATCGCGGCTACATACCTCTTGCAGTGACGTTCTCATACGGGCACTGTCCTGTCACCTTATCACAGACCGAACCATCGCAGCACTGGCACTTGTACTTGCAGTCCTCACCAAAAGTCCCGTTCAAGCATTCTGATGTACATATATAACAATTTAATTATATCATAAGAATATTAAGAAAGACTGAAAAAACATGTATTGAAATATCTATAGTTTTAAAGCTTTCTTGCCCAAATCTGTGATACACGCACGCACGCACACACGCACACACACACGCACACTACAATAATTCATAGAGTACGTGAACCTGGTCGCACAGAACGGGCGTTCCAGCCATAACATGTTCTAGCCATAACCTGTTCCAGTCATAACCTGTTCTAGCCATAACCTGTTCCAGCCATAACCTGTTCTAGCCATAACCTGTGCTAGCCATAACCTGTTCTAGCCATAACCTGTCCTCATCGTGCCAACATGAGATGCTATCCCAGTACCTCAGAGAGGTGCAGCCTGGAACTGAATAACACTCAGCTTTAAACTTCAGAGCCAGAAGTATCGACTCCTCTGATGCTCAGAATGTAGGAAGTCACGGCTGATACTCACCTTCTTTGCACTGGGCTCCGTCCCACCCCGGTTCACATCCATTTGTGCAGTTTCCGCTGGACTTCATACAGGCAGACCCATCTTTGCAATGGCCACAGCTGGTGGTGCACTTCAGACCATGTTTGCCTTCTGGGCATTCTGTGATTCAAATGGTGAACTGGAGTACAGTATATATCTACCTCGTGTATTGTATATATCCACCTCAAGTACTGTGTATATCTACATCGAGTACAGTGTATATCTACCTCGTGTACAGTATATATCTACCTCGTGTATTATATATATCTACCTCGAGTACTGTATATATCTACCTCGTGTATTGTATATATCCACCTCGAGTACTGTGTATATCTACCTCGTGTATTTTATATATCCACCTCGAGTACTGTGTATATCTACCTCGTGTATTGTATATATCCACCTCGAGTACTGTGTATATCTACCTCGTGTATTGTATATATCCACCTCGAGTACTGTGTATATCTACCTCGAGTACAGTATATTAGTATATCTACCTCGTGTATTGTATATATCTACCTCGAGTACTGTGTATATCTACCTCGTGTATTGTATATATTCACCTCGAGTACTGTGTATATCTACCTCGTGTATTGTATATATCCACCTCGAGTACTGTGTATATCTACCTCGTGTATTGTATATATCCACTCTCGAGTACTGTGTATATCTACCTCGTGTATTGTATATATCCACCTCAAGTACTGTGTATATCTACCTCGAGTACAGTGTATATCTACCTCGTGTATTGTATATATCTACCTCGATTACTCTGTATATCTACCTCGAGTACAGTATATATCTACCTGGTGTATTGTATATATCCACCTCGAGTACTGTGTATATCTACCCCGAGTAGTGTATATATCCACCTCGAGTACTGTATATATCTACCTCGTGTATTGTATATTTCCACCTCGAGTACAGTGTATATCTACCTCGAGTACAGTATATATCTACCTCGTGTATTGTATATATCTACCTCGATTACTCTGTATATCTACCTCGAGTACAGTATATATCTACCTGGTGTATTGTATATATCCACCTCGAGTACTGTGTATATCTACCCCGAGTAGTGTATATATCCACCTCGAGTACTGTATATATCTACCTCGTGTATTGTATATATCCACCTCGAGTAGTGTATATCTACCTCGAGTACAGTGCATATCTACCTCGTGTATTGTATATTTCCACCTCGAGTAGTGTATGTCCACCTCGAGTAGTGTATATCCACCTCGAGTACAGTGTATCTCCACCTCGAGTACAGTGTATATCTACCTCGTGCACAGTGTACATCCACCTTGTATACGGCGTATAACCACCTCGTGCACAGTGTACATCCACCTGGTATACGGCGTATAACCACCTAGTGTACATTATATATCTATTACGTGTACCGTGGGGGAGCTCGTCACGCCGAAGACCCGGTTTCCATTCCTCACATGGGTACAATGTGCCTATTTCTGGTGTCCCCCGCCGTGATATTGCTGGAATATTGTCAAAAGCTGCGCAAAACCATATTCACTCACTATTACGAGTACCGTGCATATCTATTTACAGTGTACAATGTGTACCTACCTCGCGAGCAGTTTCTCCCGTCCCAGCCCGCAGCACATCCGTATAAGCAGGCGCCGGTCAGGTGGTCACAGGTGTCCAGGTTATGACAGTGTCCACAAATTGACCTACAGTCAACACCAAAGAAGCCAATAGGGCATTCTGAAAGGAGACAGTTGAACACGAGTGAATACCAGAACTGGACGTAGTTCACTGTGTCGTCACAGGCTGGATAAGAAGCCGACTATTCGCTGTGTTGGAAGCCATACATATCATTCCTTCTGTAGCCTACCCCCATGGTGAACTAGATAGAACGTCCACCGAGAGAGAGGAAGCGGTTTGATCCCCCGCCGCGTCATTACGTCATAACACACTGAAAGATGGTACTAGTAGCCACCCTGCCTGACGCTCAGGGGATAAAGCAAGAACTGATCGGCTCTTAGTGAGTATACTGTTTGGGGGTGAGATTTCCGTGTTAAACTCTGGTATATCAATCGGCTAGCACTATCAAACCAACATTGATGTAGGATGGAACTAATTCCAACTGCCACTCAAACAAGTCCATTCACATTGGTCTAGGGTGGAACTAGTTCTAACTGCTACTCAAACACGTGGCAGTATAACTGCAATATTAAGGCCACGGTACAACACCTCACTCCATCAATAAAGATGAACATACATACCATTCTGACACGTGGGCAAGGCGAATCCGGGCTTACACTTCCCTGGGCAATAACCGTTAGCCTTGTTGCAGACTGCATCTTGCTGGCAGTTCCCACAGTTGTGGGTGCAGTTCTCTCCCCACGTCATGTCCTGACATACTAATAACAACAATAATCAGCGTGTTAGGTAGGGAGTCAATGACCATGGAACACTCGGCGAGTTACACAATCCCCACAACTGTAGATACCCATCAGTTGGAACAGGACGATTCCCTGAGATTATCAATGTTGCAGCGATCCCTACAGACTAATGTTTGACAATGACATTGCTGTATGACTTCATCTACTGTTCATGAGCAATAGATCGATCTGTATGGTATTTTCTCAGCTGTTTACTAGAAGGAGATCTTTTTTCACTAAGGTTACTGGAATGATTTGAGATCAGCTTATTGTCACTTGCTTCAAAACAAACAAATGTAAGTGCTACTACGAAGCAGTACTCTTTAGCGTTAAAAATCCTTAGAATCCTTAGAGAAAGTGCTACTACAAAGCGTTACGCTTTAGCGTTAACGAATCCTTTGAGTAAGTGCAAAGGCATAATATACATGTAGTTTCGAAAATATGAATGATTTAACACCAGCTACCTGAGGGTGTTACAAGGGGAGTGTTAGGGGTGAGGAGCGGAACCATTAGGGCAGGGGATAGTGTTTAGGGTTGAGGGTCAGTGATCTGGATGAAGAGGTGAGGTGAGGTGAAATTGGGTTTTACGTCGTGCTTGAGAATATTTCGCTCATATGACGGGTGGGTGGGTTTGGGGGTTGAAGTTGAGGGTTGAAGTTGAGGTTTAAAAGTTGAGGGTTGACAGGTGAATGTGATAAAATACGTGACGACAGTTTACCTCTGATGTTGATCAGCCTTATCTTTCGCCACTTGGACAGGGTTTTGCCCAAGGAGTATGTTGTAACGTCCCCGCCAGTCGCCGCAACTGACTGAAACACGTTTCTGCAGGAAAAACACGCAAAACATTTGTTGGTCACCTCTGATACCAGCAAGGTATAACCTACGACGTAGACCAAGCTACGAAACGTAAACCAATGTCTTCTTAAACGCGAGGATAACTAAAGTGTACATGTTCTTTTAAATCTTACTAGGATAACTAAAGTGTACATGTCTGTGAGCAGCAGGTGCTCCTGGCTTCCACTAAAGTGTACATGTCTGTGAGCAGCAGGTGCTCCTGGCTTCCACTAAAGTGTACATGTCTGTGAGCAGCAGGTGCTCCTGGCTTCCACTAAAGTGTACATGTCTGTGAGCAGCAGGTGCACTGGCTTCCACTAAGTGTACATGTCTGGCTGAGCAGCAGGTGCTCCTGGCTTCCACTAAAGTGTACATGTCTGTGTAGCAGCAGCAGGTGCTCGTGGCTTCCACTAAAGTGTACATGTCTGTGAGCAGCAGGTGCTCTCGTGGCTTCCACTAAAGTGTACATGTCTGTGAGCAGCACAGCTCGTGGCTTCCACTTGCTCAGGCTTGTACATGTCTGTGAGCAGCAGGTGCTCGTGGCTTCCACTAAAGTGTACATGTCTGTGAGCAGCAGGTGCTCGTGGCTTCCACTAAAGTGTACATGTCTGTGAGCAGCAGGTGCTCGTGGCTTCCACTAAAGTGTACATGTCTGTGAGCAGCAGGTGCATCTGTGTGGCTGCTCCACCACTAAAGTGTACATGTCTGTGAGCAGCAGGTGCTCGTGGCTTCCACTAAAGTGTACATGTCTGTGAGCAGCAGGTGCTCGTGGCTTCCACTAAAGTGTACATGTCTGTGAGCAGCAGGTGCTCGTGGCTTCCACTAAAGTGTACATGTCTGTCTGTGTGGCTTCCACAGCAGGTGCTCGTGGCTTCCACTTGTCCAGCAGCAGGTGCTCGTGGCTTCCAAAGTGTACATGTCTGTGAGCAGCAGGTGCTCCTGGCTTCCACTAAAGTGTACATGTCTGTGAGCAGCAGGTGCTCCTGGCTTCCACTGGCTTCCACTAAAGGTGTACACTGTCTGTGAGCAGCAGCAGGTGCTCGTGGTGCTCGTGGCTTCCACTAAAGTGTACATGTCTGTGAGCAGCAGGTGCTCGTGGCTTCGTGGCCACTAAAGTGTACATGTCTGTGAGCAGCAGGTGCTCGCTTCCACTGGCTTCCACTAAGCATGTCTGCAGTGGCATGTCCACTAAAGTGTACATGTCTGTGAGCAGCAGGTGCTGGCTTCCACTAGTGGCTTCCACTAAAGTGTACATGTCTGTGAGCAGCAGGTGCTCGTGGCTTCCACTAAAGTGTACATGTCTGTGAGCAGCAGGTGCTCGTGGCTTCCACTAAAGTGTACATGTCTGTGAGCAGCAGGTGCTCGTGGCTTCCACTAAAGTGTACATGTCTGTGAGCAGCAGGTGCTCCTGGCTTCCACTAAAGTGTACATGTCTGTGAGCAGCAGGTGCTCGTGGCTTCCACTAAAGTGTACATGTCTGTGAGCAGCAGGTGCTCCTGGCTTCCACTAGTGTGGCTGAGCAGCAGGTGCTCCTGGCTTCCACTAAAGTGTACATGTCTGTGAGCAGCAGGTGCTCGTGGCTTCCACTAAAGTGTACATGTCTGTGAGCAGCAGGTGCTCGTGGCTTCCACTAAAGTGTACATGTCTGTGAGCAGCAGGTGCTCCTGGCTTCCACTAAAGTGTACATGTCTGTGAGCAGCAGGTGCTCCTGGCTTCCACTAAAGTGTACATGTCTGTGAGCAGCGTGACTTTCCATCCAGACTGAACGGAGATGTATTGACTCAACTGAAATACTGCACAAATGGCCTCAACACACTAATACACTCATGAACTGTCAGAAGTACCTTTTTAGGAGGTCTACGAAGTAGAGTGTTCCCTCTACGTATTGGACGTCGTAGTAGTGGCTGTTGTAGTTGTACAGCACCACAGTGGTCTTCAGCGTATTTAAATCTAAATACTGAATCTTCTTTTTACTCCCATCGCACCAAAACAGTTTAGTAGCTGGAAATGAAAACAGAATCATTACCCCAAGCGTAGATGTATTGTTTTCATCAACAAACGCATTCACACAAACATTTCATGTAAATCATTCTCGACCTTTAGAGGTGTAACGCCTTTCCCATGTCAGGATAGAAGTCGGGGTCAAAACAGGAGCTGCAGTCGAAAAACGCAACTATTGTATTAAGCATAAATCGGTTGATTAATTATGTCAAGATACTTTCAAGGACATTATAGACAGAACAATCCAACACACGTTTCTGACTAAAATATACATTCATCAGAATAGCTTGGGATGTGTTATAGTAGATCAGTCTCAACATTACATCCTGGTTCCTGCAATCACGTGTGTTATGGTATGGGGACAAGCAAACTGAAGGTACAATGAACCCTCCCTGTATGGCAGACTGAAGGTACAATGAACCAACCCTGTATGGCAGACTGAAGGTACAATAAACCCCCACTGTGTGGCAGACTGAAGGTACAATGAACCCTCCCTGTATGGCAGATTGAAGGTACAATGAACCCTCCCTGTATGGCAGACTGAGGGTACAATGAACCCTCCCTGTATTGCAGACTGAAGGTACAATGAACCCTCCCTGTATGGCAGACTGAAGGTACAATGAACCCTCTCTGTATGGCAGACTGAAGGTACAATGAACCCCCACTGTGTGGCAGCCTGAGGGTACAATGAACTCTCCCTGTATGGCAGACTGAAGGTCAAATGAACCCTCTCTGTATGACAGACTGAAGGCACAATGAACCCTCTCTGTATGGCAGCCTGAAGGTACAATGAACCCCCACTGTGTGGCAGCCTGAGGGTACAATGAACCCTCCCTGTATGGCAGACTGAAGGCACAATGAACCCTCTCTGTATGGCAGCCTGAAGGTACAATGAACCCTCTCTGTATGGCAGACTGAAGGTACAATGAACCCTCCCTGCATGCCAGACTGAAGGTACAATGAACCCTCCCTGTATGGCAGACTGAAGGTACAATGAACTCTCCCTGTATGGCAGACTGAAGGTACAATGAACCCTCCCGGTCTGGCAGCCTGAAGGTACAATGAACCCTCTCTGTATGGCAGACTGAAGGTACAATGAACCCTTCCTGCATGTCAGACTGAAGGTACAATGAACCCTTCCTGTATGGCAGACTGAAGGTACAATGAACTCTCCCTGTATGGCAGACTGAAGGTACAATGAACCCTCCCTGTATGGCAGACTGAAGGCACAATGAACCCTCCCTGTATGGCAGCCTGAAGGCACAATGAACCCTCTCTGTATGGCAGACTGAAGGTACAATGAACCCACCCTGTATGGCAGACTGAAGGTACAATAAACCCCCACTGTGTGGCAGACTGAAGGTACAACGAACCCACCCTGTATGGCAGACTGAAGGTACAATGGACCCTTCCTGCATGCCAGACTGAAGGTACAATGAACCCTTCCTGTATGGCAGACTGAAGGTACAATGAACTCTCCCTGTATGGCAGACTGAAGGTACAATGAACCCTCCCTGTATGGCAGACTGAAGGCACAATGAACCCTCCCTGTATGGCAGCCTGAAGGCACAATGAACCCTCTCTGTATGGCAGACTGAAGGTACAATGAACCCTTCCTGTATGGCAGACTGAAGGTACAATAAACCCCCACTGTGTGGCAGACTGAAGGTACAACGAACCCACCCTGTATGGCAGACTGAAGGTACAATGAACCCTCTCTGTATGGCAGATTGAAGGTACAATGAACCCTCTCTGTATGGCAGTCTGAAGGTACAATGAACCCTCCCTGTATGGCAGACTGAAGGTACAATGAACTCTCCCTGTATGGCAGACTGAAGGTACAATGAACCCTCCCTGTCTGGCAGACTGAAGGCACAATTAACCCTCCCTGTATGGCAGACTGAAGGTACAATGAACGCTCCCTGTATGGCAGACTGAAGGTACAATGAATCCTTCCTGTATGGCAGACTGAAACGCACAATGAACCCTCCCTGTATGTCAGACTGAAGGTACAATGAAACCACCCTTTATGGCAGACTGAAGTACAATGAACCCACCCTGTATGGCAGACTGAAGGTACAATGAACCCTCCCTGTATGGCAGACTGAAGGTACAATGAACCCTCCCTGTATGGCAGACTGAAGGTACAATGAACCCTCCCTGTATGGCAGACTGAAGGTACAATGAACCCCCACTGTGTGGCAGCCTGAGGGTACAATGAACTCTCCCTGTATGGCAGACTGAAGGTACAATGAACCCTCTCTGTATGGCAGACTGAAGGTACAATGAACCCTCTCTGTATGGCAGACTGAAGGTACAATGAACCCCCACTGTGTGGCAGCCTGAAGGTACAATGAACCCTCCCTGTATGGCAGACTGAAGGCACAATGAACCCTCTCTGTATGGCAGCCTGAAGGTACAATGAACCCTCCCTGTATGGCAGACTGGAGGTACAATGAACCCTCTCTGTATGGCAGACTGAAGGTACAATGAACCCTCCCTGTATGGCAGACTGAAGGTACAATGAACCCTCTCTGTATGGCAGACTGAAGGTACAATGAACCCCCACTGTGTGGCAGCCTGAGGGTACAATGAACCCTCCCTGTATGGCAGACTGAAGGTACAATGAACCCTCTCTGTATGGCAGCCTGAAGGTACAATGAACCCTCTCTGTATGGTAGACTGAAGGTACAATGAACCCCCACTGTGTGGCAGCCTGAAGGTACAATGAACCCTCCCTGTATGGCAGACTGAAGGCACAATGAACCCTCTCTGTATGGCAGCCTGAAGGTACAATGAACCCTCTCTGTATGGCAGACTGAAGGTACAATGAACCCTCCCTGTATGGCAGACTGAAGGTACAATGAACTCTCCCTGTATGGCAGACTGAAGGTACAATGAACTCTCCCGGTCTGGCAGCCTGAAGGTACAATGAACCCTCCCTGTATGGCAAGACTGAAGGTGAAGGTACAATGAACCCTTCCTGCATGTCAGACTGAAGGTACAATGAACCCTTCCTGTATGGCAGACTGAAGGTACAATGAACTCTCCTGTATGGCAGACTGAAGGTACAATGAACCCTCCCTGTATGGCAGACTGAAGGCACAATGAACCCTCCCTGTAATGGCATGGCAGACTGAAGGTACAATGAACCCACCCTGTATGGCAGACTGAAGGTACAATAAACCCCCACTGTGTGGCAGACTGAAGGTACAACGAACCCACCCTGTATGGCAGACTGAAGGTACAATGGACCCTTCCTGCATGCCAGACTGAAGGTACAATGAACCCTTCCTGTATGGCAGACTGAAGGTACAATGAACTCTCCCTGTATGGCAGACTGAAGGTACAATGAACCCTCCCTGTATGGCAGACTGAAGGCACAATGAACCCTCCCTGTATGGCAGCCTGAAGGCACAATGAACCCTCTCTGTATGGCAGACTGAAGGTACAATGAACCCACCCTGTATGGCAGACTGAAGGTACAATAAACCCCCACTGTGTGGCAGACTGAAGGTACAACGAACCCACCCTGTATGGCAGACTGAAGGTACAATGAACCCTCTCTGTATGGCAGATTGAAGGTACAATGAACCCTCTCTGTATGGCAGTCTGAAGGTACAATGAACCCTCCCTGTATGGCAGACTGAAGGTACAATGAACTCTCCCTGTATGGCAGACTGAAGGTACAATGAACCCTCCCTGTATGGCAGACTGAAGGCACAATTAACCCTCCCTGTATGGCAGACTGAAGGTACAATGAACGCTCCCTGTATGGCAGACTGAAGGTACAATGAACCCTTCCTGTATGGCAGACTGAAGGCACAATGAACCCTCCCTGTATGTCAGACTGAAGGTACAATGAAACCACCCTTGGCAGACTGAAGGCAGACTGAAGGCACAATGAACCCACCCTGTATGGCAGACTGAAGGTACAATGAACCCTCCCTGTATGGCAGACTGAAGGTACAATGAACCCTCCCCTGTATGGCAGACTGAAGGTACAATGAACCCACCCTGTATGGCAGACTGAAGGTACAATGAACCCCCACTGTATGGCAGAACCTGAAGGTACAATGAACCCTCCTGTATGGCAGACTGAAGGCACAATGAACCCTCTCTGTATGGCAGCCTGAAGGTACAATGAACCCTCCCTGTATGGCAGACTGAAGGTACAATGAACCCTCTCTGTATGGCAGACTGAAGGTACAATGAACCCTCCCTGTATGGCAGACTGAAGGTACAATGAACCCTCTCTGTATGGCAGACTGAAGGTACAATGAACCCCCACTGTGTGGCAGCCTGAGGGTACAATGAACCCTCCCTGTATGGCAGACTGAAGGTACAATGAACCCTCTCTGTATGGCAGCCTGAAGGTACAATGAACCCTCTCTGTATGGTAGACTGAAGGTACAATGAACCCCCACTGTGTGGCAGCCTGAAGGTACAATGAACCCTCCCTGTATGGCAGACTGAAGGCACAATGAACCCTCTCTGTATGGCAGCCTGAAGGTACAATGAACCCTCTCTGTATGGCAGACTGAAGGTACAATGAACCCTCCCTGCATGCCAGACTGAAGGTACAATGAACCCTCCCTGTATGGCAGACTGAAGGTACAATGAACTCTTCCTGTATGGCAGACTGAAGGTACAATGAACCCTCCCTGTCTGGCAGACTGAAGGTACAATGAACCCTTCTTGTATGGCAGACTGAAGGTACAATGAACCCTTCCTGTATGGCAGACTGAAACGCACAATGAACCCTCCCTGTATGGCAGACTGAAGGCACAATGAACCCACCTTTATGGCAGACTGAAGTATAATGAACCCACCCTGTATGGCAGACTGAAGGTACAATGAACCCACCCTGTATGGCAGACTGAAGGTACAATGAACCCTCCCTGTATGGCAGACTGAAGGTACAATGAACCCTCCCTGTATGGCAGACTGAAACGCACAATGAACCCTCTCTGTATGGCTGACTGAAGGTACAATGAACCCTTCCTGTATGGCAGACTGAAACGCACAATGAACCCTCCCTGTATGGCAGACTGAAGGCACAATGAACCCACCCTGTATGGCAGACTGAAGGTATAATGAACCCACCCTGTATGGCAGACTGAAGTATAATGAACCCACCCTGTATGTCAGACTGAAGTATAATGAACCCACCCTGTATGGCAGACTGAAGGCACAATGAACCCACCCTGTATGGCAGACTGAAGGTACAATGAACCCACCCTGTATGGCAGACTGAAGGTACAATGAACCCTCCCTGTATGGCAGACTGAAGGTACAATGAACCCTCCCTGTATGACAGACTGAAGGCACAATGAACCCTCTCTGTATGGCAGCCTGAAGGTACAATGAACCCCCACTGTGTAGCAGCCTGAAGGTACAATGAACCCTCCCTGTATGGCAGACTGAAGGCACAATGAACCCTCTCTGTATGGCAGCCTGAAGGTACAATGAACCCTCTCTGTATGGCAGACTGAAGGTACAATGAACCCTCCCTGTATGGCAGACTGAAGGTACAATGAACCCACCCTGTATGGCAGACTGAAGGTACAATGAACCCACCCTGTATGGCAGACTGAAGGTACAATGAACCCTCCCTGTATGGCAGACTGAAGGCACAATGAACCCAGTAGGTACTGAACTCAACATTCCCAAGATAAAGATATAAACCCACATTGCACTTATTAAATATCCAATTGGCATATGACTTGCACCCTCACTGATTACTCGCGTGAACCCTCTGACCTAAACCCTTACCCTTATCTTGACCATCATTCGGCATCTTTATCTTTCATCATCCGTATCATTGCGGACCTTATTATGAAACATCAACAGGAAACTACAAAGTGAAATCAGAATAAACACCAAGTGCATCCTTACCAGTCTCATCAAGAGACAGTGCTATAGGCCACCTCAGGTCGTCAGACTTCAACACTTTTCTGCCAGTCCCGTCATAATTCGCCGTCTCTATCTTCGCTGGTGATCCGATGTCACTCCAGTAGATAACTCTGTCAATAAAAACACCTGTTATTTGCAGCATCACTGGTTTGTCCCAGTTGTCAACACTTACCTTTGTTCCAATAGTTGGTGGTAGCATGACTGTAAGAAGGGTACATATTACTGGCAAATAAAAACACGAAAATAAATGATTTGAAACTTACTTGGTCTTCATGTTTATAGTTATGGCCAGAGGTCGGTCCATGCCTGTACGGACCAGGACTTTGTGTTCCGAGCTGGAGAGGTTTAGCATGGCAACTATGTCGATCTTTTCTTCTGTGTAGAACATCAGACGGTTGATGTAGTCGACGGCAATACCCCGTGGCGCTGTGGGGAATACACCTTAGTTTTACCTCTTGGAGATGTATACCATGTGTTTACAGATAATGATCATTTCAAAACACACCATCTGACAAACGATGTATTTTACAGGTATTAGAAGTCGATTCGAAAAACGTGCTATGCGCAGGAAAAACGTTCTTAATTACATAATGCTAGTTAACAAAAATAATATTATTACGGATTGAATAGAAACGGAAAGTGGGTTTGGGGGTCGGCTGAATGATAAGTTGTGAGCCTCACATGGTTGAGTTAAGCTGGGCTTTTCGTCACATCGGGATTATTCCAGCCATATAGTGACAAGATCAAGTCTGCATTCTGAAACTCGCATGGAAAGACACAGAGACACAAACGGTTTCTGTTTCAACATAATCCCTCTCCGCTCTGGTAACATTTGCAAGCGATGTTTGGCTTCTTTCATGCACGTTTGGCTGAAGTTCTTCTCTTGGTTGTCCAACACTTCCTCTCCAGCTGCTTGGACGTCAAAATCAGAGCATGGCCATATGAGGAGAATATGGTGAGCCGTGAAGGAACTGAAAGACACCCACGGATAGCTGTGTGGCATTGACTAATTTTTCTGACACACTGTCCTGTCCTTTGCTCAGCTTTCAACATCTATATTTACATCCTCTCGTAATTGCCACATATCATGTTCCGTATATGGTCTGGCCTTGTGGGAGATAGTCCACTATGACGACGTCCCCGGTATCCAACAACATGAAGGTAATTGCTATTTCAGCCGATGGGACGGTCTTTGCCTCTGGTGGCGATGACAATGCGTCAAGTGCTTTGAACCCAGGTTACATCCATAATCACTCGACAAGAAGCTGCCTACATCAGTTCAAACAGACCCACGATATCAAGGGACATTCTGTGTCATTTGTTTTTTAATGAGATATCGGAAGCTGTGGTACACTCTTCATATCAAGTTTTGTTGTGACAAGTGCTAACTCTTGGAATCAGCTGAGACGGCAGTATAACGCTCAGTCACTCGCCGGTACATCATGGCCATAGTGTTGGTTCTTGCGATCATCTCTGGTGATGCCGACATCTACATTTGGTCATAGAAAGAATACCCCTATCTGTCTTTTGGTGTTAAGCCCTTATCTGCATGTACTTTGTCAATGCACGTTCCTCAAGTTTCTCCAGCTCCCAGAGGTCAGCAGTTGGCTCAACTGATACGATGATATCATGTAATGCCCACGCAATATCTGTGTGGCTGAAAACGTACCAATATTATTAATCAGCCTTGGTGTGCTAAGTCCGGATGCAATCTTAAAATCCACACGCATTTATTTGTGTACAAACGCAGGTGAATAAGATGAGCGAGTGAGTGAGTATGGTTTTACGCCGCTTTTAGCAATATTCCAGCAATATCACGGCGAGGGACACCACAAATAGGCTTCACACATTGTACCCAAGTGGGGAATCGAACCCGGGTCTTCGGCGTGACGAGCGGACGCTTTAACCACTAGGCTATCCACCGCCCCATGTGAATAAGATGCATGTTATAAGACCCACGGTACTGAGTATCTCATGGGAGCATCAAAAACACACTTCAATGTTACATTTCTCTGCTATTTCTGAAAGAACCTACTTTCTGTTTCTGATCTGACAATCCTTTCGTTCCCTCCGTCAAGATCTGCTCGCTTTATTTTATCTGATCTTATGTTGGACCAGAACATCTGAGAAGTAACAGGATCGTAGTCTATCGCCTCGGGCCCTTGTCCGGAGTCCGACACGGGGATGCGTTTAATGCTTTTGTCCCGCATGCTGTATTTGTAGATCTTGCCGTCGAAGTCCGTAACCAGCGCGAAAAGCTCATCATAACCTGAACATGAAGGACAAGAGACATAATATTATGGATCACATACATGATCATTATAATGGAGGACCTCAGAGAAAGGGAGAATCATTGTCATAGAGGGTTACAGGAAATAGTCAGCGTTAGAGTGAGTGAGTGAGTGAGTGAGTATAGTTTACGCTGCACTCAGCTATCTTCAAGATATATGGCGGCGGTCTGTTAATTATCGGATCTGGACCAGACAATCTAGTGATCAACAACATGAGCATCGATCTGCGCAATTGGGAACCAATGACATGTGTCAACCAAGTCAGCGAGCCTGACCACCCGATCCTGTTAATCGCCTCTTACGACAAGCATGGGTTACTGAAGATCAATTCTAACCCGGATCTTCACGGGTATCAGCATTACAGAAGACCAGAGGCACTGTAGGTGTCAGAAGGTGAACTACAGACAACGTTAGTATCAGAACCAGTAATACAGTCACAGTACACAGAACCACACACCCATGTCTTGTCATATCGGACAACAGATGCAGTCAGTGACATATAGATCCAGCACAGTCTCAGAGCCACACACCCATGTATTGTCATATCACACAACAGATGCAGTCAGTGTCATATAGACCAACAAAGAGTCACAGAACCACACACCCGTGTATTGTCATATCACACAACAGATGCAGTCAGTGACATATAAATCCAACACACAGTCACAGAACCACACATCCATGTATTGTCATATCGGACAACAGATGCAGTCAGTGCCATATAGATCCAACACAGTCACAGAGCCACACATCCATGTATTGTCATATCGGACAACAGATGCAGTCAGTGTCATATAGATCCAACACACAGTCACAGAACCACACACCTATGCATTGTCATATCGGACAACAGATGCAGTCAGTGTCTTATAGATCCAACACAGTCACAGAACCACACACCCATGCATTGTCATATCGATCAACAGATGCAGTCACTGTCATATGGAACCAACACAAAGTCACAAAGCCACACACACATGTATTGTCATATCGGACAACAGATGCAATCATTGTCATATAGATCCAAGACACAGACACAGAGCCACACACACATGTATTGTCATATCGGACAACAGATGCAGTCAGTGTCATATAGATCCAACACAGTCACAGAACCACACACCTATGTATTGTCATATCGGACAACAGATGCAGTCACTGTCATATAGATCCAACACACAGTCACAAACCACACACCCATGTACTGTCATGTCGATCAGCAGACGCAGTCAGTGTCATATAAATCCAACATACAGTCACAGAACCACACACTCATGTATTGTCATATCACACAACAGATGCAGTCAGTGGCATATAGATCCAAAACAGTCTCAGAGCCACACATCCATGTCTTGTCATATCGGACAACAGATGCAGTCACTGTCATATATATCCAACATACAGTCACAGAACCACACATCCATGTCTTGTCATATCGGACAACAGATGCAGTCAGTGTCTTATAGATCCAACATACAGTCACAGAACCACACATCCATGTCTTGTCATATCGGACAACAGATGCAGTCAGTGTCATATAGATCCAACATACAGTCGCAGAGCCACACACTAATGTATTGTCATATCGATCAGCAGATGCAGTCAGTGGCATATAAATCCAAGACACAGTCACAGAGCCACACACACATGTTTTGTCATATCGGACAACAGATGCAGTCAGTGTCATATAGATCCAACACAGTCACAGAAACACAAACCTATGTATTGTTATATCGGACAACAGATGCAGTCACTTTCATGTAGATCCAACACACAGTCACAAACCACACACCCATGTATTGTCACATCGATCAACAGATGCAGTCAGTGTCATATAGATTCAGCATACAATCACAGAACCACACACCCATGCATTGTCATATCGGACAACAGATGCAATCATTGTCATATAGATCCAACATACAGTCACAGAGCTACACACTCATGTATTGTCATATCACACAACAGATGCAGTCAGTGGCATATAGATCCAAAACAGTCTCAGAACCACACATCCATGTCTTGTCATATCGGACAACAGATGCAGTCAGTGTCATATAGATCCAACTAAGTCACAGAGCCACACACTCATGCATTGTCATATCACACAACAGATGCACTCAGTGTCATATAGATCCAACACACAGTCACAGAACCACACACCTATGCATTGTCATATCGGACAACAGATGCAGTCAGTGTCAGATAGATCCAACACAGTCACAGAACCACACTTATGTATTGTCATATCACACAACAGATGCAGTCAGTGTCATATATATCCAACTCACAGTCACAGAATCACACACTCATGTATTGTCATATTAATCAACATATGCAGTCAGTGTCATATAGACCCAACATACAGTCACAGAACCACACACCCATGTTTTGTAATATCGATCAACAGATGCAGTCAGTGTCATATAGATCGAACACACAGTCACAGAATCACACTCTCATGTATTGTCATATCACACAACAGATGCAGTCAGTGTCATATAAATCGAACACACAGTCACAGAGCCACACAATCATATATTGTCATATCGATCAACAGATGCAGTCAGTGTCATATACATCCAACATACAGTCACAGAACCACACACCTATCTATTGTCATATCGGACAACAGATGCAGTCACTGTCATATAGATCCAACACACAGTCACAGAATCACACAATCATGTATTGTCATATCAGACAACAGATGCAGTCAGTGTCATATAGATCCAACATACAGTCACAGAACCACACACCTATGTATTGTCATATCGGACAACAGATGCAGTCAGTTGTCATATAGATCCAACACACAGTCACAGAGCCACAATACTAATGCATGTATTGTCATATCCATCGGAGAACAGATGCAGTCAGTGTCATATAGATCCAACACAGTCACAGAACCACACACTTCATGTATTGTCATATCGGACAACAGATGCAGTCACTGTCATATAGATCCAACACACAGTCACAGAAACCACACACCCATGTATTGTCATATCATCAGCAGATGCAGTCGAGTGTCATATATAGATCCAACATACAGTCACAGAACCACACACTCATGTATTGTCATATCGGACAACAACAGATGCAGTCAGTGTCATATAGATCCAACATACAGTCTCAGAGCCACACATCCATGTATTGTCATATCGGACAACAGATGCAGTCACTGTCATATATATCCAACATACAGTCACAGAACCACACATCCATGTATTGTCATATCGGACAACAGATGCAGTCAGTGTCATATAGATCCAACATACAGTCACAGAACCACACATCTCATGTATTGTCATATCGGACAACAGATGCAGTCAGTGTCATATAGATCCAACATACAGTCGCAGAGCCACACACCCATGTATTGTCATATCGATCAGCAGATGCAGTCAGTGTCATATAAATCCAAGACACAGTCACAGAGCCACACACACATGTTTTGTCATATCGGACAACAGATGCAGTCAGTGTCATATAGATCCAACACAGTCACAGAACCACACAACTCCATGTATTGTCATATCGGACAACAGATGCAGTCAGTGTCATATAGATCCAACACACAGTCACAGAACCACACACCCATGTATTGTCATATCGATCAACAGATGCAGTCAGTGTCATATAGATTCAACATACAGTCACAGAACCACACACCCATGTATTGTCATATCGGATCAACAGATGCAGTCACTTTGTCATATAGATCCAACATACAGTCTCAGAGCTACACACTCATGTATTGTCATATCACACAACAGATGCAGTCAGTGTCATATAGATCCAACAACAGAACCTCAGAACCACACATCCATGTATTGTCATATCGGACAACAGATGCAGTCAGTGTCATATAGATCCAACTAACAGTCACAGAGCCACACACCCATGTATTGTCATATCACACAACAGATGCACTCAGTGTCATATAGATCCAACACACAGTCACAGAACCACACACCCATGCATTGTCATATCGGACAACAGATGCAGTCAGTGTCAGATAGATCCAACACAGTCACAGAAACACACTTATGTATTGTCATACCACACAACAGATGCAGTCAGTGTCATATATATCCAACATGCAGTCACAGAACCACACACCCATGTATTGTCATATTAATCAACATATGCAGTCACTGTCATATACGTCCAACATACAATCACAGAATCACATACCCATGTATTGTCATATCGACAAGAGATGCAGTCACTGTCATATAGATCCAACATACAGTCTCACAGATCCACACACCCATGTATTGTCATATCGGACAACAGATGCAGTCAGTGTCATATAGATCCAACAAACAGTCACAGAATCCACACACACTCATGTATTGTCATATTAATCAACATATGCAGTCAGTGTCATATAGACCCAACATACAGTCACAGAACCACACACCCATGTTTTGTAATATCGATCAACAGATGCAGTCAGTGTCATATAGATCGAACACACAGTCACAGAATCACACTCTCATGTATTGTCATATCACACAACAGATGCAGTCAGTGTCATATAAATCGAACACACAGTCACAGAGCCACACAATCATATATTGTCATATCGATCAACAGATGCAGTCAGTGTCATATACATCCAACATACAGTCACAGAACCACACACCTATCTATTGTCATATCGGACAACAGATGCAGTCACTGTCATATAGATCCAACACACAGTCACAGAATCACACAATCATGTATTGTCATATCAGACAACAGATGCAGTCACTGTCATATACGTCCAACATACAATCACAGAACCACACACCCATGTCTTGTCATATCGGACAACAGATGCAGTCAGTGTCATATAGATCCAACATACAGTCACAGAGCCACATAATCATGTATTGTCATATCACACAACAGATGCAGTCAGTGTCATAAAGATCCAACAGAGTCTCAGAGCCACACATCCATGTCCTGACAAATCGGACAACAGATGCAGTCAATTGTATATAGATCCAACACACAGTCACAAAGCCACACTCTCGTGTATTGTCATATCTATCAGCAGCTGCAGTCACTGTCATATAGATCCAACACACAGTCACAGAATCACACACTCATGTATTGTCATATCGGACAAGAGATGCAGTCTCTGTCATATAGATCCAACATACAGTCACAGAACCACACACCTATGTATTGTCATATCGGAGAACAGATGCAGTCAGTGTTATATAGATCCAACATACAATCACAGAACCACACACCTATGTATTGTCATATCGGACAACAGATGCAGTCAGTGTCATATAGATCCAACACACAGTCACAGAATCACACACTCATGTATTGTCATATCGGACAACAGATGCAGTCACTGTCATATACATCCAACATAAAATCACAGAACCACACACCCATGTTTTGTCATATCACACAACATATGCAGTCACTGTCATATAGATCCAACATACAGTCACAGAACCACACACCCATGTGTTGTCATATCGGACAACAGATGCAGTCACTGTCATATAGATCCAACACAGTCACAGAACCACACACTCATGTACTGTCATATCACACAACAGATGCAGTCAGTGTCTTATAGATCCAACATACAGTCACAGAACCACACACTCATGTATTGTCATATCGATCAATAGATGTAGTCAGTGTCATATAGATCCAACATACAGTCACAGAGCCACACACCCATGTATTGTCATATCGATCAGCTGATGCAGTCACTGTCATATACGTCGAACACACAGTCACAGAACCACACACCCATGTATTGTCATATCACACTACAGATGCAGTAAGTGTCATATAAATCCAACACACAGTCACAGAGCCACACACCTATGTATTGTGATATCACACAACAGATGCAGTCAGGGTTATATAGATCCAACACACAGTCACAGAACCACAGACTCATGTATTGTCATATCGATCAGCAGATGCAGTCACTGTCATATAGATCTAACATACAGTCACAGAACCACACACTCATGTATTGTCATGTCGGACAACAGATGCAGTCAGTGCCATATAGATCTAACAAACAGTCACAGAACCACACACCCATGTATTGTCATATCGGACAACAGATGCAGTCAGTGTCATATAGATCCAACACACAGTCACAGAACCACACACCCATGTATTGTCATATCGGACAACAGATGCAGTCAGTGTTATATAGATCCAACATACAGTCTCAGAGCCAAACACTCATGTATTGTCATATCACACAACAGATGCAGTCAGTGTCATATAGATCCAACATACAGTCTCAGAACCACACACCCATGTATTGTCATGTCGGACAACAGATGCAGTCAGTGTCATATAGATCCAACATACAGTCACAGAACCACACACCCATGTATTGTCATATCGATCATCAGATGCAGTCACTGTCATACAGATCCAACACAGTCTCAGAACCACACACCCATGTATTGTCATATCGGACAACAGATGCAGTCAGTGCCATATAGATCTCACAGAACCACACACCCATGTATTGTCATACAACAGATGCAGTCAGTGTCATATAGATCAACAGTCACAGAACCACACACCCATGTATTGTCATATCGATCATCAGATGCAGTCACTGTCATAGATCCAACACAGTCTCAGAACCACAACCCATGTATTGTCATATCGGACAACAGATGCAGTCAGTGCCATATAGATCACAAACAGTCACAGAACCACACACCCATGTCATGTCGGACAACAGATGCAGTCAGTATATAGATCGTCACAGAACCACACAAGAATATCGGAGAACAGATGCAGTCACTGTCATATAGATCCAACACAGTCTCAGAACCACACACCAATGTATTGTCATATCGATCAACAGATGCAGTCACTGTCATATAGATCCAACACAGTCTCAGAACCACACACCAATGTATTGTCATATCGGACAACATATGCAGTCAGTGTCATATAGATCCAACATATAGTCACAGAACCACACACCCATGTATTGTCATATCGGACAACAGATGCAGTCAGTGTTTTATAGATCCAACATACAGTCACAGAACCACACACCCATGTGTTTTCATATCAAACAACAGATGCAGTCACTGTCATATAGATCCAACATACAGTCACAGAACCACACACCCATGTATTGTCATATCGATCAGCAGATGCAGTCACTGTCATAAAGATCCAACATACAGTCTCAGAGCCAAACACTCATGTATTGTCATATCGATCAGCAGATGCAGTCACTGTCATATAGATCCAACACACAGTCACAGAATCACACACTCATGTATTGTTATATCGGACAAGAGATGCAGTCTCTGTCATATAGATCCAACATACAGTCACAGAACCACACACCTATGTATTGTCATATCGGAGAACAGATGCAGTCAGTGTTATATAGATACAACATACAATCACAGAACCACACACCTATGTATGTCATATCGTGCAGTGTTATATAGATACAACATACAATCACAGAACCACACACCTATGTATTGTCATATCGGACAACAGATGCAGTCAGTGTCATATAGATCCAACATACAGTCACAGAATCACACACCCATGTTTTGTCATATCGGACAACATATGCAGTCACTATCATATAGAACCACACACCCATGTTTTGTCATATCGGACAACATATGCAGTCACTGTCATATAGATCCAACATACAGTCACAGAACCACACACCCATGTTTTGTCATATCACACAACAGATGCAGTCAGTGTCTTATAGATCCAACATACAGTCACAGAACCACACACTCATGTATTGTCATATCGATCAATAGATGTAGTCAGTGTCATATAGATCCAACATACAGTCACAGAGCCACACACCCATGTATTGTCATATCGATCAGCTGATGCACTCAGTGTCATATACGTCGAACACACAGTCACAGAACCACACACCCATGTATTGTCATATCACACTACAGATGCAGTAAGTGTCATATAAATCCAACACACAGTCACAGAACCACACACCTATGTATTGTGATATCACACAACAGATGCAGTCAGGGTTATATAGATCCAACACACAGTCACAGAACCACACACCAATGTATTGTCATATCGATCAGCAGATGCAGTCACTGTCATATAGATCTAACATACAGTCACAGAACCACACACTCATGTATTGTCATGTCGGACAACAGATGCAGTCAGTGCCATATAGATCTAACAAACAGTCACAGAACCACACACCCATGTATTGTCATATCGGACAACAGATGCAGTCAGTGTCATATAGATCCAACACACAGTCACAGAACCACACACCCATGTATTGTCATGTCGGACAACAGATGCAGTCAGTGTTATATAGATTCAACATACAGTCTCAGAGCCAAACACTCATGTATTGTCATATCACACAACAGATGCAGTCACTGTCATATAGATCCAACATACAGTCTCAGAACCACACACCCATGTATTGTCATGTCGGACAACAGATGCAGTCAGTGTCATATAGATCCAACATACAGTCACAGAACCAGACACCCATGTATTGTCATATCGATCATCAGATGCAGTCACTGTCATATAGATCCAACACAGTCTCAGAACCACACACACGTGTATTGTCATATCGGACAACAGATGCAGTCAGTGCCATATAGATCTAACAAACAGTCACAGAACCACACACCCATGTCTTGTCATATCGGAGAACAGATGCAGTCACTGTCATATAGATCCAACACAGTCTCAGAACCACACACCAATGTATTGTCATATCGATCAACAGATGCAGTCACTGTCATATAGATCCAACACAGTCTCAGAACCACACACCAATGTATTGTCATATCGGACAACATATGCAGTCAGTGCCATATAGATCCAACATACAGTCACAGAACCACACACTCATGTATTGTCATATCGGACAACAGATGCAGTCAGTGTTTTATAGATCCAACATACAGTCACAGAACCACACACCCATGTGTTTTCATATCGAACAACAGATGCAGTCACTGTCATATAGATCCAACATACAGTCACAGAACCACACACCCATGTATTGTCATATCGATCAGCAGATGCAGTCACTGTCATATAGATCCAACATACAGTCACAGAGCCACACACCCATGTATTGTCATATCGATCAGCAGATGCAGTCACTGTCATATAGATCCAAGACACAGTCACAGAGCCACACACCCATGTATTGTCATATCGGACAACAGATGCAGTCAGTGCCATATAGATCCAACATACAGTCACAGAACCACACATCCATGTATTGTCATGTCGGACAACAGATGCAGTCAGTGTCATATAGATCCAACATACAGTCACAGAGCCACACACTCATGTATTGTCGCAGGTAGGATATAATTTTGTTAATGAGAATCACAGTCAACCACAAATACATGTTAAGAGGACCCGAGACACACTGTTATAGAGAACCACGTATATTGTCTACTGCGGGGACGAGAGGGAACGATGTCGTAGATGACCACCGACAATGTTAGTTACATGGGGGCCAGACATAGTTAGTGCCGTTACCTGGGGGACTAGACATAGTTAGTGCCGTTACATGGGTGACTAGACATAGTTAGTTCCGCTACCTGGGGGACCAGACATAGTTAGTGCCGTTACCTGGGGGACCAGACATACTTAGTGCCGTTACATGGGGGACCAGACATACTTAGTGCCGTTACCTGGGGGACTAGACATAGTTAGTGCCGTTACCTGGGGGACCAGACATAGCTAGTGCCAAGGAATGGTTAGAATATATGGATGGACAACGTGTCCGGTACAGTAGGACCGACGTTTCGGTGTGGGTTCTGACAGATATTTCAAGCAACCAATATGAGGAAGTGTTTTCACAATCATTGATTGGATTAGGGTTTCAATATAGTGGAGAAGCAAGTTAACTACACACAAATCTATCGCCAACGGTCCAAGATAATTCGCGATTGCGACTCATCATATTGTGAGAGAGTGAGTTTAGTTTTACGCCGCCCTCGGCAATATTCCAGCTATATGGCGGCGGTCTGTAAATAATCGAGTCTGGACCAGACAAGCCAGTGATCAACAGCATGAGCATCGATCTGCGCAATTGGGAACCAATGACATGTGTCAACCAAGTCAGCGAGCCTGACCACCGATCCCGTTAGTCGTCTCTTACGACAAGCATGGGTTACTGAAGATTCATTCTAACCCGGGTCTTCACGGGTCATAATATTGTGCCTTGGGCAGAGATGCTGTATGGATATGGCGAGGAATTAGTTTAAATGATACTGATATATAGTCGACAATTGTGTTGATGATTGGTGTCATCTCCCATTGGCCCATCTCCCAGTGACTGGCTGGACAATCGTGAGATCCCCGGAAACACTCCACTCTCCATTAAGTAACACACTTGACACAAGAGAGATGCTGGTCACATTACACATTCTACACTGTCAACAACACGCATCCTACCCAGATACCAACCTTAGCACGTATCTGGTCCCATATTGGTGAAGCTTGACAATAACCCGTGTATTGTAGAAAAGACCATCCCAACACACACAACACACACAACACGCACAAAATATAATACAAATTCAACATACACACAAGACACACAATACACAGACACACAACACAGCAAAAGACACTCACACCATGCACACAGCACGTGCTGCACACACACACACACACACACAACAAACGCACAAACACACAAACAAACAAACAAACACACACATAAACACACACACACACACACACACACACAAACACACACAAACGCACACCTCCTCAAACTATGTGTATTTAACTTTTAAGATAAGTTTGCATGTTTGATGGTATTTGATAGATATAGCAGTATAGGGGTATTTTGAATGGCAATCAGATAAATGTACACTGCAGCTTCCGTTTCCTGTATGGTACAATACTATCAGTCACACAGAAACTACACATTAAGGTATGTAGCACTTCGGCAAGGTACTGTCACGTGTTGATTCCCAGGTTGAAGCTGACAAGTTAACCGGGAATCAGGCCGGAAACAACTAAGCGTGAAACCAACACACAACTAAGAATTGTGCTGTGATTAAAACCTGCATCCTAGAATTAACTAATTTCACAATTCAGAACAAATTGTTACATTGCAGTATATATTAGAGGTAATATAATGCAATAGCAGTAAGTATATATATATGATGATAATATTCACCCCTCAGCAACAGTAAATCAACTTGAAATTAAGGACTAGGCAGAGAGTGACCAGGGGTACTTCCCTGAATACAGGCAGGTATTGTCTAAGGTAGGCAAAGCAGATTAGTTAATGTGGAACCATTTCGACACTACCGGTCCCAGAACCACCAACCACGTAGAGGGATGGCACTCCAGCTTCAACAAGCGTGGCGCAAGTCATCCCAACCTCTACATTGACCGAAATTATTCTTATGCAACTGAATGCTGGAGGTCGTGTCCCTCCTAAGAAGAAGAAATATAGAGCTCTTGACAACGCACTTGAATCAGCCAAACGCCAGCTTGTGAATGGACATATCAGTCGAGAGCAGTACCACGTTACTGTGTCTCATTATGTGGGACTGTGAATGGACATATCAGTCGAGAGCAGTACCACGTTACTGTGTCTCATTATGTGGTACTGTGAATAGACATATCGGTCGAGAGCAGTACCACGAAACTGTGTCTCATTATGTGGGACTGTGAATGGACATATCAGTCGAGAGCAGTACCACGTTACTGTGTCTCATTATGTGGGACTGTGACTGATTATGATGTGTTATTCTAAATGTTATTGTTATCTGTGCAAAAGTCGTTACTTCTCCTTTTTCTCCTGTTTTTCATAATATAATGTAACGATTATTGAATTATGTCAGTTGCTCTGCAAGAATAAAATGCCATATATTTGTCCATAATCGATCAGTCAGTGGATGATATTATGTCTATCGTAATATTGTTGGTCAGAATGCATGTTGTTTTCACATCTACATATTTCTTTTTTCATTTTCTTCAGTGATACATGTACCACCCCTTGTAAATTGTACATGGATATTTGATAGTTCCCCCATAGTTGAAACAACAACGGATTAGTTCAGCGGCCGTAACATGCCGGCATTCCGGAGTAAACCATCACCTTACAGTTTCCACTACACTCAATTAGAATCACATGCTCCCTGAGCGAGTACCGTGTGTAAACATCTGAAGAGTTAGAGACATGTGACAGTTGTGATTGGATGAAGTAATGTAAGATTTTTATGTTTTTTAACATCCACCCAGTAATTAAAGCTGACCACTGATCTATTGCTGTCATTTTTATCAACATGACTTATGCTTATGGTTCCACTACACTAAATCAGTATCGCTTGCTCACTGAGCCGGTCCGTATGTAAACAAGTCAAGAGAGACAGAGACATGTGACAGCTGTGATTGGGTGAAATAGTGTAAGATGTTTGTTTTTTAAAAGCACATCCAACCAGTAATTAAAACTGACCACAATTTTAAGTATTTAGTGCTGTCATTTTTATCACCATCACTTATGCTTATTGTGTGTACAGATAGTTTCCAGTAGGTGACATTTGGTGCGGAACTGGGGTTGATGTGTTCCGCTTCCTGTGCTCGCAAAACGAGCCGGACAAGTTGGCCAGATATTGTGTTTTAAGGTAGTTTAAAGGCCAGAGTGTACCCATGTGTACATGGAATGGCTGTTGATAGCCTGTCTATTTTAAAAAAATGATAAGGTTACTATAGAAGTCTATGGGAAAACATTTGGTGGTGTGTAACCTAATGTGTGTACAGATATTTCCCAGTAGGTGACATTTGGTGCGGAACTGGGGTTGATGTGTTCAGTTTCCTGTGCTCGGAATATTGGCAGGATAAGTTAGCCAGAATTTGTGTTTTTACTGTAGTTTCAAGGCCAGACTGTACCCATGTGTACATGGAATGGCTGTTGACAGCCTGGTTGATTTCTAAAACATAAAGCGTTACTAAACCTACACTATGCTGGTCTTCTTGTGGTCTGAGATGTAATGTGGGATTTATCTCCCCTTATACACCTTAACAAGATCTACAGATCTTTCTACTGTGTTCTCAGCGTCACTGGAGATGCCTATCGGGTTATAGCACAGTCTTCTACTCTGTCTAAATATAGCTTAAGTCTATACAGCACCACTGCCAATCACTGTACATCACATATAGAGTTTATTACAGCTGGCACATTCCTGTCAACAAGTAACTCTGACAGTTGTATGCTTCTCTCGAGGGTAATACGGTCTAATGTATGCCTTTTTGTAGCAATGTCAACCGAGCCAGTAGTTTCCAACGTATTTATGTTACCGCCATGTTGAATGTACAACATATCATTTTATTTTATTTTGAAGATGGATAAGCTCGCTACCGACGAAATGACATGTAAACAAAATGGCGTCAGCCTCTCCACTGGATTTTTAAAATCAGTGAATCATATTCTGACAAGCTTAAAACCTCTATGAAATGGTTAATTATTGTTAAGATGAGTGTGCAAACGATTCAATGTTTTAAACTAGTATAAACAAAGCAATGAACGTCGGTAAAATAAATGTGTACATAATAAACTCAGAAACAGCTCATCGAACGGTTTTCGAACTCCATGCACTGCATGCGTCATATTATGACGTCATACGATTGTTAGCGATACAGCTTCTCTTCGGGGAGTTTGGCGGTTACCGTGGCAGCGGGTAATATATTTTCCAGCTGTCACCCTCCTGGGAGCTCGAGGGGTGACAGGGAAACTTGCTAAAGCGTCATTGACCAATGAAATTAAATTATTTTACACGGAGGTGAGATAAATACCAATTCCAACTTAAAAACTGATTTCTGATTTCAATGTATATCTTTGGCGTTTATGATGCGCAATCGCAGGAGCGTCGTGCAACATGTTTATATGTTTAAATTTTAAACATGTTTCAAACACAGAGTTTGATATGTAGCGTGTTTCTATGGACAAATGTGACGTTGCATCTTTACGTTATAATGAGCGATTGACGTCATAGTTGTGACATGTGCTGCAGAACAATTCCAGACTTTTCTTATCTTGAGGAGTGACCAGTTGATGTACGGTAACCACGTGACTGTTTTGCATGCTTTCATTCGGTTATTTGTTTCAGACAGACTGAAAACCTGCGTGAGATAATTCAGAGTTTCCTTTCGTTTAAAGACTGTTGTCGAATATTGCGCAATGCAGGTCTTCAACCCCCTCAAAACACTTGATTTAACCAAATCTGCTTAAATCAACATAAAATGACGGTTCGAGGATATTGCACACATAACTATCTATACGATGTTTAGAACGATTCCATTCTTGAAGATATCGTACAGATTAACAAATACCATGTTTATGTGAACGTTACTGACAAAATTGACGACTTCCGGTATAACCGTGTTTGATTTTATACCATTCCTTGATAATTGTATTGGATATAGCATAGTGGATACTGCACTTTAAATAATAGAAGCTCACGCTGCCATAGTCAGCTGACAACGGGCGGATCAGAGACCAGGTATACCACCTGCATGAAGTAATGTCAGAGAGTCTTACCTCGTTTGAAACATGACAGTGAGGGAATGCACAACAGCAGTACAACAACGTACAGACGTACAGACGCCATCTTGCTTAATGGCGGCTCATCCAACTTAGCAATGATACCACTCTGACCACGTTTAAAGTGGCATTACCCTTTAATTGTCAATACACACTGAGACTGAACTTGATTGGAACACGGGGTGTCAATCCGTGTGTTCCCATCCTATGAAGAGTAACTTTAACATGACTGAGTGTTCTTGTGTGACTCGTCCCTCTCCTCCAGAGGAGGGTCGACATCCGGGCGCCTGAAGCATTGTACACAGGACAGATGGAGCGGGGTAACACCGCCAGAACAATCACATCGTACAATTATTAATACATACTTTGGGGTTGTCAGACAGATAGACTGGCCCTTAGTAGGTATATGTAACACATAAAGCATCGCAATTTAACATAGTGGAAATGAACTTCGCTCGGTTGTCATTAGTGTTGATTCACATCAACGACTTGGGGGGAAGTCAGTTATATTAATGATCATTGTGAAATCAAGTCCGGGGAGACAGCGTATATGAGTGTTAGTAGTTCAAGTGCGAGTGTGTCTGCGTGCGTGTGTTTGTGTTTGTGTGCTTGTGTCTGTGCTATTTGTGGTATTTGAAACGTTATCTATTCCTCTGCTCACTCCATCTAGGTTATATTCGAGCACTGTTGTGTATGGTTTGGTTTTGTACGAATCGAACCGTCTCTGAATATATCCTCAAAAATGCAAATACATACACATGAACAAAAGTATCGCAACATTCCATGTTTCTCATAGTATCAATATATTACCATTAACAGCGGCAACGCATATCTTACCAGACCTTAGTATCAATATAGATTGACTCTCAAGGAAGATTTAAATGTCAAACTGTATTTTATTCATGGAAGCAAACATTGCAAAATATGTAGTTCTGATAACTATGGTCGCATGACGTTAACAAGATCTTCAAGATTCTGGCATGCGATGCTCAAGGCATCACATGTGTATCAATAACGGAGCATAATGCTGATATCTGGGTAGCCTCCGCCAACTGCAACAACGTCATTGATCCCCTTCCACACTGACTGTATCAGACGTTGGAAGTGACGTTGAGGCATTGCCTCCATTCTTGACAGAGAGCGTGTTGCGATATATCAAGAGTTTGTACTGACGGATCTCTATGGCGTATTCTGCGACCGGTAATGTCCCAAACATGCGAAGGTAAAGCTGCATTTCTCAAATGAATGTATGGTGCGCCCGAAGTGTCAGAATAATCGTCAGCAATAGCCCAGCTATGACTGGAGAGCTGAGAAGCAAGTCAGTTGTCTGGTGTACGCCAACGTTAGCAAAGCAGCGTGTACACATTCGGGCAGTCAGTGGCAATAGCATGAACACTCACCTGCTATGTCTGTGCCTAGTGACACACATTCACAGGGTGGAAGCGCTGTCCACGCGAAATGTGGAGTTGTCCCAAAAGCAACTCCATTTCCTCGCTGGACAGTGAAAGACCAACATGTGGCGCAAGAGTTATGGTAAGTTTTCCCTCGCATTTTCATTATTTTGCAAGTATATCAGGTTTTGACATTTGGCAGAGGGGTCTATAAATTTACAGATCTTTCAATAATAGCTTGACACCCTCTCTATATATTGCAATTGTGCGTTAAGCGAGGGCACGCTCCTGAGTGTCGAAACAAGATCGCGGCAAATGACAACCTCATCAGCAGACACGTCTTTTTAAGCTGTCAATTCTTATATATGGTTATTGTAGGTCTTCATTCACAGTTAAGGCTTAAATGCATCAGTATTTTTTCAGTTATCGTCGAAAAATCAAACTGTACATTTTATATGGAGTTGCGCACATTTAGCAAACAAACTGTCCATTGCGTTGTGATTTTACTGTCCAGGAGTTGACAGTTTGCAGTTTTAACCGTCATGTCATCAAACGTTATTCTTGAAATATTTGTTGTGAAGAAGAATGTTTTGTTGTAGACCTGCCTACCTGGCGTACTTTGGCGTATTTATTACGATTTTGTATGATCAAGTACGATTGTACACCTATATTGCAGTTTGTTCGACAGGCATTTAATGTAAAGAAAACAAACCAACATGTACGATCAGAAGAACAAATGTACAAATATACATCTACCCCAGGAATAACCAAGTCCTGGGCCTCGTTTCACAAAGCTCTCGTAAGCCTAACATCTCGTAAATTTTCTCGTAGCATTCGTACTTACTATACTGTAACAATGACTTACGATAGTTGTAGCGCTACGACAGCTTTGTGAAACGGGGCCAAGGTTATTCCAAAGTATGTACATTGTTCATACTATCATTCAGATATTAGTATTGCACATTCGGGTAAAGCACATCACTAAGCATCTGAAAACCAAGGGACATCGAACCAATGTTGAATGTGCGAAATCATATAAGGGTAATGCTATTTTTGAGGGCATTATCATTTGCAGAAGCCCGAGGTCTTCCATTAACTGATAATGCCCTCAAAAATAGCATTACCGTTATTATTGCTAAAATACATGGAATTTGTGTTGAAAGGAAAAAGGAAACAATGGAGGAATTTGACTGTAAGTTTACCCAAATCAACTTCTGATGGGGTTGACTGCCCGAATGCAATTACGTCATCGAACAATTCAAGTGACATCACAACAGAAAGTGACGATATTCGACCTTGACCTTTGACAAGACCATAGCCTCCAACATGTCAAACTATGTCAGTGTTCGGTTTAAGTCCATCAACAACCTTAATAGTGCAATTGTTAAGGTTAGCACCATCAAGAAAGCCAATATTACCGCTATTTAAAGCGGGAATTCGGGTTGCTTTGACTTGTTTGACCCAGAATATCTGCCAGTCGAAAGCCAATTAATGTCGAATGAACCGTAAGCCCACGCACCCACTATGACGTCACTTGACAACAGAACTGATAGTGGCCCGTCGTTAAGGTTGAGCGGTCCAATATCATTTGCAGCGGCCCGATAGGGAAGTCACCAGTTTCAGGCAACCTCTTTCACCTGGATTGAAACTGGCAGTTACACTTAGTGACAGGCTATTGTGTTTAGCCTACTTGTGACCCCTGAAGCCTGGACAGCCGTAGATAATCAGTTTGAACAGAGATGGATATATCCCACGCCATCGGGGCCCTGGATGGCGAACACATTGCTATCACGAAGCCACCTCAAACTTGCAGTCAGTTACAAGGGTGTCTTTTCGATACCGCTCCTAGCACTGATGGATGGATGGATACAAGTTTGTGTGGATCGAGCTTGGTAGAACAGGACACATGTCAGATGCTAAGATATGTGGCGACTCGGGGCTGGTCAACGGCATGGAAGAGGAAGCCCTAGAACTTCCCACACATTGCCCTCTTACTGCAAGCCCCGATGACCACCAAGACATGCCCTTCTTCATCCTTCGCACTCAGGAACCACCTTATGAAGCCATACAGCAGAAGGATGTCCAGGAAGGAGAGGACTCTCAAGAGGGAGGAGAATCGTTGGGATCCTGGCCAATAGATTCAGGTGTCTCCTCATGACTCTAGGGCAGAAGCCCAATACTAGGTGGCAGTTTCTCTGCACAATCCAGGCACTGCAGCACAATAGGTGGGTCATGAGGATGTCATCCCAGGGGCATAGAGGACCAAGTGGAATGGCTAGATGTGGATGAACCTCCTGCACCTCGCCGCCACATCAGCTATAGAGCAAATGCGGTGGATCAGAGGAAACTCCTAAGGGCGCACTAATTCTGATTTCCAGTACCTATATGGGTGCAAGAACTCGTAGCAGATCGTGAGCGTCCGTGAAAAATACTCGTATCTACTCGCATTTACTCGTATCAACTCGTATCTGCTCGTGAGTCATTCGTGTCAGGTCGTGAGCAGTGGGGCCAGACAGAGCGTCACAGATCGTGGGAGATCGCAACACATCTCAACAGAGCGTGGTGTTTGTCTTGACCACGATTGATTTCGACCACTACGATTTCAAAGCACGATTAGATGAGATATGTTGCGCTTTGTTATGATGCAATACTATCTGATGCTATGATCACGATTGACAATAAAATTGTGTTGATCGTAGAAATTGTTTGAACCGTCCAAAATTTTTCTACGATCAACACGATTGCCACGACTGACCTCAAGATCTGATAAGATTTGAAATGATTGCCACGATTAGTCTACAATTAAGACCACGATTTCAATCGTGGCGCGAATCGCTATAGTGTGAACATAGCATTTAGGGGATCCATCACAGCAACTACCATTTCCATTGCCAAGTCTGTGGAAAAGGGTATCAACAACTGTGGAATTTCGACAGCAACTACATGGACAGTTACTTCAACGTACACATTCAACGCACTGGACAGTTTCAACACAACTCCATATAAAATGTACAGTTTGATTTGTCCACGATAACTGAAAAAAATACTGACGCATTAAAGCCTAACCTCTGAATGAAGACCTAAAATAACTATTTCTAAGCGTGTCTGCTGTTGAGGTTGTGACCTTTATCCCGTGTAAGTCAGTTTTTAAAACAAAAACAATTACGCAGGTAAGTAATATGTAATATGTAATAAGTAATATGTTCCCAGAGCGGCAAGTCGTTTACAGTATACCCTGCGACAATTATTAGTACTAGGCTTTTACACTAATCAACTCTTAATATGTCCATACAAAGATAGTCCTCATCATAAGTCCACGTTAAAACATCGGATGAACCGAGTTATTAGGCGATATGATACTGAAACACGCACAACAATATCGAAAGAAGCGTTTGTAAAATATGAATATTTCCATCGAAAACCCATGAAATCGTTGCGGCTGAGGGATGTCATATCGATACTCTTCAAACCTGCATGCGACCGTGACTTAACTGTACTTGGAAATAAATGCATTCGGTAGGTAAACAACGTGTCATTCGTGTATTGTTAATAAGATTTCTGATAAAAGTGTAATGTAATCCCTGTTGTGGGAATAGTCAGTTTATTTACGGAAAGAGTCACCTGCTGCATGGACCTCCTGTGCTGGAAGGGGTACTATCTATAGCCATTTAGTCAGAAACTCCACGAACTGTTCATCTCCGATTTCGAAATTCCAGATGCTAATTGTGGAAATACACACTGGAGTCGATGGCATTCAGTCAAGCTTTAATTCCATGATGTTTACAAAGCTATCACTTATCCGTTCACTGACAATGTGTACACAACCGCTAATACACAGACACTGGCTTCTGTCTGTGGGAGGGTTGAACCGACACACCGCCTGCAACCACTCCACGGACGTACACAAGCTTTTCGCCATTGTTTGAACATAACATTTCTATTGACAGACTGCTGGTCTGGTAGCTAATGACACTATTATGGAAGTGCAAAACCATTTAAAGAATATTTGAATTATTACATCACAACCACTGATAGCAGAGGGGCGAAGCTAGACAGTCACGCATTACTGAAATACACCATGGACAATGTGGGTGATTTCTAGACCAAGTAAACCAAATGTTAACCGCACTTAGCTATTTCATATGCTCAAGAACGTTTTACAGAGAAGCTACGTTAATGCCGACAGTAAGGTATTCAATGAAATAAAGCATGTTAACACATGTGACAAGAGCTAATGCTATGTACATGCAAATTATCGTTAAACTAACAGGATTTAAACTAAGCAGATTGTACTGTATTTAAGACAGTGAGGGGTGTTACCTGTATGTCTGTCACCACACGACGACGATGTTGCGGTAATCTTTCTCAAGGTTCCATCACTTGTAGCAGCCCGTCTGGGAACAGACATGCCATTTACCATACTTACAGAGAACAATCTGATGATGCAAGTATGACCTTAAGATTAGTTCACTGTTAGGCCATGTGCACTAAGAGACACAACACAGAACATTTACAAGCTAGCTTATAATACCGAGATGCAAATGTAGATTAAATCATGGAGTACATATCTTAGATTAAATCATGGAGTACATATCTCAGATTATTAAATGATCAGATTAATTAAATCATGGAGTACATATCTTAGATTAAATCATGGAGTACATATCTTAGATTAAATCATGGAGTACATATCTTAGATTAAATCATGGAGTACATATCTTAGATTAAATCATGGAGTACATATCTTAGATTAAATCATGGAGTCATATCTTAGATTAAATCATGGAGTACATATCTTAGATTAAATCATGGAGTCTTAGATTAAATCATGGAGTACATATCTTAGATTAAATCATGGAGTACATATCTTAGATTAAATCATGGAGTACATATCTTAGATTAAATCATGGAGTACATATCTTAGATTAAATCATGGAGTTACATATCTTAGATTAAATCATGGAGTACATATCTTAGATTAAATGATGGAGTCATATCTTAGATTAAATGATGGAGTACATATCCTAGATTAAATGATGGAGTATATATCTTAGATTAAATCATGGAGTTAATATCTTAGATTAAATCATGGAGTTCATCTCTTAGATTAAATCATGGAGTTCATCTCTTACATTAAATCATGGGGTACATATCCTAGATTAAATCATGGAGTACATATGTTGATGGGCCGAATGAGATGGGACGTGTGCGGTGTTGGGGTTCGTTTGGACCCTGTTGGTAAAGCAGTTTCCCATAATACTTAAAATATTTATTTAGATGTTTGTTTCAAAATGTGAAACATGGGTATCGTCTATTTTTCCACATCTCACCATGAGTAATATATCCATCTTTGAACAACACATCCGATGTACCACAGTCATATACGACAGTAATTTATTGAAATGTACAATCAGTGGAACATATTCATATTCAGAGATACAAACACTGATTAAAACACTTCAGTCAGTTGCGACATTGTCCAAATGTTGACTAACAATACCCTCTGTTCTGACACCGTCTCTTGTGGTGGAAAAGGCCAGATCGGACTGCCTATTTTCTCTGAACTGCTTTGACCCGCCAGCTTGAAGGTGGACAGTTGTACATTCAACGTGGGGTTTTGGTGTGATCCCACACCAGTCTTCCCTGATCACCTCCAGCAGACTGTCACACTGTCTTTAGACTCCTCAATCTTGATATCGTTCGGTGAGTTTTGTAGACCGTACCACCACACACCACTGATGATGTTGAATGGGATCAGTTGTGTGTCTCCAGAAGGCTAACAGGCAGGCTGATAGACCGTACCACCACACACCACTGATGATGTTGAATGGGATCAGTTGTGTGTCTCCAGAAGGCTAACAGGCAGGCTGATAGACCGTACCACCACACACCACTGATGATGTTGAATGGGATCAGTTGTGTGTCTCCAGAAGGCTAACAGGCAGGCTGATAGACCGTACCACCACACACCACTGATGATGTTGAATGGGATCAGTTGTGTGTCTCCAGAAGGCTAACAGGCAGGCTGGTAGACCGTACCACCACACACCACTGATGATGTTGAATGGGATCAGTTGTGTGTCTCCAGAAGGCTAACAGGCAGGCTGATAGAAGGGAGCGTCCTAAAGTCATTCACTAATCCACACGTATAGTACGTACTGCCACGGCGCTGTCCACTGAGAAGCAACAACCTTTCACTCCGACGTGTGGGACAGCGACAGAGACGGTATTCTTGCTTACAGGTTCGTAGTCGGTGAAGACCTAGTTGGGTGGACACGTTGGTTGCTGAGGATACTCACTACCAGTTATTACATGATGGTTTACCCCGACCACATACGCCAAACACAAGTAACACAACCAAATGAGTGAGTGAGTGAGTTTGGTCTTACGCAACTTTTTAGCAATATTCCAGCAATTCCAGCGGGTGACACCAGTTCAAATAATCAAATTGTCTATATTGTCTATATTATTTATATTGTCTTTCTTGTTTATGTTGTTTGTATTGTGTATATTGTTTATATTGTCTATATTGTCTATATTGTTTTATAAATTATATTGTCTATATTGTCTATATTGTTTATATTGTCTATATTGTTTATATTGTCTATAATTTGTCTATATTGTCTATATTGTTTATATTGTCTATATTGTTTATATTGTCTATGTTTTTATATTGTCTATATTGTTTATATTGTCTATATTGTTTATATTGTCTATATTGTCTATATTGTTTATATTGTCTATATTGTTTATATTGTCTGTTTATATTGTCTTTATATTGTCTATCGTTTTTGCCTATGTTGTTTGTATTGTTGTATATATTGTTTATATTGTCTATATTGTTTTATAAATTATATTGTCTATATTGTTTATATTGTCTATATTGTCTATATTGTTTAAATTGTCTATATTGTTTATATTGTCTATATTGTTTATATTGTCTATATTGTTTATATTGTCTATATTGTTTATATTGTCTATATTGTTTATATTGTCTATGTTTTTTAATTGTCTATATTGTCTATATTGTTTATATTGCCTATATTGTTTATATTTGTCTATATTGTTTATATTGTTGTTTTTATATTGTCTATATTGTTTATATTGTCTATATTGTTTATATTAATTATATTGTCTATATTGTCTGTATTGTTTATATATCTTACGCTGATTCTTCACTTTTCAGTTTAAAGCGTCTTGATACTTATGAACATTATTACTAGAAATATAGAATATTGTCAGATTATACAGTTTATTACTCAGTCTATCTTAATGTATATATAAGGAAATGTATATATGCGTATGCTCGAGTCCCGCGGTAGCAGTTGTCAATATGTCACCATCGTTTCAAAACATATGTGTATATATATACACCTAGGAACATTATCATGTTAAATTTATTTGCCTAAATGTCTGTTATATTAACCCACCAGATGGCGCTATCGGAATTGTGACGACTGTAATTCTCGCTTGGCTTAACTTTTGTCGGGGATAGAGGGTGGGGATGGGGTTTGTCATGACACCACCACCCCCACCACCCCACCCCCGGAACCTGGCTCCTACACAGGGCCATCTTAACCATATACCTTGTCGCAGAGATCCAGCTGAGACGCTTACAGGAATGAGTGCGTGTCAAAGAATATGGCATTTATGATTTCATTATTGTCGGCCATGACCAAATGAATTGCACTGACGACCGAACCATTATCACTGGAAATGA
The DNA here is from genome assembly GCF_003918875.1 of Haliotis rubra. Classification (NCBI taxonomy): domain Eukaryota; kingdom Metazoa; phylum Mollusca; class Gastropoda; order Lepetellida; family Haliotidae; genus Haliotis; species Haliotis rubra. The sequence continues at coordinate 2,005,624 of NW_025767113.1, read as the reverse complement.
GATTTGCTGTACAACACTTCGCATGTGGTGACTTGTCAGTGTTTTTAAACTCTGCCAGGTCATGGATTCCTGGTAAACTGATTCATGCATACCATACGTTCCCGAATTACTTCAGGTGAACAAATGACTAGACTTAGCATAATTATGTTTATGACGGGTGCCACCGGTGGGGCAGGAGACGCTCACCTTTTCGCGAACACTTGGTATCATCACTATTTCATAGTGATTCATAAACACATGCTCGGTCATCGTATCGCATGGTGACAATCATTGGATTTTCTGGTTTACAAACAACATCATACAGCTGTAATACTGCTGAAATAAATATCTGCTCATGATATATCTTATGAATGTGGAAGCGGTTTGTGACCGTCCCCCAATACTGTAGCTGCATCTTGGATTCCTCAGACACTGAATCAGGAAGTCTACAATAGGATGTTGATGTTGACAGTGATTAAGCCTTTCTTCAATTCTGTGGACGTGTCATGGGTTCCAGGGATACTGATTAAGACGTGTACAGTACGTACTCGACAGTCCATGTTAGGAATCCTCATTTCAAAACGTGTCCTAACATTAGCGATAGTGACAAATTGGTGACAGCTGTTGCCGACTAACAGGCAGCTTAGGTATCATGATGCCCAGGGACTCGAGTGTACAGATATCATGCACACTGATTCTTTGACCGCTGTAATGGCGTCATGCGATTTGAGCCAAGTCACCTAGCTAGTACGTGACCTTTTGTTGAGTGTTATGTTAAATGTATATATCCGCCCACCGCCCACCGCTCACCGCCCACACACCCAGCCCTTAACTCTTTAAAAAAAAATGAAAAGAAATAACAATAGCCAAATTGTAAAATGTAAAAGTATCTGCAGGTCTAAGAAATTAAAACCTAAAAGCTGTAAACATATACACATCCAATCAATAGGTTAAAACACCCATGTGCCGAAGAAGTTGTTCGGCCTTTGAAAGCAATATATGTTTCAAAATGAACAAGATGGACTAAAGTCAAAATTCGTGCTTTCAATTCTCAGTATGGGGGAAAAAGTCCAAACATCAATAACCCGAGATTGATTATTGTGCATAAAACAAAACGGATCTTTTCAAACGGAAGATATACGAGGGTTGTCAAAAAACCTCGATGTATCAAGGGTCTTCTTGGTTATTTCTGGCGTTGACCGAGGCTGAAGGTTTCTCGGAAAAGGTTTTCTGTGAAAAACACATTGCAGACGAAATTGGCAAAGGGCAACTATTGACATAAAACAGGTATGGTACCTAGCGGTAGGTAGCTCGCAGCATTCATGTTAACCTTCTTTATGACGAAGATTTTACATGTGGGATACATGTATATCTAAAAAACACAATGACATTTGGCCCGTGGAAGAACTACGGAACATGAAATCGGTATAGATGTATTCACATACAAATTGTCACAGACACACAGATACACACACACACACATAATATATAGGCCCATATAAACATTGCTCAGGGTGAGTGTATCATGCAGCTGCACATGTATGTCAATTACCTGCCATCGTGTATTGGTGTAATACTTACTGGAGCAGGAAGGATAACACAATGATACATTTGGCTGTCCATTGTCTTCACCTGTCGTACACATGTCAGTCGTACCTTGACCAGCTGGTGGCGGATTAGAATCACATCAAGTGATCTGTAACGGAAATAGAAAAATATGGAAATGTATTAAACGTATTTAAGTGTACATTAAGTCGCTTAAGCTGGATGGAGGAAATTCGACACATGGATGGACATATGTATTGTTGTCATTGTCAGCGTTAATTCAGTTCACTCACTGTACATGAGTGGACACCCCCTTCAGGTCGGTACCTGGTGACACCATCCCTTGCAACCGTCACTTCTCGACACGGCCTTGGAAGGGATTGCACTTGTCGTCGGATGTTTGCTTGGGGGAATTCTTCGCCATTCCTCCACCAACGCGTTGGCAAGTTCTGCAAGTGTCTGAGGACGATGGTGACGGTTACGGACGCGTCGATCAAGTTCGTCCGATAGATGCTCGATCGGGTTCAGATCAGGCGATTTGGAAGGCCAGAGAATTACAATGACGTTTGCACTGGCGAGATAGGCACCTGTTACACGAGCTGTGTGAGGTCGAGCGTTGTCGTGTTGAAACAGCTCCCTCTTGCGGTTAAAAAGTGGGAGAGGATGAGATCGCAGGATTTGGTCGATGTAGCGATTTACTGTAAGATTGACCTAAACCACCACTAGCTCTGATCTACCCGTGTAGGACATGGCTCCACACACCACTATGCTTTGTCCACCAAATCTGTCCACCTGTCGAACGCATTTCGGCGCAAAACGTTCGTGTTGACGTCGATAGACATGTTGTCTCCCATTCAGGCGTTGCAGGAAGAAACGCGATTCATCGCTCAACCAAACGCGTCGCCAGTTCCCCAGGTTCCATGCCTGTACCCTGTTGCACCATTGGACACGTCGTTGTCGGTGTAGTCGTGTCAGGACAGGTCCAACCTTTGGTCGAATTCCCACTTCTCTCAGACGATTTCTGATGGTTTGGTAGGACATTCTTCGAAGTCCAGGCGCCTGCAGCAAATCGGTGACGTAGTGGTCACTCTTGGTCTTCCACTTCTGAGACGATCTTGGGTCAATTTGAAGCGGGTATATCGATGCCATAATCGAGATATGGTGCTGTGATGGACGTTGAAGCGTCTTGCAACGGCAGATTGAGACTCTCCTGCTTCCAAACGTCCAATGGCGATATTTCGGCCAGTAGCATTCAATTTTGGCATTTTTGATCTTTGCTCACGTCGTAAGTTTTGTAATGAAATGATGAATTTGGTTTGGCCTTTATAAGTCGATGTCTCTACTCATGCTTCCGACACATTGCACGTGCATTACGTGGAAAAGATTTTCAGCATGCACTTTTCATGTATCGTTTGTGGATGTGTTTGTGCGCAATACACAACTACCGTGACATGAGTAACGGGATTCAACATAGGAAGTGTCTTAGTGACGATTGCTGGTAAAATATATGAACTGATTAAAACGCCTGTGCTTTTTTGTTTTTTTTTGAAGAGTGTCTACTCCTCTTCTTTGACCTCTGGTGTTTGAGCCTGTGAAATGATCATAATTGTTACTTCTAACAACTGGTTCGTCATTTGGTGAAATGTGTCAAAGACCCGCCTTTTGTCGTGACCAACCAACGAACTCTTTTATTTAAAAAAAAAGACAAACAAAAGCATTAGAATGCAAGGAAAGACAACGAAACAGTGGACTGGAACCCGAACACTAGAAACGTTCACATTGCCAAAGCTTGCCATACAGTAAATCCTTCCATCGTGTATTCGCAACGTTTGTACAAGCACACATGTCTTCCCACAACACACAAACACAATGCATTCCCGCAACACACAAACACACATGCATTCCCGCAACACACAAACACACATGCATTCCCACAACACACAAACACACATGCATTCCCTCAACACACAAACACACATGCATTCCCGCAACAGACAATCAGACATGCATTCCCGCAACACACAAGCACACAAGCATTCCCGCAACACACAAACACACATGCATTCCCATGACACGCAAGCACACATGCATTCCCATGACACGCAAACACACATGCATTCCCACAACACACAAGCACACATGCATTCCCGTGGCACACAAACACACATGCATTCCCGCAACAGACAAACACTCATGCATTCCCACAACACACATGCATTCCCACAACAAACACACATGCATTCCATCAACACACAAGCACACATGCATTCCCGCAACAGACAATCAGACATGCATTCCCACAAGCACACATTCATTCCCGTGACGCACAAACACACATGCATTCCCGCAACACACAAGCACACATGCATTCCCGCAACAGACAATCAGACATGCATTCCCACAAGCACATATTCATTCCCGTGACACACAAACACACATGCATTCCCGCAACACACAAGCACACATGCATTCCCGCAACACACAAGCACACGTGCATGCCCGCAACACACAAACACACATGCATTCCCGCAACACACAAACACACATGCATTCCCGCAACACACAAGCACAGATGTATTCCCGTGACACACAAGCACACATGCATTCCCGCAACAGACAATCAGACATGCATTCCCACAAGCACACATTCATTCCCGTGACGCACAAACACACATGCATTCCCGCAACACACAAGCACACATGCATTCCCGCAACAGACAATCAGACATGCATTCCCGCAACACACAAGCACAGATTCATTCCCGTGACACACAAGCACACATGCATTCCCGCAACAGACAAACACACATGCTTTCCCGTGACACACAAGCACACATGCATTACCGCAACAGACAATCACACGTGCATGCCCGTGACACACAAACACACATGCATTCCCGCAAGAAACAAACACACTTACATTCCCGCAACACACAAGCACAGATGTATTCTCGTGACACACAAACACACATGCATTCCCGCAACAGACAAACACACATGCATTCCCGTAACACCGTATGCACATATGCATGGTGACATGTCACAAACATCCTCAACCTTCTACCCTTGATTCGTTGATGCTGACCTGTGATCCATCATTGCACCCCGATAGGTCGATGTTCATGCTGTTGATCACAGGATTGTCTGGTCTAGACTCGATTATTGACAGACCGCCGCCATATAGATGGAATACTGCTGAGTGCGGCGTAAAGCTAACTCACTCACTCACTCGTTAATCCCGACAGTTTCACCTGGATCTGCACAGTCTACAATAACGAGGTTTCTTTGTAGTTATCACATCTTTGCTTGGATACTGACTCTGAATGCACGAAAGGCGCTTACGCACTTCCTTAAACTGGATAAATCCATCTCAACCCAAATAAACAAACAAATATGGTGGATGTACAAGCGCCAATCCTTGGAAATAGCAGCTGCACTGAATAACGCATTCTCTCTGCCTGGAACACGTTGCATGTACCCACGTGCAGATTCCCGCCAGTCGCTGATTTACCTTGACTTGTCAACATAAATATGGATTTGGCATATGTCTCCAGTGTGCCGCATGGTGAAAGATCGCAATTGATGGTCGGCTGTCAAAGTTTGCGAACTAAGATTCTTGTTAGCTTTATTTATGCCGAAGACCGGATGTCAATACTCAAGAAGATGAATAAGAAATTGATCTCCGAGACTAAAGATGTCTGAATCGACAATCAATGGCGGACACCACCATATCTTTAGGGACGGGATCAAAACGTCAGCGACTGGAAAGTTAATGCTACCGAATTAGGCCCTGTGCTTAATGCTTACCCTCCAAGTCACTCCATCGTAACCGCACCGAGCCCCATGCACCGCGATATGTTTGCCAAATCGATTCTGGGGCCTCTTACAGCTCCCTAACCACATTACACTTTTTCTCCTCAATCGATTTTTGAGACGCCCCCCAGAAGTCAGGTGTAATTGTACTCTCAGCTGTCGCTAGGCTGCCCTTACGGATGGAATAATGGAAATAAACATATTTCCTTAGGGAATCGAAGTGTCACAGTCTCTGTCCCAAATCTGCCTGATGACGTCACAATAGGCTAGATAATTTAGGATGACTGAATTGGCAAACTAAATGTGGGAAACTGGAAATGAAGGGTTGAATTATAAGTCAATTATTTGTAGGATGATTGAGGAGGGAGGTAGTGAGAGGGTTGAACTAATCAGCATTGTCTTGTAATGAAAAGGTAACCCCGTGACAACAAGACCAGCCTTATCAAATTTAATTCCATGCGTCATGTTAGCAAGTGCAAAGTAAAATGATGGATAAGGCGAGCGTCACATACTGAGCGTCTCAACTCTATTGTATACCACGTAGCCGTGATGATGTTTGGGATGAATACAATCATTTAAGCTGTTTTCGCTGTATAAGGGCTTCTCATCAACTTCCTCTTCGTCTGTTTAAATTAGTGAACATGTAGTGAGTGAGGTGTGCCTTCTCGTCAAGAGAATTTCAGTTACCTGAATGAGTGTCATCTGACAATAGACTTCTCTCAAATGATGCAGGTTTTGGATTGTAACTTAAAAACAGGATATAATGCTGACAGGACCAATGTTGGATTCGAACCCATCACCCTAAAACTCGTGGCCCTAGAACACCCGCTGTCATCAAGGATTTCCCGTGATTCATACATATAATTTTCAAAGCTATCTTGCCTTTTAATGCAAAAGAGATAATGATAATCGAGACTGGTTCTGTGGAGTTGACGCTATATTCTTAGACGTTGTCTGCAGGTCACCCCGCTACTGGCCTATTCTTGGTCCCAGCACACTACTAATGGCAACATCTATCACATCTTATGTCGACATTGTTACAGCATCCGCCACACCTGTGTAGAACTGTGGCGTTCAGCTACTAGAAACACTGATGTCTCTTTCTCCCCTTCAGCTCTTGTTTTTCCTTGCGTCATGATTGTTTATATAACCCGTCGCGGTGTTTTTCCCTGCGTAAAAATGATTTGTGAACCTCGGGGTCTTCATCTTTCATCTTCACAGAAGCCCAAAAACTATCGCCTCTGATTTATATGAAAAACATGAAGCCCCCGAAATGATTTTGTGAAAAAATGATAGAATACAAGGTGCGCTTAGAATCTTTGTGCAGTGGGCTCAGTCCGATTGCTAACTCATAACTGTCCTTCTCATCCAGTTAAAGTCCCACATTTGATGATGAATGGGGGCATTTATTCAAGCCCCAATTCCATACTGCTGTTTGAAGTTCCATCGGTTTAAGACTTCGTTCTGCCAGGTCCAGCACTGCGCCCTACCGTGAGGCAACTGCGCTGATTGTGTCACAGGGGGTCTTCAATCGACCAGCATCGCTGGTTTCAGAACAATGGGAGACCAAACCTTCTTCGGCGTAGCATGGCATTTTGTGTGGCTGGGCAGTGGTGATGAGGCCGTTACATTAGGGTGTTCTTCCCATGGTATTGTTAGGTTACATTCAGGCACAACATGGATGCACAACACGACCACTTTAACAGTCAACAGAAGTCATATTTTCATTCCAACTTGTGTTTTTCACAGCAACATACTTTAGATCAGCCGACGCCTCTTCATCCGACTGACGTCCTTGACGGCAACATCCTTTATCAGCTGATGCCAAGCTATCCAACTTCTCAACCAAAGACCTTGGATCAACCGACGCCTAACTATCCAACTTGTGTCCTTCTCAACGACATACTTTAGATCAGCTGACTATTCCTCCAAGAAGCAAATTCGCACATACACACACACACACTCTCTCTCTCTCGCTCTTCCTCCCTCCCCCATCTCCCTCATTCTCTCCATCCCTCCCTCCCTCACTTCACATCCTCTCCTCCCTCTTTTCCCCCTCTCGTCCTCCTCTCTCCTTCCCTCACTCTCTCATCCTTCCCTCCATCCCCCTCTCATCACTTCCTCTCCATTCCTCCGTCCCTCATCCCTCCCCCTTATAGTTCCCGCCCTCGCCCCCTCACTCTCTCATCCCTCATTCTCTCCTTCCCTCACTCTCTCATCCTTCCTTCCTCCCTCTCTCTCTGCATTCCTCTGTCTCTCATCCCTCCCTCCCTATAGTTGACTCCCTCCCTCTTTTCCCTCCTATCTCATCCCACCTTCTCTCCTTCCCTCACTCTCTCATCCCTTCTTCCCTTTCTCCCTCCCATCCTCTCATCCCTCCCTCATCCCTCTCCATCCCTTTCCCCTCCGTCTCTCCCTCCCTCCCTCCACTCTCTCATCATCCCCCCTCCCTCATCCCATCCCTCCCTCCCTCGAGCTCTTTCCATGCCTCCCTCTTTCCATCCTTCCCTTCTCTCTCATCCCTCCCTCACTCTCTCCATCCCTTCCTCCCTCGAGCTCTTTCCATGCCTCCCTCTTTCCATCCTTCCCTTCTCTCTCATCCCTCCCTCTTCCCATCCCTCCCTCGAGCTCTTTCCACCCCTCCCTTCCTCCTCCCATCCCTCCCTCCCTCAACGGATGAGACGGTAGTGTAGTCAGGTCCTGTTTAGTGATCTCAACACTGTTTTATTGTCAGCCGGGATTTACCGGTCTCCGAGATGGACGTAGCTGTCGGTATTCAAGATAAATGGTTCCCCGGTGTCCGGTAAGTTTAGTTTCCGGACTAGGCAGGTCTGGCGTGGTTGACTTTTTTCCTTTCGACCCACGGCTGAAACTGCTTGTTTTGTTCAATAATCCACACGGTCATATTAAAGTCTCTTGGACGAGGATCGAACATTAATCTGTCATCCATCAACTTTCTGTCGATGGAAATATTCTCTTCACAATTCCCTCTGGTTCTAATTATACAGTTAAATACCGAATACGCTACCTAGCTAAGTGTACTTCCTCCTAAAAACATTAGGGATGATACCGATAATGATAACGATAATATACTCGGAAGCAAGTTCGTAAAGTGAACCTCCTTGTGTCCAAGTCTGTAGGCTACAATCAGTCTGTGAATCCAGAATGTGCCAATGTCTCTACAACTATGTAACCTATCGACAAAGTGAACAGGAAGATGTGCTGAGGCCTGACAGACATGTTCTAAATTCTCCTTTTCATTCACACCTTGAATGTGAAGTTTAGAAACCTGGTCTGCTGCATTACAAGTACATTCTGTCCGGGAGTGAACATGTGTACCCGACCTTTTGCAATATCATCGCTAAGGACATCATCTTCACTATAGGAGGATTCGAACCTCGACCATTCATCGTGGCGAGGGAAACCGTTAACCACCGGGCCACCTCATCTCCTGTAGTCTGTTGAAAAACCTCTCCTGTCGGTTGAAATTGCAAATGAACCAGAAATCACCAAGTTTAATGTGCATCGATCAAAATGTAATTTTTAGCTTGCACGTGAAAAGAACGCAATCCATGCAGTCAAACATAACATTGTAACTCGCCGAGTTATTTCTGAATAAAGGAAAATTAAGGAAACTGCGGCTCGGTGGCACCAGGAATCAAGTGTAAACCTGACCTACGTTGTTTTGGAGATCAGTCGTTAAGGAACATAAAAAACACGTACACCATTGATGTACATGGAAAAACAATCAGCTACTTGTGTTTGCAGCTAATGCCTCAAGAGAGCTTACAATGAGTCCTGAGATAAAACAGAGCGGTTTAATAATATTTCCTCTTCAATAGTTATGGTTAACACGGGAAACTTTTACACTCCTATCTCCAGTGTCTTATCCAAATTAAATTTCATCCTGAAATGTCAATCTTGGTCGCATTTTGCAGATTTTAAGAAGATTCACGAGCCGTTAAGGAGACGCCGCGAGAGCCGGGACGCTACCCTGCAACACAGATCACATACACAGACAAATGCAAGAATGTAGTTTTGTCATTTATTATAGAAAATCACCAAAGCAGCGTAAGCATCGTGCAATGTTTCTTTTGGGGTCATGTAAGAAGGGGATCTTTGGCGACACTGTACAGAGCAGAGAGCCAGGCAGTCGAGTACCTGAGTACTGAGAAGCCTCGGACAATCTGCAGCCGTCTGTAGGCTGGGAAATTATTGAGGCTCCAGGTTATTCAACTACACACATTTGTCTGTATGATACATGATACAGCTCCGTCCTTGATTCAACATAACTACTGAATGCCGAGGACACGTTGCTTGACCAACTATTGTAAATATTTCAGTAAAAACCCGATAAAGAAAAATCGATGCCCACGATGTTGATGACTGGTCCAGACTCGATTATATACGGACAGCAGCCATATAGCTGGAGAATTGCCGCGTCAAGGAACAAATTAAACAAACGTACAAAAAAGGGAAAACGGATGATTTCAACACCCCGAAAAAACTGTACTGACTAAAAATATTCATTTTATGTTACAATGTTTCCAGGTTAGAGAAGCCTCGTCATACAGGTTGATATCACACAAGTTGGTTTCAAACACGCTGATATCACACAGGTTTGTATCACATAGGTTGTATCACATAGGTTGGTATCACACACGTTGATATCACACAGGTTGGTATCACACACGCTGATATCACACAGGTCGGTACCACACTTTGACATCACACAGGTCGGTATCACACAGGTTGGTATCACACAGTTTGACATCACACAGGTTGACATCACACAGGTTGATATCACACAGTTTGATATCACACAGGTCGGTATCACACAGGTTGGTATCACACAGGTTGGTATCACACAGGTTGGTATCACACAGTTTGACATCATCAGGTTGACATCACACAGGTTGGTATCACACAGGTTGACATCACACAGGTTGGTATCACACAGTTTGATATCACACAGGTTGGTATCACACACTTTGATATCACACAGGTTGGTACCACACAGTTTGATATCACACAGGTTGACATCACACAGGTTGGTATCACACAGGTTTGTATGGTGCGTATTAAGAGGAAATACCGTGAGTGTAACTTCTGCTTTGCAACTAATGGCGTCAGCACAGTACTGTAACTATTAGGGCTGGTACAGTACTGTATCTATTAGGGCTGGTGCAGTACTGTAACTATTAGGACTGGTGCAGTACTGTAAGTATTAGGGCTGGTACAGTACTGAAACTATTAGGGCTGGTACAGTACTCTAACTGTTAGGGCTGGTACAGTACTGTAACTATTAGGGCTGGTACAGTACTGTAACTGTTAGGGCTGGTACAGTACTGTAACGACAAGGTATTGTGCAGTATCGTCACTATTAGGGCTAGTACAGTACTGTGACGACAAGGTATTGTGCAGTATCGTCACTATTAGGGCTAGTACAGTACTGTGACGACAAGGTATTGTGCAGTATCGTCACTATTTGGGCTAGTACAGTACTGTGACGACAAGGTATTGTGCAGTATCGTCACTATTTGGGCTAGTACAGTACTGTGACGACAAGGTATTGTGCAGTATCGTCACTATTTGGGCTGGTACAGTACTGTGACGACAAGGTATTGTGCAGTATCGTCACTATTTGGGCTGGTACAGTACTGTGACGACAAGGTATTGTGCAGTATCGTCACTATTAGGGCTAGTACAGTACTGTGACGACAAGGTATTGCAGTATCGTCACTATTTGGGCTGGTACAGTACTGTGACGACAAGGTATTGTGCAGTATCGTCACTATTAGGGCTAGTACAGTACTGTGACGACAAGGTATTGTGCAGTATCGTCACTATTTGGGCTGGTACAGTACTGTGACGACAAGGTATTGTGCAGTATCGTCACTATTAGGGCTAGTACAGTACTGTGACGACAAGGTATTGTGCAGTATCGTCACTATTTGGGCTAGTACAGTACTGTGACGACAAGGTATTGTGCAGTATCGTCACTATTAGGGCTAGTTCAGTACTGTGACGACAAGGTATTGTGCAGTATCGTCACTATTAGGGCTAGTACAGTACTGTGACGACAAGGTATTGTGCAGTATCGTCACTATTAGGGCTGGTACAGTACTGTGACGACAAGGTATTGTGCAGTATCGTCACTATTAGGGCTAGTACAGTACTGTGACGACAAGGTATTGTGCAGTATCGTCACTATTAGGGCTAGTACAGTACTGTGACGACAAGGTATAGTGCAGTATTGTCACTATTAGGGCTAGTACAGTACTGTAACGACAAGGTATTGTGCAGTATCGTCACTATCAGGACTAGTTTAGTACTGTGACGACAAGGTATTGTGCAGTATCGTCACTATTAGGGCTAGTATAGTACTGTGACGACAAGGGCTAGTATATAACTATAGCTACAAGGTCCGCTATATAGTTCAGTAAATACTGGGGTCAGTACAGTACTGTAATAAGGAGGGTCAGGCAATTGCTGCGTCCACTAGCGTTAGTAAGATACTGTAACTGGCATGGTGTGTAAAGTACGATGTCTACCAGGGTCAGTAGAGTACAGCAGACAGACAGACAGACAGACAGACAAGTTTATTCAGTAAAAGGCCACAGGCCCATCATACAGTCATTTGCATATGGTATTGATAGTTTAGTGCACATGCTGTGTAAGAGGAACATTTCTAATGCGCTGAAGTACATGATACAGAAAAATACTGACATCTTTTATGATGCAATCATTATGTGTTTTCATAATGTTAATAAAATTGGCATTTGGATCAAAATCAGTCAAATATTTCTGAATATATCTTAACCTTAAATCAGAAAGTTTTCACGCTTAAGGAGTACATGGAATTCATCCTCAATAACATTTTTGTCATCCAATTTACAAAATAAACATAATCTCTCATTGTAATTAACTTTATTGTATCTTCCAGTTTCAACAGCTAAATTAAAATTACCACATCTAAATTTAGAGAGTGCAGATCTGAGATGTAAAGGAATATCAAAATTGAAATACCTTTCCACATTTAAGAATGTTTTAAATTGGGAGTAATAGAAACACTTATTAGAATTTTGAATTGAAGTGGACCAACATTGTTTAAGATTATCCGAAAGTCTCTGCTTAAGCAATGATATGAAATAATCAACATTGCCAACATCCTGACTGATCCATGCATGGCCCAAACCATACTTAAATAAAATATTTCTGACACAAGTTGCCCAAGTAGTGCGACCAACATCATCTAAGGACTTGAGCATAATATAACACTGTTTTGGCAGTCTAATATAAGGCATATACAATAGGTGACACCAGTATTTAACTACTTTAGTCATATAAGTAATTTGGAGAGGAAGTCTGCCACAATCACCAAGAGCCATGTTATTACAGGTACTCAATGATGCTACAATACTTTGTACCCAAAATCTCAGACCCATAACACAAAATAGGTAAAACCATACAGTCAAAAATCGTAAATAAGTCTTTACAATTTACTCTTCCCATCTTTTTTTGAAAACCATTTACAGAAAATATGTCCTTGTTAGCTTGAGATACGAGACAACTTTGAGCTTTACTCCATACAAGCTTTGGTGTAAATACAAGTCCTAGATATTAATAAAAGGATGAGGTTTCAATAGGATTACCATTATAGAACCACTTTTCATATTCCTGTAATGGCCCACCATTTCTGAAAACAAGAACTTTTGTTTTATTAAGATTAATTGACATTCCAGTTTGTTTACAAAAAAACATTCAAGTGCATTTATCTTCTGTTGTAACTGATTACAAGTATCAGAAAGTGCAGAAACATCATCAGCAAACATAAGTGAACACAAATTGTTAAAATCAGATGAAACATTAACACCTATACCACCTTCCTGTTCCATTAAGGAAATCAACTTATTAATAAATATGATAAACGGCTGTGGGCTTAACACACAACCCTGAGGGGTACCAATATTACATGTAAAACGCTTAGATAAACCCTTTGAGGTTCTATCACATGCTGTAGAGTACAGCAATTACTAGGATCAGTACTGTAACTGTAAGAGGGTCAGTAAAATACTGTTCTTATGTGGCAGTGTTATTTGTTGTGTAATCATGTTCCAAGTGTAATATAAGGTATAATATATATCCAAGTGTACTATTAGGTATAATGTTCCAAGTGTAATATGAGGTATAATATATCTCCAAGTGTACTATTAGGTATAATGTTCCAAGTGTAATATGAGGTATAATATATATCCAAGTGTACTATTAGGTATAATGTTCCAAATGCAATGTGAGGTATAATATATAGGTATAATGTTCCAAGTGTAATATGAGGTATAATATATCTCCAAGTGTACTATTAGGTATAATGTTCCAAGTGTAATATGAGGTATAATATATCTCCAAGTGTACTATTAGGTATAATGTTCCAAGTGTAATATGAGGTATAATATATATCCAAGTGTACTATTAGGTATAATGTTCCAAGTGTAATATGAGGTATAATATATATCCAAGTGTACTATTAGGTATAATGTTCCAAGTGTACTATTAGGTATAATATATATCCAAGTTACCAATAATGTTCCAATGTAATATGAGGTATAATATATATCCAAGTGTACTATTAGGTATAATGTTCCAAGTGTAATATGAGGTATAATATATATCCAAGTGTAAGTGTATAATGTTCCAAGTGTAATATGAGGTATAATATATATCCAAGTGTACCATTAGGTATAATGTTCCAAGTGTAATATGAGGTATAATATATATCCAAGTGTACTATTAGGTATAATGTTCCAAGTGTAATATGAGGTATAATATATCTCCAAGTGTACTATTAGGTATAATGTTCCAAGTGTAATATGAGGTATAATATATCTCCAAGTGTACTATTAGGTATAATGTTCCAAGTGTAATATGAGGTATAATATATCTCCAAGTGTAATATGAGGTATAATATATCTACTAGGGTATAATGTTCCAAGTGTAATATGAGGTATAATATATCTCCAAGTGTACTATTAGTATAATGTTCTAAGTGTAATATGAGGTATAATATATCTCCAAGTGTACTATAATAATGTTCCAAGTGTAATATGAGGTAGGTATAAGGTATAATGTTCTATGTAATATGAGGTATAATATATCTCCAAGTGTACTATTAGGTATAATGTTCCAAGTGTAATATGAGGTATAATATATCTCCAAGTGTACTATTAGGTATAATGTTCCAAGTGTGATATGAGGTATAATATATCTGGTACTATTAGGTAAAAGGTTCCAAGTGGTGTGCTTAAAGTGGATAGTCTTGAGCTGGTATTTAGTCTTGAGCTATATTTAGACTTGTACTTGATTTTGACATCAAGTTCTGGAAGCTGCCACAGGGAACTACTACACTATGGGTTACCCTATGGGTTACCCTATTGGTTACCCTATTGGTTACCCTATGGGTTACCCTATGGGTTGCTTGAGCATCTTCTGGGGTCCTTGTCATTGGCATATAGGGACGGCTAACTCTTGCTTCTCTTCTCACATTACATCTCAAGTTACAAGAAAACCAGCGTTGCGTTTGATGATTATTGTACCAAGGGTATTCTGTGCCGATTCCTTCTTGCAAGCTGGATTGGCGTGTCACGCTTAGAAACAGCGTTAGAAAGACATATAGGTATATAGACCCTACCCTAGTACTATATAAAAGGAAAGGGATGTAACGACGGAACCACCCCCTACTCAATCAAAGTTAGATTTCACCACGTAAACTATTTTTAAGGCCCCGTCGAGGCCTACGGATAGAAAGCGAGATAATTTCCCTACAAAATGAGCTATAAATGGTCACAATCGGATCATTATTTCAAAAGTTATACGCCACGACTCACCGAAAACAGCTACCTCCGCAATTCCAAGCCAAAATCATGGATCACCCAAGACAGCGAAAACTCACCTTTTAAATTCGTTTATTAATTCCAGCCACGTTGACAGCACCTATGTGGGGCTAGATTCGATCGACAGGGGCATTCCACGGGTCTAAAATCTTATTGCAACATCTACAAATCATTTCCTCGACAGTAAGCAGGCATTTTCTCCAAAACCATCGGCAATCATACTCACTTGTCGGCCATAGATGGCCTTGACATTCAAGTGACCTGAGCAGTAAATTGGTAAGAATAATTTTAGAGGTTAAATATTTATAAATATAATTTCCTAAAATGAATCAATATCGAATGCATTTGTACAACCTCTAAAATTATTCTTAACAATTTACTGTTCCGTACATCATCCAAAATAGAAGGAATATTGCAAAGTTCATATTTCGCGCCCATTAGCAAACAGTCAAAATCTTACAGTATATTATATTTTCCACCAATCGGATGGCCCAATTCAGTTTCTGCGGATCCGCGCAGATCACTTGAATGTCAAGGCCATCTATGGCCGACAAGTGAGTATGATTGCCGATGGTTTTGGAGAAAATGCCTGCTTACTGTCGAGGAAATGATTTGTAGATGTTGCAATAAGATTTCAGACCCGTGGAATGCCCCTGTCGATCGAATCTAGCCTTATATAGGTGCTGTCAACGTGGCTGGAATTAATAAACGAATTTAAAAGGTGAGTTTTCGCTGTCTTGGGTGATCCGTGGCGTATAACTTTGAAATAATGATCCGATTGTGACCATTTATAGCTCATTTTGTAGGGAAATTATCTCGCTTTCGATCCGTAGGCCTCGACGGGGCCTTAAAAATAGTTTACGTGGTGAAATCTAACTTTGATTGAGTAGGGGGTGGTTCCGTCGTTACATCCCTTTCCTTTTATATAGTACTAGGGTAGGGTCTATATACCTATATGTCTTTCTAACGCTGTTTCTAAGCGTGACACGCCCCTGTGACTTGATTTGGGTTTCAAGTTTCTTGTCACTCATTAAAAGAGACTGAAACTTCTTCAACTTGTTTTTATTTCATATAAACTATACATTCAATTGGGAAATGACTTCAAATGAGACAATTCAAGGAGAAAAAAAACTACTGCACTAGTAGCTATCGCAATAGTTGTTTCCCCCTCAACAGTCACCCCTAGTAAATATTAGGATCAATATATAAAGTACTGTAACTACTAGGATCAGTGCAGTACTGTAACTACGAGAATCAGTAAAGTACTGTACTACTATGGTAAATATAGTTCTGCAACTATTAGGATCGGTATGGTACTGTAACTACTAGGGTCAATATAATACTGTAACTACTAGGGTCAATATAGTACTGTAACTACTAGGGTCAATATAATACTGTAACTACTAGGGTCAATATAGTACTGTAACTACTAGGGTCAATATAATACTGTAACTACTAGGGTCAATATAGTACTGTAACTACTAGGGTCAATATAATACTGTAACTACTAGGGTCAATATAGTAGTAACTGTAACTACTAGGGTCAATATAATACTGTAACTACTAGGGTCAATATAGTACTGTAACTACTAGGGTCAATATAATACTGTAACTACTAGGGTCAATATAGTACTGTAACTACTAGGGTCAATATAAAACTGTAACTACTAGGGTCAATATAAAACTGTAACTACTAGGGTCAATATAAAACTGTAACTACTAGGGTCAATATAAAACTGTAACTTCTAGGGTCAATATAGTACTGGAACTACTAGGGTCAATATAATACTGTAACTACTAGGGTCAATATAAAACTGTAACTACTAGGGTCAAATATAAAACTGTAACTACTAGGGTCAATATAAAACTGTAACTACTAGGGTCAAATTAAAACTGTAACTACTAGGGTGAATATAAAACTGTAACTACTAGGGTCAATATAGTACTGTGACTACTAGGGTCAATATAATACTGTAACTACTAAGGTGAGTATAATACTGTAATTACCATGGTCAATATAGTACTGTAACTACTAGGGTCAATATAGTACTGTAGCTACCAGGGTCAATATGTTGTTTCTTGTAACTGCTAGGCCTATGTAACATCACAACTGCGGGGAGTCCAGTATTGCAACAACTAGGGTCAGAGTGTACTCTATCTACGAGGTTCACTACTATGTCATTATAGTATAGTACGGTACGGTATGGTACGGTGCAATCAAGTGCTGTACAGTACACTATAGTGTAATATCTACAATTGTACAGTATATCACTGTGTCGGTATATAGCAAGTCCAGCAAAATATCCTATGTGTAGCTTCCGTTCTTTTCATGTTCAAGCATGAGCACATCAGACCTGGTACAACAGAGTGCTACTCTATTTGTCTCCCACTGTGCTTCATATCAATACTGAGGCATCTGTGCAACTTCCCTCGAGGGAATAGGGTGTGAAATATTCATGTTTACACTTCACTTCTTAAATAGGCCTGTACATTGTCTCTCAGTGCCACATTCACGGAATCAAGATACATGACCGTTTTTGGATGATTCTGGAATTTGTGCCGTAAAAAACTTCAGCCATGGTGCTGTGATCCAGTTCTATAAAACCTTGTTCACAACAGAATATGGATGACTTCACAAGTGTGGATTTTAGAGAACAAACTATGCTTCTGCATTCAATTTCCATTGGTAAATATATTGTCGTATATGTATGTTAATGCTTCTTGTGTTCACGAATCTATATGTACATGTATTAGAGAAGGGTATGCACATGTACAGTGCGTCATGTATTCAGTGCCATAGCCATACACACGCAGTAGCGTCACCTCTACCTGTTCATGTACGCCTTCAGTGGTTTCCACAAATGAATTCACTTTTTCTAAATCTTGCATACAGTTGAAAAAAGCAGCCTGCATTACTGCTTCATGCAGTCCATTGTAAGTTGTCCCGTTTCCCCAAATCCTGTATTCAAGCATGTATCCAAGCTGTTGACACACAGTGATTTCCCTGTGCGACATGTGTCTAACCCAGCAGTCCTTACTAATGCACGAGGTACGAAACGTGTTCTACTCTTTCGGGTAGTGCCCATGCATAGTTCAGGTTGTAATTCACAACCTCCTTAGACCCTGCCTTCCAGTGGCACTTCCGGTACTATAATTGGTTGGCTTGAAACAGTTTACTTAAATGTATGCTGGAATTAAACCCTGAACCTCAGGCGTCACGAGTGGAAACTCTAACCTCTAGGCAATTCCGCCCGCCCCTCAACAACATAGTCCTCGTCGAATTAAGTTGTCGTGACTGAGAAATGGAACGAAATGATTAACGCTTTCCAAGAGGCATATTCCACCTTCTATCACACCCTAAAGACTAGACGTCCAACAGCTTCCAACAAGTCAGGTACCGGGTCCCCTCAGCCGTAATGACTAGAAGGGCCGTTTGCCTCTTGTCCGCGTCTTGCAATCAGCGTGCAAAGAAGCACACTTGTGAGATTAGATGTATAAGATTGATTCTCTAGGGATGCATGTGGATGTTCAACGCAAGGACATGCTTTGTGTACACAATTGTCATCAGGTACACTACATAAAACACAGTGAAACGGTAACAATGCATCTTCGCTTTGGCCAGAAATCTTGAATCTCACGATGTTGTATGTCTCTTTTCAGCCAGGTTTTATTCACATAATATATAGAAAAGAGATTATATATATTATGTGAATAGAACCTGGCTTGAAAAGAGACATACAACATCGTGAGATTCAAGATTTCTGACCAAAGCGAAGATGCATTGTATATATAGTATGACCAGAAATTATTGAGAATTTTAGGAATATGTTTAATTGGATTTCTAGTATAAACAACCTTGACCAGCTATCAAGTGCTTTGTTTCATTCAAGAGAGACAACTCCGTTAATCCTTTTTCATTAGTTTGTGAAGAGTTATCCCCCTTTGTTTACTTGCTAGCTGACGACATTTTCAGTGATCCTCAGTATGGATGATTTAGAGAAGAGGAAGTTGATTTTAGAGTATTATAACAAGGACATCAGATCAGCTTAGGTGAATTCAAGTAGAACAGGCATCCCCTTGTCCACTGTTTATCGTGTTTTGAAAAATATTGCAAATGGATATGGCATTGAGCACCAGGGAGGCGCAGGTAGGCCCAGAAAATTGACTGTCGGTGACAGGAGGCGGCTTGGTATTCTTGTTTCTAAAAACAAACGAAGGAATTTAGAAAACTTAAGGCTGGATATGATTGATAGAGGAACTGCGGCTGTTTGTAAGGAGACAATTAGAACTGAGCTGCATGCAATGGGTTGGCAGAAAAGTCAAGGAATTCCATCACCGATCATGAAACCTGAACAAAAGGAGCGAACAAAACTGGTGCTTACAGCATAGAAATTTTAACTGGGACAATGTGATTTTCTCAGATGAAAGTTCTGTGTGGCTGTTTCCTAATACACTGAAATTCTGGACCAAACAAACTGAAAAACATTTGTATCAGCGCCCAAAGTAAAGTCCGAAATTTAACGTGTGGGGTGGCATATCTGTGTTAGGGGCAACGCCCCCCTGTGTATTTGAAGGGAATATGAACAGTGAGCGGTACACAGATATTCGCAAGGGACATTTACTTCCATCTGCTCACGTGTTCTATGGAAAGTTTTGGATTTTCCATCAGGACAACGACCCAACATCGTTCAAGGCATTCACCAGCCTGGTTTCGGACCCAAAATATGACATTATTAGATTGGTCAAGCTATAGCCCTGACCTAAATCCAATAGAAAATGTTTCGGGACTTATGAAGGAAACTGTCAATAAGAAAAATCTGACAAATATTGCTGAAATGAAAGAAGAGGTGGTCCGATATTGGGACAGCATGGACCACGACTTTCTAACTTCTTTGATCAGTAGTATGCCCCGCCGCATTGAAGCCTGCATTGCTGCCCATGGTGACTTGACAAAATACTAACTGTTCTGGAGTTATGTTCTGCTAATATTCACATTTAATACGTGAGTAATGAGTGAAAAAAAAAAAAAAAAAAAATCGTTAAATTCTCAATAATTTCTGGTTGTACTGTATATACATATATAGAGGTACATTTTGAAATAGAATGCTTTGTAACACTGAAACTGAAATGAGTTACATCAACGTCATTTGTACAGATCCTTCAAAGTTTCAGGATAAAGACATGTCTGGTTTTATATGATGTGCAATATACATGCATTGAACATTGCCGGATGCACACAGGTGCACACTTGCAGGTGCAGCCATTGTCAGTCGGATCTGTAGAAATATGTAGTTGCTCAATGAACAATTCAGAACATTTTGTGTGGTTCTTTGATGGAGTGACATCAAAGCTATATGTAGCTACCACATGTGTTATGCATTTCATTTATAACCATTGCAAGTTATAACGCATCATGGGCGTCTATAGCTATGTCTAAATATATTCATCACTTTATATCTCCACTAACGTTACCTGTGTGTGAACCCAAGTCTATATGTTTGTGTACCTTGACTGTTGCATAGTTCAGACAGTATGAGAACGTCAGTGATCTACCACAAGACATGTAACTATATCACCTGTGTTGTCGACACTGTCATAACCAACAACAAGGAGGTTGGGAACATGCCATGATCTTCATGTCGGCAAATCTTGTGGGTAAATCGGAATTGAATCCAAAGAAATTAATTTAGAAGTGCATGGATGTTTCTCCAGGAGGACGTCCTCCAGTTAACGTCATAGTAAGTAATTCCATGTACGCTCTATACAGTATTATATGACACTGCAGATAGCACTGGGCAGTTGCAGATTTATTACCTGTCATAACAAGGACAGTATCCCACTGCACTGATACGCGTTCGATGTGGTACAATAAGCAGCACGTCAAATTATTTTCTGCCCTTTTCACACTGCTTGACGAATATGGTCAGGCTTTTCGTCACAGCTTGGCAGAATTAGAAAGTTTTATTTGAAGCAAAGAAATATATTTTTGGAAAGTCCATGGAACCAAAGGGCAGACAAGTTCATTGTTCAGGAAATAAGGTGTTGAGTGATGTGCTTCACATAAACTGTACACTAGATATAACATGATGGCAGTTTTGTTGAGGTATTTTGTTGAACAAATTAAAACTAATACGAACGTATCCGTTGAACAACAGCATGCACATCCTAACGTATAGTGTGTTCATTTCAGAGACTAGTTGTTAGTCTAACTCGCGTACTGCTACTAGCTCATTACTAGACGTGGACATCAGGTCTTATGTTACTTGTACCAAAGATCATATGCATATATATGCGTACGAAAAGGAAACCTAACGAATTGAAATGTCTTTAGGGCGCGGTGGGCGAGCTGGCTAAGGCGCCAGGCTAGTGATCCAGCGAGGTTGAGGTGCCGGGATCGAGCCCACCTGTGACCGGGTGTAAAAACCTTGGAGTCAGCTTTGTGTGCAGACTCTTTCAGTGTTGTCACAACCCCTAGTGTACAGTATACAACCCTGTGCACTGAAAAGAACCCACGAATCCGTTGGTATATGACCAGATGGTGGCCACATGAATACGTGCAAACACCTAGTTGCGGGTACAGCAACGTGCAGTAAACTTGGACAAAGTATTGTGACTATGTGTCCCAGTCCACCCAACTGTGAATGGGTACCTCTTTAGGATGAGAAAGCCACAATAACTCGGTGCGCCTAGTAGCCGCAAGAGTTGTATACTCCCCAGTTGAGTTGAGATTGATAATACGATGTGCCGTTGAGATTGACATCCAATGATCGAGGGAAAAATACCAGCGCCTTGAGCATGCACCAGTTGCGTGGATATGTGCGCTATATAAATATACTATAATAAAAATAATAATAATAATTTAGAATGTTTCACTAACACATAGGTATGGCCTCCAGAAACGACCCTGGTTCAATTAAAGAAGCATGCGGGGTAGTTTTTATCATTTTCTGAGCTTGATTGTATTATTGTATTAACAAACTGAAGCTGATACGAACATCGAAATCTCGCAACCATCGCCACTATTGACGCAATCCAATGTCACAATAGGTACCTAATTGTGCCATAGTTATAATCTCAACCTTCAGAAAGACCAGTGCCACAAGTTATACATGGCACTCTGTTGACATGCTCTTCATTACAAACATCTTCCTTACTGTAACATTCACCCGAGAGGCAGACTATGTTAAACAACCAGTGATACCGTTGATCTTCCCACAGTGGGTCGGGGAGAGCTATCCCCTTGTCATCAGTAATCGGCATTAACGCTAGTAAAGTCCAGCTAACGTTTGTTTCATCACACGGTTGTCTAAAGGCCAACGTTGCAGACAGTTATGACGCATTGTCAATCACCAGCCACCAGCTGGACCCCCTAATCGCCCTGCCTCAAAACCATGTTTTTCATCGTCTGACCACTGCCCAGTCCATCCCTAACAACATCACGTTGTGTCTGTCTGCGAGACAGTCTAAAACCTGTCCAGGGAGAGATAAGGATCTGTTGTCTGTCTTGTCAAGCTTACAGAAAGGGTGCGTGGTTCTGAGCATTGCTTCAGACTGAAGCTGCCACGGCACCATGGCTTACCATGACGTCCTGCTGGTTCTGGGCCAGAGGATTGAAACACATACGGTATCATGGTTCTGACAGCTTTGGTCGACGTCGTCAGCGTGGACTTCACCGACAATCCCGCTTAAAGGGAGATTATGATCAAGGGCTAAGTATGTGCTCAGTCTTGTTTCATGTTTTCGTTCTTCTTCAATCGACGTAATCCCAACTATCTTGATGAGAAATGGAGTTTGATTTTTTAATGTAACTATCTTGACAAACCTTGTGCCTTGGCTAAAGGTTTCCTACACATTAATCATTATACAGCACCAAATACTTAACAAAACGATTTAGTATTGAATAACACGGAGGTATCATGTAACGCTTGTCTTTACCTCGCTGTTTAAACAAATTAAATGGTTTATTTGAAATCAATGTTGATTCAACTCTTTAAAAATTGACATTCTTGCTCCAATGTAGGTGTGTTATGCGATATAGTTAATAGCATCTCTGTCGAACAACGGGGTGGGGGTGGGGGTGGGGGTGGGCGGTGTTTCTATGGATATACAACTTCTTCACTATTAATATGAGCAGCTATCATTTCTGCTGGCCCGATAAGAAAACTGCAATAGATTTAATACCGGATATGTTTGATTTTGTGGAGTGTCTTATGACAGATCAAGGAAAGATAGCGTCATATGGAACTGAAACGTATTGTTAATGTAATTCTTTCACATTGTGTTTGTTAAGGTTCATTAGAGGGCTGTGGTGTGGAAACTCTATGTCTATCGGAGTGGGGTCTGGGATCTTCTAGAACAGCATGGATTCATTTCGTGTAATATAGAACATTCTAGAAGAATTTATAATGGGCAAATATATATCTGCATCATCAGACGGTCGGTTGGAGAGCATACTTGCACTGTGGATATCTAGCCTAAGGCCTATATTTATGTGGCTGACAGGTGACGTCATCACTAACGTTTTTGCTATTAACATTGTTATTATATGTCATACAGCCAGTTTATTCTAATTGCATTGTACTTACTTTCCATCAATTTGTATTGATCCGTAAAGGTAGTAAACTTATACATTCAATTGTTATTTTCTTAGTCGAATGTTGGTTAACTAATTGTTTCAGATTCCAAATGAACACTTAACAGAAATAGGGTCTGGTCGGGGATAACAACAATATAACTCACAAAATTGTCACATTTGTCAAAATGTATGGATTGAAAGTCCAGTGTCTATTATTGTTTGAAGGGAAGAAGCACTGACAGTGTGGAGTTAGCACGCTAGCTCGGAACTCATCTCTGTAGTAAAACAGTCTCAACGAATTGATCTGGTCCAATATTACAAACTTGACATCAAATCAGGTATGCATAAGGCCCATACCAAGACTATCACTCTCCTGGTGGAGGAAGACATTTCCACTAATGATGCTATTTAGGATATGTCCATTGAAACAACTGATGTGTTGGCTTTAAAGAAATTAGCACTGGGTTAACAATGGGTATGGGAGAAGAAAAACTGAACTTCTAAGTTAGAAGGACAAAAGAGACAGAATAGGCCATTCTAGAGGCAAGCTGGTTCACAGAATGATCTCTCTCAGTACCACAAACGGCGAGAGAACGCTCTTTCAAGGAAGATTAGACCTGTTCCGCCCTTCTCTGAACGTGATGATTAAAAGTGATTTTGACATTTTGGAAAGGTTGGTAACAGTTTAAAATGGTCTCCTGAGTATGGGCAATGTTCATGCATGGTGATTTATTGATACCAACATTACCTATTTATAACGGTTCTGATTAACAATCTGCTAAAGTACAGTTTTGAAGGCTTATGAACTGTTTCCTGACGCTCGTAGACAAATCGTTATTTCTGCTGACAGAAAAGGTGGTTCTCCTTTCGCTGAGGTTTTGTTAGGAAACATGAACCTTTGTTTAATAGGAAGTGGTGTACTTCTAAGGAGGTCAGTCGACAGTTCAAATTGTGAGGCAGTTTGTTCTGCTGGAGGATTATAGCAATATGTGTCAAGGGTTATTCTGCCACAAAGTGGATCGGTTACCACAGGCCGCTACTTTGACTCATGATTATTTGTTAATTTAAAAGCACTCGGACCGGGCTTTCAGGCTGGTATTAGCACGGTTATTAATCAGGAAATGTTAGCTCACCATCCTTCATCCCCTAGTTCTTGTCCTAATACTTCTAAGTCCGCGATAAGGAATTCACAAAACATCAAATTAGATGTGATAAGAAAAGGGATAGATCTATATGTATTGTATTTGTTAGAGAGAAATTTTGATAGAAAGTACTCGGAGGCATCAATTGTTTGTCCATATGTCTTTGATGGGAACGTCAGTGATACTGACTAAGCTTTAGGGTCCCTAAACGCCAGGGTGTCAGGTCAATATGAATAGGCAGTATCATGAAATAAATGACATTTTCCAAGGTGTTGACACTGTTCCTCCTGTAGATCAGACAGTGATGTACTGGGTGAACGATTTTACTGAAGCTCACCAAGACAGATGACTTCATCAGAATCAGTCAAGTACCACTGATAGTGTGACTTATGGAATAGCACAGGCAGATTCCACTGATACAAGCCAACAAGTCTCAGCTTTTGTGACTCTAGATGGACTTTAGTAATACAAATGTCATTTGTGCATATGGCTTGTTACTTAATGGCGACAAACTTTCACGCAAGTGGTAGCCCTTCTCACTAATGTGTTTGGCAAAAGTGTGAAATTTGTTTTAGGGGAGCAAATGTCAATCGGCTCTACACGTTTACCTTGAACAATTGTGTCACTACCCTACACGTGCTACACGTCCACCTTGAACAATTGTGCTGCTACCCTACACGTGCCACACGTCCACCTTGAACAATTGTGTTTCTACTCTACACGTGCTACATGTCCACCTTGAACAATTGGGTCGCTACTCTACACGTGCTACACGTCCACTTAGAACAATTGTGTTGCCACCCTACACGTGCTAAACGTTTACCATGAACAATTGTGTCACTACCCTAAACGTGCCACACGTCCACCTTGAACAATTGTGTTGCTACTCTACACGTGCTACATGTTCACCTTGAACACGTGTGTCTTTCCTCCACACTCGCTCCCCCTTGAACAGTTATGACATTCCACAGTTGCTAAAACTCCCTAATTAATATTTCCCGTAATACTTTAGCATCAAAGTATCCTAGTACTGTTTCTGCGGTGTCTTTTTGGACTGTCCGCGACTTCTGAACTATGAAGGGAAAACGACTCAGTGTCATTTTTTGACAAAGCAAACAGGTTTGTGTATTTGTCAATCTGCAACACAGTGTGATACTCATGTCATATCAAAGGGAATCTAGAAAACAAATTCATCAGGTACGGCGTATACGACTTCAGTCTGCCCTCAAAGATAAACCCAATGTGAAATTGGGAAGTAGGAGTGTTCCGAAGCTTAACGTGGGCTATACACCTCGCGTAGAAAATAATCTAAATTGAAAACACAGACGGTCAATATCTGTGTTGCTAGGGAGTTTTTCTAAGCGCGGTGTACATTCCCGTGTACCTGTACATACCAGAGATATAGTTATTGAGATTAGTTATTACTTTATCATTGGCCCTGGCGAATACCTATACATCTTGGCGACAGAATAGTTCAACAAACAAGCTCTCCACACAAGCCAATTTGCGTTGTCTAATATTATTTGTTGGACAATTTAATACTGCTCGTGAATTGTATTCACATAAGTTTATCAGCGTATTAAGCTCACAACATTTAAATACCACTTCGTCACCTCGTATCAGCTATTCGTCTATACCATGGCTTGTTGTGGACTTTCATTCTACCTCTGTAGTAGTGATTTACACTGTACTGGCTCTTTCTCGAGGTCGTCATGTTATACTGTTCGTGTAAATCAGTACCGGGAACGTGGAAACATAACCCTACATCTGTGGAGGAAAGGTGTGTGGGGTGAGATGGGACAAGGGTTGGGGACTGCAGGGACATGTGGAGGTGTGGAGGGAAGGGGTGTGTGGGGTGAGACGGGACAAGGGTTGGGGAGACAGGACAGGGTTGGGGGACAGGTGGGGGTGTGAGGAAGGGTGCGTGTGGGGTGAGATGGGACAAGGGCTGGGGGACTACAGGGACAGGTGGGAGGTGTGGAGGAAAGGTGTGTGTGGGGTGAGATGGGACAAGGGGTTGGGGACTGCAGGGACAGGTGGAGGGTGTGGAGGAAGGGTGTGTGGGGTGAGATGGGACAAGGGTTGGGGGACTGCAGGGACAGGTGGAGGTGTGGAGGAAGGGTGTGTGGGGTGAGATGGGACAAGGGTTGGGGGACTGCAGGGACAGGTGGAGGTGTGGAGGAAGGGTGTGTGGGGTGAGACGGGACAAGGGTTGGGGGACTGCAGGGACAGGTGGGGGTGTGGAGGAAGGGTGTGTGGGGTGAGATGGGACAAGGGTTGGGGGACTGCAGGGACAGGTGGAGGTGTGGAGGAAGGGTGTGTGGGGTGAGACAGGACAAGGGTTGGGGACTACAGGGACAGGTGGGTGAGGGTGTGGAGAAAGGGTGTGTGGGGTGAGATGGGACAAGGGTTGGGGACTGCAGGGACAGGTGGAGGTGTGGAGAAAGGGTGTGTGGGGTGAGATGGGACAAGGGTTTGGGGGACTGCAGGGACAGGTGGAGGACAGGTGTGGAGAAAGGGTGTGTGGGGTGAGATGGGACAAGGGTTGGGGGACTGCAGGGACAGGTGGAGGGTGTGGAGGAAGGGTGTGTGGGGGGTGAGACAGGACAAGGGTTGGGGGACTGCAGGGACAGGTGGAGGGTGGAGAGAAAGGGTGTGTGTGAGTGGGGTGGAGGTGTGGAGATTGGGACAAGGGGTTGGGGGGACTGTAAGACAGGACAACAGGTGGAGGACAGGTGGAGGTGGAGAAAGGGTGTGTGGGGTGAGACAGACAGGACAGGGGTTGTGGAGGGGACTGCAGGGACAGGTGGGGTGTGGAGGGTGTGTGGTGAGAGGGTGGTTGGGGGTGAGATGGGACAAGGGTGTTGGGGGACTGCAGGGACAGGTGGAGGTGTGGAGAAAGGGTGTGGAGGTGGGGTGAGATGGGACAAGGGTTGGGGACTGCAGGGACAGGTGGAGGGGAAGGGTGGAGGGACAAGGAAGGGGGACTGGTGGGGAGTGGAGGGGTGTGTGACAGGGGTGAGACAAGGACAGGTGGACAAGGAGGGTTGGGGGTGAGACAGGACAAGGACAGGTGGAGGAGTGGAGAAAGGGTGTGTGAGATGGGGGCAGAGTGGGGACTACAGGAGACAGGTGGGTGGTGGAGAGGGGTTTTGGGTGGAGGAAGGAGTGGACACAGAGATGGGGCAGGGGTTGGGGGACTACAGGGACAGGTGGAGGTGTGGAGGAAGGGTGTGTGAGATGGGACAAGGGTGTGGGACAGGTGGAGGTGTGGAGACTAAAGGTGTGTGGGGTGAGACAGGACAAGGACAGGGGACTGCAGGGACAGGTGGAGGTGTGGAGGAAAGGTGTGTGGGTGAGATGGGACAAGGGTTGAGGGACAGGGACAGGTGGGGGTGTGGAGGAAGGGGTGTGGGGACAAGGGTTGAGATGGGGACAGGGGTGGAGGAAAGGTGTGTGGGGTGAGGGACAGGTGGGGGTGTGGAGGAGGAAGGGTGTGTGTTGGGTGAGATGGGACAAGGGTGGACAGGACAAAAGGTGTTGGGGACTGACAGGACAGGGACAGTGGAGGTGTGGGGAAGGGTGTGGAGAGACAGGGAGGGTGGGGACTGAAGCACAGGTGGAGGGTGAGAGTGAGACAGGACAAGGGTTGGGGGACTACAGGGACAGGAGGAGGGGTGGAGGAAGGTGCTTTTATTATATTTTGTCGAGACAATTTAGCAACAATTGTTTTTTTGTTAATTAGTAAAAGGAAGTCATTTGATGGATGACTGATCTACCGACATATTTTTGCTTCTATTAGAATAGACCATAGAAAAACATTTAGATACCATGTCGTTACTGATAGTTTGCCTCGGTCCCCAGAAATTAGACACCCGGGGACTGTTGACGGTGTAGTCAACAAGGTGCTGTTTCAGGATATGACTGTAATATTGTTCTGTGGCGTTAAACTGAATTCACTCGCTCATTCATTCATTAATTTAGCCGTTGTGCATTTTAGCAGCCTTAACACGATAATGGCATCTGGAAACATTTGTTTCTCCTCCCCCTTGCCCAGCAACAAGTTCCAACGACACTGACCGGACAAACTGTTGTCCACTATTACTCCCAAGGGACATTGCCCTCCTTGACCGCTAAACTGACCAATTCAGCTCTTCTTTTACAGCGCTTTCAAATCCATTCTCTCTGTGTATTAATTATAGGCCTTGATGCCCAGGTCTATTGAAGCTGGAGGGTTTCATCACTGGAGAATAGGATATTGTCTTTAACAATCAACCCTGATCATTGTGCTATGGAGCAAGGCGTAATTGGGTTCAATATGACACGTCAATCTTCCTTCTGGTCAGTACACTAGGCAGCCGTGCATTCAGTAAGATACGGGCAAAGGCACTGAGACACTGCATTAGTCGTGGCATCGGTGGACGTCATCAGGTGAACAACTGACCGATATATCGTCATCCTAGTTAATAGTTTGGAATGAGAAATTGTGTTGATTAGGTGTAAAGGGAGGGGCAGGTGAAGATGAGATGACTGTTCTATAAGTAATTCATGTCATTACACCCGTGTTATCACACTATTCCTGCTAAATGTGTGAGAGTGAAACAATGTCTGAATATGTTGTAGGATCCTGCCCTCGTTGAACTGTTCCCTCCATGAGAACTCCATCTAGACCCCGACCTTTATCGTATATCACACTTAACTGTTACAGTGTTTTAGCTTTGTGCCTCCATATATCATAAATACTAGCTTTAAAGATTAAATAGTTACTGTTGAATCGGATATGAACAGAATGATTGCTATTTTTTTGCCGCTGTTAGCAATAAATCAGCTGCCAGTATATGATCAAGTCGGGCATGGTGGGCGGCGATCCAGTGAGCTTGCGGTGCCGGAATCGAGCCCACCTGTATGTGGCAGGGCGTAAAAACCTACGAGTCAACTTTGTGTGCAGACTATTTCAGTGTTGTCACAACCCCTAGTGTACAGTACACTACTCTGTGCACTTATACTTAAAAGAACCCACGAATAAATGACCAGATGGTGGCCACATGAATACGTGCAAACACCTAGTTGCGGGTACAGCAACGTGCAGTAAACGTGGACAAAGTACTGTGACTATGTGTCCCAGTCCACCCAGCTGTGAATGTGTACCGCGTAGGGATGGGAAAGCCCAATAACTCGGTGCCATAATGGCTGCAAGAGTTGTATGATCCCCAG
The DNA here is from genome assembly GCF_003918875.1 of Haliotis rubra. Classification (NCBI taxonomy): domain Eukaryota; kingdom Metazoa; phylum Mollusca; class Gastropoda; order Lepetellida; family Haliotidae; genus Haliotis; species Haliotis rubra. The sequence continues at coordinate 1,975,466 of NW_025767113.1, read as the reverse complement.
GGATTTCAGATTGATAATACGATGTGCCCTTGAGATTGAGTGTCAGTTTCGAGGGGAAAAACCCAGCGCCTTGAGCATGTACTAGTTGCATGGATATGTGGGCTATATAAATATCCTATAATGATACTACTACTACTAATAATAATAATCAAGTCGCGGCTGTGAAACCAGTGACAGATGGTAAGAGCAACGGCCCGCGCTAGCGGGTTCCTGGAGATCTAGTTTTGGGTTCAAGGAACGAATATAAAGAAGAAATGCAACATGTAAGTTTACTGTTAAAGACAATTCAAAGGGTATTGAGCGTATCCTTTAGCAGGCATGTAATAAAATTCGAAAGTCATCCGTAAAGTAACTTGAATAATAATTCCTTTTGCATTATAAAACATGCACTGCCTCAGTTATTCCGTATGTCATCTAGGTTACCGATATACATCTATACATCATTTCTATTTAGTTCGACCTAATGCAACTACCTTGAGTATATGTGTACAGGGATTGTAATGTTTTGCCTAACAGTAAGAACACTTTAATGACGATAGGTAAGTACAAGCCTTATTGATACAGAATAACACATACCATCTGTATACATACCACGGTTTCAATCAATCAACAAACGTTAGTTTCCCAGAAAATACCTCCATAGATGATAGGTAGGTCAGCTGTTCCAGTTACTTATACACACCTGTAACTTCTCCACACCTGTAATCAATACCTGCATCTTCCCGTGTCCGTGCTGCTGGTATTGAGAAGCGTACAGACAATAATCGACACCAGTTACGTTTTGGATACAATCGCCTTTCTAACACGTGAAAAACATTTGCACGAAATCCTGTTTACACTGTAAAAGGATACTGGCAAATAGCCCTACATCTGGACGACATATTTCTGTCGATATTCTGTAGATGATGATGTTGAACAAGTAAAGAGATATTTCCTGGTAGCTTGATAGGCTGTGCAACACAACTGTACATAGATGGCGCTCCTAGCAGGATGACATGGGAAGACCGTTCCTGGCCAAGTAAAACATTATATTCAAGTAGTCTTTGAGCCACAGAAAGGTTTATGTATATTTCCCGGGGATACGGGAAGCACGGGGGGAATATCTTGACACTAAAAAGTGGATTGAGCTGAAAGGTTTTGAATGGATGAAAGAGGAGAGGGGATTGCGAATCTTTTATTGGCAACGCCGGAAAGGAGAAAACTTTTCATTACCGTTTTTTCAATTTGATTCATGAAATGAGTACAATGTGGCGCTCACTGACAGCCATATTTTGAGTTCCAAGCGAATGCGATAAAAATAACCTCGTGCTTCCCTGGTGGATCGGGCTGTGTTTTTTATTCATCCCCTGGGGATGGCGTGCGTCGAGTCTGAATTTCAGATTATCCCCATCAAACTACAGAAAATGTCCAAAAACACCAACTCATAACTTGTGCAAGTTAAGACTACTTCAGTAATACATGCCGAGATTGTGGGCGATAAGCGAGCGAGCAGGACGTACCTGACGCTGGTCCATAACATCGCTGTTTTATCACCCTGCTGTCAGTCAGCTGCGTGAAGTTTATACCCCAGGATTTCTACAATCAGTGAGGATAACACGGAAATATAGATGTCTGGAAGTGAGTATGGCAAGGTGATGCTCCTGATGTGTTTTGGAAGTTAATACTCAGCTGTATGTGTAAATCATGTACACTGTGATAGCAGCTTCACTGGGGGAGGTTCCGTCTTTGGGAAGTTCAGTCACGGGTTGTATCTGTCTGTCTGTCTGTCGTTTGTCTGCTCACATCAGTAATGACATACCTGTTAGTACAGTGTCTATCTTTAGCAGCACGTTCAAATATCATCTCAGAACAGTGATCTACCTACCTACCTTCCTACTCTCCTCTCTAGTTGTAATGCCAATCTGTCTACAAATCTGTCTATCTGCGTATCTGTCTAACGATATGTTAATCTATCTAGAATCAATCCATCCGTCTTTTTAAAATATATTTGCTTACCTTTATCTGTATCTATCTATCGTTCTGTCAGTCTATCTATTCATCTATAGAGGTCCGTGCATATCTCTTGTTGGAGCAGTATCTATCTATCTATCTATCTATCTATCCAGAACAGAATGCACATATCTCCTAGAGCAGTATCTATCTACTCATCAAAAACAGTACGTGAATATCTCTTCTTAGAGCGGTATCTATCTGTCTGTTTATCTATCTGTAACAGTACGTACATATCTCTTCTTAGAGCAATATCTATCTATCTATATATCAATATGTCATAGTACGTACATATCTCTTCTTAGAGCAGTATCCATCTATCTATCTATCTATCTGTCATAGTACGTACATATCTCTTCTTAGAGCTGTATCCATCTATCTATCTATATATCTATCTGTCATAGTACGTACATATCTCTTCTTAGAGCAGTATCTATCTATCTATCTATCTATCTATATATCTGTCTGTCATAGTACGTACATATCTCTCCTTAGAGCAGTATCCATCTATCAATCTATATATCTATCTGTCATAGTACGTACATATCTCTTCTTAGAGCTGTATCCATCTATCTATCTATATATCTATCTGCCATAGTACGTACACATCTCTTCTTAGAGCAGTATCCATCTATCTATCTATCTGTCATAGTACGTACATATCTCTTCCTAGAGCAGTATCCATCTATCTATCTATCTATATATTTATCTGTCATAGTACGTACATATCTCTTCCTAGAGCTGTATCCATCTATCTATCTATCTGTAAAGTACGTACATATCTCTTCCTAGAGCAGTATCCATCTATCTATCTATGTATCTATCTGTCATAGTACGTACATATCTCTTCTTAGAGCTGTATCCATCTATCTATCTATCTGTCATAGTACGTACATATCTCTTCCTAGAGCTGTATCCATCTATCTATCTATATATCTATCTATCTATATATCTCTCTGTCATAGTACGTACACATCTCTTCTGGGAGCAGTATCCATCCATCTATCTATCTATCCATCTGTCATAGTACGTACATATCTCATCTGAGATCAGTATGTTGATGTTTGTCGCTGTCTCTCTACTTGTCTGCCTATTGTTCTGTAGGTGCAACTGTGCAGATGTATGTGCACCTTGAACTATATCTATCCCAATCCCTGTCGGTATAGCATCTTCAGGAAATGACCACAATTAAGGATACATGTTGATTCATGCATACCATGACATTTCTGTCACACAAGGCACTGTGACGCTAATTACAAATGTAAACCAACATTTTACAGAGTTACTCCCCCTACATTTCTACCACCGTTCTCACCAAAGTGCGGATCTCATCCCCTCTCGACAGCAGCGAAACTACACCAGCCGAGAGGCGAGTGAAAGCACCTCTCTCGTAGCTCCAGCATCCGAACAATCGCCAGCCTCCTCTGCAAACCAAGCGACGAGGGACGCGGGAAGTTTGCACACAAGAAATAGATATTCCAAACTTGTCAGCCCCGTAATGAACCGGTAACAGCTGCGAAGACGGCGGTATGGGGCGGGCTATGGTAGTTGTTTATCCATCACAATGAAAGGGAGCGAGAGACGCTAAACAGATATTGGCTTATATTGGTGTATCGCCACGCTTGACCTGAGGAAAAAAGGAGGCGGTCTTTCTTCGAGTTTTGTGTGTGTCCTGTGTGAGCTGTGAGGAGAGCGAGAATTGGAAGGGAGTAGCACAGGTTGTCAGCTGACGCCTCGAGTCACTGTGTGAGTGGCTAACCGTTGTTCTGTTGATTGGTGGAGTCTGATGCATGTGCGGCGTACGGTCGACTCGCTGTGCTAGACTTGGTGGAAAGGATATACACTATTGGACTTAACATCAACAGGTGGGTTATTACATGTTCTTTTGCCAACCCTCAGTATTCTGTCAGCTTCTCTTACATCCGTTGTATAGACTTTTCAGTACGTTCAAAGTTTAGTCTGGCAGGAATCTCGCATGCTTTCCTCGAGATGTGTGAAAACCATTAGGTGTAATTAAATATAGATATATTATGTTTTCGCCAGGACGACTCTGCCAACTCAGTATGTTATGAAATTGTGAATTTGTGATTTTAACGGTTATCTGCTCTGGAACTGGTGCCTGAAACACTTTCGCTTATCTAGGGATCTGTTTGATATACTTTAAACTGATTACATACTTACTGATGCTTCATGTGAAGCGTGTGAAGGACGTGTAAGTGATATATCTGTGACATCAATACCCTAAACGGGAGCTTCTTCTTGTATTGAATATACATAGCCTCTGACAACTTTATCAAGCCGATTTCATCGAATGTCAAGCACGTGTCAGAAGGTGCACTTCACGCCGAGTGATTAATATCGGTATCTTTCCTATTCTTTGTTCCCTCGGCGGGGTAGACATTTATCAAAACAGATTTTACAAACGGGCGCACCCTTGACGCCGGCAACGGGACATATTTATGAGTTCTTTTCAAATATAATTTCGCACAATGTACACTTTGATACACATTCAGACACATTGATCGTGAATGTGTATCTGTTCAATACTTTTAAGTCCTAGCTAGCCTCTGCTGTCAGTCCTAGACCGGCGTGATATGTTGTAAGGTGGAAGTATGCGTGAAGACATGTGGGTACATATACCGAGACAAACACGGGGGGCTGTCAACCTCACACTGCTGATATTCACTCCGAGACAGTTATTAGTAATAGTTATGCTGCTAGACCCCGCTCCGTCGATCATATCCTTTCACTGAAAGATTTGTTGACAATTTTGACATTTGCAGATTCCCAGGAAGCGATCCAATTCAATTTATGCTTCCTTCAGGTTAAAAGAACCATATCAGCAGGTTGATGTTTTATATGTTTAGATTAAACGTTCAGAGATGGGAAAGTATTCACGTAGTTGAGTTTGTAGCCATTATTGTCCGATGGGGCTGTTAGGGTGTGTGTGTGTGTGTGTGTGTGTGTGTGAGAGAGAGAGAGAGAGAGAGAGAGAGAGAGAGAGAGAGAGAGAGTGAGAGAGAGAGAGAGAGAGAGAGAGAGAGAGAGAGAGAGAGTGAGTGAGTGAGTGTGTGTGTGTGTGTGTGTGTGTGTGGTGGAACTTCCTTTTTGACGAGATAAATACCGTTATACCATCAGTTATTCAGTATTTGAGTCGGCACCATATGTTGTGCTACTGATGTTACATTTCCAACGTCTTTGAGGCGAAGGTTACAATTGATTAGAAAAATGGGTTTGATTGAACTGACATTCGCAGTAGCTTCTTTTCACACACCACGAAACACGCGATGTAAACTTCAAAAATATTGATTGAATGAATTTTGGCGGGTTAACATTTGGACACGTTATGAAGAGTATTCGAATTGTTTTATTTGTACTTGAAAAACTACAACAGCGCTGCGTAATAGTGGTCAGAACGAGAATACAGTATTTGATCCTTCACGTAGTAACAGCCAGACGTGGTCAGGCTCATGGGCCCAACTGACAGGACACAGACGCGACCGTTGTGCCAAATAAAACAGAATTGGCCAACACTGAGGATACCCGAGTGGTCAGTTTGTAATTAACGTAGCGGAAGATGAGATAATGACATCAGAATCCTTTGTAATATCTCCTGGACTGGTCTCTGGGGAAGGTCGGACAGTGGAATGGAAGTCCAGTATCTCCACAGTAACGTGATCCCGGAATACTATATTACCTAACTGAAATGTCAAACCGTTTCTTACACGCTTAACGTTTAATACACGCACTTCCTGGTCCTGGGTGGGCGGGTACTTTGTATTGGAATTGTTATTGAAGAACCCTATACGGTGTATTTACTCCCTACTGAGTAACGGTGGACTGCATGGTTTAGCGGCTACCAATCCGATGTCACAATGTTGATGAATTTGTCTGCATTTGCTAGCATCTACCACTGCCCTCTGTGAGATACTAAGAATACTGAAGAAAAAAGTGAAAGGTTAATTGTTTTGTATCGAGGTGTCTTGACGCAGGTAAATATAACTACGGCAGAAGACTATGATTGATTAAATCTAACGGTGAAATGATCGGTCAACCGTATAAAAGACATTACGAAAGTAGTAATGAGAAAAAATAATCGAACTGGGGCTATTTTTGTTACTAATATCTATTACACCAGTCCGACAAGTGATCTGCGGCATTGTCACTGATAGTTATTGCTATATGGAATAAGTCTTAATATAGGACTGAAAGTACCCATTACCATCCCGATAACAGACGCAGTAATACAGGGTGTTATTACCCAACAAATCATATCTGTGTTGTTAACAAGGCGGCATAGCTAACGGCGTTTCTGCGTCCCCAACTACCTGAATCTTGGCCCTAACTCAGACGTATTCTGACTGTACATGATAAAATGAAGTTTGAGAGTGTGCTTGCGTGGTGTCGTTAATGGCTGAGAACACGTTGCACATTTACAAATACGTCCAGGGCGCCACCAAGGCATCGTTTTTATGTCCAGTCACTAACTCCTGCAGCCATGCTAACTTGTCGATGACTGATGATTTAAATCGTCAGATAGTCTCGGTAAATAGAATATTTTCCGCACGTTTTTTGTTTAATGTTTATTCTTTACAAACGGGATAATTTCCTCTTCAGATTCCATTCAGATTTTTTTCCAGAAGTGATATTGATTTATTACCTTATAGGCCGAGTGATACTGGTAATATAATTGAGTTTGTGAAAGTATTAAAAACAATTTACCGCGAGATGACTGCTCGAAAATTCTATTCACTCAAGGACTTGATTTGCATTTTTTTAGATTAGGTTTTTGTAAGGAGTAATGTTAAAGTTTCCGGGATTTGAAAACTTGACAAAGCTTTAGCGTAGTATGATGTTAGCTGTATAAGGTGATGTAGGTGGGACCACCGTTTAACTCGTTGGTAGTAGCTCAGTGGCATTTCAATACTTTCTGAACATGTCCCGGAAGTGAGATAGTTGCCCTGAGATACGCCGCGCTCATTACGGTCCTTGGGTTTATGGACGACAAGACAAAAACTAGTAAAGCCGTCTGTGAATATTTCCGGACAGGCTTAAGATAATGCTGATGCCCATGAAAGGCAAGTCGTAGCATCAGGCCATAAACTGCTGCAGCTAGATCCAGGAATCCCAGCCCAACGACGTTGTCATTAATCTTTTGTTTTTATTTAACCAAGCGTCTGTGTGTCTGCAGTCAAATGTACTTGATAGATTTATCAATATGCTGAATGGAGCCATGATTTGTTTCGTCTGCGGGAATAATTCGTCTCCTAAACTCCATAAACCTTTCCCAGTGCAGACAGTCTGTTGAATATCGTCTACAGACATCAAACTTCCCCAAGTCCCGTTGCAAGCCACAGAAAGTGTGTTACAGAGTACCGTCACTGTCTTTCAAAGTCCACCATCAAGCTCAAGGTATATCTACTGTCAATCCCCGTCACCATTATGTCCAATGGTCCCTACCAAATCCACATAGCCCTGGGAAAGCCGGAGATATCTAATGTCAATCCCCGTCACTATTATCTCCAATGGTCCCTACCAAATCCACATAGCCCTGGGAAAGCCGGAGATATCTAATATCAATCCTCGTCACTACCCTGGGAAAGCCGGAGATCCTACTGTCAACTACACGTCCAGTGGTCCCTAGTCCAGGGAAAGCCGGAGATATCAATCCCCGTCACGTAGCCCTGGGAAATCCAAATCACTACGTCCGGAGATATCTACCGGATCAATGTCAATCCCGTCACTACACGTCCAGTGGTCCCTACCAAATCCACATAGCCCTGGGAAAGCCGGAGATATCTAATATCAATCCCCGTCACTACACGTCCAATGGTCCCTACCAAATCCACATAGCCCTGGGAAAGCCGGAGATATCTAATATCAATCCCCGTCACTACACGTCCAATGGTCCCTACCAAATCCACGTAGCCCTGGGAAAGCCGGAGATATCTACTGTCAATCCTCGTCACCATTATCTCCAATGGTCCCTACCAAATCCACATAGCCCTGGGAAAGCCGGAGATATCTAATATCAATCCCCGTCACTACACGTCCAATGGTCCCTACCAAATCCACATAGCCCGGGAAAGCCTTGCACATCTTCTGTCATACTTTCCACCCAGAAACCTCCATGGCGTCAGGCGAATTTCCAACCTACGGGAATGTTCGTCCATTCCTAACACAAGATATGCCCTCTGGAACCAAATGAACCCTAGCGCATAATCTCACTGCCATGGCTGTTTCGCGAGTGAAGAGGAAATATCAGATTACCCATGATGGGATAATATGACTCTACATCTACATCTCAGATGTAGCTTGGCGTTAATGTCCAATATGTTGTCTTACAATTATCACTTAAAGAAATTTTAAAACGTGAAGTAAGAATGATTAATTAAATGATGGTTCTCCAAAGTAATATATATCTTTCCAGTGATATACGTCCTTCTCTATTTAGCTAAGCTAAATAGTATTGTAATGGAAGTATTGTAATGTCTAGTGCCAAATACATCCCATAAACTCAGTCATTCCGTTCTAAGCCTTAGAGGAGTTCGGTCTATGTGTTTAGTGCCGGTTTGTGCCCTAAATGCTAAATATACGCTGACCTGTTCCAAAGATGACCTGTATGTTTCAAGGATGATGATGATGATGATGTTGTAACCTCCATGAACGGTTCCCAATGCCAACGAACAGACGCATCACCAAAAAGGGTGAACACTTCTAGATGAGGAATAATAGGAATCCCGTCTAATACGTCACGGTTTGTTACACATGCGTCCTTGTTTGTACAGACAAAACCCACTACAAGACTGACTGACTGACTGACTGACTGACTGAGTTTAGTTTTACGCCGCTTTTAGCAATTTTCCAGCAATATCACGGCGGGGGACACCAGAAATGGGCTTAACACATTGTGCCCATGTGGGGAATCGAACCCGGGCCTTCGGCGTGATCCACTACAAGAACTACTGGTAGTTGTAGACAGGCATGTTCGAGAAAGAACAGACCTTCTTACGAATCTGAGTGGTACCACTGCATGGATTCCGAATGAAAACATGGTCAAAATGACGCCCGTATTATCAGACATGTTGAGATTCCATCGGTTATTTCCAACCTCGACGCCACAAATCTTCTTGTCTTTTGATGGCTAGGTTTTGTTCCTGTAATGTAAGATTCTTTTATGTGATTATATGCTTAGCAAGGAAGGGGGAATGTACTTTACGGTCACAGTTGGGGACCAATATTCGCTACTTACTGCCATTTATTGAATCGATGCTGTAAGAGATATCATCTCCCAGCCACAAGGTTGTTAGACGGAACCATTAAGCATCTGAAATGACACCGTCAACATAATGCGTCAACATTTCGAATGCTTGTCTACGATAATTCCATTTTGTGTTATATCTTTCTGAACCCATTATTTTTGGCGAGATAGTTGTTGATTAATCAATACAAGTATACAGCTCTAAATCAGTTTCCAACAGCTCGTAAATCCTTCATTTGAATTATATATTGTATAAAGTAACCCCGATTCATTCATACATTCATTCATTCACACACACACACACACACTCTCTCTCACACACACACACACGCACACACACACACACACACACACACACATCGCTTGAATGTGTAGTTAACCCACATGTTGCCACGGTGTCCCTATGTATGGGTCTCTGTTTATCTTAGAGATAATCTGATCCAAAAAGGTTACAATTCTGTACGAAAAGAACCCCGAAGCATAGTTTTCTTTCCGTCCGTTAAAAAACATCAAGGCAGGAATGGAAATATATCTTCACTGAACACGAGTTTTGTATTTCAACTAGCCGACAATCTTGAAATGAAGCTACTGTTTTCGAAATGTATTTTTTGTTTATTTCAATCACCGCTTCTGAGGTTTTGGAAAACAAAATCCTTAATAGGAAATTTCATTAATCGCAGGAGGCATATGTGGTCGGTCAAGTGGCGTGCCGCGTGGTTATCAGTACCGTCTGACCATCTTTGATCCGTGACTCCTAAACTGGTTACCGTCTGCCAATAGAATTAACAAGTTTTGTGCCATGATAAAGACGAACCACTGATATCACGGCGTGATATCAAAACCCCACTCTCATTTGTCTCATCCTGAGATGTAAACCCCTTCAGGACACGCGTCATATGTAGACGCTACAATGAGATGATACATTTTTCACCATTGTAGATCGATAGAAATAAGTTAATATATATCACAGGAAAATCTATTGTTTCCTAAGTTGGATTTACTGAATCCGAATCCCTCCTCCAACATTTGACCTGTGGTGAGTATGTCTACGATTGTGAACATCCGGTGCTGTGGCTGCCTGGAACTGGGATGATAAAGGCCTCCACTTCAAATCAGTTTAATACTGAAGTTTCAAATATAAGTGTGTTATTTATAATCATGTTACAAGTCTATTGGTATATTGCTTTACCTTTAACATTTTATGTTCACCGAGATTCCTAATTTTGGGACCTCTATTAGCTTCAAAGTGTCATTCAGACAGCAGCATGTATTCTTGTATCTAATACCTTCATCGTCTTATGGTCACCCAATGCCAAGTTATCGTAACCCCATGGTTTACAGTGAAGCAGCGGCAAGTGTTGTCTCACCAGCAACAATTACGTTGTGATTGTAATATTGTTATCATCACAAAATTGCTTTTTCTAGAACTTCTACTTAACTAGTTTTACAAATACCAATATGAGCGAGAGTAACCTAAAGAGGACTGAAACACACACACACACACACACACGCACGCACGCACGCACACACACACACACACACACACACACACACACACACACACACACACACACACACACACACACACACACACACACACACACACACACACACACACACACTTCTGCTGGTTACTGTTGCATCTACACACTGGCATCTCACAGTACCACGTCAACATACTTGCGTGTAAACGACAGACTACTGTGGTACGAGCTGGTCCCACACGAATATTAATATCATCACGCAAACGTATATATACATGTTTATATGAACCAGCTTGCCTCATTTGCATACACACATCTACAATGAACTGCCTGCACACACGGGATAACGTGTAACATAATTTGTGGCGGCTTCCAACCTCTTTCTGAAACTCTCAGATAAGCAGACTGTTCACAACAAATCACCTGGTCGTGAATGCCTTCTGTGTTCTCTCCTTCATAAGTGTTGCCATTAATCCCATGACCTTCACAAAAATGTTGGAGACGTGTATACCATATGTACTGTGTCCCAGCATGCAGACCCTCCCTTTCCTCTACTGCTTGGCAATTTGTAGCCTGTGTCATTTGCCATCTACCATTACAGCATCCAGGAGATTTGTCACGAAAATGACGAAAACACAATGACGTGAAGAGGATCCACAGCACCGATGACGGATTGGTATTTTAAGTCTTGACATTCCAATTTCCGACCTGCACTTCCAACCACGAAGACAGCCAGGATGACCCTCTGTGGCACGGCCGCCGTGACTGATTGTTCAATTGTGTCTTGGGTGTAAAGTTGTCGTTGAAGGTGACTCAGTAACATTTTATTGTGTAATGACGTACACAAATGCCATTTTGGTTATGTTGGCATGCGACTTGAGCAATGTATTCATTGAAATGAGTGAGGAAAACGCCGCTCGGAACACAAGTTGAGATACGGCTGCAGCTGAATGTGACAGGAAAGCCTGAAGTTTGAAAGTGTCGAATCACATCAACAATTCACCAATACACAGGTATGATCAGTTTAGTGAATATCAGCAGTAGCAAGGTTGTACATCTTCCTATAGCAGCGACTCCCACGTTCCTGGTGTGCAGCAGATAGAGGGCATCACCTGCTGCCACACAGTGTTCACGTTCAGTAGGTACACGCTCAAACAGAAGGGGTTAATACAGGTCATCTTCATCTGCCCACAGGTCTACAGATATATAGACATCAAGTAAATCACATATTACAGTTAACGAGGGGAAGTAACAGGTGATGTGAAAGAGCAGAGATAGACATCCTTGTCCTAGCTTTCCCACTGACAACACCGATACCGCTTATAGTGCCACAGTTAGTCAAACGGACTTTTGTCCTGTTTAGCGGACTCCTGAAGATACGGCGTAGGACTTGTTGTTCAAGCAGTTCTTTCTTACGGACTTATATAAACATTGAACCCTTTGTTTCTTTGACATATTTTAAATTGCAATTTTAAGAAATACAACAATCAACACAATAATATCATCTAAGGACTTATAATATAGTGCGTATATTGATCCTTGGTTTGGTTTGTTTGTAGTTTAACGCCTCACTCAGCAATATTCCAGCTTTATGGCGTCGGTCTGTAAATATTCGAGTCTAGATCAGACAATCCAGTGATCAACAACATGAGCATCGACCTACACAACTGGAATACGATGACATGTGTCAACCAAGCCAGCGAGCCTGATCACCCGATCCCGTTAGTCGCCTCTTGCAACAAGCATGGGTTGCTGAAGATCAATTCTGACTCGGATCTTCACGGATCTGGTTAATCGCAATGCGTCACTACTAATTTGTATCATTGTTCTGTGCGATGCATTACTCATATTACATTGTGTATAGCAGGAAGCTGGTAATCTCACGACATGTTTCAAACCGAACGTATAACCGGAATTCGTATAATTATTGAACCACCACTCCAAGAGATTACAACGCGTTTAGGTCATATCCGAACTGTAACTATCAGAATGCCTTAATTACGGTATGAATAATAATGCAGGAGTGGTAATGTCACACACTGATTCAGCGATTAGCTAACTTGACGTACTTTACATTTTAAAACTACCATGCCAACGTCTGTGTCTTCTGATAACTACAGACGAAGTTCGTCGAGAAGCAAATGTTACGTTGATGGTAGCATGTTGCCCACCTACACTAGTTATGTGGGCAATGCGCGATCTTGGCCAGGGTGGCGGTAATGAGACTCGCTTGTTCACGCTCTGTGCTGGCTATTGATAAGAACATATTTTGACACACTAAGCATTGTAACTTGTAGACCAGCATGATTCTATTAGGGAGTGCTTGAAGCAATTTGTCCGACAATATGATGCTTTGTCGTGTATAGAAATGACATATTCCAGCGACTGTTGTGCCCTCACACGTCTGTTTCGGTATCGAGAAAGAGCAATGGACTGAACTGAATTAAAGAAACAATGCCAAATATGGAGGATTAGAAGTTCCATACAAAGCTGTCATTTGTTAGTGCACTTTGTATGAAAATTGCAAGGTTTTTGAATATGAAAGGACATTATAGGTTTGAGAACATCAAATAATTTTGACAATCCATTTTTCGCATGCAAAACATGAATACACATCCACTGATTAAGCACCAACTGAAACGTGATATTTATATCTATAAGATGTAAATGACAGAAGAGCTGCAGAATGCTTCTAAAGGCTGAGTGTTTGCATTCATGACATTTATAGAAAGTACTCATCTGTCGGGTGAACTTCTTTCCTCAGCATCGCGTGCGAGCAAAGAGAAAAGGAATTAATAATTCACAGAGACCGACAGTGTATTATTGCATAATCTCTGTTATTTGGCTTCGCGGGATGCACAACGTTCCGAGATGTGTTGGGTCGCATTCTGAAAAAGTCAGAACCGCATCAAAGAGGGTGATAATGGCTTGGTTAGCTAGAAAAGTTCACCACCTTTGAGCACGTACCTGCGGGGAAGGCACACGCAAGTTGAAGTCATTTTACCAACGCCTTCTCAACCTACAGCTACAGGGTTCACATAGCGACCCGGGAACAACAACCTCGGTGGTTGAGACGCACCTTATCGCCGCTATCCCAGTCTCAAGTTGATACGTAGGCTTGTGGGTGGCTGTCGGACTTTGGGTATTAGTGTGAAGGGGGGAGTAACATCTCAACATCGCTTGAGAGACCTTCGTTACCATGCGAGAGCATAGAGCGTGTGTTATAGGTAAAGACATTATCTGCTCACGCACAGCTCGGCAAACATCACTACTTTCCACGGTGTTCCAATCCTGCTTTAGACGTGTACAGAAGCATATTGTGACGCCAAGAACAATGACTTTGATATTTGCGTCAAATGGGTACCAGGTTTGGTAACAGTAAAGATAAGATTCCAGGCATGTATACGCTGCACATGGAGCTGACCGGGGTTTTGATGTACGGTTAGAGGCAACTCCACTGTAGTGTGCTTTACCTTTGTTTATTAGGTTTCCGGGATTGAATTGTCCATTGAATTGTACATGCCGTTGTCACATTGCAAGTGATGCGGTACACAGAGAGACAGAGAGACAGAGAGACAGAGATACACTTTCCTTGCAAACTGACTAGCAGACATACAACATAGAGGCAACTACTGTGGTAGTCACGCTTACTATTAGTCACTCAAACACCTGTCGACAGACATGTAGCGCTCACCGGTTGTGCCTTGCAGGAAACGTGATACAAAGTAGTGGTGCGTGATTGTATGAGTTTATATAGAGCTGCTGACACCTCTGTAAGTGGGGTACAAGTGTAATATTCATTGATGTAGGTCCGCTAATGACTTGACGCCATCAACGTGTCAGTCTTCAGATCCTGATGCAATTACCATCATGCTCCGACAAGCCTAAAACACACACAGATTACTAATTAAGGCCCCGGCAGGAAATGATTTATTCAAGCAATTAAAAAAAGACATACGCATATTAGAGTAGGATGAACAGTCGTCCAGAAACCACCACAAAAGTCCTGAAGCAGAAACTCCTGGGGGTCTCTGCCAGTAGACCCTTCTTTGCTCCTACCAGTGTCTATAGAACACTGTTGTATAGCGGTGGTTCGAGTAGCAATGGTAGACTGTCCATTGTGTCCTGGGAAGAGAGCGAAAGAGTGTAGACGCGTGTGGCGAACGTCGTGTGTACTTTAGGAATATCTCTGTAGTTGTCACATCACCTTAACGATCCATGTGTAGGAAATGATGTCATTTTTATCCTCATAAGAAAGATTACTTTATCCGTGTGTCGACCCATTGGACTGCAACATTCTTGAACTTGAACTGATCACCGTCAGTAGTTTCAGGCTGTAAACTAGAAGGTTTCATGTTTCTTAGACACTATTAAACAGTGGTCACTCTTTCCCTCTTTTGATCTCATGCCAACCTTATCAAACTTTATGATAGCTTGGAGACATGCGTTTATTGTTTATATAGAAACGTGAAGAGACAAATCCCGGATCCTGCCATCAGCCCCATCTGCATAACAATTCCATTTATGTGGTCGATGGCAATTTTGATGCATTAGCAACGACCTTCTTTGGTGGTGATGCGGATGGTTGGCTTCCACAGCCTCGTCTTCACCGACTATGTTCCTTGGCCACATCAACAGGGATGACCACAGCTGAAAACCCTGTCTCAAACACTGGGCTCGTTATGACCATGTTATTGCCCGCCGCCAATGCTGAACAGGTGGAAGTGTCAGGATATTGGCCATATCTAGGAACATTCGAATGAATAACGCATATTGCTTATTGATGAAATAGACGACTAGCTTTAATGGAATATGATATAATGGAAATGTAGGCTGATCACTGCGACTCATTTAATCAATATCGAGCGATTCTGGATGTCTCGAAGCAAGTCATTCTGCCCTCCTGTCTTATGGTAAAATCACACTCATGACTCTTCAATTTCGAGGTAAAACCCACACATTCACACTCCTCTATCTCGAGGAAAACCACACATTCACACTCCTCTATCTCGTGGTAAAACCACACATTCACACACCTCTAACTCGAGGTAAAACCACACATTCACACTCCTCTATCTCGAGGTAAAACCACACATTCACTCTCCTCTATCTCGAGGTAAAAACACACATTCACACTCCTCTATCTCGAGGTGAAAACACACATTCACACTCCTCTATCTCGATGTAAAACACACACATTCACACTCCACTATCTCGAGGTAAAACCACACATTCACACTACTCTATCTCGAGGTAAAAACACACATTCACACACCACTATCTCGAGGTAAAAACACACATTCACACTCCTCTATCTCGAGGTAAAACCACACATTCACACTCCTCTATCTCGAGGTAAAACCACACATTCACACTACTCTATCTCGTGGTAAAACCACACATTCACACACCTCTATCTCGAGGTAAAACCACACATTCACACTCCTCTATCTCGAGGTAAAACCACACATTCACTCTCCTCTATCTCGAGGTAAAAACACACATTCACACTCCTCTATCTCGAGGTGAAAACACACATTCACACTCCTCTATCTCGAGGTAAAACACACATTCACACTCCTCTATCTCGAGGTAAAACCACCCACTTGTCACTACTCTATCTCGAGGTAACAGAACACACATTCACACACCACTATCTCCTCTATCTCGAGGTAAAACCACACATTCAGAAATAGTTTAGGTTTATGCTATGGCGTTGAACGGTCACTGGACACTGGTAAAAATTGGGTTTAGTGCAATTCCTATCTCGATCTATCTCTCGTGTAAAACCATTCACATTCATCTCGACACCTCTAACTCGAGGTAAAACCACACATTCACACTTCCTCTATCTCGAGGTAAAACCACATTCACTCTCCTCTATCTCGAGGTAAAACCACACATTCACTCTCCTCTACACTCCTCTATCTCGAGGTGAAAACACACATTCACACTCCTCTATCTCGAGGTAAAACCACACATTCACACTCCTCTATCTCGAGGTAAAACCACACATTCACACTCCTCTATTTCGAGGTAAAAACACACATTCACACTCCTCTATCTCGAGGTAAAACCACCCACTTGTCGCTGCTCCATCTCGCCATACCTTGCAGCACAGAACACGTGACCCTACTCTCGCAGCAGAGCACACTTGTGTAATCACCTCTATCCAGAAGATATCAAGTATGTAAGTCGACGCTGGCGACTCTTACTAATTAAGAGCTATCACTCCACTTGATGTGACACCATTTCATCGCTTTATAAAATCAAACGAGCTAAAACAGACCTGCAATGTCAGAAGTGCACAGTAGTTGACAGAAATAGTTTAGGTTTATGCTATGGCGTTGAACGGTGTTAGTCACTGGAGATATATAAATATCCCGTTATTGCACCAACACTACAGGCGTGGTAGTAAATTGGGTTTAGTGCAATTCAATACTTACACTACACCATGGCCTTATATATAGAAAGTATCATGTGATATATGCCCTGCCACCAGGTGCTGTGGTAATTAAGTTACGCTTCTCTATTGTGTAACGGAAACCAACGCAATGAATGCTTGGTAATTCCGCGCCTTTGTTCTTTTAGTGATGGTGATGAATGACTGCATAAAGTGTAACTCACGGATGAATTTCCTCAAAACTAATATTAGATTAGGGCAAATCAATACCCTTTTAGCCCGAGTGTCTGAATTTGTTTAATACTCCATATGTCTGTTTCCTGTTCCATTGACCAACTGTTGACACATGCACATCATATGCAAATGGATTCCATTTTGTCATCGTAAATTATTTTCTATTGACCTTTTTTTTGTAATGAAATATCTTATTTCCCATGGCATGGTGGTAAATCATAACGGTTGCAATGTGGTTCTGACGCTCCGTCATATTAGTTGCGGAAATTAATGGCATTTGCTAAGAATTGCAATAACACCAGTCGTCTATCGAACAATAAAACAATAGGGCAAAATGAACACAATTGTGTTTAGGGCACGGGGACGATATTGTGTTATCCATTTTGTAGTGCAGGTAAGTAAATAAATATCATAGCCAGCAATCTGTACGTGCTCTGCATTCTGCTTGCAAATATCACCTCTCCCATGGCCTACTGGTATTTGTACTGGAGTCCAGACATATGTGAGAAGTAGTTGTGCTACAGCCATTATCTGTTTCGTCATCAATGCCAACCCAGGAGCGGGCAGATGCTTCAGTTTTATAGCTGATGTAACCCTCCTCCTCATCACCAGTCTGGAATAAGATGAGTAGTCACCAGAAGTATCTTAGGGTACCTGCTGTGCTGTGACTGTAGTTGACGCTGGTGATAACTTGGTGTAGGCATTTCTTGAACCTTTGATATATTGGTACCATTTTGGCTGCTTGCCCCATAACCACTACTGAGTATTCCCAGTTTCTAAAAAGAAAAGAGTTCTGCTGGAACCCTTTGATCCTAATTTCAAAGGGTAATAGTAAAGTTCAGAAAAGTGAAGCCTTGTAGTTGAATAATTTAAGGGAACTCCATGCACATATTTGTCATTACTGGCGATATTACACTTCACTGCCTCGGTACCATCAGACACAGCAGGTGAATGTATTCCATGTTGGATATGGACAACACGTCACAACAGCACATGACGAATGCCTTCATCCAGACACAGTGAGACACGGGAGAAAGACAAGAAAGTGTTTCATCTGACCCGTCAGTAAACATTCAAAATGTGTTTGTATATAAATGAAAACATGATCAGGGGGAAAAAGAGAAAAAGAAACACTTGATTTATTTTTGATGGAAACGTTGCTTCCACGTTCCACTAGATGCCACTGTTGCTTAGCATCACATGCATCTGCAGGGCCTAGCAGCTACAGGTTGTAACATTTTCTGTTGATCTTCTCCAACCGTGCACATGGCGTTACCCTGCATCGCGTACTGGGTGGGGTAAGTTTCAGTCGTGGCAGAAGTCGGCATGCACATTTTACACAGACAGAGCCGATGTGGAGACTTCAACCAGGATCTATCCTGATTGTCAGAGTGTGATAATTTGTCATCAATGCCGTGTAATGTTTTCGGGCTTGTCGACTTCAGCCGCCAACATATTCGGTCCTGAGAGAAATGATCTTAGTTTCGTGTAAGTGAGTTCATATTATTGATGCAAGAGTGAAGGCTCTGTCGGTGTAATCGTTTTCTGACTGACTGACAGACTGAGTTTTGGTTTTACGCCGCTTTAAGCAATATTCCAGCAACATCACGGCGGGGGACACCAGAAATGGGCTTCACACATTGTACCCATGTGGGGATTCGAACCCGGGTCTACCCCACCGCCCCAATCGTTTTCTGAAACGAAACGATTTCAGGAACAACAAAAAGTACATAGATGTGTTAAAAACTAGCTGAGAAATGTGTTAGAATTAATCGTCAGCAACCAATACTTGTCGAAAGAAGCGACTTCTGGGATCGGGATGGTACATGCCGTCGTATTCCACTTGCGTAGATCGATGCTCATGCTGTCAATCACTGGGTTGTCTGATCCAGCCGGGACTATTTATACACAACCATACAGCTGGAATGTTGCTGAGTGCTTTCAACAACAAACAAATGAAAACTGACCGCTTATTTGTATGTGTAAGTAAACACCGTACTCCACCAACAGGGGTGGAGGGGATCACTGCCATCCACTCATGAATGAACCTCATAGTTTGGCCAAAGCTACTGAAAGTTTTATTGAGTTTTCCAGTAAAACACGACACCCCCTGTAAAGTGAAATCATACTATGTTTTTTGACACACCATGTTGTTGTCAGCTTCTTTTCGGGACTTGCCAGGACACACCTGTAAAGTGAAATCATACTATGTTTTCTGACACACCATGTTGTTGTCGGCTCTGTTCGGGACTTGCCAGGACACACCTGTAAAGTGAAATCATACTATGTTTTCGGACACACTATGCTGTTGTCGGCTCTGTTCTGGACTTGCCAGGACACACCAGGACGCGACACCATCATAACATTTGCACGTCCGCGTCTTTCTTGTTTGACGCATCTCTTAGCAGTATTCAGGACAAATGATGACCGTCTGTAAATATTCAAGACAGTGTAGTGGTTGACCCCATGGCTATCGATTTATGGAATTAGGATAAGATGACGCCCATCAAAGAAATCAGCGCGACTGACTATCCGATCCTGCCTCTCGCCTCTCACGTCTGTTTGTTAGTTGTCTGACGCCGCACTCAGCAAAATTCGGAGGTCAGTATTTAATCGAGTCTGGGCCACATAATCCAGTGACTGACATAATGAACATCGATTTGCGCAATTAGTATACAATAACATCCATCAACAATGTCACCTGGCCTGACCGCCATCAGGTTAGTCGCCTCCCCGAGAAAGGCATGGGTTGCTGAAGACCAGATCTAACCCAGATCTTCTCGAGAGTGCACGTCTTAATCAGCAATACTGTGATTCACCTCAGTCATGAACTCGCCTGATAGGCAGCTGACTGTTTGGTCATTTACCTTCGGTTACGGCAAGAAGACCCAGCTAGATGTAAACACTCTACACATATGGACTCAATGCGATTACTTAATGTAATATCAGTGGTATCTCATTTCAGGGTATATATTATATTACTTAATTATGAGGCAATTAGCTGTCTCTTCATTTAAGAATACAAATGTGTACGTGATTAGGAAATTGATTAATATGGCAACATAATTGTCTTCTCTCGCTTCTACGAAAATGGGATCTAGTCTAAGAGAAACATTAATTGGCTAATACATCTTTTTAATACTAGAAAACGAGTCTGCAGAACCTTGGAATGTACTCCGACATTGAGATCCTGAAGTAATTGGCCAAATCGTCCCGCGAGGAGAAAAAATAAGTCCCTCGCTGTCTTGTCTGATAGGCTGGTGCCAACATATCTTGATTTCTAATTTGTTGGAGATCAACGTGTTGAAATTAGGATTCTCTGTTTAGCCAGGTTTCAAACTTTCTTGCTCACAAATAAGTCAAGAGGACTTCCTATCAGGGTGTATTAGGCTCCTGTTGCTCTTTATCACGTTAAAAACAGAACCCTAAATAGTGTTCGAAAGAATTTAAAGAATGAAAGTGAAAGTTGTTTGTTTCAACTTGGCATTTGGAAAACGGCTTACGATACGGAGTGCGATGATGGAGTAACAATATATGACACTCTAAAGCAGTCATTGTCATCATGTGAATAATAATTACGTCAGTCTAGTTTAATACTAGAACTTCAGAGAAATATTGTCATTTTCGGTGTCTTATCTAATTAGATTTTAAGCAATGTGCTTATCTAGGCAAATGGTTTGTTTTCTTACAAAAGGTCATTGTTTGAATCGTTAGACAAGACAAAGTTTGATGAATGGCGTTACTGTTATTTACAGTGTTTGAAACTGCTGAGGGTTGCAAGGGCGTTATTCAAGTCGTTACTCAACCCTTTCTTCATTATCCACTTAACGTCTTGTTTGTGTCCGTGTCTTGCATTACGCTGGTAAAGGGCTTCTGGATGTCTTCGCGGTACCCAACAGTTGCAAAAGCAGTCATAACATTTTAATTCTTCACCTACACAACCACTCGCAAGTATTTGGGAAATTCTGCATGAGAGCAAAGGGGTACACTGCCTAAGTACGTATCTATTTAAGAACACAACACACGCGATGAAAGGCCATGGTTGTTGGGAGGCTTTGAGAAAATGGGCCTCTTCTGCTTCCTGGAACAATTTGTATGTCATCTCCTAACAAGCGCCCTGTCAGTAACTAGTACCGTCTCGCTGAAAGATGCATATTTATTTTTGCATCCAAGCTTTGGTACATCTTATTAGCCTGCCATGGCACCCCAAAGCACTTTGCAGTTGCATGTCGGCTATGAAACTTGACCAAAAGGATTTTATGTTAATGTTAGTTATTTATTCCAGATAAAAACATGAACTCAGTCTCTGCCAAACTGATCCAATATTATTTTCAGCTGCTCCATACCGATTATCCAAGCACTTGATATATTCATGAATAAACGCTCAACCGGAATTGAAAATGTGAACCTTGATTGCTGTGTAATCTAATTCATCCAAGATAAATAAAGACTGTTTTGCACATTATGATACCACATGTCGTAACCACGTGTGTGAAATTGAGTTAAGGTTCTGACGATCAGCATCTTAAACAAAATCTGCATTTGAATCAGGAATGGAAAACAGTGAATACATCAATTTTCGGTTTGTCACTCAAGTGCAAATTGCTTGATTTTGCAGAACAGAATATTTTCTATGAGCCAAGCTGTTCAGTCCTATCAAAATCAGATGTTTTGTCTCTGATTTATCAATTAGTTTAAACCTTTCACAGCTGAGCATTACCGTTATGTAGCAGATCCTGGGACTTGCAACGACCATGGAATGTTATCAGCAACTGAAGCAGATTCTGGTAACTGGAACAGATGCACTATATCTGCATGTCTTATGTAGATAACTCAAGTCTTGCTGATTATTGTGACATATTCATACGCCACAGTAAAGGTCGATGACAACTTTTTGATGACTATCTCCGGATATCATTATTTTTGCACTTATTTATGTAAAGGATATTCGTTACATGAGGTGATATGATTCAACCGCTGACATTCCATTGCATATTGAGCACGGAAAAGCTATCGAAAGTTATAGCTTGCAAATTTTCCTCCGTGTTTTCAAGTAGAGCTGAGTTGAAGGGTAAGGTTGGCCATTAAACCAATCAGGTGAAAGATTAAAGGAGGGAAGTGATCACACAAATATTGGAGTGCCGCTCCAGGGTCGGTCAACGGGAATCAGAAATCGGGACACACTTCAGCTCAATCTTCAAAGCCGGAAAAAATACAGTTTGTTTTTTCTGGAAGACAACGATTCCAAAAATATCTGTTTCTGAAACATTTTAATGCGAAATGAGACATGCTTTTGACATTTGTAAATTAATCAGTTACATAAGGTGCAAAAAGATGCAAATTGCAATAAGTTGATTAGGTGTACGCATGCCCTGTGATGGCACTTGCAGCTTTATTAAAGATATTACTAGGAACTTGTCTTTTAGATATTCTTCTTCATTTTGCAATATGGCAGGATTGACATTTACAAACAGAAATTATTATTCTCGAATTATCAGGAATGTTGGCGAAATATGAGGATATCTCTCAATCGATAATGGACCGCAGTGGGCCCCGTATTTTCCTGTCGACGACCAGCCCTTGATAAAGAACACTGCTTTTTTTTCCACAAACGCCAAGCAGATTTCGCTGCCATACAAACTAAATTAGAGAAGGTGAGATTTAATGTCTGAAACGAATGCCGTGAAATAAATTCCTCTGCAGCGATAAAAGTGTTATAGGAGATAGAGTCGAGCAGATGATGAAGGAACTGACGAATCTCTATCTGTAAGCGGCACGAGTCATGTGGAGTTTGTATCTAATTACGGAAAGATGCTCAACACGGTTTTAACATTGGATCTCACTAATCCCTTGATTCAAATAGATGAGAAATAGAGAGTGCAACGCGGAGACCCATTGTGTAAAAGTATCTTTGCACTAGCGAAGCCATATATTATGCCTTCTGTTGCATCTAAACTATTTTCTGTTATGTACTGAGCCCTCCTCACACAGCACTAAAGGGTGATGACTATTATGCTGGGGCATCCAAACACGGCTTTTGACTTAACGAATAGTTCCCCTGCTAAATAGACACTAGAATGTGCCATCACGTGCACAAATCTTATGCTGTCAGTTTGTCGTAATTAAACATTTTCTTTTATGACATCCAGAGACATACAAGCGGTACAATGGGATTAGTTTGCTTTGACGTAATGAATATATACCTGTCAATGTCTTGAGAAATAGTTTTAAGGAAAATATGAGAAATCAAGAAAAGCACTTGCCTGTCGACAGGCACTCCTCCACAGGCTGTAACACGTCAGACAACTATCTACAAGCACTAACACTTATATGACACCTCTCTATTCAGACACCGATCTACAGGCACTTCTATGCAGGCAGTAACCCGTCAGAGGCCTACATGCAGGCACTTCTATACAGGCAGTAGTAACCCGTCAGAGGCCTACCTACAGGCACTTCCATAGAGGCAGTAGTAACCCGTCAGAGGCCTACCTACAGGTACTTCTATACAGGCAGTAAACCCGTCAGAGGCCTACCTACAGGTACTTCTATACAGCCAGTAGTAACCCGTCAGAGGCCTACCTACAGGCACTTCTATACAGGCAGTAGTAACCCGTCAGAGGCCTACCAACAAGCACTTCTATACAGGCAGTAGTAACCCGTCAGAGGCCTACCTACAGGTACTTCTATACAGGCAGTAACCCGTCAGAGGCCTACCTACAGGTACTTCTATACAGGCAGTAGTAACCCGTCAGAGGCCTACCTACAGGCACTTCTATAGAGGCAGTAACCCGTCAGAGGCCTACCTACAGGTACTTCTTTACAGGCAGTAGTAACCCGTCAGAGCCCTACCTACAGGCACTTCTATACAGACAGTAACCCGTCAGAGGCCTACCTACAGGTACTTCTAAACAGACAGTAACCCGTCAGAGGCCTACCTACAGGCACTTCTATACAGGCAGTAGTAACCCGTCAGAAGCCTACCTACAGGCACTTCTATACAGGCAGTAACCCGTCAGAGGCCTACCTACAGGCACTTCTATACAGGCAGTAGTAACCCGTCAGAGGCCTACCTACAGGCACTTCTATACAGGCAGTAGTAACCCGTCAGAGGCCTACCTACAGGTACTTCTATACAGGCAGTAACCCGTCAGAGGCCTACCTACAGGTACTTCTATACAGGCAGTAGTAACCCGTCAGAGCCCTACCTACAGGCACTTCTATACAGGCAGTAGTAACCCGTCAGAGGCCTACCTACAGGTACTTCTATACAGGCAGTAACCCGTCAGAGGCCTACCTACAGGCACTTCTATACAGGCAGTAGTAACCCGTCAGAGGCCTACCTACAGGCACTTCTATACAGGCAGTAGTAACCCGTCAGAGGCCTACCTACAGGCACTTCTATACAGGCAGTAGTAACCCGTCAGAGGCCTACCTACAGGCACTTCTATACAGGCAGTAACCCGTCAGAGGCCTACCTACAGGCACTTCTATACAGGCAGTAGTAACCCGTCAGAGGCCTACCTACAGGCACTTCTATACAGGCAGTAGTAACCCGTCAGAGGCCTACCTACAGGCACTTCTATACAGGCAGTAGTAACCCGTCAGAGGCCTACCTACAGGCACTTCTATACAGGCAGTAACCCGTCAGGCCTACCTACAGGTACTTCTATACAGGCAGTAACCCGTCAGAGCCTACCTACAGTTCTATACAGGCAGTAGTAACCCGTCAGAGGCCTACCTACAGGTACTTCTATACAGGCAGTAACCCGTCAGAGGCCTACCTACAGGCACTTCTATACAGGCAGTAGTAACCCGTCAGAGGCCTACCTACAGGCACTTCTATACAGGCAGTAGTAACCCGTCAGAGGCCTACCTACAGGCACTTCTATACAGGCAGTAGTAACCCGTCAGAGGCCTACCTACAGGCACTTCTATACAGGCAGTAGTAACCCGTCAGAGGCCTACCTACAGGCACTTCTATACAGGCAGTAGTAACCCGTCAGAGGCCTACCTACAGGCACTTCTATACAGGCAGTAGTACCCGTCAGAGGCCTGCCTACAGGCACTTCTATACAGGCAGTAACCCGTCAGAGGCCTACCTACAGGTATTTCTATACAGGCAGTAGTAACCCGTCAGAGCCCTACCTACAGGCACTTCTATACAGGCAGTAGTAACCCGTCAGAGCCCTACCAACAAGCACTTCTATACAGGCAGTAGTAACCCGTCAGAGGCCTACCTACAGGTACTTCTATACAGGCAGTAACCCGTCAGAGGCCTACCTACAGGTACTTCTATACAGGCAGTAGTAACCCGTCAGAGGCCTACCTACAGGCACTTCTATAGAGGCAGTACAGAGGCAGTAACCCAGTCCCGTCAGAGGCCTACCTACAGGCACTTCTATACAGGCAGTAGTAACCGTCAGAGGCCTACCTACAGGCACTTCTATACAGACAGTAACCCGTCAGAGGCCTACCTACAGGTACTTCTATACAGGCAGTATAACCCGTCAGAGGCCTACCTACAGGCACTTCTATACAGGCAGTAGTAACCCGTCAGAGGCCTACCTACAGGCACTTCTATACAGGCAGTAGTAACCCGTCAGAGGCCTACCTACAGGTGCTTCCTACAGGCAGTAGTACCCGTCACTTCTATACAGGCAGTAGTAACCCGTCAGAGCCCTACCTACAGGCACTTCTATACAGGCAGTAGTAACCCGTCAGAGGCCTACCTACAGGTACTTCTATACAGGTAGGCCTAGTACAGGCAGTAGTAACCCGTCAGAGGCCTACCTACAGGAACTTCTATACAGGCAGTAGTAACCCGTCAGAGGCCTACCTACAGGTACTTCTATACAGGCAGTAACCCGTCAGAGGCCTACCTACAGGCACTTCTATACAGGCAGTAACCCGTCAGAGGCCTACCTACAGGTACTTCTATACAGGCAGTAGTAACCCGTCAGAGGCCTACCTACGGGAACTTCTATACAGGCAGTAACCCATCAGAGTCCTACCTACAGGCACTTCTATACAGACAGTAACCCGTCAGAAGCCTACCTACAGACACTTCTAAACAGACAGTAGTAACCCGTCAGAAGCCTACTTACAGACACTTCTATACAGGCAGTAGTAACCCGTCAGAGGCCCTGGTGTGTCAGGGTAGACTGGTGTGTCAGGGTAGTCTGGTGTGTCACGGTAGACTGGTGTGTCAGGATAGACTGGTGTGTCTCGGCTTTTGTATTTATTCCACTTCATGGTGTAACTGAACTCTGTTGCTGAGGATTGGTGGAGCTCGGCAATCTGTGTTCATTGTTCTCCCACGAGTTCTGTGTTATTCAAGTTAGGCTTCAAGTTAACAAGGGGTAATGTTGTTGATGACACTTCCGAACCTATAAAGTTCCTCGGTGGTTTAACGTTTCTCCATTTGGCTTGCATGAGTTAATCTTGTCCAATAAAACCAACTTCATCTGCCATTGTTTTTTCGATATTCTGGAATTAGTTCGCATCAAGTAATGCATGTTAGACGAAGTCTTGACAGATAATCTTCCCTTGTGACTTTCCATGTTCCAGACCAAAAACTAAATGTTAACATAATTCGTTGCTGACAAAATCTCAAGGACAAAGATGTACAAGAAGTCTTTCTTATCACAGGAGCACCGTAGCATGATATCTTGTTTCACCGCGTGAAATTGAGGCATTGCAGGTCTCCGGATCTATTGGTCCTGACGGGCTATCGTCTTCACAATGTCTGTTGGTTGAAATACAAACTGTTAGTTTTTCACTAGTCCGTCTCACAGGCCCTGAAGCGCATCATCTTCCTCTCTGCCTAGCCCTTTCTGCAAAGTTAAAGCCCTGAATGAAGCAAGTCTAGATTTCCTCAGGTTCAGGATCTGAACCCCCCAACTCTCTGGAGCTCCTTTTTTTATTTAAAAGGAATTGTTTCTTTCTATCAAATAAGTAGGTTTCTATCATATATATCATAAATACGTTATAAAAATAGGGCCAGGAGTTGTTTCATTTTCAACAATTTTAAGCAAAGCACTCTATCCATAACACTAAGATATGTATTTTGAGTCCATTGACAATTCTGATTGTATCAGCCGCCTGTATTGATGAATGGCTGTCCAGCAGTTATGGTGACAGGTTTTCCGTAAGTGTGAGCGTATCCTGCCTGTCGGTGACATCAAACCGTCACACACACATGTAAAGGCAAAAATAATTTTCACCAGATGGCAACAATGGAATTTTAAGTTTGTTTAAAACTCAGAAAACCTCAAAATACTTGGATGGATTTCAAATGAAAAAGAACAGGCCAGGTAAAATACACGTGTGTCAAAGGTCTTCCCTTTTGCTGGTCACATGCTGAGGACGATTCATGGATGCGGTGCAGTGAAAAATAAACGAATATGTATAGAGAGTTGGTTGCACTAAATCCAGTATTGCAACTGTTTTCAGATACACCTGCAAAATGAAACATCTTTAGAAGAAACGTCAATGCCGTTCAATGACTTCTGTAGTAGGGCCTACCTATTCCGAGAGATATAAACTCTTTCAACTGATAAACAATTAATCCACCTTTGTTTTTTCGTTCTCGTACAACGCCCAGTTATATTCTTGATTTCTCTATTTCTAGTACATGTATGTAAAGAGAAATATTAGCTTTTGATTTCAATTCAAGTAAATGTCAAAGACACGAATATCATACTTCATGCTTAATTCAAGTATATGAATGGTGAAATTATTTTAATTTTCTTTGGTAGCGTAATGAAAAATGTCGATATCAGGCGTAATCTAACTGTTTTTTTTCACGACATGACATGACTACTTAGATTTTTTAATGACGGAACTTCCTTCCAGTGACGTCACGAGAGGAGTAATGGTCGAGTATGGCACCTCATGAAACATGTTTTTTCATCTTCCACCTTCAAATAGTGTATCAGTCGTGCAAGGTAATAGTGTATCAGTCGTGCAAGGTAATAGTGTATCAGTCGTGCAAGGTAATAGTGTATCAGTCGTGCAAGGTAATAGTGTATCAGTCGTGCAAGGTAATAGTGTATCAGTCGTGCAAGGTAATAGTGTATCAGTCGTGCAAGGTAATAGTGTATCAGTCGTGCAAGGTAATAGTGTATCAGTCGTGCAAGGTAATAGTGTATCAGTCGTGCAAGGTAATAGTGTATCAGTCGTGCAAGGTAATAGTGTATCAGTCGTGCAAGGTAATAAATAGGAATGAGTTGATGGAGATCTAGAGGTTAGTCAAATAGTGTATCAGTCGTGCAAGGTAATAAATAGGAATGAGTTGATGGAGATCTAGAGGTTATCACATGTATATATTCAGTCTACGTTTTATAGTTGTGTAGGAAAATACAACATAAATCAATGCTAAAGATATGTTCGCTTCAGCAGCGATAAGCACTGTTTGTGGTGCATTTGGAAGCGGTTCGCTGTGCCAAAACATTCTTTGTTTCGTAAAAATCTCACGATATTCCAAGTTTCCTTTGAAATACAACTCAACCATAGATCTCCATGTCTCGTTAAAGTTTTAATATCTCTTAGACCAGGGACAGCCTCTACATCACGAATGGATTGTATTCGATTGAAAAACACAATCAAACGTGAGGTTGAAACATCGTAGCTATTGACACAAGGCGAGATAGTTGTTCGCTCTCTACATGTCTTCTTAGCAGTTTAAGAGGCAAAACCAGCTTCCTGATGGGGAGATAAAAGAGACAATTATCCTTCACTGACAGCTAATCGTTTTGTGTAGTAACTCATTCAGTCTGAATAAGCGCGAAGTGGTCGATAAATCACGACAGATATGCATTTATTACCGTGTTTCCTCGCGGAGGATCTGTCACTTGACACAACAACTAATATTCTCTACCATCTGTAGTTTCTTCGCACTGAATTAATATCCACAGTTATCAAGTTTTTGTAGCAGGATGTTTTCATTGTTCAAAGTAGATCATAAACAATTAATGTTTCAAGATAGTGTTCATATACTCAATAACGCATAATGCTCATAAGCATTATGTTTCCATTTACTTTCAAAGTTATCGACTGACTTTGCCACTTTCAGCTCACAATTAATTATTGATCGTATTTTCTGTTTTTGAACGAGAATTAAATACAATAGTGAATATTAAGAAACATGACACCTTTAGGTTATTGCTCTTCGTTCAGAAGCACCTCGGAGTGATTGTAATGTATATGCCTATCTTGGTTCGGTACGACTGAATGCTTCAAACAAGGTAATGTGACGATAATATCCTCTCTGTATTGACGACAAGTGACCTGCAGTGGGGAAGTTATGCCACGTTTGTCATCCATCCATGTGGCGGTGGTATAATTGGCCCACAGCAGGATCATTAACTATAGATGTAACTTGAGACAGGCTCACTGGCATCAATAGCACCTATTCTGCTTCGTAACTTTACACTTATGAAAATACATCCAGTGCCTCAAGTGTAACGAGGCTAATGACCCGGTAGTGACGAAAATAGAAAAGTTAACTTGGTATTTGATCAGGCGCGTGTCATTACTTTGTACATTTAATATTGATTACAAAGTAGTACTGGGAAGTGCCGTGAGTCTTCTGTTGCGAGGTACACTTACGAGATGCATCGTATTTATCACAACTAATATATTTAACGCTGTTGTTATGTATGTGTAGTTTTCACTGTGAAGTCATCGACAACGTAAACGCCATGTTTTACTGTATAGTAAGCGATACCCTTTGACGATATTGTGGCATTATTGGAGATAATAAACACTGAAGGCTAATCACATACACAGGCAATCAACGTTATTAGTTTGGATAGAGACACGACTCAGGGTTCCTCCAGTAAGCAGCAGTATACGCGCGGCACACAACCAAGCATATGATGAAATCGCATAGAGTGCGTTGTGGTGCTTAGTTGTATATAGAACGCCGTTGGCTATTCACTTCCTATCAATTGGTTGTCAGAAGAAATGTATTGTTGGTTTATTATCCTTTGAAAATTTTCTACTTACATATATTGCTTTCACGTGTGATTTCTGATGTAATTGGCGGAAAGAGGGCTTAATATCAATGTGTTGAAGTTGTTTAGCCAGAAGCCAACAAGACATGATCCTTCCTCAAAGACGCGAGACGTTTAACAAATACAGGCAAATGTGAGACAGGAATCATTGACAGCAGATCATAATAAGTCGAAATTCCCTTACCACAGATCAATAAAACACAAGTCGGAATTCCCCAACAGCTGATCATTACAAGTGATAATTCCTTTACAACTGAATATTACAACACAAGTCATAATTCCCCGATAACTGATCTTTAAATGATGTACATGCCTAGTTATTATAGACACAGGGATCCCATAATTATGCAGTGGTTAGATCCAACGTATATGTAATATGCAAGTGTATAATACGCTTCGGGACACGTGTCTGGAAAATGAGAAACCAAATCCTGGATGTCGTATGAAAGTTAAACCCCAGATTCATGTAGTGTGGAGATCACGTGGATGTACATTAACGCAGATATCTTGTCAGGGGGAGGAGTTTACGAACTACATGAAACAAGGTCCAGTGGATATTGAGTCACAAGAAACATCTGCTTTCATAATGATATCGACATGCTTTGATTGATTGACAGTGTAAATATGTGTCACCAGCTGTATTACACACCCCTTGTGTGCTACTGGCGGTAATTAGGACGCGAGGCTCCAGGGGAAATTGACATCCAAATTATTACTTATCATTTCTCTATAGTCACTGCAACATTCATGATACACGCGGGATAATTATTTTTATCCACAAAAAGTTTAAGAAGACCAGATTTGCTTTCTTTTTCGAATGACTGGAATACATTTGATGTAAGCAGAATACTCGGTGTGATATAGTTTAGCATTACAGGTGTTTGGAACAATGACTTTCAAATGTATCTAAACCAAAATTATCAGTATGGAGGTAACTAGGGTATCAGTGTAGAGGGTAACTAGGGTATCAGTGTAGAGGGTAACTAGGGTATGAGTGTAGAGGGTAACTAGGGTATGAGTGTAGAGGGTAACTAGGGTATGAGTGTAGAGGGTAACTAGGGTATGAGTGTAGAGGGTAACTAGGGTATCAGGGTATGTAGAGGGTAACTAGGATATGAGTGTGTATGAGTGTATAACTAGAGTGTAGAGGGTAACTAGGGTATGAGTGTAGAGGGTAACTAGGGTATGAGTGTAGAGGGTAACTAGGGTATGAGTGTAGAGGGTAACTAGGGTATGAGTGTAGAGGGTAACTAGGGTATGAGTGTAGAGGGTAACTAGGGTATGAGTGTAGAGGGTAACTAGGGTATCAGTGTAGAGGGTAACTAGGGTATCAGTGTAGAGGGTAACTAGGTATCAGTGTAGAGGGTAACTAGGGTATCAGTGTAGAGGGTAACTAGGGTATCAGTGTAGAGGGTAACTAGGGTATGAGTGTAGAGGGTAACTAGGGTATAGAGTGTAGAGGGTAACTGTAGGGTATGGGTAGTGTAGAGGGTAACTAGGGTATCAGTGTAGAGGGTAACTAGGGTATGAGTGTAGAGGGTAACTAGTAGAGGGTAACTAGGGTATCAGTGTAGAGGGTAACTAGGGTATCAGTGTAGAGGGTAACTAGGGTATCAGTGTAGAGGGTAACTAGGGTATGAGTGTAGAGGGTAACTAGGGTATGAGTGTAGAGGGTAACTAGGGTATGAGTGTAGAGGGTAACTAGGGTATCAGTGTAGAGGGTAACTAGGGTATCAGTGTAGAGGGTAACTAGGGTATGAGTGTAGAGGGTAACTAGGGTATGAGTGTAGAGGGTAACTAGGGTATGAGTGTAGAGGGTAACTAGGGTATGAGTGTAGAGGGTAACTAGGGTATGAGTGTAGAGGGTAACTAGGGTATCAGTGTAGAGGGTAACTAGGGTATCAGTGTAGAGGGTAACTAGGGTATCAGTGTAGAGGGTAACTAGGGTATGAGTGTAGAGGGTAACTAGGGTATGAGTGTAGAGGGTAACTAGGGTATCAGTGTAGAGGGTAACTAGGGTATCAGTGTAGAGGGTAACTAGGGTATCAGTGTAGAGGGTAACTAGGGTATCAGTGTAGAGGGTAACTAGGGTATCAGTGTAGAGGGTAACTAGGGTATCAGTGTAGAGGGTAACTACGTGTAAACTAGGGTACTAGGGTATGAGTGTAGAGGGTAACTAGGGTATGAGTGTAGAGGGTAACTAGGGTATGAGTGTAGAGGGTAACTAGGGTATCAGTGTAGAGGGTAACTAGGGTATCAGTGTAGAGGGTAACTAGGGTATGAGTGTAGAGGGTAACTAGGGTATGAGTGTAGAGGGTAACTAGGGTATCAGTGTAGAGGGTAACTAGGGTATCAGTGTAACTAGGGTAACTAGGGTATGTAGAGGGTGTAGAGGGGTAACTAGGGTATGAGTGTAGAGGGTAACTAGGGTATGAGTGTAGAGGGTAACTAGGGTATGAGTGTAGAGGGTAACTAGGGTATGAGTGTAGAGGGTAACTAGGGTATGAGTGTAGAGGGTAACTAGGGTATGAGTGTAGAGGGTAACTAGGGTATGAGTGTAGAGGGTAACTAGGGTATGGGTAGTGTAGAGGGTAACTAGGGTATGAGTGTAGAGGGTAACTAGGGTATGAGTGTAGAGGGTAACTAGGGTATGAGTGTAGAGGGTAACTAGGGTATGAGTGTAGAGGGTAACTAGGGTATGAGTGTATCAGTGTAGAGGGTAACTAGGGTATCAGTGTAGAGGGGTAACTAGGGTATCAGTGTAGAGGGTAACTAGGGTATGAGTGTAGAGGGTAACTAGGGTATCTGTAGGGGTAACTAGGGTATGAGTGTAGAGGGTAACTAGGGTATGAGTGTATAACTAGTGTAGAGGGTAACTAGGGTATCAGTGTAGAGGGTAACTAGGGTATCAGTGTAGAGGGTAACTAGGGTATGAGTGTAGAGGGTAACTAGGGTATGAGTGTAGAGGGTAACTAGGGTATGAGTGTAGAGGGTAACTAGGGTATGAGTGTAGAGGGTAACTAGGGTATGAGTGTAAAGGGTAACTAGGGTATCAGTGTAAAGGGTAACTATTGTATCGGTGTATAGGGTATCAGTGTGGAGGGTATCTAGGGTATTAGCGGAGGAGGTAACAAGGGAACCGGCGTGGTAGGAATCTAGGGTATCGGTGATCCTGAATCTAGACGCTTGTAATAGGATTGTGAATCAGTTTAGCATCGTCGTGTGACTCGGGCGGCATGTTTATCGGTCCGGGCGTATCTGATTGAGACGGCTGTGTGAATCCCGTATCGTCCTCCAGTCGGCGATATCCCGCCACCAATCGACATCACGGGATTTCATATCTCATTCTTATGCTATATATTGTATGCCAGACGTTCACAGATTACACCAGCTAGTTAGTTTAGGGACTTTAGATTGTGACGGAAATACTTCTAGATATTCTAACGTGGAACTGATAGAAGGACGAATTCGGGAGTTTTAATGACTAATCACATATATTCTGCACTTCATGATTTATGTATAACTGTCGTACCTACACTTGATCCTCGCTAAGTGTATCAATCACATCTTGTGACAGATCGATGCAGATTCCAACGTTTTGACGGCTGCATGTGAGCAATCTTCATTGATTTTCGTTGGTTTGAAATATAATATTATATGATGGTCGAAGGTAAACAAACCACCTCGTGTAAACACGACAACGGCAGTCCGCCGGCTGTGGGACTGAGGGTCATCTTCCCAATTTAATGTACTGTGTGTATATCAAACATACCGTAATGGACTCCGAAAGAATGTACCCATTTCATTAAATACAATTGACAAAGACACAATCTTCCTGATTGCGTTCAAAACCAATGCGTCATAAATCACCATTTTGGCATTGTGGTCAAGATTCGTGCAAACATTATGTAGTAATTAATGGCCTTTGATGTTTTTTAGCGTTTATTAAATTTGATATTATTTCCATCGACTGTACAATGTCTATTCTCCCAAATAAAAATGGATCCATATTTTGCCGCATCCATTGTGAGGAAACAAACCAGCGCCAGTGTCTATGATTACATGAAAAGCGTGAGCGATCTGTTTTTTTCGCTGCGTTTGCTAAATTAAATATTGGCACTTTAGGATACACAATGAATCGACTTCCTGCCATTTAAGCTTTCTCAGCTTTCACTGACTGGCCTGATGTCCATATCACGACGCGTGCATAATTACGTGATTCAGTAGCAAAAACAATTGTGTCAATTAACAGAAAAGGGACACTCGTGTTATTTCTAGCTTCGGAGTTAGTTTGACTTTTGGTTGCTGGAAGGTGGCGGTGAGTCACACTGGACTCCGGAGGTAAGTGCTTTGATTTATAAATATCGATTTTAAATATTAGGATCAACTTATCACAAGTGGAACCATATTTTCTGTCATCTACTATATTCAGTTATTACAGGATATGACGCCTGATTATAGTAACAAGACAACCAATGATTGACATTTCCATTCGATGTGTCACAAACAAGGACTTTTGTTTGTCTTGCTACACACTAACTGATGAATCAAGATTTAGTACATGTCGTAAAGCTATGAAACATGCTGGCTAACCCAGATTTGGTTATTTGCTATGAGATTCCGACGTTGAACACTCATGTGAAACAGGTGAATGAATATATGGTTGACCTTCCCATGTGAAAGCACAATTAGACGATACAATCGTATGTCAACATTTTTGTAGCCCGAAGCTGTATTGTTTGGCAACACACAGAAATAGGTTGGGTAACAACACGGTTCTAATTATAAACACTGTAGATTACAGACCAAGCGTGGTATACACTATCACTTCCAGGAATATGCTTATCTATAGACTTAAGACGATCATCTCCGTGTAATAAGAACTTAAAAATCTTTACAAGTGTTTTCTTCACAGATTAAAAATAATTCGGTTTAACAAATGCACAATTTTCAAGGGTAACACTTTGTTTAGTTTCGTTATCATGGACAAAAACACAAGAGCTCTCTCTATATTTTACTGAATTGATTAAAAGAACAAGTTTCCTGTCTTAAAAAGCATGTGCATACATGATGCGTTATCTTTTGTGAAAATCAGAAAGTACTACATGCAGGGGGTGTATGTCTGGCCAACAGATTTCCACAGAATAACTTTAGTTTTTTAGCTTCAAAATGTATAATATCCCGCTAGACGAAGGAACAGTTGCATGGTATGAAGGATTTCACAGCATTGTTCTATTTGTAATTGAGTTTGCTTGCCTCAGAGCAGATGCAATATAATTCACCACGAAAAACCCCAAGAACTTCACAAAATTGTATTCTATCTGGTTCGTAGGTTACGATGACAATACATACTTGCATGTGGAGTGGATCGCGTATTGATTTCGTGATACGAAGTGAATATATCCAACATGACACACTTGCGACTAGATGTCTGTGACGACGGCAGTCGCAGTGCAGGGTAACGTCTCTCAGACCTGCTACGTTGTCTAATTTAAAGTTGTCCTTGTCAACACCGTAACCTTGTCATGGGTTTCACCTTTGAATAACAGGTAGTTTCTGAATTTATATAATTTTAATAGTAACAAATAATTCCATTACAATTGAAAAGGAGTCCCAGTGAGATGGGACAACATGAGGGAATCTACACTTGCTTCATATAACTTTTAGCACTAGAGGGCGGGACAGTAGGGAGATTAATAAGGTTCCCGGACTGAGAGACAGACAAGTTTCACTTGTTAACATCTCATTTCGGGCTTGCCATCACACTGAGCTGACACGCCGCTAGGACTTGGATACTGTTCACAACGGCGTACACCACAAGCCACGCACTCGTGATAAAAGGAAGGTGTAGCACATATACAGTCATTTATCGTGAAAGTATTTGGTCAGCCATACGTCAGGTGCAACCATCTGTTTAACGACGTGTAAACAGATTAAACTCTTGGTGGGAATACGTTTTTGCATATAACTGTAGTATTCGTATGTCCTGTTCTATCGATACCTTCCGAACTTTAGACGGCAACAATTACATTTCACCAATGTGCACAGTGCCGAAAGTCCAGGACCCCGACCGGGCAGCGTGTCCAGAGAATACAGTTGTGAATAACTGTAATGACGGAGATCTGATGGGTGTAGTTGGAGCATAGGGACGTGGTCCACATCATGTTCATTTTCAAACTGTAGAAATCGTGGGTTGGAACTGATGATTAAATGGGCGGAAACCGAAGAGACACCTCGGCAGCCCCAAACACTGCAGTGAGATCAATCACAGATAAAGAAGTGCTGGTAAAGTAGTATTCGACTTGTGTTTCTTCCCACTAGCGGATTGGGTTTCTCCATTCCAGGGCACGTCTCCGTGAATGTCGGTTTCCATTTCTCTCTTTAATCAAAACAAGACTTAACTCCAAGAAACAACTACAAGTCAATTGATCGTATGTTAAGACATTTGGGTGTAAAATGCCTTCCGTTGTTTTCCATTTAGTTTGTTTGTCAGCTGGCAATTTGTTTTAACCCCGTCCTCAATGACGTACAAGACGGTCTCAGACCAGGATGAAGGGACAGTTTGCCTGTACTCTCCACGACGATGCTGCAACAAGCGACGTCGTTGAAGAGTGGCACTGCAATCCGTGCTGTCAGAGGAAAAAGATTGTTTAATGACATGAGATCTGCGAGGCATTTGTTCCTGGTTAAATTGGATTGTTTTGTGATTGGAGTGTATTTTTGCTTAAGTGGACTCGTAAATCATTGGATCTACCGTGGTTATTTCATCTGCCAGTACTTAAGTATGGGACATGAATTCTTCAAATGACTTGGATGGCCAGCAGATGACCTCAGTTAATGCTCAAAGAATATCTTTATTCTTTACTAAATGCGTTTTAGTTAAAAGTGGTTTAAATGAAAGGAGACGTGTACCATTACACCATTATATGGGCCTACTGTAGATATGCAGAGTACTACATGAATATATCCTTCTACGGGGATTATGATTGCACGCTTTCAGTGGTTTCGTTTGTCTGTGTACGCTCCAATATCAGTTGCAAAATACTTGCAATAGAACAGTTTCTTGATAACTCATCATGCAAATAATTCCTGCTATTGTACCTTAGCTACAATGAGACCTTATTATGTCTGAAGAGAGCAACTAGGGTTCCATCACTGGCGATGTCGTAGCCGGAATAGTCCGGCGAGTGTGCTGTTATACCCACTTGTCAGATGACCACTGATTAATGCGATTTATTGCTGTAATATGTAGACGCATCCTTCCTGATTACAGCTTACAACTAGTACCGCCACGCATCATTCATTCACTGGAGATGGTCAGTTAACGTTATCATACCACAACCCGACAAATGGATAGTGCCAGTCTGATCCGATACAGGCGCTGAATATCGTTTTGACACACGGCAGAGATTGAATGGACATTCAATATCACACTTAATTTGCAACGAGATATCACTTCCGAATCAAATTGTATTTGGCCTGAGAGCATTGTTACAATTAATGATGGATACAGGGGTCCTTCAGAGGTTAGTGTCACAGGCTTCCAGTAGCCAGCATGTGTATGTAGAAACAGATGCTGTACTAGATGTCGTTACAAGTAGTTTCCATGGGTGTTCCCGGCTCCCTTGTTGAGCTAAACGCTGGCGGGATGGGGTCATTGTCCCCCGAAATATTCCACGGAACTGGATACAGTAACCTGCTTCTAAGAACGTCCGGATCATCTCTGTTTAGATCATATCATATTTCTATATAGAATAGGGATTCTCTCATGTTTCATTGCAAACAAAAAGACTAGTTTGCAATGGTGCATTTTGGTTTGGGGGAGGGGAAAATTTGGAATTGTTTTATTTTTTACGTTTCCGAGTTTTACTTTATCTGTTCAAAAGGGTATGTTTTCCCGAGCACCGGTTAACACACAATTACAAAAATGTAAACTGATGCTTTCAGTTGTTGGCAGTATTTCAGTTGTAGAGACAGCCACTCACTCATATCTTTGCTAAAAAGGAAATGTTCGTGAACATACAAAATTCCATGATTTTACTGGATGTGTGAAGAGTTTGTCACTTGTATCTGTGTGGTAGCTCAGTGAGTATACTTGTATGCGGACAGACACATTAGATAGGGGTACTAGTACCAAATTGAATGGGTCACTCTTGTTGCACTGGCTGTAACGATAAGATGATTTGTTCTTTAACATTTGTCGGGGCCAGGTTATTCTTCATCTGGTGAATCTTCCTTTATGGTATAGCAGCCCCTTTTATCAGTCGCTGTTGTATCAACTGTACACTGAATGACATCAACATCACTGAGGAACCAGCGGTTTTCCACACATCACAATCAGTGGGCGAGAAAGGCATACTAGCAGTGAAACGTCTGGTAATGGACCATTGACAATTAGTGACCAGTCATGAATACACAATGCCAGAAAGTCCACCAACCACAGCTGACTGTTTACAGTAATGTAGGGTTTAACAAAGCCTGATGGATGTAACTTACAAGATGTATGTACAGATTACATGTCAACATAATGTGACCAAGCTGAAGGTCAAGCTGTACATATTCTTGTGTCGCTACTTTTGTGGTTTGCGGTGTTGGAGTCAGTGGTAGAAATGGCTTTCACTAGCTTTACGAATTCAATGATTGTGATAAGCGGGCTAGTTGATACAGACATGCTATTCTAGTTTTCGCTGTATAACCCATCAGGAACATTTCACGTGGGTGACGAAACTAGTGAAACTAAAATGTAATATTTCAGCGGGTACTGATACCGTAAGGAGTATAAAAGTCCCCGAAACCGACGCTACAAGGAAAACCACTATGCATCTTTCTGTTCCTAAAGGCGGAATGTTTGGAGTTGTGTTGGCGTCTCCTGTGGTGCCTTTAAGTCTAACACATCTTGACTGGGAACGTTAATGAACTCATCCACTAATTTGACCTCACATTTGACCTGATGGCCCTGTCTGTGTGTAATTAAGTAGCGGACTCAACCTAATGCTGTCTTATAAGCTTCCTGCAGTATTAGTCTATGTCCCTCCCTATTTTATTCCAATCGTCCAAGGCACTTTGCAGCCCCAACAGATCTAACACTCCCATGTCTGGGATCTTTCAATGGTCCACTGGCCACTTGTCCAACTTACACATTGCCGGATTAATTAATTACTAATGCTGTAAATATCCTATTCTATCCACTAATTGGTCACCTCTATGGGGTGGTATGTGTCAATCCTTACAAGTGTCCTCAGTAACAACTTGGTAGAGTGCTGCTATTGACCCAAGGCGTCTGTCTGTTTCCACCTTGAGAGCATCACCATATTGTTCCTATCTACAGCTTGACCAGTCTATTGACCAGTACGACCGGACTTCTGAGACCAACAGCGACAAGGTGGTAGTTTTGTCTGCCCGTCCTCCTGTACTTGGTAGACACAGGAGACGATGGTGTGAACATTGCTGGCGAGGCATTACGTCGGGTGCTGCAAACGCGGTATGCTGTTGAGGTAATCTCCACGCTCTGTGTGTCCCAACAGTTGGGACGAGGATGATGGTGTGACGTATGTACAAGAGGAAATGGTCAAAGCTGTAACGGGCTGTGCACGGTGTGAGGGTTACAGTGTGTTGTTTAGTGTGAGAGCAGTTCATCTTTTCCTTTGTATGTTCTATACTGAACACATGTACTTAAGACTATAAACTTTACACTAGACAATGCCATAGTGAACATATTGATCACAGGAGACAATTAATATGTGTATGTGTGTGTGTGTGTGTGTGTGTGTGTGTGTGCGTGTGTGTTTAAGACACAGAGAGAGCTGTATAACACACACGGAGATGTATAACACACAACTATAAACAGTTATATAGACTGTTACAAATCACCAGTGTAGTACTACGAGTATATAACGCATGGTAGATTAGAATGTTGGCGGGAAGGAGTTGTATATCCTTGCCAGTTCCTTCAGTGCCATGCGACCTGGGAGTGAGGTTATGTCAGGCCATTTTAAGACTGGAGCTCGTTGTTCTACTTTACTTGAGAAAATATGTTCCTGCCGACATCATTGTTCGACGAATATCATCGCAACAGTTTGTTTTCTTTACATGCTTATCGTAGCTGTTTTTCTCGTTCATGATCCGTTGCTAAGCAACAAAACAATGTTAATAAATTCACACTTAGAGCAACAGGATAAATGAATACATCATCCTTCTAATTTCAGGGTGAAAACCATACACAGTACGTATAGCCTCTCGTGTCGGTGGGGAGACAATTCAGTGTGTACTGACTGATGATTAGAAAAACATTTGGGAGCGAATACTTTTCTTATTTGGAAACACTTTCCACTTGCCATATTGGAATCACGCACTAACTCTCTGCAGTTGTCAGTCCTGGTATCTCGGAGGGACTGCGTCTAAAGATGATGCGTAGAGTTAAACTGTGGTAAAGCCTCAAGTCGTACTCTAATCTGCATTTAGGTATATAAATAAAGATAGCCTGCATTTATTTATGGAGTGTTTGAAAACTAGGATGAAAAATGTAACTTAAATATATCCTAAAATAATATTCTGTATGACAAAAAGTTATGTACCGCGTGTGTTTATCTCAAGGCTGGTGACGAGGGTGATGCAATTTGAGCAATTTGGGATATATGTCTTCATCTCACATGAGATTTATGGCACAAAGTTGAAGATATGATGGTTTATCAACTTGTAATAGAAGGAGCTTTTGGGTGTTTTTGCTGTGCTTAAGAATGCACATTCTAAAGTGCTGACGGCAGAAGATTATTTGTTTATGTGTTTCGAAAGGTGTATAGGGTATTTGAAGAATGTACAGTACTCACGCGAAGTTGTATAAGTGATGTATAAGAAACATGAAATTGGTACATACAGCTGGATTTGATCACATTTAGAGAAGGATATATGCAACGACACTGAACG
Source organism: Haliotis rubra (assembly GCF_003918875.1). Classification (NCBI taxonomy): domain Eukaryota; kingdom Metazoa; phylum Mollusca; class Gastropoda; order Lepetellida; family Haliotidae; genus Haliotis; species Haliotis rubra. The sequence goes on along the minus strand of NW_025767113.1, from coordinate 1,934,153 downwards.
CATGTAGACGAGAGTAACTGGGAGAATACACATTAAACAAAACTGCAGTTATGTCCAATTAATATGTGTGTAAATACGCCCTAGAGTTCTTGAACTAAAACAAAAATCCATGCAAAAAACTTCCATGATTCAAAAGGAAAAAAAGACACATTTTGAAAATACAACATATGTGAAATAAACGAGAGATTATTTATGTACATATATGACATGACATTACTGGAAGCGAATAAGTTGAAATATAACGATTTTTTAATGTAAAATATGTAAAATGTGTATGAATGTAGACCAGTGGCTCCTTTTCACGAACTACCCGCGTTACCCTCAATCACTCCAACACCTATGATAATGGGTCGGCTTGGTTTGATAAACGTGGATCCTCTTCATGGCAGAACTGTATTGTGCACTCTTGCACATATTTATTTGTCTGATGATCCCCTTGTGACACGTGTCAAGTTTTCCTGAACGAGACAAGAATTGAGGACGTAATCTCAATGTCAATGTTGATTTTATTGATGGTTCCCAACTGCTTGACGGTACAGCAATGAGTGCCAGCCAAGGGAGGTGACATACCGGCAGGTTTTCCACTGAAGGCTCCCTGAAGGACTGCTGCACCGTGTATACATGCAGTGGTGAGAACAGAAACCATACTGAGACATACACGTGGATGAAGTCGACAAGCAGGAAACAGAAATTTCTGTTTGCTGCTCAGAACAATCACTTCCCACTTATAACTGTCAATGGGTGATTTTACATCAAAATGTAATTATGAAACCACAAGTGACTCCACAGTTTGTATGTATGTAATTGAGATGATTGCGTAGCGCGTTCGTTTCATGACGGTCTTCGCCATGCTTGAGGGTTTGACTGACGCCCATCCATGGTACCACCAGCCTATGTAGAGGGAGCCTTAGTCTGTCGTACAGACCCTGAAGCAAATATATCCAAGAAAGCCCACGCAAGTCTAGAAAATGTGGCAAGTCTAGATTTCCTCAGCTTCAGTCAAAATGAAGAAAGTCTCAGGGCTCCTTTTCATTATATATATATTTTTTTACTATGAACTTTTTTCAGTAAACTATGTTCATTTCAGAGACTAGTTGTTAGTCTAAGGAAGCCTCTAACAACGCTATTACTCTACAACTATTTTAATAGGCCCGTATACAGCCTGGGACGTATCCAACCAACAGCCCTGACTTTATCGGTTTACAGAACGAAAGGAATTATGTATATCCTTGAAATTTCTGTCCCTTGTGACACGAATGTGTTTCACAAGATGCAAAAAGCATGGTAAATATACGGACCTCGCTACGACAAATCACGCTTGCATCACAAGTAACAAGTTGTGCGACCCGCCTTGTTCTCGGTGCCTTAGGTTTGTTACCTCCCAGTTTGTTGACTGACAGCAGGAGACTGTGGTGTGGTGGTTTTACGAAGGCCCCGAGATGATGTTGAGGTTTAATCACCCTGACTGTGGTGTGGTGGTTTTACGAAGGCCCCGAGATGATGTTGAGGTTTAATCACCCTGACTGTGGTGTGGTAGTTTTACGAAGGCATTGGGATGATGTTGAGGTTTAATCACCCTGACTGTTGTGTGGTGGTTGTACGAAGGCACCGAGATGATGTTGAGGTTTAATCACCCTGACTGTGGTGTGGTAGTTTTACGAAGGCCCCGAGATGATGTTGAGGTTTAATCACCCTGACTGTTGTGTGGTGGCTTTACGAAGGCATTGGGATGATGTTGAGGTTTAATCACCCTGACTGTTGTGTGGTGGTTTTACGAAGGCCCCGAGATGATGTTGAGGTTTAATCACCCTGACTGTGGTGTGGTGGTTTTACGAAGGCCCCAAAATGATGTTGAGGTTTAATCACCCTGACTGTTGTGTGGTGGTTTTACGAAGGCCCCGAGATGATGTTGAGGTTTAATCACCCTGGCTGTGGTGTGGTGGTTTTACGAAGGCCCCGAGATGATGTTGAGGTTTAATCACCCTGACTGTTGTGTGGTGGTTTTACGAAGGCCCCGAGATGATGTTGAGGTTTAATCACCCTGACTGTGCCAGGATCACCTGCATCCTCTTTGCTGTATTTCTGTATTTGTGTCTGTAAAACATAGCAGTAATAGAACCAAGCACGTGTTGGCAGCCAGTGACACATATATGTTTGCGTATGATACGTCTTTGAACCAATTATTAAGTCACTGCTCTGGATTTGTCCTAACCTAATAATTAATAACACTGTGGTATCAGCGATTGTACTGTACAGTGAAAGTGTAATCCCAAACGTGACATTTGATCTCCAACAAGGCATTGTGTATTCATAATAACCCGTTTGCGTGCTCTACTTATATTGAACCAAGATATGGTGAACATGATGTACACTTGGCCAAAACGGACGTGGCATATGTAACCCCTCAGCACTCGGCGGAGGCAAGACGTCCAGTAGAACTAGCGGTACCTGGGAGATGTAGCAACTCAGCGAATGAGAAAAAACACACACCGACACGTGCCTCCACAGGGGAATTGCTGAATATTGCATATTTGAACAGGTTATATCCCAAACGTTGATGACTTCAGAACTGGTGAGTCGCGTGCTGTGCTACCTTTAAGGACGTAGGAGGGAGAGAAAGTCATAAAGCACTCAGTTACAGTTTCAGATATCATCTTTTCTACGATGGGATTATGCATCCTCGAAAACTGTGGAAGGTGCAACGAGTTAATGTGTATAACAACCTTTGGATTTGAACCATTTTGTTCCTGATTGTAGTGATAGTTACCGTATCAAGCCCCACGTTAAATGTTTATGGGGCTAAGAATAGATACTCTTCTTCCCTGTTTAGACAACATTGACTTACAACAACAACACATTACCAGGACATATCACATTTCGTGTGTTATTGTTCCTTAGTGGTAAAGAATACACCAGAACATGTTTTATTGTGTACTGAGAGAAATTAATTGGCGCCATATGGATCTGTTCTGTAACACATGGAAGATGTAACACGCTGAAGATGTGTAACTGATACACCCATTGGCATTTGTATTGTTCTCGGTGTTCATTCGTCCTCTATGTGCAGCTGTGGTGATCTGGAACCATGGGCAGCTCATGTGGTCGCCATTAAAGTCCAACTTTCAATATGACCCATCAGCAATTGTTTCACTTTCACAGCAGTATTTCATTCAGTAGGGTGATACGGTACCCGATATACAGAACGCTCTAACATCAGCTAAGATGTTCAACCATACATCTGATATATATAGATCAGTATTATCCGTGATGTATTCCAAATGACAGTGTTCTTGTCGACCGTTTAGTGCAAGGCGACACACCAGACTATATAGTAAATACAAAACGTACAGAACGAGCAATGAGATGTCAAGTTAGGCACACTTGGCAGTGAAGAGAAGAGTGATGGAAGCGAGTAACTGTTATCACGAACGTCAACAAAACCAGTTTAATGAGACTGTGCTGCGTATTCAAGTGAAGCTTGTTCACATAACAGTTATGACTGTGCCTAAGATGTAAGATGTTCAGTCACCAATTACGCACTCCCATGATAGCTAGGAGCCAGGGTGTTCAGTTCTGCTTATCGTCCAGTGTGGTATTATCATCACCATGTCTTAATGACGCATTGTTACAAAGTGAACCTCTGTCTCCACACCGTTGTTTGGTTCTAGTAATCGCCTTAGCGTGTTGATAAGACACTCTTTTTAAACCGACGTGAGCTGGGAATCTTTGTTGCCCTGACATAGGCGAAACGCGTCACTCCGCCCCACCTCATGTAATTTACATCTGGTGTAAGTGTCATTATATTCCTGTTATGTGAGAAAGGTTGTGAGTTAGCAAATGTATTTTGAAAATGGTGACAATGAATTTTGATTTATTGCCTTTTACATTTTATGCTGCTCTCAATAAAGGCCACATATGCGAATTTTATGTTGAAAAATCTATTAATTACGGAAAACTTGTCTTTTATTACCATCAAAGCAATATCATAGTAATTGCGCAGTTCATGTTAAATATATCCCTACACATTCAAGCAACAGAGTTGTATATCACCTTCAGTGCCGGGAAATGCTTCATATATTGTTGGCAAAGGTTGGACAATAAATATCACATGCCGCCGAGGTCTGATAGACCCTTTGTTCATAAACGTTTACAACTTTCTGCAGATGTATTTACAGGCAGATTATAACATAGCGTTTATTTCGTTCAGATTAATCGCAAGGCTGAATTGTCACACGGAATTAATTTTATTGCATGTTGTCAAATTATCGCCTGTACATGGGACAGTGGCATATGAATTCCTGTTCTGGAGAACTTTGCATAAACTGCGAAGTGGAGTGCCACAAACCTAATGTTGATCTTCATCTGTGTATGTATGAGATCAATGTTCGGTATGGGTAGCAAGCGTTCTTGTAAACCCCAAGGCAGTGGCGAAATACGTGCAGATATTCACTTGAATTTAATGTGATGTTTTAATGTGTTTCAGTTGTAATGTACGAGAGTGAACTGCTCCACAGTGACATCTGTAGCAAATATTCGATACCTGCCTTTCAATGTTGTCAATTCACCTTAAAGGGGCTTTATGTCAATACACAGGTGTTACCGTCGAAAATAGTGCATGCAAAGGAAAGCGAATAGCCTCTATAATGAAAAATTGTGAATATTTCCTAAATATTTCCTGGTCGATAAGAGGAATTACTTTGAAACTAACCGATCGATTAGTTTCAGAGCGTCATTTGGGATTCATTAGAAACTAAGTGACAAAAATCGACCAAAGGATTAATACCTCGCCATGTTCAATTTTCCATCTGTCTGCATTTCCAGTGCTTACTGTCATGTTAAACACATAATTGCAATGTCCGTGGTGAATAATGTAATGGCTGTTACATGCATGCCCAGATACCGATTATGTGTTGGTGTCTGCTAACGGCCAGGTGACAAGCTAAGTTAGTACCTCGCTTGCTGGTGAATTAACGGATATCGCCATGTCTTCACGCATTTATAGACTCACGAGGCATTGTAAATTAACTTAATCTTGGGTTGGAAAACGTTTGTCAATTATCAAGAATTCAAGGTGCCTCTGATAGGTGACTTCAATGAGTTGCAGTTATCCAGTACAACATACAACGTGGCACTGTGGTACTGTTAGCTTTGCTCTGGAAGCAGAATATAACACACATAGCTAGACAGGTGTATGACATGGCTACAACATACATCAGTGTTCATATCTCACTGTGGACCACAGGTGCCTAAGCTACTATCCCTGAGCTACTAGCTGCTACTCTTACAGCTCTTCCTGTAGACTGTACACAAGTCTCTAAGGTAAATATTAATAATTTAAATGATAATTTGTACAAAATAATAAGTAACAGACTGGGTCCTTAGATTCCGCCTATCTAGACTTGCCTCTTCGAAGGATAGAATTACTTTACATCCATGGGCTCATCATTCAGTACAGGCTTGGAGCACGGCTACTCTTACTGGACCGGAGGGACCGTGTCAGTTTCCTATCATTGATACTGCGACTACCACTACTAGTACGGCTACTACAGCTGCTCCTAGTTCTACTACTGCTGGTGTCGGTGATAGTATTATTACAACTCCATCCAGGGAGCTAGCGTAGCCTTGTGGGTAAAGCGTTCGCTCGGCATGCTGAAGTTCTGTGTTCAATTCGTAAAATGGTCAATTTTTGAAAACCATTTCTGATGTACCCCTGAGTGATAGTGGTGGAATATTGCGCCGCAAAGCCATGTTCACATATTACTACTGCTACTACTATTGCTGCTGCTGCTGCTGCTACCACCATGGGCGTAGAGTTTTCCATGCCAGCTAATATCTCTAATAATATGAAAGTCGGAAGTCAGTGTTTCCCATTTGAGAGGTATTATATTCATTGGGTTCAAGCGTTGACGGTGTACAGTAGTGTTCAACTTTAACATAATTCCTGATTAAGAGGCTCCACGTTCAATCATTTTGAAGATAATAAATAATTCAATTTCCGCCCATGCAAATATAAACAAGAGGTTCACGTTCACGATTTATGATGATTGCAGGAGTTTGAAGTTCGACATTGAGGTGATAATGAATCCCCAGTGTTACAGCGTTGGTGCTGAATCTTTACCTTCTCGAAGCAGACAATATTTCAACATGAGGTATCATATTAAGTTTATGAGGTGAATACCACTCACACAATGCCTCAGTTCTAATGCCGGGGTCGTACTGCGCCCACGGTCATGCATCACCTTACATATAATGGAGAAAAACCCATTAACCGTTATTCTAATAAAATAAATAGGCCAATTGTTGTGTCGCATCAATCACAGCTGACGATGTATTTTGTTTGTATTTGGCTGCCAATTGGATAACGGGGTTCCATTGTTGACCCCAACATCCTGATCAAATGTCATCCGAAACAACACCCCTCCTCTCCACGTCAATAAACCAGGCACAAAGGCCGTAAATAACCGACACTCAGGCAGACCGCTATAAGGTTTCTGCATCTCCTTTCCGGACAAACCTGAGCTGTTGTCACGTTGAAACACTTTACACAATTAATGTATTTAAAGCCACTCATAAAACTCCTAAATAAGCATTCCATTGGACACGTAATAGCCTGGTGGTACTTGGAACTAAACGGAGAGGACTGGTGGGCACTGCTAGGTGGGTGGAACATACAGTATATGGACTGTGTTTTTATAGTTGCTGCCAAAGTAAGAGATTGTGAGTATCATTTAGGGAAGAATTTGCTTTTCAGGAGTAGAGAAAATGCCGACGTTCACCTTTTGAATACAATTACTTTTAGACACAGCATAAAGATAATTATCTCAGTTCGGGAGCCAAACCTTTTCTGTCTGTCTTTTCTTAAACACAAAACACCCTTCCACAGAAAAAAACCCCTGTCATTACAACATCATTTAGCTTGATTGGACGTTTATCTTTGAGAGTTTTGTAACTTATTATAAACTATGCTCATCCCGGTCTGTGCAGGGAAAAGACTGCAGGATAAAAGAACGAGGACAAACAAACATGTCAACAGAAATGATGCTACACCATAGGTATCGGATGAGGTGTTGGATGGTGTATTGGACGAGGTATTGGATGAGGTATTGGATGAGGTATTGGATGAGGTATTGGATGAAGTATTGGATGAGGTATTGGATGAAGTATTGGATGAGGTATTGGTTGAGGTATTGGACGAGGTATTGGACGAGGTATTGGTTGAGGTATTGGATGAGGTATTGGGTTATGTACTGGATGAGGCATTGGATGACGTATTGGATGAGGTATTGGACGAGGTATTGTGTGAGGTATTGGACGAAGTATTGGGTGATGTACTGGACGAGGTATTGGATGAGGTATAGGATGAGGTATCCGATGAGATATTGGATGAGGTATTGGATGAAGTATTGGATGAAGTATTGGATGAGGTATTGGTTGAGGTATCGGACGAAGTATTGGACGAGGTATTGATGGAGGTATTGGATGAGGTATTGGGTGAGGTATTGGATGAGGTATTGGATGTGGTATTGGGTGAGGTATTGGTTGAGATATTGGATGAAGTATTGGATGAGGTATTGGGTGAGGTATTGGATGAGGTATTGGATGAGGTATTGGATGAGGTACTGGATGAGGTACTGGATGAGGTATTGTGTGAGGTATTGTGTGAGGCATTGGATGAGGTATTGGATGTGGTATTGTGAGGTATTGTGTGAGGTATTGTGTGAGGTACTGGATGAGGTATTGGATGAAGTATTGGATGAGGTATTGGATGAGGTACTGGATGAAGTATTGGATGAGGTATTAAGAGTGAGGTATTGGACGAGGTATTGTGTGAGGTATTGGATGAGGTATTGGTTGAGGTATTGTGTGAGGTATTGGATGTGGTATTGTGTGAGGTATTGTGTGAGGTATTGGACGAGGTATTGGATGAGGTATTGGATGAGGTATTGGATGAGGTATTGTATGAGGTATTGGATGAGGTTACGTATGGGGTACTGGATGAAGTATTGGATGAAGTATTGGGTGAGGTATTGGACGAGGTATTGTGTGAGGTATGAGGTATTATAACGTACTCTACACGCCTATGGTCAGCTTTCTCCCTATCAGTATACAATGACAAAGGAAGCACGTTTCTCTATGTACATTATGAAAACAAAATGGTTGCGTGTCTGGATTAGTGGTATAAAACGTCAAGGCGAGAGAATAATCGATGATCTGCTTCACGGGTAGCACCAGGCGGACAGGACACTGGTTAACATTACACGAGAGGATCACTGAAAGGTACGTTTTATATAATAGTTCATGTTCGGGTGGTCTAAAACTGACTGATATAGTACACAGAGGATTCCATATAATGGTTCACTAAAGGTATAGGCCGTGAATCTAACCTGGATTATGTAAGTATACATTATAGGCAGAGGTAAAAACTGCAGTCCATAATTATATGCAGTTCATATAAGGTAGAGACAGTTGAGAGCAGTGATAGCAAGGTCGGTTATAGGGCTGTAAAGGTAGCTTGAAGTTTCATAGGCACATAATTCGTCATCCTCCTCTTTTAGATTAGCGGTAAGATGGAAAGATAAGAAACTACATTCTGGATATGCTCAGGCGTATGTGAGATATATCAATGGCATGTTAGGGTTGGCTATCAATTCAGGAGATAAATACATCAAGGGTACCTCCAAGTATATCCGTTACATGAATTTCCTGTTCTTCAAGAGATGTAATTCCACCAAGAAGTGATGATGATGTCGATGTGTACATAATATCAATTCTATCTGTGTTTTAATGCTAAGTGACTCTGTATCCCGGTCGTACCCGTGTAGGCCGTGCAGGACGTGGAGCCGGCGACCCTTGCAGACACCAAGCGCGCACCGTCAACTGGGTCAATGGTTTCCAACAGTCAATATGTCCTAGCCTAGAGGCGAAGACCTCTGTGTTTGAAATCCGGGGAACCAGATCTTGTCGAGTCCAGAGATCGGATAAGGACGTAATATATCGCTATCTAAAGGCCTCAAGGCTTCACTTTGTCGTACTACTCTTTCTTGTATATTGTCAATTCAGGTCTTGCAATTTCTCTGTATTCCCAACTGACAAAATGACATCTGCTTCGTTCGAGTTTAATAAATTGTGTCGGTAGGCAAAAAGGACTATATCCTTTGGCATCAATAGGGGACTGATTTATCCAATTTCTGTAGAGTAAGGCCTTCAGCGCACAACTGGCATAAAACTTCTTAAGCAATCGGAATTGTGATAGCAATTTCAATTCAATACGATGTGTTCTTAGATTGAATTAATTTCCATTACGATTGGAAACTAATTTTAAGTGACTCACGAATCGAAGCAGTGTGTCTTTTGTAACCCTAAGCGTGGCCGAATTAAGCTGTCTATTCCAAAACTATTGGATTTCCTGCAAACACTCATTACCAGCAAGACAATCTCTGGAGTTATGCAGCGGGCCAAATCAGGCTCAATGCGATTCCACAGAAATATAATTGACAAGGAAACTACAACATTAATGTTGGCAAGCCCGTCTGTCATATGCTGACATCTGAGAATCCACTGTAAATAGAAGCAAGGTTAAAACCTCTTCAATAAGGCACCATTAAGACACACGCAAGTGAGCTGTTCAACCAAACTGACTTGAAATCACCTGCTTGAGTTCCAGTTAGTTCCTGTGATAAAGAGATGGGATCATGAACTCAGGTCCGGTGCGGTCGTGGGCACATTTAAATGTAAATGCTGTCTAAAACTGTTCGACGTATTTTCTCCGATAATGGGTTCTGAAGATAGATTTATCTCCTGTAAAATGAGGCGTCATCATTGATGTGGGGATACCTTAGTTAGCCTGAAGGTAGCGTATGATCTCAATGCTTTCTCTGTGTAGTATTATGTCCGGTAGGCCGTCCTGTTACTGACCCAGGCTTCGGACACCCGTTATGATTTGAACATGGCCACGTGGAGAATTCAACTCGGAAGTTGCGCATGGAGCATCCGCAGAATGTCTACCGAGCTTCAGTAGAAAATATTGTGTGAAGCCCATTTCTGGTGTTCCCCGCCGTGACGTTGCTGGAATATTGCTAAAAGCGGCGTAAAACCAAACTCAGTCAGTCAGTCAGTCAGTCAGTAGAAACTATACGTTCATTCGGTGCAGGAATCTATATTTTATATACTTAATGTTGCATTCACAAAGGTAAACTTAACCGATAAACATACTCGATTCTCCACAAGGTAAATTTCCCCCTGATTTCAACGTGGGACAGGGGCTGATCTCGTGTGCTAAGTAGCTGATATGTATTCTGCAACATCTACAGAAAACAATATATGTGATCTTACAAGTCAGCTGTAAATCATGGACATAACTGCAGAACGAAAACTGGTTGTAAAATCTTTCATTCCTAAAATCTTTCTGGTTTGATTTATTACGAATAGAATAATACAAATATTGACAGCAACATTTAACATGAATTTCCAAAGCTGTATGAATGATAAATTGCGTGAGACGTTAAAACCAATCCGGACAGAATTCAATTTTACGCTCTATAAAAATCGCATACTATGGGCTGACGCCTATTTTACGGATCGTGCTGTTTGTACGAGCGATCTGCCGTGTACGTAGCGCGCAGCTGAAGGGCTTACAAACTTGTATTCCAAAGACGGTGCACGTGTTTTGTTATCGATGTGTTGGAGAACAAAGCTCAATAACTTCGTGAGAGGTACAGAAGAGAATGCAGGCAAACTTTTCCTTGGTAATGGCCAAGTATTGATTTATAGTCATATGTGGGCTCCGAATCAACAGTCCTTTGTAAATATTATGTTATGGAAATATTTATAGAGAGTTTACACAAAGAATTGTCGACACCTATTCTTCTTGGATGAATGATGTGGACTATTCCCAAGCTGTAAGGCTCCGCTTTTAGGACTTCCATGATATCAAGACTCGAAATAAAACCTACTCCTCGTAAATAACGAAGTCACATAGCGTACGTCTGGCTGTATGATGCTCCCTGAAGATGGTTGTGAAGAACAGTGAGATTGTAGTACCTCAACACAAAGGAATCTCCAGTATTCGTGTCAGTCACATAGAGCTCCCTTGTCTCGGATTAACGGATTGGCTGGGGCGACTCTCCATTCACAGAACCATTCCTTACAGTGCTGCTACTACAACGTCCGTTTTTAAAAGAACGAAATTCAGTATACGTTTACTACGTGTTTAGTAAGGTTAACGTGTTTCATACGTATTGTAGACTAATGATTTGGATGTTTGAACGATGAGAAACATACTTGTCGACATAGTGTGAAATGCATCATGCAACGTCCCTATGAAGATGCAAGCTCTATTGTCTCTGTCGAAGACAAATACTTGATATTTCTAAAAGCCATCATTAAATTATTTTGACTTGGTGAAGTGGAAACGGCTGTATTAATCTGTTTTGAAGAAAAAGTTGGATTATTTATCACGATATATGTACAGGGCTTGTTACAGTCTGTAGATCTATCTCCAGTCTATTTCCAGTATTTAAGTCTTTTATTTCACTGTGTTAAGTATTTGATAACGAGGCGTATAATATGATCTCGACTGGCAGATATGTGTCTTACTCGTGTTCGAATCATCAAAGGTATTCTTTATGTTCCAGTTATTGGCTGAAAATAACCTGCTTGATGTACATGTAATACATGTAGTGGAATTGACATAAGATCGTCTTGAGTCCAGTTCATACAAACGCGAAAATAGCGATTATTTTCCAGTTCGTGACAGGTGCGTTGTCGTTCCTAGCTGGGTGACGGTAACACGTCTGTCGCCGGAACATGGTTTGATGGAGCTGTATGGTGGATCACAGCAAGGAAGGCCGTGTGCTATTGCCGGTATATTAGTAGGATCTACTCGTCCGTTATAGGTATTGGCATATCTGCGTGTTGCCGACCAGGCTGGTTCCCTCACATCATATGAATACAGGTGCCTCTATTTACCACATGAATCCCATACCCCGACCCTCTTGACAGTTGAGACCGGGCCTTCTCCTCCGCCGTTACCAGATACCTGGATTATTCTTTGATATCTCCACCCCCTCGGGGAGACTGACTCCATACCCTGGGAGAGCACTTTCTAGTGCTTCATCCGGGAGAATCCTTAAGAAGTGGAAACGCTAGCCGAGCAGAATATCCACTTGTTTAGATCACGAAGCGTATGTCTATCTGTGATCAGCTCTGGTGTTTAATATCATAAGCATGACTACTTATTTGCTAAGTAAATATTCACCCACTTGCATGGCTGGGTGTCTATGATATGCCTATTACATCTGCTGTTGTGCCGAGCGCCCCGGGACGTAACACTGGTCTATTGCCGTGGTGTAGGGTTTACTAACATATTGCTTAAGCACTCATTACAATGAGCATCGCATGCTGAGAAGCAGCGAGGGGTCTCGGTGGTATGGCCGTTTATTTAACATCACTTCAGGTGTATTATAACAATGCACGGTGAATTACCGGATGTAGACAACAGGTGCAAGTAGTATACACATAAATATTTGTCTCTGTCATTTCCTTAAAGTATATCAGTTAAGATGTATCTTGACTTTACTCGCTGACCCCGCTTATCACCACACTATCCGCAGTACGAACCACTCTGCCGGAATTACCTGATTGTGGTTTAATGTTGTCATACTGAACCTTCCTCACGGACGTGGGCTTCTCGGGTCTGTCGCATTCCGGAGACACCCGAACCACACAAGCGCTTCGCTGTAAATGAATCTCATTCACAACCGGATGACGGAAACTCAAGTTGACGTTTGTAACCGAGTCCAAATAATAAAAAATAGCGGACGTGTGAGTGAGTGAGTTGGTTTTAACGACATTTGGAACCGGAATTGGAATACTACAGGCGACTCAACGTGTACAAGCGACTCAATTCGATCACTTCGTACATGTACACAAACCCAACTAACAAAGGGCAAATAGGTCACATATGTGACCTAGACCAACGTGAGTAGACTCCCGGGTTCACACATGTCTGTGGCCCAGTTAATCCACTCATGAGGATGCAGGCAATTGTATCGATATCAAAATATCATACAGGTAAATGAAACCACATATGTAACCGGTCACAGCCAGCACACAGACACCTGATGTCATACATGTAACCGGTCACAACCAGCACACAGACACCTGATGTCATGCATGTAACCGGTCACATCCAGCACACAGACACCTGATGTCATACATGTAACCGGTCACAACCAGCACACAGACACCTGATCTCATGCTTGTAACCGGTCACAACCAGAACACAGACACCTGATGTCATACATGTAGCCGGTCACAACCAGCACACAGACACCTGGCTCCGATTGCTCGAAACAAACTTAAGTTTTTACTCAAATTTCAAACTGAGTTTGACAATTTGAAACAACTGAATTTTTAACTCAACTGCATTTTTAAAATAAAAAAGCCCAAACGCCTTAAGTAATCCATCCACCAAACTCAAATTGTCTAGTATGTTTGAGTTTAATATCGATTTCAGTTCATTCTGCTAAATGCATTTTCTCTATTTGAGTAAAAACTCGAACTTAAGTCAAAACTCAGACTTAAGTTTGTTTCGAGAAATCGGGGCCTTATCTCATGCTTGTAACCGGTCACAACCAGCACACGGACACCCGATGTCATGCACGTAACCGATCATAACCAGCACACGGACACCTGATGTCATGCACGTAACCGGTCACAGCAAGCACACGGACACCTGATGTCATGCAAGTAACCGGTCACAACCAGCACACGGGTACCTGTTGTCATACATGTAACCGGTCACAACCAGCACAAAAGCACATGAGATCGTACTTGAACATATATGAGTATGGCAAACACGCGAGGAATGCCAGTTTGGGATGAGTTCTTTTCTTTCTGCATCCTCAGCAAAATGACCTACCCCCCTCCCCTCTCCGCCCTCCTTCACTTGAATAGATAAGTACCGCTGACAGGTATAGCTTAAAGGTATGAGGTAGTATGCTGTTGTGCTTGTCTGGTGTAGTTATTATTACCTAATTAGCCATCAGAATTTAAGCACAGTTACTTAATCGCATATATATTTGTGCAGTTATAGAAATGGTGTACCCTATCCTAACAAGTTGTATCCGCTCCATTGTTCTGATGCACCTCCTCACTACCGGCAGCGGCAACAAGTGCAGTAGATGCGGTAAGACGTCTGATTATGTATTCCTGGTACCACCTGTTGCCTCTATCAGCATGGCAACTCACAGATGATGCACACACGTGCAATAGACCGTGTAATGTCGGTTTCCACGCCATCGGAGCGTGTGTGTATTTCAAACAGAAATGTAATAACGATTGTTTTCAAGAAAAAGTGTTATTTTTAAATTTATTATTGTAACGAAGTATTATTCGAGAACAAAACCATAGTGTACTGTATCCAATGTAGTTTTGTAATGTTATATTAATACAGTATACATGTTTGGTGTTTAGGTGGTAATTACTTCTCAGTCCGTGAATATAGTGTGCTTCATTAACATTGTGTTACAGTAGACTTTTGACATTAGGCATATGCTAGTTTTATGTATTACTGTTAAGGTGATGATAATTGAAATATTGCGGCACTCCAGTGTCAGTTGTGACACAGCACATGTGAAGTTGTTGGGCGGTAGTGTGACCTCCTGCAGTTCCCCATGTGACTATAGTCTCTGAGGCAGAATTCTGTTTGTGGAAATGTAAACGAAAACAACTTAATGGCCTGGAATTACTCGCTCTTTATATATTCTGCCAGAGACCATATACCGATGGTCTCTGATACTGCTTTGGTTGACTGTCCACTCTGTCCATCTTATCATTTTCGAAAAGAGCACTGTCTGCTATTCGCAACTGTTAATATGCAACTGGTCAAAGATTGGCAAGAACATCTCCATTGACGCACCCTACACGGGCACTGGCGTGTTGACAGTAGGAACCCCAGTCCCTGACTCTCACGCGGTACTACACTAGTCGCGGTATTGTCAGAGGTGTGCAGAGCACGCGGTATGTGTGTCTCTGTCAGGATGTGTCTCACGACACCGAAGGCCTCAGTGCATGACAAACACATATTGGATTTCGTGCAACAACGTCAACCCCGTGTGTTACAACATGGCTGAATGTCAACACCCAACTGGTTTGTTCATCATGTAATGTCACGTGACACAATACGTGGCCGTCTTCGGGAAACATATTAATGCGCATGGCGTTGACTATGGTTCTCCCTACCATGACCAGCTGAAAAACCGACTTCGTTCTACCACAAACATTATTACAATAACTATCCCCCTGCATACACCCGGGCGTCCACCAAACCACAACAAGCAAGGAAAAACTTCCCCTTGTCAAGATATCCAGCTATCGTGGTATCTACATCTGACGATGTACACAGTCACAGCCGTGGAGATATACATTCATTTTGACGTTACAACCTTATTTCCTCCTTTCTCCACACTTGCCCCCGGTGTGATGGATTGTAAACCTCACTTCGTGACATGATCCATGGTTGTTTATGGCTGTTGAGCGTGGCCGCCATGCCCAGATTGCCAAACCACCTTGGCTCCAATGGGCTACAGTTGTGTAGGTAGTTGAGTCTTTTGTTGAAGAGGCGTTGATAAAGCGTGGGTATTAAGTCACTAGACAAACAGTACTTTCGTGTCCAAAATTTACATGTGGAAATATAGCGTGCGTGCTGCGGTTGTAATACTTCCTGAACGAGATATTCTTCTGTTACTTGCCGTTATTCTGAAGCTCAATATTCAAGGAACTAAAAGCTAGTGAGATTCAATATTTCGATCATTATATTTCATGATCAGGTAACGTCACCTTCGTAAATATTTCACTTATACCGCGACGTAAACAGGTGACTCCAGGAACTGCTGCCTGTTACACGGAGCTAAAGCACCCTGTTGTACGACTCTGTTCCAGTGTAACGTGAATACAATCAGGCAGATTATACTTACCGCTCCACTTTAACCCATAACTCCCGTCAATGACGAGTACCAGGCTGGGAAGCAACAAGTAGCATATTTTACGACCTTTAGGTGTGACTGGGGGGATCGAACCACCAATCTTCTTCTGTCCACCAGATCACAGGTGTGCTATATATTAAGAGCTACAATTAGTGCCTG
Source organism: Haliotis rubra (assembly GCF_003918875.1). Taxonomy (NCBI): domain Eukaryota; kingdom Metazoa; phylum Mollusca; class Gastropoda; order Lepetellida; family Haliotidae; genus Haliotis; species Haliotis rubra. Next base: position 1,918,008 of record NW_025767113.1, on the reverse strand, counting down.
TGCATTTCAAGATGTACAGCTGGTACAGACAAGATGATATTTGTGTCAATATTCGGTGCCATGTGATCGGTAGTCAGCTGGTCATGGTGCGAGCGAGGACATATGGTTGGTGTCCTGCACTGGGCTATGTTTTAATACAAATACATAATCTGTCTGTCTCTGTTGACTTGTATGTCCACCTATATCATGGAAATTAACAATAACAACGGCATTAAAACCAGTTACAGACGTTGTTGATGTTATCTCTTTGTTGAATCTAGAATATGCCGTAAATACAAAAAATAACAAGCACCCGGTACCCCCGGGCAGAAGACTGCATTACAGGGCCTGGCCACACCGTGCCCCAAAGGCGCGGAGCGATTTTAGCCAATCAACTGCACGTCGAAACTTGGATAATTACACCGTTGTGGTAGGGGATGGAATAAGTCTGACTACGGCAGTAAGCAACATTCTTTCTCTCATTCAGTATCTCGCCGCTGTTGTTGTATATTTAGTTATTAAACACATGTTTTACATCACTAAACATTGCATAGTCACGGCAAATTATCACCGAATATTTTCGTTTTTAAGTCTGGACTTTTATCTGCTTCCAAGGTTTGAATGTTGATACTACAGCCGCAACATGTCATAAAACATACTTAATGTGAATTCAACCTGTATCTGTAATTGTTGGTTGCATAACATGCTAAAAGTTCCCAAAGGCAAGTGACGTTTGAAAGGTATGCCTCATTGACGTCATCAGTCGTAATGTTCGTACTGTTTGTTTCATTATCATCTAACCACGTAGGGAACATTATTTTTTATTAACTCAACAAATTCTGTTTATATAACGAAGACACTCTGTACATCGAGCGATGGACATTATTGGAGTCGTATGTTTCACTTTTAACCCAATAAATATTTATTGTATAGACTGAGTCTTGGTGATAATACGCGTGGTTCTTTCCTGTGCTGTTATCTGAGACACCACACACTGTTCCCCTTAGTAGTTGATCACTTGCCATGAGACGATTATGAGATAACTCATTCACGTCATTTCACTCTGTGAACACATCATTGTACGGCATATAGCTCTACATCTATATACATTAAGTTGTCATCACCAACATACAGAAAACGAAGTTCATCAGTTACAAGCAACACACACGATAATGCTGCACAGTTAGATGTTATGCCACGCTCCATGCTTCATTAGACCCTAATGTTTGCCAGCACCAGGAGATCAAACGGAGAGCCATAATTCAATCAGAAGTGGGGAACATCATCCAAGGTTGTTATCTCCCCTATAAGGGAAGATCCCCACTGACTGGCCGGACCCTTGTAGCAGATACACTCCTATCTCCACCATTGGCTGTAGCGCCGTCCCCACGGCCTCGTCTTAGATCTTGAGCAAGCAAAGATGTCCTCTACCAGACGTGTAATTGACCAATTGATTCCGCCCTACCTTTATACAATCCGACGGCAATCAATAGTAATGGAATTACATTATGTCGCTTGTACCTAGGTCGCCTCCGATAACACGGTTACCTTTTATTGTCCTTCTCTTTTATCATCTGCTTGAGTTAATTCCCAACTGTTCTTATCAGTGTATTAGCGACGCCAAAGTCCACACAGTTGCCCCTTCCCCCCATTCAGCTGTGCGATGTGGACAGTCCCTACACCATTCAGCTGTGCGATGTGGACAGTCCCTACACCATTCAGCTGTGCGATGTGGACAGTCCCTACACCATTCAGCTGTGCGATATGGACAGTCCCTGTCCTTCCCAGATATTAGCCTCATACAGGCATCAATCGCCAGTTGGCACTTGGGTGTAGCGAAAACTAAAACCAAAATATTATTCTGTTCATGAAAACGTGTGTGTTTGATACACACAGGCGATGTCAGCCGTTCCTATTTCGATGCTATTAAGAGAGACAATAAAAAGCACTGACTGCTTCGGAAGCCTATTTACATTTAGAAAGCAACTGCAAACGCTGAAATATCTAATTTAAACTTGGCCTCGGGTGACGCCGTATTGTGTTCAGGAGTATTGAGAGCGATGGGCGCTTTTCAAAAAAGGTTTGAAATGATATTTAAAGTGACATAATTTTGTTCGCCAGTCAAGGTAGCAACTGTTTCATTAGAGATATCAAACCGAGTAGGGATACCGATAGTTATACCTACTCATGTACACCTGATTAACATGTTACAGGTGATAGTCGTGAAGTTCACAGTTATATTTACAAACGTAATCACTATAACGTCAAACACTGAATGAGAAAAGAAGTTCGCCAATTTAAGACACAAAATGTGTTTTCAAGAACAACGAAAGGAGACAACGTCAGTACTTCAAATATTGCGAACACTGCACTCCCGTTGATGACGTCATGACTAGGCCTCAAGATATTTCTGTTAGTAACATATCGACCTGTGTGGCATGAAATAGCTCAGTCAATATGTAATATCGATTGTTGTTATATATATGTTTATGTATCATATAAAAGCTTTTAAATACCTGTACAAGTACATTACGCTTGGGCGTGACTGTGTGAGAGCTGCTGTTACAGAAGCATCAGGAAATGTGTGGCATCAATCACATGGAATGCGATTCAGAAGAAGGCTTCCTTCCCATAAATGCATGTTTTCCCTAAAACGTTTTGTGAAGAAATTTCATCTACTTGAAACTATTACTCGAAACGTTGAGAACATGATTTAACTTGTAGCTAACTAATATGTTTCTAATAGTTTTACCCCAGTTTCTCTACTAAAACTCTTTTTTTTCAACGAGAGAACTAGAAACGGACCACACCACAACGAAACAATGGCTGTCTTAATAAAACTCGACCCTTTTCCCTATTCACGAACGCCCGAGGGGCTGACCAGAGGAGCAAGAAGTCTGTCAGCTGCTTGCAGCACTGGGAACATGGGAAGTAATAAACTTCATGCGCTCGAGAGCAGAATCAGACCTGCGGCGTAGAACGGGAATTATTTTGACGATTGATTACACGGTTAAGTTTTGTATTAGCACAAAGCCGACTTCACTGATATCTTACATGTGGAGTGAGGCGATGTTGGTCAGTCCCTGTAGACTACTCCCGAGGTAAAAGTTGGGTGCAAAATGGTTCTTCGGTTTAATCTCTATTCTGGGAGCAAAGAAATAACGTCAGATGTATTTGAGTATAGACTGTTGGTTTAATGCCTTCTCTGATAAAAACTCTTCTGAAACGCAACATATAAAACACTGGCATATGAAGAAACACAGACATGAAACAACAAGCCAGGGACCCCTGAGTGAGGAGAAACGTCTTACTATTCCTATTTTTAGAGCGAACCAATGTATCGAAGAATTATTGAATCTGAGGGAAGCCACAGGATTTCAGTTCAAATTAAAGCGCCGGAACACTTTCACGTAAAATAAGAAATCTCCATCTTGCAATCCCCACACGATCGTTAGCATGTGTTTAAGAATGTCTGTCAATTTCTGATGTCGTTAGATTTTTGCGAAAAGGTATCCAGCCCCATCCGTGACGCCCGTCACAAGCACAAACAAATCAAGCTTTTATCTGAATTTTTTTGTACAAGGCAAACTGGGGAACTGCGTCCGACATTTTGCTACTGATCTGTCAAATGTGAAAAAGCTCGTATCGTGTAAGCAGTATAGTTCAAACCTGTCCGATGAGAATTATTGACACAATACAATTAGTAAAAGCCTGAGTTACTTTATATCCTTGTAGCGTCACAAGACCATGATCTATCGTCCTATTCCTGTTATGTATCAGCCTATGCCACCTTTTCTTTATGGTAACAATCACATTTTCTCATATCGTTTAACTGAAGGACCTACAAAGCCATACAGATGGTTATAAAGGCCATGTTTTCCCAGACATGCCCTGATATTGCCTATCGTAAGGGGCTGCTAACGGGGCTGGGTGGTCAGCCTCAATTCTGTAGATCGATGCTCATGATGTCAGTCACAGGGTTGTGAGGGTTGACTCAACTGGTTATAGACCGTCGGGATAAAGCTGGGGAATTGTTGAATGATGTCAGTCACAGGAATGTCAGGGTTGACTCAACTGGTTATAGACCGCCGGGATAAAGCTGGGGAATTGTTGAATGATGTCAGTCACAGGAATGTCAGGGTTGACTCAACTGGTTATAAAACCGCCGGGACTCATAAAGCTGGGGAATTGTTGAATGATGTCAGTCACAGGAATGTCAGGGTTGACTCAACTGGTTATAGACCGCCGGGATAAAGCTGGGGAATTGTTGAATGATGTCAGTCACAGGATTGTCAGGATTGACTCAACTGGTTATAGACCGCCGGGATAAAGCTGGGGAATTGTTGAATGATGTCAGTCACAGGAATTGTCAGGATTGACTCAACTGGTTATAAACCGCCGGGATAAAGCTGGGGAATTGCTGAATGATGTCAGTCACAGGATTGTCAGGATTGACTCAACTGGTTATAAACCGCCGGGATAAAGCTGGGGAATTGTTGAATGATGTCAGTCACAGGATTGTCAGGATTGACTCAACTGGTTATAAACCACCGGGATAAAGCTGGGGAATTGCTGAATGATGTCAGTCACAGGATTGTCAGGATTGACTCAACTGGTTATAGACTGTCGGGATAAAACTGGGAAATTCTGAATGATGTCAGTCACAGGAATGTCAGGGTTGATTCAACTAGTTATAGACCGCCGGGATAAAGCTGGGGAATAGTTGAATGATGTCAGTCACAGGAATGTCAGGGTTGACTCAACTGGTTATAGACCGCCGGGATAAAGCTGGGGAATTGCTGAATGATGTCAGTCACAGGGTTGTGAGGGTTGACTCAACTGGTTATAGACCGCCGGGATAAAGCTGGGGAATTGTTGAATGATGTCAGTCACAGGAATGTCAGGATTGACTCAACTGGTTATAGACATTCGGGATAAAGCTGTGGAATTGCTGAATGATGTCAGTCACAGGATTGTCAGGATTGACTCAAGTGGTTATAAACCGTCAGGATAAAGCTGGGGAATTGTTGAATGATGTCAGTTACAGGATTGTCAGGATTGACTCAACTGGTTATAAACCGTCGGGATAAAGCTGGGGAATTGCTGAATGATGTCAGTCACAGGATTGTCAGGATTGACTCAACTGGTTATAAACCGCCGGGATAAAGCTGGGGAATTGTTGAATGATGTCAGTTACAGGATTGTCAGGATTGACTCAACTGGTTATAAACCGCCGGGATAAAGCTGGGGAATTGCTGAATGATGTCAGTCACAGGATTGTCAGGATTGACTCAACTGGTTATAAACCGCCGGGATAAAGCTGGGGAATTGTTGAATGATGTCAGTTACAGGATTGTCAGGATTGACTCAACTGGTTATAAACCACCGGGATAAAGCTGGGGAATTGCTGAATGATGTCAGTCACAGGATTGTCAGGATTGACTCAACTGGTTATAGACTGTCGGGATAAAACTGGGAAATTCTGAATGATGTCAGTCACAGGGTTGTCAGGGTTGATTCAACTGGTTATAGACCGTCGGGATAAAGCTGGGGAATTGTTGAATGATGTCAGTCACAGGAATGTCAGGGTTGACTCAACTGGTTATAGACCGCCGGGATAAAGCTGGGGAATTGTTGAATGATGTCAGTCACAGGAATGTCAGGGTTGACTCAACTGGTTATAAACCGCCGGGATAAAGCTGGGGAATTGTTGAATGATGTCAGTCACAGGAATGTCAGGGTTGACTCAACTGGTTATAGACCGCCGGGATAAAGCTGGGGAATTGTTGAATGATGTCAGTCACAGGGTTGTCAGGGTTGACTCAACTGGTTATAGACCGTCGGGATAAAGCTGGGGAATTGTTGAATGATGTCAGTCACAGGAATGTCAGGGTTGACTCAACTGGTTATAGACCGCCGGGATAAAGCTGGGGAATTGTTGAATGATGTCAGTCACAGGAATGTCAGGATTGACTCAACTGGTTATAGACCGTCGGGATAAAGCTGGGGAATTGCTGAATGATGTCAGTCACAGGGTTGTCAGGGTTGACTCAACTGGTTATAGACCGCCGGGATAAAGCTGGGGAATTGCTGAATGATGTCAGTCACAGGGTTGTCAGGGATGCCTCAACTGGTTATAGACCGCCGGGATAAAGCTGGGGAATTGCTGAATGATGTCAGTCACAGGGTTGTCAGGGATGCCTCAACTAGTTATAGACCGCCGGGATAAAGCTGGGGAATTGCTGAATGATGTCAGTCACAGGGTTGTCAGGGATGCCTCAACTGGTTATAGACCGCCGGGATAAAGCTGGGGACTGGAATGATGTCAGTCACGGCGGTGAATGATGTCAGTCACCGCCGGGGTAAAGGGGAATTGCTGAATGATGTCAGGGTTGTCAGGGATGCCTCAACTGGTTATAGACCGTCGGGGTAAAGCTGGGGAATTGCTGAATGATGTCAGTCACAGGGTTGTCAGGGATGCCTCAACTGGTTATAGACCGTCGGGATAAAGCTGGGGAATTGCTGAATGATGTCAGTCACAGGGTTGTCAGGGATGCCTCAACTGGTTATAGACCGTCGGGGGTAAAGCTGGGAATTGCTGAATGATGTCAGTCACAGGGTTGTCAGGGATGCCTCAACGGTTTATAGACCGTCGGGGTAAAGCTGGGGAATTGCTGAATGATGTCAGTCACGGGGTTGTCAGGGATGCCTCAACTGTCAGGGATGCCTCAGTTATAGACCGCCGGGGTAAAGCTGGGGAATTGCTGAATGATGTCAGTCACGGGGTTGTCAGGGATGCCTCAACTAGTTATAGACCGCCGGGATAAAGCTGGGGAATTGCTGAATGATGTCAGTCACAGGGTGTCAGGGATGCCTCAACTGGTTATAGACCGCCGGGATAAAGCTGGGGAATTGCTGAATGATGTCAGTCACAGGGTTGTCAGGGATGCCTCAACTAGTTATAGACCGCCGGGATAAAGCTGGGGAATTGCTGAATGATGTCAGTCACAGGGGGATGCCTGTCAGGGATGACCGTCAACTGAATTATAGACCGGATGCCGGGATAAAGCTGGGGAATTGCTGAATGATGTCAGTCACAGGGTTGTCAGGGATGCCTCAACTGGTTATAGACCGTCGGGGTAAAGCTGGGGAATTGCTGAATGATGTCAGTCACAGGGTTGTCAGGGATGCCTCAACTGGTTATAGACCGTCGGGGTAAAGCTGGGGAATTGCTGAATGATGTCAGTCACAGGGTTGTCAGGGATGCCTCAACTAGTTATAGACCGCCGGGATAAAGCTGTTGAATTGCTGAATGATGTCAGTCACAGGGTGTCAGGCTGATGCCTCAACTAGTTATAGACCGTCGCCGATAAAGCTGGGGAATTGCTGAATGATGTCAGTCACAGGGTTGTCAGGGATGCCTCAACTGGGTATAGACCGCCGGGATAAAGCTGGGGAATTGCTGAATGATGTCAGTCACAGGGTTGTCAGGGATGCCTCAACTGGTTATAGACCGTCGGGATAAAGCTGGGGAATTGCTGAATGATGTCAGTCACAGGGTTGTCAGGGATGCCTCAACTGGTTATAGACCGCCGGGGTAAAGCTGGGGAATTGCTGAATGATGTCAGTCACAGGGTTGTCAGGGATGCCTCAACTAGTTATAGACCGTCGGGATAAAGCTGGGGAATTGCTGAATGATGTCAGTCACAGGGTTGTCAGGGATGCCTCAACTGGTTATAGACCGTCGGGATAAAGCTGGGGAATTGCTGAATGATGTCAGTCACAGGGTTGTCAGGGATGCCTCAACTGGTTATAGACCGTCGGGATAAAGCTGGGGAACTGCTGAATGATGTCAGTCACAGGGTTGTCAGGGATGCCTCAACTGGTTATAGACCGCCGGGATCAAGCTGGGGAATTGCTGAATGCGGCGTTAAACAACAAGCAAACAAACCAAACCAAAAACATTTGCGTTCTAACGAAACGACAAATAGTGCTTGTCGTCCCGTGGTGTTACTGTACCACAGCTGTAGTCTGCATGAGGACGGAGTGACGGCGACAGGGAGCGGACGTTCTATGTATATACGTATGGTACTTCGGACGTTCTATGTATATACGTATGGTACTTTGGGCCTCCAGATGAGGACGGAGTGACGGCAACAGGGAGGGGACGTTCTATGTATATACGTATGGTACTTCGGACGTTCTATGTATATACGTATGGTACTTTGGGCCTCCAGATGAGGACGGAGTGACGGCAACAGGGAGGGGACGTTCTATGTATATACGTATGGTACTTCGGACGTTCTATGTATATACGTATGGTACTTCGGACGTTCTATGTATATACGTATGGTACTTTGGGCCTCCAGATGAGGACGGAGTGACGGCAACAGGGAGGGGACGTTCTATGTATATACGTATGGTACTTCGGACGTTCTATGTATATACGTATGGTACTTTGGGCTTCCAGATGAGGACGGAGTGACGGCAACAGGGAGGGGACGTTCTATGTATATACGTATGGTACTTCGGACGTTCTATGTATATACGTATGGTACTTCGGACGTTCTATGTATATACGTATGGTACTTCGGACGTTCTATGTATATACGTATGGTACTTTGGGCCTCCAGATGAGGACGGAGTGACGGCAACAGGGAGGGGACGTTCTATGTATATACGTATGGTACTTCGGACGTTCTATGTATATACGTATGGTACTTCGGACGTTCTATGTATATACGTATGGTACTTTGGGCCTCCAGATGAGGACGGAGTGACGGCAACAGGGAGGGGACGTTCTATGCATATACGTATGGTACTATGGGCCTCCAGATGAGGACGGAGTGACGGCAACAGGGAGGGGACGTTCTATGTATATACGTATGGTACTATGGGCCTCCAGATGAGGACGGAGTGACGGCAACAGGGAGGGGACGTTCTATGCATATACGTATGGTACTATGGGCCCCAGATGAGGACGGAGTGACGGCAACAGGGAGGGGACGTTCTATGTATATACGTATGGTACTATGGGCCTCCAGATGAGGACAGAGTGACGGCAACAGGGAGGAGACGTTCTATGCATATACGTATGGTACTATGGGCCTCCAGATGAGGACGGAGTGACGGCAACAGGGAGGGACGTTCTATGCATATACGTATGGTACCATGGGCCTCAGATGAGGACGGAGTGACGGCAACAGGAGGGACGTTCTATGTATATACGTATGGTACTATGGGCCTCCAGATGAGGACGGAGTGACGGCAACAGGGAGGGACGTTCTATGTATATACGTATGGTACTATGGACGTTCTATGTATATACGTATGGTACTATGGACGTTCTATGTATATACGTATGGTACTTCGGACGTTCTATGTATATACGTATGGTACTTTGGGCCTCCAGATGAGGACGGAGTGACGGCAACAGGGAGGGACGTTCTATGTATATACGTATGGTACTTCGGACGTTCTATGTATATACGTATGGCACTTTGGGCTTCCAGATGAGGACGGAGTGACGGCAACAGGGAGGGACGTTCTATGTATATACGTATGGTACTTCGGACGTTCTATGTATATACGTATGGTACTTCAGGAGGACGTTCTATGTATATACGTATGGTACTTCGGACGTTCTATGTATATACGTATGGTACTTCGGACGTTCTATGTATATACGTATGGTACTTTGGGCTTCCAGATGAGGACGGAGTGACGGCAACAGGGAGGGGACGTTCTATGTATATACGTATGGTACTTTGGGCCTCCAGATGAGGACGGAGTGACGGCAACAGGGAGGGGACGTTCTATGCATATACGTATGGTACTATGGGCCTCCAGATGAGGACGGAGTGACGGCAACAGGGAGGGGACGTTCTATGTATATACGTATGGTACTATGGGCCTCCAGATGAGGACAGAGTGACGGCAACAGGGAGGAGACGTTCTATGCATATACGTATGGTACTTTGGGCCTCCAGATGAGGACGGAGTGACGGCAACAGGGAGGGGACGTTCTATGTATATACGTATGGTACTATGGACGTTCTATGTATATACGTATGGTACTATGGACGTTCTATGTATATACGTATGGTACCTGGGCCTCCAGATGAGGACGGAGTGACGGCAACAGGGAGGGACGTTCTATGTATATACGTGGTACTATACTGGACGCGTATGGTACTTTGGGCCTCCAGATGAGGACGGAGTGACGGCAACAGGGAGGGACGTTCTATGTATATACGTATGGACGTTCTATGTATATACGTATGGTACTATGGACGTTCTATGTATATACGTATGGTACTATGGGCCTCCAGATGAGGACGGAGTGACGGCAACAGGGAGGGAGACGTTCTATGCATATACGTATGGTACTATGGGCCTCCAGATGAGGACAGAGTGACGGCAACAGGGAGGGGACGTTCTATGTATATACGTATGGTACTTTGGGCCTCCAGATGAGGACGGAGTGACGGCAACAGGGAGGGACGTTCTATGTATATACGTATGGTACTATGGACGTTCTATGTATATACGTATGGTACTATGGACGTTCTATGTATATACGTATGGTACTATGGGCCTCCAGATGAGGACGGAGTGACGGCAACAGGGAGGGGACGTTCTATGTATATACGTATGGTACTTTGGGCCTCCAGATGAGGACGGAGTGACGGCAACAGGGAGGGGACGTTCTATGTATATACGTATGGTACTATGGACGTTCTATGTATATACGTATGGTACTATGGGCCTCCAGATGAGGACGGAGTGACGGCAACAGGGAGAGGACGTTCTATGTATATACGTATGGTACTTTGGGCCTCCAGATGAGGACGGAGTGACGGCAACAGGGAGGGGACGTTCTATGTATATACGTATGGTACTATGGACGTTCTATGTATATACGTATGGTACTATGGACGTTCTATGTATATACGTATGGTACTTTGGGCCTCCAGATGAGGACGGAGTGACGGCAACAGGGAGGGACGTTCTATGTATAAACGTATGGTACTATGGACGTTCTATGTATATACGTATGGTACTATGGACGTTCTATGTATATACGTATGGTACTTTGGGCCCCCACATCCGGAAGGAGTACACAACCGCTCTTCAGATACAAACGGCATGATATGTATTCTAGTTATATTTTGACTTTTATATGTAGATCCAATGAAACAAAACATACATCATTGAAATATTGCTGTGTCTGAGTTTACCCAGGTTCTCCACAATGTCCTGAATTGATTACCAGAATGTCACAACCTGTCCGCTTGATTTGAACGCTGGATGTAGAAGATACACCCCGAGCTACTGTGATGCGAACACGAATATATACCAGGGATATCACTGGAACTAATTGGGAATTCGAATCTGCGATCAGCAGATCCTGCTACGATAAAGGGATGCAATTCGCCACTCTTACCTTGTCGCCTCAGACCACTCTGGCTTAATCCGTTTTACAGTGGACAAATGTCAAAGTTTACGGTCAGTTCAGCGGACTAACTGGTTCAGTGAGTCAAGGTGTCTGTATCAGTATCTCTGGGTCTTCCAGCAGGAGCAATCAACGGGCTGACGATTTACGCAAAGCCCTTTTAAGATATGTTTCGAATCATTTATAACAACCTACGACATTATCATTTGCAAGTGAATTCTTAATCAGCCTTATCACATCCATTCATTATGGTCGAAGACTGGAGTGTTCGCACAGACGAGAATCGCGTGCTGCCGCCTAGCGCTCGGTCATTTTGACAATAATCAAGGTCTGTTGAGATAAGAAGTCAATCAAACACAAGTATTAACCCTGCCCCTTCTTGTAACATTTCAAACTTATCAACGACCCTTCTAAAGGCTGTTTGTACAAGTGTGATATGCTACTCACCCCACGACTAGTTACACGGGAGGGGGGAGCGTGGGCAATCTCAGCTGACAGTCTTCTGGTATGGATAGCCCGTCATCCACGGGGGTCTCCGGCTGTGAACGTAAAGGGTACTCCAGCTGTTTACATAGAGGGCACTTGTGACCAGTTGATTACCTTGTATTTCTTTGTTTCAGTCTGGTACTACACTCCACAAGAATCGATGGAATTCAAGGAAGCACGACCCATTCCTCAAGGTCATCTGCATATTGAAAGAGGAAAATCAGAATGAGTCGTCGAGCAAGTGATTTGTGCTCTCTGTTTGTCTCCTTCATATACCTGTGGGTTCTCACCCCGTCTGCGGGTAAGCATTCCCTCGACTTCTGCCTGTTTGTGTAATATGTTCATGTTGTCAGTGTGTGTCTCTCTGCGGGTAAGCATTCCCTCGTCTTCTGCCAGTTTGTGTGTGTTCATGTTGTCAGTGTGTGTCTCTCTGCGGGTAAGCATTCCCTTGTCTTCAGCCTGTTTGTGTATGTTCATGTTGTCAGTGTGTGTCCGTCTGCGGGTAAGCATTCCCTCGACTTCTGCCTGTTTGTGTAATATGTTCATGTTGTCAGTGTGTGTCTCTCTGCGGGTAAGCATTCCCTCGTCTTCTGCCTGTTTGTGTGTGTTCATGTTGTCAGTGTGTGTCCGTCTGCGGGTAAGCATTCCCTCGTCTTCAGCCTGTTTGTGTGTTCATGTTGTCAGTGTGTGTCTCTCTGCGGATAAGCATTCCCTTGTCTTCTGCCTGTTTGTGTATGTTCATGTTGTCAGTGTGTGTCTCTCTGCGGGTAAGCATTCCCTCGACTTCTGCCTGTTTGTGTAATATGTTCATGTTGTCAGTGTGTGTCTCTCTGCGGGTAAGCATTCCCTCGTCTTCTACCTGTTTGTGTGTGTTCATGTTGTCAGTGTGTGTCCGTCTGCGGGTAAGCATTCCCTCGTCTTCTGCCTGTTTGTGTGTTCATGTTGTCAGTGTGTGTCTCTCTGCGGGTAAGCATTCCCTTGTCTTCTGCCTGTTTGTGTATGTTCATGTTGTCAGTGTGTGTCCGTCTGCGGGTAAGCATTCCCTCGACTTCTGCCTGTTTGTGTAATATGTTCATGTTGTCAGTGTGTGTCTCTCTGCGGGTAAGCATTCCCTCGTCTTCTACCTGTTTGTGTGTGTTCATGTTGTCAGTGTGTGTCCCTCTGCGATTAAGCATTCCCTCGTCTTCAGCTTGTTTGTGTTTGTTCATGTTGTCAGTATGTGTCCCTCTGCGGGTAAGCATTCCCTCGTCTTCAGCCCGTGTGTGTATGTTCATGTTGTCAGTGTGTGTCCGTCTGCGGGTAAGCATTCCCTCGTCTTCTACCTGTTTGTGTAATATGTTCATGTTGTCAGTGTGTGTCCCTCTGCGATTAAGCATTCCCTCGTCTTCTGCTTGTTTGTGTTTGTTCATGTTGTCAGTATGTGTCCGTCTGCGGGTAAGCAATTCCTTGTATTCAGCCTGTTTGTGTATGTTCATGTTGTCAGTGTGTGTCTCTCTGCGGGTAAGCATTCCCTCGTCTTCAGCCTGTTTGTGTGTGTTCATGTTGTCAGTGTGTGTCCCTCTGCGGGTAAGCATTCCCTCGTCTTCTACCTGTTTGTGTAATATGTTCATGTTGTCAGTGTGTGTCCCTCTGCGATTAAGCATTCCCTCGTCTTCTGCTTGTTTGTGTTTGTTCATGTTGTCAGTATGTGTCCGTCTGCGGGTAAGCAATTCCTTGTATTCAGCCTGTTTGTGTATGTTCATGTTGTCAGTGTGTGTCTCTCTGCGGGTAAGCATTCCCTCGTCTTCAGCCTGTTTGTGTGTGTTCATGTTGTCAGTGTGTGTCCGTCTGCGGGTAAGCATTCCCTCGTCTTCTGCCTGTTTGTGTGTGTTCATGTTGTCAGTGTGTGCCCGTCTGCGGGTAAGCATTCAATCGACTTCAGCCTCTTTGAGTGTGTTCATGTTGTCAGTGTGTGTCCATCTGCGGGTAAGCATTCCTCGTCTACAGCCCGTGTGTGTATGTTCATGTTGGCATGTTGTCCTAGGTGTAGTTTGAAATGATAAAAGCTGATATTCCTGTCCTAGTTGGCAAGCAAACTGCGATTAATCAGACTCGATTATCTGTTGACACAGATTCCTGTGTTAGTGAAAGGCAAATGGTGAAAATTATATGATTGAATCAGTGACGGTCGGTGATAACACGAGGCCAGGCATGTCATGCTGTACCACCCGCCATTTACACAGTGGTCATAACATGTAAAGGCTTATGCCTGACTCCGCAGATCAATACTCGTACAGACTTTTTCAAACTCATCTGCTGGGAATTATAGTGTATACATTACCACGTCCTGTCATACATGCTGTGGAGCAAAAACAGGATTATTCTAAATTAAGTCTGAAATGTGTAAATACTTAGAAGCTGACGAAGGTTCGAATCCAGTGTGGTCAATATGATCTCTGTAACCAACCTATCCACAACTAAATCTTATGTGTCCTCAAAGTAATGTAGACCCATTACACACAGCATCACGGTGCTAATCAAGACTCTCAGACCAGCGACGTTTGATATTTCAGCGTTTTTGTAAGTGACAATGGCACTCGTTAACACACCTGTAACATGCCTGTAACATGCCTGTAATAGATGCTGGTCATTATATAGAGAACAGATACTTAGAGAGTAGGCGTGTCCCACTGTAGTTGGGTTTCGGTATATCTATCTTCAGTTGCATTGATGTAGTCTAGTTGCTCCGCCAACGAATTCGTCAAGACGATTTACTATATTTTAGCAAGGTCTAAAGTCTATACACTGTAATCACCATAGGAATCTAGGTATTTCACTAGCAAGTCGCCGTCTTGTAGAAATGCCAACCCAATGACGTTGTCTTGGACCTGTTTGCACCCTGTGTGACAATACAGAAATTAATCTTTGTTCATTGTTACGTGGAAATGTGTTGTTCAATAATTCTCAGCAATTAATCTACTACCAGGGATTGTCATGTATTGTTATGTTATAATATTGCCGGGTGCATATTCTAGTACATTAACGAGTCCTTGTAATGTAAAGGCGCTGTCATACTTGATGCTTTGTTGCCGTGTACTTGTTCACAGGACACACGTTTCCTTTGATTTCTATACAAATGAATAACTACAACCTTGGTTTGAGTAAAACGTAGGCTGGGCTAATTACATTACACGGCGAAGATGTATTAAAAAATAATAGACCCTAAAGTGCATTCGCCTGCTGAGTCATTAGGGCGAACGTTTACTAATTTTCTAAGGTTCAGAATGTTTGGCCTTAACACTGCTCTTTGATCGCTGTCTTTGACAAAAATCCATTCGTTTAGATCAGTCGAAAGGGTAGCCTGCAACCGCATAAACCTTACTTCCACAAACAAGTTTATCTCCATTTCCAGAAGCTTTTAATAAAGTGTTCCGTTTCTTTAAAGAAAATGAGAAGTGATTGTTAGGGTGCTGACTCTAAAGACCGTGTATCTAATGGCATGATTTACAGTGGAGGGTTCGTGTCCAGACCGCGGTCAGTGGTTCTGATGTACGACCCGAGACTGGTACGGCTGAGGCTACTGGGGACGTACTGCCTGCCTCGCTAAACAGAGATTACATATATCTTTGTATGATCTTCCCTAATCTTGTGTACAGCACACTGTAGACATGTTCAGGCATGGCCGTTACCAAGTATTGATTTGAGTGTTCTTGCAAGACTACATACAGATTAAATTACTTCATGCCCACTGCATATACCCGTGGATGGCCGTGACGGTTAATATAATCCAGATGATGAAATCTGAAGCCTAAGACACGCAAAGTGGTGACGTGATGTCCATTATGTAACGTAAATGTCAAAGTCTATCACAAGTGAACGTCAAATTATGGACTTTGTGGACGCATCAACGATAAAACTGGCACATTATGTGCAGATCTGGAAGATACTCAATCGTACTTAAACTGCCGGGCTATGACAGCAGCCGCATTGAAGACATGTGTAAGTTTATGTTCAACGTTCATCTTGTTTAGGGTTCAGATAATTCCACTTTACTGGGGAGCCATTGAGTGCTGCCTGTATTGGCCGCATCGCAGCCAACATACATGGAGTAATGTTACAAGTAATCGTGTTGCCTGTATGTGTATCCACATTCCTGGAACCCCTGATTGAAGAACAGTACATTCATACACATACCTTGTACATGTGTGATATGGACAGGTAACAATGCACATGTAACAAGGCGCGGACACACGCTGTAAGCCAAACTTATGTATTGACGTCACCGATAGGAAGCCAGTATTTGAAAATGCAATAAAATGTAGTTCCTGCTCCAGAAAGGGCATGTTTACTGTGTACTGTATTTCAGGGTTGACAGGCGTGGCTGGAGCAGTTATCAGACTGAGATAATTCAGATAGATGTTCGTATAATCTACCCTCTCTTCTGTCTTCTCATGACCTTATCCATTAAACAGTTGGAAAATGATAAACATGACACCACGCCCTTGATTATGTGTGAGAACAACGTCAAGGTAACACAGGAGGTCCTGTCGTTCAGTGTCATGACAGGATACGCCGGTTACGAATGCTCATTTTAGGTGAACGATTGATTTGCCTTCGCAATTGTTTTTGATGGATGAAACCGTTGAGATAAACACCTTTTACCTTGACTATAATGTTGAAACAATAGGGGTTTTCCAAAAGAGCTTAAACAATTCACAAATTGAAAGAATTAATCTCTGGTAGTAGTTCTAGTCTGATTGTTCTGTCCCCAGACAAGTATGTCCACGGTAATCCCCGTCAGTACCTGATTTCATTGTGTTGTCATCCCTGGTCATCACCTCCTCCTACGCCTGATTAACGCTACGGATTGTCCTGAGGAAGTCTACTATATTCTTCCTGCAACGTGGTAGCCAATGTGCATGCATGTGTCAGTTGACGTTGACGTACACGCCTGTCGAGGTCATCCCTCATATGTGGTATCGGGTTCAGATCCGGAGGTTTGGAATGCCATTGTAAGACATTGACTGAAGGGCGTCAACGGTGACTCGAGCTATGATGTCATGTAGGAACAACTCCCTCTGTCGGCTTATAGTCGGAAGAAGGTTATCTAGAACAGTTTGGTCAACGGTACCGATTTGCTGTCGAATTCCCCTTGAACAATCACTAAATTAGATGTCCGTGGGTTGAATATGACACCCATCCGTCGATCTGTCGACCTGTGGAAATCAGTTCGGTGCAAAACGCTGTCCATCTCGGCATTGGGGAAGAAATCGTGATTCATCACTGAACCAGACTCGTCGCCAGTTCCTCAGCAGATTCCTGTACGATATTACTACATAGCATACGTTGTCGTCGATTCAACTGTTACAGTTCCCTGACAAATACCTGTCAAATCCCCTCCTGTCGCAGACGAATCGTCATTGTTTGGTATCCTCAAACCAATCACACCACATGTAGTCTCGTGTACGGACGTAGTTGTCCACCAAGACCAACCGTCGACAAACACGCCTTGCGTTATTAGACACCAAAGGGTACGTTGTGACGCTTACTCGGACAACGTGGAATGAGATTTCTCAGTTAGTGATACCGACCCTCACCTTAACCCATCCACCGACTTATCTGTCATGAGGGCTGGGCTCGAGATGTTGCATGACATTCATTCCGACATCGCAAGTGAATGCAGTACAAAGGGAACATTGAATCATCTGAAAACATGACCCTTGACGACGATGACCCCAGATTCGAGGCTGGGTACTTCATTGACGTGTAGTCTACATGGTGATTTGTAAGGGGCGATACAACCCCCGGCCGTTGAGTATTGTGATGACCGGCGTACAATCTGTTCCTCGTCGCCGTTTCAAGTCGACTTCGGGGCGCCTGGTTTCGGATCTATCTGTGCCCTTGTCTTTGACCTTGGACGTCCTGAACGGGGTCGGCCCTCGATATATAGAATAAGTGTTGTTAGTACTTTGTCAATAGTTTGCTTATCACAGACTATAACACATTGGCCAATACATGCTGACTTCTGCCAGGTTTCAGCATACCTATAGCCCATAGCGCGTCCAAGGAGTGCTGCATCCCTGCTTCATACACAACAATGGATACCGTAAAGCATGTTTTAGCCATGTGATAAGCAGGATCAATAACATTGAAATACGTAATGGTCCACATAGATTAATCGACCCCACGTGAACTTGAAAAGGTGAACGTGAAACGTGAAAAAAAAGTACTAGAATCTGTGCTTTACTGAGAAAGTGTAATCCCAAATGTAACATATGTTACAACTAACACTATCTTATATGGCATTGTGTATTTCTTGTCCAAATCAGGACTCACACCCTACACTCCTGTGTGGCACTGCTGTGCGCACGCTGCGTTTGGTGTTAATTTTCACAGGCATAGACGTTCTTGCTTGGGATGTTTGTCTTCAACACTTGTCTGTGTTTTAATATGTTGTAACCGCAGTCATAAATCATGCCTCTCTACTTTTTGTAAGAGTATTTTTCATATTGATTCATTATTTAGTGATACCATCGGGATCGTGCAATGAACTGTGCGGATGGTTCTTGTGGCTTTAATTTGCTTCAAATTTCTCCATGTCAATTTTCCTAGGTCTGTCGAGTCATGTCCCTTACGTCACAAGATTGAAATAATGGCCATATTGAACCCAACTAACTGATGGAAGTTTTGTAACCGTGAAAGAGCCTGCTACATGAGAGCTTGTAATGTTCATTCAAATGTGATATGTTACAATAACCGTACAGAAAAACTGCTTTCAAACAATAACATAAATATGCACTCGATTCCCATCAAATGACAGCTGCACACGCAACACGTGGCCGCTGAGACGCACGGAATTAGCCACCGAGACATCGGTATAACATGTACAGCTCCACTCGGTGCTACCAGCTGGCACCATGTCGCCGTTCTACATGGCCTCACTACCGACCTGGTTGTACAAGGATCTACATACACATCTACATAGCCTGGCTGTATCACTGGAGACTGAAGCAAGAGGGAGATTGGGGTGGCACAATATATAACGTTATATGCTCATACTGATGCCACAACTGGGAAAGTACAATGAAAGTAGTATTTTGTATTATTTTGTTTAAAATGATCGCGGAACAAATACAGAAAGATGTGTAAGACATAAGACGTTACTATGTCAGCATATGTCTCAGTCAGTCGGGACAGTTAAAGTTTCATGTGCATATTTTTTTAAACTGTGGCACTTGTAGTTGATGACGTGTGGTTTAGTTTCACCCACGGTGTAGGTTGAGCCCGGAAGTAGGTATTTGTACAATCAACAATCAATCAATAAACTACATATGTTCTCTGTGAGGCAATTACCTGCATGTGACGTTACTTGTCAAGGTCTTCGTGTAACTCTCACCATGTTTTAATTGTACTTATCAAAATCTTGGGGTTACTGTCATCATGTTTGAATCGTACTTTACTTGACAGGACCTTCGTGTGACTGTCACAAGATTTGAATTTTACTCAACTTTACAAGGTCTTCGTGCGACTATAACCATGGTTGAATTGCATTCTATTTCACTTGACCGTCGTGTAGCTGTAACCTGGTTTGACGTACGCTGGAGATTTGTACACACTTGTGTAACTGGTCACAATCTAAAATGACATAGAAATTTGGTGTCATAAATAATTGTATAGCCATGACCCTGCTCCTTGCTATTTTGCTTGGTGCATACTTAAGGAAATGGGGCAAATGTTCTGAGGAACTACTTACGTTACATGAATGAAGGTTTGCATGCTTATAAAAGAGATAATTATCAAGCCCCAGTTGGAAAAGTGGTGTCACAATAATTTATATTCACAACTGTCACTAATCCTAAACTCTGTGGAAGTATTGTTCGTGTCACTCGATAGTTGGCGCTGTATTCTGGTCGGGTTCCCCAAGGTTGGGTTCAATAGTTAGGGTTGTATCTTAGTCTGGTCCCCACGGTGAGATTCAATAGCTGGCGCTGTATTCTGGTCGGGTTCCCCAAGGTTGGATTCAATAGTTAGGGTTGTATCTTAGTCTGGTCCCCAGGGTGAGATTCAATAGCTGGCGATGTATTTGGCGCTGTATTCTGGTCGGGTTCCCCAAGGTTGGGTTCAATAGTTAGGGTTGTATCTTAGTCTGGTCCCCAGGGTGAGATTCAATAGTTGGCGCTGTATTCTGGTCGGGTTCCCCAAGGTTGGGTTCAATACTTAGGGTTGTATCTTAGTCTGGTCCCCAGGGTGAGATTCAATAGTTGGCGCTGTATTCTGGTCGGGTTCCCAAGGTTGGGTTCAATAGTTAGGGTTGTATCTTAGTCTGGTCCCCAGGGTGAGATTCAATAGTTGGCGCTGTATTCTGGTCGGGTTCCCCAAGGTTGGGTTCAATAGTTAGGGTTGTATCTTAGTCTGGTCCCCAGGGTGAGATTCAATAGTTGGCGCTGTATTCTGGTCGGGTTCCCCAAGGTTGGTCAGGTCCCCAGTTCAATACTTAGGGTTGTATCTTAGTCTGGTCCCCAGGGTGAGATTCAATAGTTGGCGCTGTATTCTGGTCGGGTTCCCCAATAGGTTGGGTTCAATAGTTAGGGTTCCCCAAGGCTGGTTCAATATCTTAGGGTTGTATCTGTCTGTCCCCAGGGTGAGATTCAATAGTTGGCGCTGTATTCTGGTCGGGTTCCCAAGGTTGGGTTCAATACTTAGGGTTGTATTCAATAGTTGGCGTCTGGTCCCCAGGGTGAGATTCAATAGTTGGCGCTGTATTCTGGTCGGGTTCCCTAAGGTTGGGTCTGGTCGGGTGTATCTTAGGGTTGGCAGTCTGGTCCCCAGGGTGAGATTCAATAGCTGGCGCTGTATTCTGGTCGGGTTCCCCAAGGTTGGGTTCAATAGTTAGGGTTGTATCTTAGTCTGGTCCCCAGGGTGAGATTCAATAGTTGGCGCTGTATTCTGGTCGGGTTCTCCAAGGTTGGGTTCAATAGTTAGGGTTGTATCTTAGTCTGGTCCCCACGGTGAGATTCAATAGCTGGCGATGTATTCTAACCCGATCCCAAAGGTGGGATTCAATGGTAATGGTCCCCGATGTCCCGTCCCCAATGTGGGATTTAGTAGTTGGGGATGTAGTCTAGTCCAGTCTGCAATGTGGGATTGAATAGTTAGCGATATGTTCTAGCCCGGGTCCCATATGTGGGATTCAATAGATGGTGATGTATTCTAGCCCGGGGCTTACGATGGGACTCGCTCGTAGACCCATGTCGTCACTAGTCGTTGTATTGTGTTGACTAACATAAATGTTGATTTTGTTGTAGGCGATGACCTGACGACGTTAGCACCATTGCCGAAGTTCTTGAAGACGGACACAAATGTGACTTTCAATAAAGGGGAAGAAGCCAAGCTGCAATGCGCCATTGAAAACATCGGCACACGAACGGTTAGTATGACAACCAGTTTAGGGCTCCTTAAAACCGATGCCATTTGTGTCTCATAAAGCACCTCCATTTGGAGGGTTTCCATGGAACTGTCCGGCAGCCCTGGTGTGAGTTATCCAATCATTTCCATGATGAAATCTATTCGGAAAAAGAATTCAAATAAATGCTGCACCTTGCTCTTTGTAAACACTACAATTTCTATAATGTTACAAAATCCCATACACCATCTCCAAATTACTTTAAACTTTTTACCATAAACAGCTCACTTTGTTAGGAGATTTTAATTTTCCACTTCCTTTCTTTGGCTCGATAGAGCGGTTATTTCAAGCCTAAAAATGTTGTAAAGTGTCAGGCTTTCTTGGGAAATTGCGAGGAGATCCTATTTTTTTGTTTGCATTTATAAGATTAAAGAGCATACCGAAGTGAATGTGGTATATTTCATGGAATGAAGTATCATGACAGGCTCTCAAAACAGATACGGAATTCGATTGCGATGATTTTCTAAAGCACGTTTTCAGATGAAGACTCCGACAAAACTCTCCATTCTATTTTCCAACAAAATATGAAGGTGTTGACAACGTTAAGACATTACAAGGTGGTCAATAGTGAAAATTCCACCTGTTTCACCTGAACATCCCCGATAAATACAAATGAAGCGTTAATGTAAGCATCGAACTGGACCCATGGAGAGGATAAGCTGTCAACAATAACGATGCCAGGTGTCAAGAGATTCCACTCTATAATTATTGTACATTTAATACAATATATCTTCAGGGATCTGGTATAAGAATTGAACAAATCTTAAACCGCTTAAATATCTCATATTTGTAAACCGTGAGCCGCCGGTAAGAAAAACTTTCATATTTCATCACATGCTTAAAGATCAGCAAGAGAATATCTTTCTAAGAATTAAATAATCTACTCGCTTGAGAATTCCTATAATAGGGTTTTTACGTAAAAAAGTAGCACAACTTTCATCTTTGACTTTAAGTAAGGCAACCCGAACTGACGCTAGCCTCGGTATGCTCCCTCGCTGAACTCTCTAGGGTGCTGCACATACGACCGATACAGTTATTTTAAGCCTGGAATAAACACTGTGAGGAATCGTTCCTGCAACTAGACTATACGCATACTTACTCTCACCGTCCGTCAGATAACCGGTCTTTCTAAATGACGTAACGACAAAAACAAGCTGTTGTGTAGTTCAGATGAGGGCTTTGCTATTGCAATTGCAATGTATGCAATGTATGCAGTGCTCATTACTGCAAAGTGGTGTTTGTTCGAGAAGTTCATGAAGGACGCACACAGACACAGTCGAGTTAAAGCTGGTAAATAAAACAAAATAACGGGAACAGTATGAACATTTTACGGTTGTAGGTTGAAGTTGACACTTGGGTGAATATGTGTAAAAAGGTAAATGTGTCAGCTATTACTTCATTTGTATGATTTGTCAAGTGTGGACCAACTCTTACTACAGAGAGGCGCAACAAACAAAACTGAGTGTGAAGAACGTGTTTTTGATTGAATGTGTCGTGAAAGCTGTTTGAAGCTGTGTCTCAAGTTACGGCGTAATCACACAATAACAGAAAATAGGTGTATACTTCCGCTTTAAGTTGTAACTTCGCCGTCATACCACTGAGAATTATTCACTTTTCAGTGTCAGACTGGGGATTATCGAAATAGGCCTTGGATCTCCTAACGGCGAAGCGCAGTAGAACATGCCAGGTTGTTGGCATTGAAAGTGAGCGTGACTGAAGTCATGTTCAGAGTTGTATTCTATTTGAAAACATCGTTGTCGTCATTAGTATCTACTGAAATATAAACTTCTAAGTCCAGGAGGAAGTAGAGCCTACATCAGAGTTCCGATATATTAGGGCATACAGCTTTCCGTAATAGAGCAGACAAACCAGTGTCATAATAACGCGTTTGCCGATTTACGTAGCACTGCGTCTAACCTTTATTGTATGAAGGATTGTGGTTTTGGTTGGTTTCGATCGACAGATGATGATTAATCGAGTTACAGGAAATGGACATGGTTGTTGATGTCCTGTATCTCGAATGAATGTTGTATAAAATATTACTCGGATGACAATAGTTGTAACGTGCAAGGGATGTGTTTGACTTGCAGGATCACTCGGTCTCAATGGTTTGAAGGTCATTATGTAACTGCCTTACAAATATGTGTGTTTGATATATTTTCATCAACTGATTCATATACATGTAACATTTTCATTCAATACTAATTTTAATACACAAACTAGTAAAACAATACTCGTGGTATCAATTCACTGTCATCGAAACGTGCTTATGAATGATGCATGATTCTACAATGTGGCCAACGTATTACGCAGGGCACGAAGTCGTTGACGACCCTCATACTTCCACAGAAATCATAGACTTTACATAGACATTATTAAAGAGCCTTCAAGTCGCTAGGTTCTTAAAAAACTATCTCCAGTCTTCTCGGCTGCTCCAGCGCACAATGTTCCCCTGGATTCCAGGAACTAAAACATATTGGCTATGATGTATGGTCTGCAGTTTCAACTTTCTACAAATGTGGGAAAGTTACGCAACACTGAGTGTAAGATTACAATTATTAAGGCTTGCAATACATTAGACTGCAGAAAGACATTTTATATTGACCAACGTATTTGACCATGCCTCACCGTATCCGTGAAGGTCCGGGTTAGAATAGGTCTTCAGTAACCCATGCTTGTCGTAAGAGGCGAATAACGGGATCGGGTGGTCAGGCTCGCTGACTTGATTGGCACATGTCATCGTATCCAAATTACGCAAAACAATGCTCATGCTGTTGATCACTGAATTGTCTGGTCCAGACTCGATTATATAGCTGGAATATTGCTGAGTAGGACGTTAAACAACAACAACCAACCATGCCTCATCATGGTAGTCCTACAATAACTTATAATACTCTGACAATGAATCTTGCTGTTGAACCATTTAACCTGCCAATCGCCATCCTAATGTTTACATATTTTCATGAATTTAATTCAAAAGGATTGGTACTTAGAGACAGAAATATAGCCCAAACGATAACCCTCGATGCAGATTCATTATTTTTGAATAGGCATTTTGTGGAAATAAGTTTGGTGAATGAATGAATCACTGCCAGGACACCAGGTGTTCCTAGAAGCAAACCCAAATCTGAGACAAATCCAAGGATTTTTTTTGAAGAAAACGCATCAATAAAACAAGAGCGCTAAAACATAAACCATTCCGAAAAAACAACAAACATTCCCAAACCAAGCAAAAACATAAGCAGCTCGAGAAGGTTATGGCTTCATCAGAGTTTTACTGGCTGCTTCAAATAAAGAGCAGCGAGGGAAACATTATATGCATCGAACACCCACCTGTGGGTAATCGATAACAAAACACTACCCGCTGACACATTGGGAAAAGAACTTTCACTGCTCAGTCCAATTATGTAAATGGGCAGTTGTAGTCGCCAAAGGTTTCATTTGCTAGAAGAAAAGAAAATTGTAGCTGCCACCTTTGCTTTGCACTTGATCGGTCATGTTACCGTGGTCGCCGGGGGCAGGGTACGCGAGGATGGAGCTCGATGGATGTCAGCGTTAGGAATTATACAATATACTGGATAATAACATAAATGTGGGAATGTAATGGTATACCTGCTCAGCATCCCTTAGCAGAATGCCGCCAGTGTTGAATACTCAAACAGTCTGGCGACAGGGAATGGAAATAAGAGAGCCAATTGTCTTTTCAGGTGTCTTTGTAAATGGTGGTTCTTTACTTCAGTATTCTCCAGCTGTGGTTAAACAAAGGCATGGGTATTTAGAAACTTTGCTAACTGTTTTCTGCAGAAGTAATTGTTGCAAGAGAACAGATGTGTTCACGTTCTCCTGTCAGGGAGTGTGCAAATGATAAATTTGACTGAATGGGTGAATATGGTCTTTTGAGTCTTGACGAGCGATAATTTTAACTAGGGCCACCCACCCCGCCCCCACCCCCACCCCCACCCCCAACCTCCCCACACACACACGCACGCACATTACCAATATCAATTTGAACGTAATGTTCATGGTGTTTCCCTCGTAATTATCCATTAATTAATGGTCAAGGTACATATTCCAATGGAATACCCGTTGTCGTGGTGGATAGGCCTCTGCCTGGCGGGGTCGGTATTTCCATACTGTAAAGGAAGACGCTTAAAAGTTAGTATGGTTCTTACTCCCCATCCAAACCAAAGTACGAACTATAATTCCATTTTTGCAATCCACTAATCGAGACTTGTGTCTAACTATAAACATTGTTACACGTGATACAGGAATGGCGGATTTATGTAAACATAACTGTCACGTTGTAGTATCCCAGACTCCATATGTTTCGTATATGTTTCAATACGAGTGACAAGAACTGTATTTTACAGGAGTGCAGCGTTTGTGGCGGCGTATTTAATTTAACTCGTATATAAAAAACAAGGTGTAGTTTTCGCCTCTTCCTATTCATTATCAGGAACAATTCTATCTCCTTTTAACGCCCCTCAAACTCTAATGAGTATCTCTCCTCTAAACCATGACAGCAATTTATAACCTGAGTATACTTCAAAGAATAATTAAGGCTAACAATTCATGGCTGAGACAAAAACGAAAGTTCCCGTCTCTAATTTAAATAGAAGCCGATTTTCTTTGGTATTCATGTAGAATGTATCTGGCGTGTGTCTTAATCATCCCACGTGTCGTGTCACAGAAACTACTGAAGTCCTCCGTGTTGGGATTGCAGCCTCAAGGGTGGGGATATGTCAGGACAGCGTGTTATTATTCTGTAGGAACCAGCTATGTATGTACTCATAACGATGTATTGTACCTTTCTGAAGAGCATATCAGACATCCGTACCTGCATGTCGCCAGCTGGCCGCTAGTTACCATTGTCACAGAATTACGTCATGTTTCTTCCGTTGAAAGGCGTGTTGTTGATGCAGGCATTTCAACCGTTCCTCAGAAGTTTGACTGGTAAATTAATTATGAATATTTGTTATTCGGAAAGCGAGTGAAGTTTACGTAATTACTTAGTTGATGTCCGATATGGGTAAACCCTGAAATACGAAGGCTTTAATATTTTAAATAATGTTCATTGTATGCCACTTATCACATTGGAACAATTTTACTCTGTCCGGAGTCACTTTACCAAAATGGTGAACATTTCAGGCCTACATTACTTGGGACTTTTCTCACATACATGCTAAAAGCGGTATTAAACCTCAGACAATCAAGCAAATGTTTTCACAATTCTGCAGACTGTAAATGTATAAGGCACGTGTGGAAGTGCTGGTCAAGACCCGGCTATCTACGGATCGCCGTCAGAGTCAACGGTTATATTTAACGACACAAACAATGCAAAACGGACCAAAGTCGGTTCGAAATTAGGATTCGAATTTCACAACGTATTGTGTAATTGATAATTTTAAATCACAGAGACGTCGCCTACCGCACCAGAACCACTGCAATATCCTTACTTTAATGTGCACAGTACTGGCGTTGTATAGTCATGACATCTCACAACCTCTGACAAAGTGAATGTGTATTATCTGCATGTGGTATTTGTCAGTGTGGAGAAGGAGACAGACACACTACAGTTGGGTGAACACACACTGACATACTAATACAGCCCAGTACGGTCACAGCATAGTCCTTTGTTCTGTCTGGTTCCTGGTTGATGTGAAGCCATAATTACAACTTATGGTTCATCCTATGACAACAGATGTCCTAATGTCCATCCTAAATATTACCAGTGTAGGTTCTGTAGACATACACTGTCTCACATAGAGAACTTCAGAAGTTTATTGACAACTTAATCCTGTGTTGTGAGCTCATGGGAGCGAAGTGTACTACATCAATCAAAACATTAATTACATCTGACAAAACCACAATATGCTTCAAAGAATTACCAAAGCCGTGGTCAGGCTTACTTTGATCAAATATTTAGCGGAATATGAATAAATAATGGATCATTTATTGAAGCCATTTGTGACGAGCCTTGTGTTGTATTGTGCACTGTTTAACCAAGCCTTGTAGTGGCCAATACCGCCGTGTCACACACTGGAGCGGGATACATACAATTCACAGCGATTTTCAAGAATGATGAATTGTCGTCAAATTCTTGTCAAATGAGCACCGAAACTGGAACCACCCCAGTCGCTCGGTTTGCATTCGGATAACGATAATCACAGGAGCTAATATAATAATAGATATATAATTTTAAAAAGTAATGTAAGTCATCGCCAGGGATTTCTGTGTCATCTAACGGACACATATAGGCGTGAATTTCATTTTCTCTTTTTTTGCAATAACCCCAGATTACATACAAATAGATCATACTTTATTCATAAGAATGGATATTAAACGCGGTACATTTAGACGTTCAGGTTCAAGATTGGTAAGCAATTGCCAAAATGCAAAATAGGTACAACTGAGAACCTGTAAAATATGCTTACAGTTTACACGTGACAGGCTATTGATATGCCACATGTCCTTCCTCGTAAAACTAAGAGAGTGATTTGTATCTTGTATTAGAGTACAGCTGTACCAGTGAGTATATCCATTCCTGTATCAGATTACTGGTAACTTGAAGCTGCAGCGTCGTGCTATACAGTGAGCCAGAGGTACACATCTGCCACAGATCTGTTTCTCCACGGTCTAACTAGGTACACAACTTATGTATGTTTTAGAATGACATGCATACTTGTGTCTCACAGGAATCGTTTGAAAGTGGCTCATGCGAGTTCCAAATACCACCAATATCCGTGTTTACATTTCGAAATGGGTAGCATGTGAGTACAAAAAGAAAGGTTGTGCAAGATTCGTCTCTAGCATGCAACATAATCTACATGGTTCGTTTTTAACTATTTAACTTTACGTCATTCAAATGCATTCGTTCACCCTCGCTCCATGTCAACACAGATGGCATCCTTGGGAACCATAGCAGAATGTGCGTACTTCCGGTCCAAACGAACTCGCTATCTAAGCAATAATTACAGATATAACGTGCTGATAAGTAAGCTCATTACAACTGAACCCGTTTCCGCTATTTAGAAATGTGTCTCTTTTTTAATTGCAGGTAGTTTGGCGTCGTTCTTCCGATCCCAACCCTCTGACTATTGGAACCACAACGTACTTCCGGGATAAACGTCTTTATGTCTATCATGAGAAACTCTCTCTAGAGTGGAACCTCCATATCCGGAATGTTTCCCTTGAGGATGCTGGGGTCTATGAGTGTCAAATCAGCTCAAAGACGAGGAGCATTCGCCATAATGTTTTACTGAGGGTCGAGGGTAAGCTTTACTAGAAAAGATAAATATAAACGCTTTGTTTCCCGTTTCGCCTTTGGGTACGATTTAAGATATACATTTTGTGTTACTTACCTGAAAGCATACAAATCTGTATCTCTGAATAGTTAATAATACTCAAACTAAAATATACTTAAGTTGTACATTTACTAAATGCCTCCCGTGAATTAAGGCAAAACGCCCTATCATACTGACAAAGGAGCAGCCTAAGATGCGGAGTCATAACATACACAAAAGCTCCACACGCTGCTTAACACTTCTTCCATGTGTTGATATTTCTGTTAGTCGGTCGAATAGATTGAGGTTAAGATGGTTTCAGAACCTGTCTTACTGAGGAACATTTCAATCCCCTGTGATATAACTGTCGAAGCTAAATATCTTTTATGCAATTTCCAATTTGGTTCAAATGAATTTTTGTAATGAGAGATACCACATGACAGTTGCTATACATTTTATATAAACTTTTTAAACCGAAGTTTTCAAACACGTGTTATGACGCATACCACACAACTCTATATCAAGTAGGAACTGGATCTCATGTTCATGATGCTTTCACAGACCAATCTGTAAGGCGAGTATACCTGATTACATAAAACGTCATCAGCTTTTACTAAAACTAAACACTTGAACATCATCCTCGAATCCATGTTTGAAAACAGATCATTGTTTTTCCCCATGGCTCGTGACGGTATATATGAGTTCTCATAGACGTGGTGTGATCATATTTCTAAAGTCAATGGTTGTAACCTCGAGGCAACAATCTACAACCGATCAACTAAATGAACACGTGGAACCTCAAATGCGGAAGACACTTGTTAGCTGGTATGAAAGTCGAATCGTTCAAAGGAAATATGAACTTGTGAAGTTCGCAGTAGGATGTATGTGGCGATCGTGTCATCAATGGCGAATAGGTTTAGAAAAAGTGGAACATTGGATTAGAGGAAATGTCTGACATTTGTCCACGACTTTGTCTTGTGGTAATTCAGGAAGATTTCATGTGAGCTGATCAGAAGAGGCGGTGGAGTCGCTGCCAGGAATACAATTGTTATAGGAATAGACTCTGTCTGTGTGTGTGTGTGTGTGTGTGTGTGTGTGTGTGTGTGTGTGTGTGTGTGTGTGTGTTTGTGTAGATGGGTGCTGGTATGTGTATGTGTTTGGGTCTCTCTGTGTGTGTGTGTAAGTTTATGTTTGTGTAGATGGGTGCTGGTATGTGTATGTGCCTGGGTCTCTGTGTGTGTGTGTGTGTGTGTGTGTAAGTTTATGTTTGTGTAGATGGGTGCTGGTATGTGTATGTGTGTGTGTGTGTGTGTGTGTGTGTGTGTGTGTGTGTGTGTGTGTGTGTAAGTTTATGTTTGTGTAGATGGGTGCTGGTATGTGTATGTGTCTGGGTCTCTGTGTGTGTGTGTGTGTGTGTATGTGTGTGTAATTTTATGTTTATGTAGATGGGTGCTGGTATGTGTATGTGCCTGGGTCTCTCTGTGTGTGTCTGTGTATGTGTGTGTAAGTTTATGTTTGTGTAGATGGGTGCTGGTATGTGTATGTGTCTGGGTCTCTCTGTGTGTGTGTGTGTGTATGTGTGTGTAAGTTTATGTTTGTGTAGATGGGTGCTGGTATGTGTATGTGCCTGGGTCTCTCTGTGTGTGTCTGTGTATGTGTGTGTAAGTTTATGTTTGTGTAGATGGGTGCTGGTATGTGTATGTGTCTGGGTCTGTGTGTGTGTGTGTGTGTGTGTATGTGTGTGTAAGTTTATGTTTGTGTAGATGGGTGCTGGTTTGTGTATGTGCCTGGGTCTCTGTGTGTGTGTGTGTGTGTGTAATTTTATGTTTATGTAGATGGGTGCTGGTTTGTGTATGTGCCTGGGTCTCTCTGTGTGTGTCTGTGTATGTGTGTGTAAGTTTATGTTTGTGTAGATGGGTGCTGGTATGTGTATATGCCTGGGTCCTGTGTGTGTGTGTGTGTGTGTGTGTGTGTGTGTGTGTGTAAGTTTATGTTTGTGTAGATGGGTGCTGGTATGTGTATGTGCCTGGGTCTGTGTGTGTGTGTGTGTGTGTGTGTGTGTGTGTGTGTGTGTGTTTGTGTAGATGGGTGCTGGTATGTGTTTGTGTCTGGGTCTCTCTCTGTGTGTGTGTTAGTTTATGTTTGTGTAGATGGGTGCTGGTATGTGTATGTGCCTGGGTCTATGTGTGTGTGTGTGTGTGTATATTTATGTTTGTGTAGATGGGTGCTGGTATGTGTATGTGCCTGGGTCTGTGTGTGTGTGTGTGTGTGTGTGTGTGTGTGTGTAAGTTTATGTTTGTGTAGATGGGTGCTGGTATGTGTATGTGTCTGGGTCTGTGTGTGTGTGTGTGTGTATGTGTGTGTAAGTTTATGTTTGTGTAGATGGGTGCTGGTATGTGTAGATGGGTGCTGGTATGTGTATGTGTCTGGGTCTGTGTGTGTGTGTGTGTGTGTGTAAGTTTATGTTTGTGTAGATGGGTGCTGGTTTGTGTATGTGTCTTGGTCTCTCTCTGTGTGTGTGTGTGTATGTGTGTGTAATTTTATGTTTATGTAGATGGGTGCTGGTATGTGTATGTGCCTGGGTCTCTCTGTGTGTGTCTGTGTATGTGTGTGTAAGTTTATGTTTGTGTAGATGGGTGCTGGTATGTGTATGTGTGTGTGTGTGTGTGTGTGTGTGTGTGTGTGTGTGTGTGTGTGTGTAAGTTTATGTTTGTGTAGATGGGTGCTGGTTTGTGTATGTGTCTGGGTCTCTGTGTGTGTGTGTGTGTGTATGTGTGTGTGTAATTTTATGTTTATGTAGATGGGTGCTGGTATGTGTATGTGCCTGGGTCTCTCTGTGTGTCTGTGTATGTGTGTGTAAGTTTATGTTTGTGTAGATGGGTGCTGGTATGTGTATGTGTCTGGGTCTCTCTGTGTGTGTGTATGTGTGTGTAATTTTATGTTTATGTAGATGGGTGCTGGTATGTGTATGTGCCTGGGTCTCTCTGTGTGTGTCTGTGTATGTGTGTGTAAGTTTATGTTTGTGTAGATGGGTGCTGGTATGTGTATGTGTCTGGGTCTGTGTGTGTGTGTGTGTGTGTGTATGTGTGTATAAGTTTATGTTTGTGTAGATGGGTGCTGGTTTGTGTATGTGCCTGGGTCTCTCTGTGTGTGTGTATGTGTGTGTAATTTTATGTTTATGTAGATGGGTGCTGGTTTGTGTATGTGCCTGGGTCTCTCTGTGTGTGTCTGTGTATGTGTGTGTAAGTTTATGTTTGTGTAGATGGGTGCTGGTATGTGTATGTGCCTGGGTCTCTGTGTGTGTGTGTGTGTATATGTGTGTGTGTAAGTTTATGTTTGTGTAGATGGGTGCTGGTATGTGTATGTGCCTGGGTCTGTGTGTGTGTGTGTGTGTTTGTTTGTGTGGATGTGTGTGCTGGTATGTGTATGTGCCTGGGTCTCTGTGTGTGTTGTTACGTATTCATTTCCAAATTAAAACTATAAACTTGAAGTTAGGCCGTAAAAATAACTCGGCGTTTAACCATCACACAACAAATAAATGCAATGTAATTTTATTCTCAAATTAAGTAAGTTTTCAAACAAATACAAATCACCCCAAAGTTGTTACAATGGCAGTTCCAAGTAGAGAGGCAGTACAAATACAAAGGCATTATGGCATAATAGCATTGATTGTAGCAATAAAGACAGTGATGGTGGTATTCTTCTCGCGGCAACACTGGTCATGATTCCAAAATATTCAAGGCTGAGTATCAAGAGTGAAAAGTGATCGTCATATAACTACTGGTCTTCTTGTAAGGTGAGATGACTGAGGCAAATGTATAGTGTCAATGTACTTGAACTTTAAATAATATTCTGGGTTATGCTACCCTGAAAAGGGCCAAGCGGCTGTAGTCCCTTGCAGTACCTTCCAGAAATCTCAGTCAAACTATAGCACAGATCTAACTATATCACAATGAATGTGACAAATTATAGCTTTATATACAAGCTTTACACATTGTACACACGAAATCGAACTCGGATCTTGGACGTGTCGATCGCACACGTAGCCATTAGGCTACCCCTCGGCCCTTTAACGATGTGTAAGTTAAGATCACACTGTGTAGGCTTGAAAGTTTATAAATATGACACACGGCAACACTACTGACACCATTCCCTGCTGTAATTAAGCCAATAATTGTCTTATTGCCAATTAGACCCTCACGCAGCGAACACATCTACATTTACTGTACATTTTCCCCATCACACACACACGCTCGAGGCGGGCGTAGCCTTATCAAGATAGTATTGTGTTCAGCAAAGGCACATACGCCTATAAACTAAATCTATTGTTCGTATAAAGGTTGTACTGCCGCGGTATCGATGGAAGGCGATGTTTATCTAACATGTTACTGAACGATTTTCAGATCGATCCTGAAACTGTGTTGTTAATGGTTGTACCTGCAAGTACCCGGATTTCTCACGTACAGAGTGAAACAACAAATATCAGCATATGCAGAGAATAGAGTACCTGCTAGCTTGACCTTACCGTGACAGTACATCATACGCGAGTGGACACGCGTTCCCATGAAACGCATGACAGAAACTGTACGCAATCTTGAATTCAGGAAATAAACATGAAACACGTACTTTGAGCGTATGCGTACAATAATCTACTTGTTAATGGGTGTTCAAATACCTACTTGAAAACTGAAAAAAAAGGTTGACTATGTAAAAAATGTGCAACAATTTGCCAAAATCGCTAAGATTCCTCCTCAGTACCCGGGACTACTAAAACATAAGGCAATTTGATATTACCCCGTCTGGTTCTCCGCCAGTGTCTTTTTATGTGCACGCGTCCAGACTTTAATTTGAATTAATGGTACGAATGTAACGTTGAACAGGTGTAGATAAAGAGAGCGATCATATTTCTAAGCAGAGGAATTAGGCAGCTGTGTGTTACACGCTTGTTAATGTGGGACATACTGTTCATGTACATATCCCAAGTATGTATTAATGATTTCCATACTGCACACACAGTCATTTATATGATAATGAATCTAATGTACAGATATAGCTTTGTGTGTTGTATTTGTATTTAATATGTTGTTCATCAACGTCATAAATATTTTACAAATGACTCACGACGTACCGATGCTGAATGTACTGCACTAGTGTCACTGTATACATCTGTATGTTTATGAAGCAGAATGTACAAATGATAAAGTGTATTTGTCTCATTTCAGATGCACCCTTCAGGCCTACCTTTAAACCAGGTAAGGGTTCTTCCCATTCTTTACTTCTATTGTAATGGCTGCTGTATATCCAGGTCGGGGACTATTACGTGTCTAGGTTAGTGGCGGTGATTGTGGTAGAAACTGTTGTTGCATGATGTACACCAAACTAGCAGTGGGACATTTGGTTAAAGCATTCCCCGGTGCAAATGTTCTTTGACTGGTTCAAGGAAGAGCATGCGCACAGCTCTTATGTTGTTCCACGCACAAAGTGACCAATAACACAGATGAATATTTGTACTGACGAAACGCATCAATGCTATTATAGGTCGCTGTGATTTGTTGTGTCCGGTTTGCTGAAACTGAACGGTGATCCTTCATTAGGAACATAATTATACCATAGGATCATAAACGTGTTTACAATATTCCTTGTTGTCTTAGAAGCAGTGAACTCGTTCAGCGTGAGTCTTATATGCAGACACTACCATGTCCTTAATGTGTGTGTGAAGAGGGACCTGGAAGAGAGATACTCTCGTGATGTATGTTCAGGGAAGCGGGTTTAATCAGCTTCGTATCGTGACCAGTTTCAATGTACTGGCATCGTAGACACTTTCCTGAAATGCAAACCTTTTTGTCCTGAATTAAGAAAATTAATGGCATGCTAAATTAAGTACCCCAGTCCTACGACAATAGCCACTTTGATCTACGTTGTAGAACCTAGTGTTATCTCTGTCTGCTTTACACCAGTTCGCGTCTATTACTGTAGCTGTTGTGAGTAAACCCTACTCCATGTATAGATATAGACCATATGGTGAACAGGATACATTGAAGGTTAAGAGTATCGAAGAGATATGCTGTTTATTTTTAAACGTCTGCATCTCACGTAGCCTTTATTAAAGTTACGTCTTCAATGTCACCCCAAACATGAACTTCTTCCTGAATGAAGGTTTGCGGTGTAACGGAACGCCGCCATCTTGCACGTGGCAAACTTCAACTTCCTACGTCTGTACTCGTGTGGTCGGGATCTTGCCACATATACGCTATGGAACGAAGCAAGGAATTCACTTGTTGCGAGCCACGGAGAGACGTAATGCCGATAGGCAAGTGATAAAAAACCAAATAGCATTGCATCCAACTGTACCTCAGCAGGGATCCAGCCAAGGACCGTCTGCCAGAAAGCTTTGCATGCGAATTCGTTTACTCCCTAGTAAACAAACGCACCACCCTCGGCTTCTAGTACGCGGTGGTCCATGCAGCGTCTACACCAACAGCACAGGGCACGCATGCCCACACAGAACCACACAGTCGTATAATAAACAGCGGGGGTTAGTAAACGATGACAAGCTTGTGAATATGGAGACAGCGATAAGAATGTCTAGTTTTACCAAGTATCTCAATTGTGTTGGTTGCCTGACATTAATGACTCTTCAGTTGTATATCGGTCTTCCACCAGCTGTGACAATGTCTTCGTGTGCCTTTGCCTCAGAAGAATGTATCAGGAAGCAGAATCAAGATAAGATATGGTCTTTGTTTATGGTTTTCTCACCACCATATCATTGAAACACCTTGTATCTCAAACATAGGACATATTTCAAATGATTGCTCAGCATTGACAATTACTATGGCAGTGATTAGAATCATGTTTTGATCATTTACTTACAATCAGTTTACTTTTAATCTCCCGTTGAGAGCTATGGGGAGATAATTAATTTTCGTTAAATCTGTGATGAAGTTTTTACAACTAAAACGGTTTTAGATAACCTCAGTAAGCGCTGTGCCAGCTGAATCGGCTATAGAAGAGAAGGCGTTAAGAACATAGTCGAAGGAAGAGACAAAACCTTAAAGACGATCCTGTATGCTCGTTGAGTTTGCGACGTGAATAACTATATTTTGCTATCTAGCACCTGCTCCCCTCTAAGGACGAAAACGTTTGATAAAAACTGCAATCATTTCGGCGTTATTTGTCCGCGTGAAGGTTTGAATTTTGTATTTAATTTTTTTACGTTATGAGAATGAACAGAAAACAACAGACACTAGATTGCTTCCTAATTTTTTTCACTATGCTAATATTGACACTTTCCCGTGAGATTCTATTTCACCATATTGCAGTATGAACTAGCTGCTAATTTTGTGTAAATGTATTTCCACCAACCTCAACGATTTCTGAACGCTTGTCGCACTTAATACTTATAATGAAGTCTGTTTAACAGTATTGACAGAATAGAATGGCACTTACTTAATCAATATAGGACCTAGTTGGGACCAGATGGAGGAGACATGATTCCATATGACATCTACAGAGCAGCCAGGATGAACACATACTCCAATCGCTGGAGTGTATATACGATAAAACCAGTCTAATTATTATATATTTTCTTAAAGCCTATGATGGAGACTTGACAACTGATACTTTTTAGACAACATCAGTAAGTGCTGCTCCAGCTGAATATGCAATATATAAATCATTGGTGCTATCCGCGTATTTTAGGTATTTCGACGTACTAGGGTGTAATGTACCTTTGGTAATATAGTATGTATCGTTCTGAGTGGCGTTACATACGTAAACAGATATACTGCTTTTACAGCGACACATGTCATTACGTATTTGTATTTACTTATGTTTGATTTACACGACTTTTCTATGTATGTCAAGTGATACTTGTGTATCAGTATCTGTCTGCAGATGTTCAGCCGTAAGAAGCATAGGTCGATGTTAGGGCGGTAGTGCAGGGGTTCAATCTGTCACTTGTCGACGGGTTCGATTCCGTCCATGTGTTCAGTATGTGATCCCATCACTGGAGCGTGTTAGTTAGCTGCCGGGACATTGTTAAGAAACGGGGTAAATCCGCACTCGTTACGTCCGCATTTACATATGGGGATTCATTATTACAAATATTTACGGCAGTGGATATTACAACAACACAGAACAGCCAAACACTGTACGTCAAATCTATTTTTTCAACGACTAGGAGTGTGTGCTACAGTTTCAGAGGTTGAAAAACATGATTAAATTGGCTTCAGAGGTTTGTGTTGACTGTACACAAAATCAGTGGTACTTCATTGACAGGAAGCTGTAAAACTTGTTGTATAAAATCCCATCTCTGGTAGGTACGACCCTATAGCTGAACGGAGAAGCGAGGCATTGATGTTTCTGTCAGAGCCGTATTCCAGCAGACTTCCCCCAGCACAAGGGGATCAGTGCCCCAATGCCTTTGTGTAGTGCACAGAGAAGCAATTCCTCCAGATCTAGCGTCTGGTCAGCGGTTGGTGTAAGCCAGTACATAACACTCGTGTCACACCAAGGCGGATTTACAATGACCAGCCAACTTGACCTACACAAAGTCAATTTCCGCGAGCTTTGTTGTAATTATTTTCTCACCAACTCGAAATTCGCGGCTATATAAATCTCAATCACTTTCTGTACGTGTTAACGGTATGGAGATGAACGCTACCTTAAAAGCATGGAGCGGATAAATTCTCACAATGTAGTGACCGTCGCGACTCAAATCTCCAGGCAAATCATTACGAGTCGCGGTCGCATTTCTACCAGTCAAAGGTGCTGATTGAATTACATGCTCACATCAGTGTAGTGGTCTGGGGGTGTTGGTCCAGTGGTAAATAAGGCCATCGGACATCTTTATTCAGGACATTCTGAGATCGTGGTTATGCAAAGAAACGAATATATTTAATCTAAACTAATGAACATATTTCACATTATCAAAATGTCAGTTGCATCTCGAGGGAAATTTGAATGACATTGAGAGCATTCCAGTTGCCTCTAGCTAAGCGAAGTGCCCTTGTATTATCAGGCCTATAGAAGAACTGGTTTGCCAAAGTGAGATGAGAGGAAACGTGTGGTGCCTTCAGAGTAATGCGGTGATCTAATGCAATACATTCGGTTTAAACATGTTACAAAACTGATCATGAATACCTTCGTTAATTACTGCATCGTGCCGTCGCCCAACCGTAATGACAATTATTGTGCACAACTCACTCTCCATTATTGCCGTAATTGCATTTCAGCTTAAACAATACTTAATCTCAATCCCTGCTTTGCTGTCAAAACCGGAACTTTAACTTTAATGTGTATACGTTGCTTCTAGCATACAGGTTGTTTATGTATTTATTATACTTTATATATATAAATTTAAATGATGGTACCTTATATTTGCATAGTAGAGTCTGGCTCGTGGGTACCTTATCAAAAGCCTTGTTCAATTCCAAGATGACGACGACCATTTCCTGTCGTGATATTATTGGAATATTGGTCAAAACAGTGTACAAAGCAAGTCTTCCCACTGTATCTTACAGCGGACCACCTGTTTCATTGTGCATGACTTGAACATGATTTGTAACAAACAACAGTTATACGTGGATTTGCGCTCAGCGGGTGTAAAGAACTTGTACTCAACCATATCAGTCATCAGTACTTATGATGCATTTAAAACCCGATTGTCATCGATCGACACCCTCGGAGACAGTGGGGGTAACGAGGTATCATTGTTAATACACGTCAACCTCTGAAGGAAGTAGGAATGCGACTACCAAGCAAACAGCATCTGCTCGTAAATCACACCAAACCGTTGTTCAGTCGACTAAGCTAGTTAGCTATTTCCTAACGCATATCGTGTCTTAAGTTATTATAGTTAATGTCAGGTACAAAAACGTTGATTGGAGGTTGTACATGGAACAGCACGCAGAAAAAGTTTGCTACCTGCAAGTTGGTGCAGCGATGACAACTCGCCTGCTGCGCGTGTGAATAAACCGAATACCTTGATTACAAAGTATATGGTCGGAATGTTCTGCATAATTAGCAGGCATACCATATTACAATTGCCAGCGACATCAATAATGGTTCTGCTGTTGGAGTCAGAAGCAAGGCACATTGAAGACACGGTCGCCTTCAGCTTTGTGAACTCTAAACATAAAACAAAGCTTTGACATTGTAAACAGATTCCTTATAAAACAGGATCAAAGGATATGACTGAAGTTTCCAACACAGCAATATATGGAACAAAACAAACATTGGAGGAAAAAAGATATGAATGCTATACAATTTGTACACAGGATACATTTAGGCACAGTGGATATTAACGTTCAACAGACTGGTGTAATTCTCCCTACTTTTTGCAATGTATATCCTTAGCATATGTTTCAGATTGTTGATTGTTAAAAATCAGTCAATACAAGAAATCTAGAACGAGGAGCGTTTCTTATGCATACGTTCAAGAATAGGACGGAAATACACTATTCAACAGACATAATTGTATTTACCAACGCTAAAAAATTATTATTCCAAGCAATGTACGTCAAGCTGTTAAATCTGAAGCACTTAACTACAGCATACTCTAAAATTCCACGTGGCTAGTTTTTGGGCCCATTAAGTTACAGTCAGCCGCTAACTTAGAAGCGTAATGAAACAAGTGTTTGCCTACAACCACAAGTCGGTTCCTGGCAATCAATGCCAATATTTCCCCAACAAACGAGAACGGATGCAATGGGACAATCCGATGTCCAGCATAAAGACGCGCTACCATGAAAGTGTGAAATAAAACTTAGGAAAGCAATTCATGTGAACAAATTGATAATCTTGTGAAGCAATGCTGTGAGTCAGGAATACCTCGTGTGTGACCTGGTCATTGAGGAGGATCAACGGGTTTAGTAGGACATAAACAAATCGGTTTAATGGCAGCATAAATAATCTTGCCAGTTACAAATTATGTCCAAGGTCTTAAACATCGTGTAATGCATCTCACCGGATTCTTCTCCATCACATATAGCTTTGGTCGAGGACTGGCGGTGACCACCAGCACATTTCTGACTGAGGATGACTAAGAATAGGTACACCATTTATAGTCCGTTTGGCTCAAAAGCGGACCGATGAATTGCAATGTAACTCGAAAACTAAAAAACATAAAATACTCAATGAAACACTGATCATAATGAAAACGTCAGACCAACTCTGAGAGGTGTTTGCAGAATTAATGTCCTAAAAAACCAAAAGTTGTTTAACAAACTATCATTAAAATATCGACACAGTTCACTATTTGTTACGAGGGAGGAGTGCAGAGAAAGGGACAGCCGGGTGTGCGAGAAAGGATGGAGACGGCACAGCACAGGTTAATGAATAAATAACTTTGTCGGCACTTGTGCACGTGCTTCTCTAACACCTGGCTGTCACTTTCTGTGCACTCCTCCCTCGTAACAAATAGTGACCTGTGTCAATATTTTAATGATAGTTTGTTAAACAACCTTTTTAATTTTAGGACATAAATGCTGCAAACAAATCACAGAGTTGGTCTGATGTTTTGATTATGATCAGCGTTTCGTTGAGTATTATATGTTTATTAGTTTTTGAGTTTGATTGCAATTCATCGGTCCGCTTTTGAGCCAAACGCACTATAGATGCTGCATGGTTATTGCTTTCTTCAAATTGGCTTGATGGAACTGATTTATCAGTCGAGATAACTGTGTGTTTGGCACCATGCATGTCGAGAAGGATTCTGTGACGATGTCCTTTTTAATATCTTCTCAATGTATAGAACGCGCGTGGTGCTAAGAGTCAAAGAGCAAGTGTTACCGGACTGGCAAGTGGCGGTGACTCTATAAAAGTAATATTTTATCGATCAAATCGGCGCTGTTAATGAACAGAGTATTTATACGTGAGTTTGCTGTGTAAAGTAACAAATGTTTATCATCGCTGGTTTGTTGATCTGGATGGGATTAACACAAAATAGGAGCATTGACGAATCAATCAAACTGGAGAAAATCTCTCCCAGAGTTTCTCCTTCTTCGATTGTAAACAGGATACAATCAGGAGATTTCAAAGTAAACCTCTCGTTGAGATATTCACAGAAATCCCATTCCTAGTGTTTACACAAAACGACTTGAACTTTAAATTGCAACTCAAAGTCCAAATGTTAAATCAATGGAAGGTCAGCTAGCCAAGTTGAAGAAGAAAGCGGGGAAAGTGCACGTGAGGTGATTGCGCGAGAAATGCCCATCAGATGTATGTATTCAGCATGGGAGTTAACATGTACCCCGAGGCAACCTTCTTGTTCAAACATTAGCGTCAGGCAGTCTATTTATCTTTATTGGTGTCTCGGGCCGGCGGTTCCATCGATCAATCACGTCAATCCAGACATACAAGTGTTCACCGCCCGATCCAAAACTACAAACGGGCATTTTACTCAAATTCCGGCTTATGGCTTCTCGTCTACACAACTTTACAAGCTTCAGAATCGGTTGAACCCGATTCCTATCACAAAAGCTATATCGAATTCTGAGGCAGCATTTCCTGTTACGTAACATGACTGACAATATGCTTCGATCTGTTCTTCATCATAATTAGGATTGATTTATGGTTGAAGATTCTCTTCGTCCATCTTACCGCTTTCCAGACGTAATACTGAAATATGGAGTACAATGCAGCATGATAAAACTGGCCATAATAACAACCATTTGTAATAAACTAGCCTCCATTTGATAATTACGCACTCATTCCATGGTTTCAGTATCAATGAAAAACGGTGTTATGTATTGAACAGATCCTTATGATGCATCTAAAACATCAAATCAACCTGAATCAAAGAAGTACGACACATCTGACCTTCAACTTCTGTCAAGATGGGTGTTTCTGGAAGGACATCACATGCTGACCACCTTTCCACCATGATGGGTGTTACTGGAAGGATCGAATGTACTGATCACCTTGACTGAAGACGGGTGTTACTGGAAGGATCGAATGTACTGATCACCTTGACTGAAGACGGGTGTTACTGGAAGGATCGAATGTACTGATCACCTTGACTGAAGACCGGTGTTCCTGGAAGGATCGAATGTACTGATCACTTTGATTCAAGACGGGTGTTACTTGAAAGATCGAATGTACTGATCACCTTGACTGAAGACCGGTGTTACTGGAAGGATCGAATGTACTGATCACTTTGACTGAAGACCGGTGTTACTGGAAGGATCGAATGTACTGATCACCTTGACTCAAGACGGGTGTTACTGGAAGGATCGAATGTACTGATCACCTTGACTCAAGACGGGTGTTATTGAAAGACCGGTGTTACTGGAAGGATCTGATGTAGGATCACGAATGTACTGATCACATGACTCAAGACGGGTGTTACTGGAAGGATCGAATGTACTGATCACCTTGACTGAAGACGGGTGTTCCTGGAAGGATCGAATGTACTGATCACCTTGACTCAAGACGGGTGTTACTGGAAGGATCGAATGTACTGATCACCTTGACTGAAGACCGGTGTTACTGGAAGGATCGAATGTACTGATCACTTTGACTGAAGACCGGGTGTTACTTGAAGGATCTGAAATGTACTGATCACCTTGACTCAAGACCGGTGTTACTGGAAGGATCGAATGTACTGATCACCTTGACTGAAGACCGGTGTTACTGGAAGGATCGAATGTACTGATCACCTTGACTCAAGACGGGTGTTACTGGAAGGATCGAATGTACTGATCACCTTGACTCAAGACGGGTGTTACTGGAAGGATCGAATGTACTGATCACCTACTCAAGACGGGTGAAGGATCGAATGTACTGATCACCTTGACTCAAGACGGGTGTTACTGGAAGGATCGAATGTACTGATCACCTTGACTCAAGACGGGTGTTACTGGAAGGATCGAATGTACTGATCACCTTGACTCAAGACGGGTGTCGAATGTGTTACTTGAAGGATCGAATGTATCACCTTTGACTCAAGACCGGTGTTACTGGAAGGATCTGTACTGATCACTTGACTCAAGACGGGTGTTACTGGAAGGATCGAATGTACTGATCACCTTGACTCAAGATCGGTACTGTTACTGGAAGGATCAAAATGTACTGATCACCTTGACTCAAGACGGGTGTTACTGGAAGGATCGAATGTACTGATCACCTTGACTCAAGACGGGTGTTACTGGAAGGATCGAATGTACTGATCACCTTGACTCAAGACGGGTGTTACTGGAAGGATCGAATGTACTGATCACCTTGACTCAAGACGGGTGTTACTGGAAGGATCGAATGTACTGATGTACTGAAAGATCGAATCACCTTGACTCAAGACTCATGTTACTGGAAGGATCTCATCAATACTCGGGTTTTACTGGAGGTTCTCACTAGGTTCTCACTAGGTTCTCATTAGGTTCTCAGTAGTAGAGAAGGGCATGCTCACCATAGTCCATCCAACATGAGTGATCAGTCTGTTCTTTTACATCTCGTTTCATCATTGTTTACAATGATCTTGTGTCTTTAACGTTCAATGACTCCGGGGCGGTGGGGTAGCCTAGTGGTTAAAGCGTTCTCTCGTCACACCGAGGATCCGGGTTCGATTCCCTACATGGGTACAATGTGTGAAGCCCATTTCTGGTGTCCTCCGCCGTGATATTGCTGGAATATTTCTAAAAGAGGCGTAAAATAAAACTCATTCACTCACTCACTCACTCACTCACTCAAAGAATCGTTTTCTCCCGTGTCACTTAGACTCAGAGTGTTTCTATCATGTGACATAGACAGGGTGATCTGAATGTATCAGGCATACCCCTACAGCTGTGGCGCTCTGAATGTATCAGGCATATCCCTGTGCTGCTTAGTTACATAATCATTACACTGTTGCTGGCCGTTATTCCAAGAGACATCAATGTCTTTGTCGGCTGTAATCTGGCTCCTCTGTCAGGAGTAGGGACTTATATCGACTTGACACCACGAGTTTTAACACTGTGGCGTATTATATAATTTGTCTAATAATGTTTGTGTTTTGTCGTGTAGGGCAGGATGCATGTTAAATTGGGTTTGCTAAAGCACCGTGACGAATGAAATGTACAGCAGATCCGGGTTTTTCCTTTCTTTTTTCTTTCATCTGACAGTCTTGATTGATTTTGCCCGCCATCATAGGAATGTTTTAACACTTAATGTTTTCAGAATTAATTCTTGTAAGCGACCTTGGGCTTCCCAACTGTAAACGTTCTGTTAAGCAGATTTATCCAAGACAACATGATAATTTGCCTTGTCTGTTATTATCAATTTTACAAAATAACGGTCTCGTGTTCTATTTCCTGGAATCTAATAGAACCAGAAGCTCATTTGAATGTTCAGTTTTTCTATTGAAATTCGCACGAAGTAGCTGATTAAGGAATTTCAAAGAAAGTCAGCTCTGTCAAAAATGACACTTTAAAATCTAGTTAAAGCAAAACAGCGACGGTTCGTATCAATTTGTCTGTGGTATCCAGTGTATGGACGCATGCAGGAACCGTACATCGTCCGGATAGCACGGAACGTTTAGTTCCCCCAGACCTAAAATCAATAATCTTCCTGTGGCCCATTTCATGTGCATATTACAGTGAAAGTAGTCTTAGTTCTTCGTATGGATGCAGAGATACAATTTAATGATGCATGCCATCAAAACACCAGAACTGTATCTTCATCCATATCGGTATGCGCTGAGGTTTGAAGCTTGGGTTAAGCACGGAAGGTAAAATATCGTTCTTAAAATAGAGATAGCCCTCTCTCAAGCACGTGGAGGAGGCGAATAAAGGCAGACATGGGGTGATCCTATCTATTTTACCATGAGATACACCTCGGTCAGTGTTAAGCCAGCTATTCTTCACTGCCCGAGGTTTGTCCAGCGCCAGACAAAACCGAATTATTCCACAGTAATGTGTGAATGTCGGATATAGATAATGCACATTAATTTTTCAGGCAGATGTCATGTGCCCAGTCTGGGAACTGGACAATGTGTTCCTGCCTCCGCCAGTGTAGGCAACCGATAACTGGTGATAACCGTCATTATACGACATTAAGGCCAGCGTGGGGGATGACCGCCAGGCTATGACTACCTAAACGAGACCGTACTAAAGGCTAACATTTCTTGAATGGTTTAAAGAACAACTTTACACACTGCGTGTGCATGCATAGATAGACAGATAGTGAGTGAGTGAGTATGGTTTTACGCCGCTTTTAGCAATATTCCAGCAATATCACGGCGGGGGACACCCGAAATGGGCTTCACACATTGTACCCATGTGGGGAATCGAACCCGTGACGAGCGGGCGCTTTAACCATTAGGCTACCCCACCGCCCCTCGTTATTAAGGAACCCGCCAGTCTGTTGTTTGTGTG
Source organism: Haliotis rubra (assembly GCF_003918875.1). Taxonomy (NCBI): domain Eukaryota; kingdom Metazoa; phylum Mollusca; class Gastropoda; order Lepetellida; family Haliotidae; genus Haliotis; species Haliotis rubra. The sequence continues at coordinate 1,873,017 of NW_025767113.1, read as the reverse complement.
TGAACGTGGTGCAATCAATTTGCAGGCTCTTGAAACGTCGGAAACATCAGCCCCACGTCAGAGAACATAGGATGCACACCACATAGTGTTAATGATTTAATCCATACATTCTATATGAAACACAAAGCCTGTCCAGAATGGTTTTAGATTCCCAATGTGGGGTAGATGGTGCATTAAACATGAATGGACATTAAGAAACTCTGATGTTGTTATGGTTAACTAGTTTTCAGTGATATCAGTCAATCCTGATAACGATCACGTCCGGTGATGCAGACACGACGTCCACTGACTGGAACCACAAACATGACGTAACGTGCGGGGCTGGTCAAAATAATAGCTGTTGGATACGTTGGGTGGTCAGGCTGGGAGACATAGCTGATAGCATGTCTTCGTACCCATAAGGCATGGGTTATTGTTCACAATATCGACCACTAGCTTGTACAATGCAGATTCGTTTATTCACAGGTCGCCGTCATACTCACTGTTTTTGTTCAGTGCAACAAACAATCTACTGCTGTAGTATACCTTGCCTTGCCTTTGGCTTGTCACTTCCGGGTTGGGGGTCTGCAAAGTGAAACATCTGTAAAGCTCTTTTCTGATACCACCATTCCGATATAAACTTCGATTATGCTAAAATCTGCTACAATGAGTTTTGAGAAAACTTCAGGCACTTACTCGATCATTTCATTGTTAAATATGTAACGGCCGGAAATACGAAAGTCCTGTCTTGGTGTAACATAACATAACGTAGTTTGTGTCTTGTCGATAAGAATCCATACATAGGAAACTATGTTCACAAATATATTCTTCATGGGAGAGGGTTTTTGGTTAATATTCATAGCACTACCAAGGATGTCTGATATTGTGTTCGTAACAAGAGTATTAGGGTAGGCCTCGTTAGTATAAGTTCATGTTGTGTTTAGGTCAACTCATACATATATTTCGCGTTTGCCTGTCCAGTCCTGTCTGAGTTCCTTGGAGTTGATCAAGCGTGTATCTGAGGGGCGCTATGGATGTCCCAAGAGAATGCGTACTTCATGACAGCAAGAAACTGAGTACCTGCACCTTATCAAGTCTCATGATCGATTGTATTGCACATCTCGCAATGATCATATGTCATGTCTTCAGACACCATACAGCCGTCAATAAGACTATGTGTGTACGTTGCCAAAATCACTAAGTCTTCTTTTGATCATCATGACAAAATGTCGACGTTTCTATGATATGTATGTCAGCGGTCTAATTTCCAACTTTTGCGAAAAACAACCAGCACTTGTCGTCAAGATTTAAACTCGACATTTGTGTTTAGCTTTACGGAGCAGACAAGCGTAATGACAGTTTCATTGACACTAATCCACAAGGCAAGCCGCCACACGCTCTACATAGGCGTAATTGAAAACGCATACCAAGTCTTTGGCATCACTCGCCTCGAAGTCGGATGTAATGATATAAACTTTTATCGAATTAGTCATCCACCAAAGTCTCCGACATTATTACCAGCGGGCATACGGCGAATCTTCATAGCGGTAATACGTCATATGATGTAGGACATTACATCGATGCTTCTTGTGAGACGCGGTCTTGCATGCAGCAGAAAACCGCAGAGAGGCAATAAAGTTTGAAAGTACGCCACATTAAGTAGGCTCCCAATCCGAGAGACAAGATATTCCATCATAACGGTCACTTACCGGCCCTTTGAGATTGACAGTTCAGGACTCCAATGCACCATATTGAATGATTCAGTTTGGTATCTGTGAGGTATACTGATCACAACAACGTTGCGATGTGTGCTCCAGTCTGCTATAGGATACCGGTCAGCGATCACAGTAGGTTTTGGGTGATGAGATCATGAAACATAAAGAAATGAAAGAAAACTCGTGTTCATTAGAAGGACGCCAAGCTGCTTCCAGCACAATAGATGTGACCTGGTCATCAGTGCTGGAGTAAACAATTGTATCTGAAATGTATGTCCAATATCAATTATCATGTAACATTCATTGTACAGTTATTCGGGCACACCTACACACATGGAATGACCGTTCATCCGAATAGCAGCATCCAAATTGTTTACACAGCAAACACAAAATGCGACTTTTGATATCGACACAATATCGCACTTCCCTATCGGCTACATACTACATTTGGTAGGCTACATGTACTGTGATACATAATGCCTAGTCTTATTTAGACGTTTGAGACATCGGTTGTAGAATATATTCAGTAGTGGAAATAGAATCTACACAATGGCTCATTCTATTTTAATCATGTTTTGCCATAGTCTGTCACGTGTTTTTGTTCAATTATAATTGGATTGATGGAATTTGAAGTGATTTAACGTTGCCTTTCTATTGCATCCTATGTCTTGGTGCCATGTTGTTTAAATGTCCTTTTATTTTCAGATATAAAAATCTCCGGTCCCAGCTACGTGGAGAAGGGGAATGCACTGCGCCTTGTTTGTAACGCCACCGGAGATGGGTATCCACCCGACGGCATTGACTGGTTCAAGGATGGCCACAAGATCACACAGGACGACCGACTTCACATTCAGATTGTTATGTCCATTGTGGAGAGGACCATAATAAGCTCCTTGTACATCAAGAGAGCCAAGATGACAGATGCTGGGACGTATGTTTGCAGAACATCGGATCTTCAGATTACAAGCACCAAAGTCGTTATTCTCGATAGTAAGTTGCCCCCATATCGGCTGTGGTCATGCCAAACCTTGCCACTCAAGTCGGCTTCCATTTCCCGCTATGATATTTCTATTCTGATGGCTATTCACAGTCACCATCAATTTCCCATATACACGTTTGATATTCACCCTTTAATTCCCATTCACGATCTTATGTTATCTATTGAGCCAGTTGGTGGATCTTGAAGATGGTGAGTATCTGGTAAGATCAACAGCGGTGACTCCGAGCTGTATGCCCCGAGCTGAAGTTGATAATACTCTCGTTTCTTACTGCGTCACGCAGATACAAACATTTGTATACAGCTGTCTTCTCTATCTCGCATATTGATTCTACCAGGAGCTGGCAGCCAGACTTAGTTCAGTGCACTATGGTATAGGGAAGTTGCCAAATTACTTCTGTTGTCGACCGACAGGAACCTGTTAATGGGAATTATTACAACATTATCAATACAACTGCATGGCATAACAGTATCCCTCGGCTGTCGAATCCATTCACGTTAAAATAATAATATTCCGCGATTGTACATGACGTTCGTTGACTTTATACCAGTATTCTCCATTCTTGTAAGATACTGAGACACGAGCGTAGGAAGATAACCCTCCTTGACTACCATTATACTGGTATATTCCCCGACATATTGACGTCAACAACATTACTTTTACCGACCGTGTACCATCTCAACTTTAACATTCACCGAAGGCACACCACCGTTAACACTGGTATATTGCATAACCCTGTTACACACAGCCGTTAACACTGCCGTTAACACTGGTATATTGTCTAACCCTGTAACACACTACCGTTAACACTGGTATATTGTCTAACCCTGTAACACACCACCGTTAACACTGGTATATTGCCTAACCCTGTTACACACTGCCGTTAACACTGGTATATTGTCTAACCCTGTTACACACTGCCGTTAACACTGGTATATTGTCTAACCCTGTAACACACTACCGTTAACACTGGTATATTGTCTAACCCTGTAACACACTACCGTTAACACTGGTATATTGTCTAACCCTGTAACACACTACCGTTAACACTGGTACATTGCCCAACCCTGTAACACACTACCGTTAACACTGGTATATTGTCTAACCCTGTTACACACTGCCGTTAACACTGGTATATTGCTCTAACCCTGTAACACACCCTGTAGCCGTTAACACTGGTATATTGCCTAACCCTGTAACATTGGTACTACCGTTAACACTGGTATATTGCCTAACCCTGTAACACACTACCGTTAACACTGGTATATTGTCTAACCCTGTTACACACTGCCGTTAACACTGGTATATCTGTAACACACTCCGTAACCCTGTAACACACTACCGTTAACACTGGTATATTGCCTAACCCTGTAACACACTACCGTTAACACTGGTATATTGTCTAACCCTGTAACACCTACCTTTAACACTGGTACTACCTACTGTTAACACTGGTATATTGCCTAACCCTGTAACACACTACCTTTAACACTGGTATAGTCTCTAACTGTAACACACCCTGTGGTATACTCTACCCTGTACCTACCTTAACACTGGTATAGTCTCTAACCCTGTAACACACTGACGTTACCACACTGTAACACACCTTGTAACACTGGTATAGTCTCTAACCCTGTAACACACTACCTTTAACACTGACGTTAACACTGGTATAGTCTCTAACCCTGTTACACACTACCTTTAACACTGGTATAGTCTCTAACCCTGTAACACACTACCTTTAACACTGGTATAGTCTCTTACCCTGTAACACACTGACGTTAACACTGGTATAGTCTCTAACCCTGTTACACACTACCGTTAACACTGGTATAGTCCCTAACCCTGTTACACACTGACGTTAACACTGGTATAGTCTCTAACCCTACTACACACTACCGTTAACACTGGTATAGTCTCTAACCCTGTTACACACTGACGTCGACGTTAACACTGGCATATTCCCCGACTCTGTAACGCACTGACGTCGACGTTAACACTGGCATATTCCCCGACTCTGTAACGCACTGACGTCGACGTTAACACTGGTATATTCTCCGACTGTGTTACGCACTGAATGATACTATAAAACACTGGCGGCGTTAACATTGCTAAATTCTCTGAACAGGGCATCACTTAGGACCCACTTGGGATTCATTCACCCGTATTCAGGACGTACACGTAACTCAGTATATGCTTGCTACAAAGTCGCGTTCATATTTCGTTTCGGTCGATCATCTGTTGCCATTTCATCACTGTGCTTCCCCGACGAATCCCAAATAGAGGAAAGTCATTTTGACCAGTAGTGTATTTTGTATATTGATTATGCAGAAGGCGTTGTCTTGGGAGGCATGCTTCAACGGAGTCAAAATTCTAAAGCTGTATTTCACTCCTTGTAATTTTGATATTATGTTGGTTAATTTAAGTGTAAAACACCAGAATTAACTTGTGTTGTCTTGTAGAAATGTACATGATGGTTTCATGGCGTGAGGGATAAAATACAATGCTGTTTGTGACTTCTAATTTTCATACAAGACATTCATTCTCTGTTTGATTTATACTTGCTAAGTGGGTTAGATTAATGACTTTACTTTGTAGTGCGATTGTTATGTCCCTAGTTGGCTGTTTGAGCGTGGGCTATTAAGCCTTTTAACGTGATTGTTACATCAAGCATGTAAGAAAGGCAATAATTTAGGACATCAGATGCTTACAAAAGCAGACATAACAGTTCGATGTGTTCCTGCCTTCGGAAATGTGATAACTTGTGAGAGGAGAATACCTTGAAGTATTCCTCTTTCAGATCGTCAAGGCAAACTTCATTGTCAATGTCAAATTCCACTTCAAGACGTTTAAGAACATCTAATGTAGTAATTTGGGCGTTATGATGTGTAACGGATAGGGAAATCACTCGAGTAAAATGTTAGCGTTTCACAATTATAAGGCTTTTACCGTGGTTTACTGACGATGGGTATTACTGGGCTGTTTGTTTTACACTGACGGCATTGCGCCCATTAGGGTCTGGCATCAAAGTTACAGTCTTTAATTTCAAGAAATCGCCCATTACTATTATTCAAACTGGCGCCAGAATACCTTGTCCGCTTGACAATCAAACAGACCTAATCTGAAAAAATATATTCATTTTCACTACTAACGACATGATGCAATCAGACATGTTAAAACCATCATTCATGCGAAATTTGTTTCAAATGACAAATAAACTCTCATTTTCCTCTACTAAAATCATAATATTTACAATCGCCAGCAAGGATTTGAATGTATGTCTCTACAGACTGTGTCTGCGTCCCTCAAACCCATCTTCTTCCAATACGACTAAGATTACAACGTTGTGATATGGAGTCTATATTACCCTCGTCTCAATTGACTACCCCTGACAACCCCAGATAATATATTGCGTAGGTAAATACACACTCCGCCGCCTCAGATACAAATAGGACGATGTATTTGCCCACGTTGTGATGTACAACGACGTCGTTGATGATGGCGTGGCGTGTTTGATTAGGAAGATGAGTGTGACAAATCTGCCCTTCCCAATGAGTGGACGCAGCTCACGGAGCGTGAGGGAGAAGTTGTCGTGGCTGCAGCTCGTTAGACGAACCTCGGCGTTACTGCTGCTGGATGGATAGAGCAAGCACACAACCTATAATAGCAGTGGCTAGCGATAAAAGAACTTCATAGTGCTTTATATGCATACACTAAGCAAAAGTTCCAGTAGAGGAGTAGACCAAGTCCACAACCTATAATGCTTAACTATCTGAGGATGAAAGAAGCTGTTCAAGCAGTATATGCATATTATGGCACTAAGCATCACTAGCGGTGGATAAGTGCAGGGCGCGCCACATATTACAGAAGAAGAACAACCATCGGCAAAAGATCTCTCAAATTAGTAATGTAATGTTTGCACAGACTAAGCTCGACTGCTTGGTAGGGCAAGCTGAGATACAAGTAGGACTAATAACTAACGATAACAGAAGTCGTTAATGTAATATATGTATACAGACTCACAGTGAGTGTACACTATCACGACCTCAGAGAGAGTCGTTTGGTTCAGTTACTGCTGAATTGTAAAATGCCGACTTGCGTTTTTAATGATTACTCAAAACCAATACGTTCCTCCTGCCGTGACACTCGTGACTGTAACATCTGTATATTGTTGAACATACTGCCACGGTGTGCTTAATTGTCTTGGAATAATGCTTAACAACAATACCATGCCACGGCACTAGAATATGTAGCAAAACTGATATGGATTAATTTCCCTTATGAATTAAATATATGATGCGACACATAGACGAACCGTAACTCCAGACTGATGTGCATCGAGCCTCGTGTGCCCCAGTATTCTCATCTTCATCTTCCCTGGGATCATTTTCATGCCAGTTCATTTATGTCTTCAGGGGCCATTTGTCTCTTGATTTATGTTTATTTAGTGCTCTGACAAATTCACTAGACTAAAGGTAGGCTTGTTAAGGTCTTGCCGGCCGTCGGGGAAATGGCTGTTAAGACCATGTTTTATCTTGGTGAACTCACTAAAGGCACAAGTAGCCTCATCATTCAAGTCGCCACTAGCTATTATCCGCAGCTGAGAACAGTCCCTGGATGTTTGTATAACACGGATCACACACCTGTTATGATTGTTCTGGAATAAGTAACGTCCTACGGCCGAGTATCACCCTCAATACAACATGATTAGTGCTGATGCATGGGAGTCGATTGGGTCCCCGGTGTCAGGGGTTGTCAAACAAACGGAACAGGTTGACAAGGATATGACAACCAACGCCATTTGTCCCTGTGTAGTTGCTTTGTACCTTTAAACCTAACAGTAAACGTAGCACTCGTGATACGGGGGACATATGTCTGAATATTCCTAAACGTCGTGATTAGTTACATGTGTGCCACCTAGGAGAAGGTCGTGTTGGGTGAAACAACGGCACCAGTTCTGTTCATGCATTAGTGTTATCAGTTTGTCAGTAGTTGTACTATACAGTAGCTGAATAGGTATGTTTATAATGTGTCTTATGGCACCACATGGAATCTGCTGGAAGAACAATTTACTTTTATAAGACCCTTGCCAACTTTTTGTCATTTTACGAAGTTTCAGCAATTAGACTGTTTGTGTCAAAAGTTATGCATGAATCTGCAACACTCCCATACATTGGCGCTCTGCATGTTAGTAATACGTGGTGCATTCATTTTGTGAAAGGCGTAAAGAGAATTTTAAACATTTGACATATCTGTGATGGACATTCCTAGTCACGTGACTAGTCACCAATACAGAAAGTCGTGTCAATATTTGAGTTGATCTGGGCCTACGTGAGTGTCATACACTGGATGCCTTAATGCAAGCCATTGTGTGGGCTTGTGTCACAGGAGAGGTTGTGGTACTCTTCTTCCGGTCTCTGTTTATGTCTCCATCTTCCTTCACGTCCATCCCTAGCTGAAGGGGATACAGCTGTAATGTCATTCTGTAATGAGATAAGGTACATGACAGTAACCCGCCCAGATGGCTCAAGAGACATCATGACATCACTTACATTTATTTTGTATACTCCGACCTAGATTAAGAGTCGTGGACATGCAGTTTCAAGAATGGTATATATACATAAGTTATATGTCGAAGAAGGAAAGTTTCAATTTGTTAAAAGGAGCACACATTATATTAACTGACATTTAACCCGCAGAAAGAGAAGCGAGCAAAGGAACGGTTGATAAAAGGAAAATACAAAAGCAAATTAATGTACTTAGGGAAATGTATGTACATAGGTAAGACATCTAGAAGATTCAGACGTCACGTGATATAATGCACGCTTACTCAAGGTGAATCTGGTTGTCTTCCATCAGAGGCTCAAAACAGTGTACAAACAAATATAACTGGAACAAAGTATGGTCCATCACAAGGAAACCACAAATGGCATAAGTATGGTCACTTACACGACGCTGCGGCCTACACAATGCAGACTCTTAACTGATACCAATACCGCCTTGTCTCATAAACCAATATTGACTTCTGTGGAATTCTCAAGAATAATACGTCTAGTTCTGTAAGATAAATGAATGCGATAGTTGGACTAATATAGTCTAGACTCCCTTCCTGATGATGCTCTGTGATTCCTTCTTCTTGATGACATTTGAGGGAAGAAGAAATTTGCTCTCAAAGTCCGCACGACATTATTAAATCAAAGAGTGAGAATTGCTTCATTTTTTATTTAGTCATCCTTATACAGGTATATTAAACGGCCAAGAAAGTAATCAATCATATTTGCAGACTCAGCAAAGCAATGAATCATATATATTCTTTGGTTATACCGACCTTTACGACAGCCGAACTCAGATGAAGAAACAATATATCAGATATAATTCCTTGGTCCATTCGCTAGCTGTAGTTACGTTGCAGACCAGATATACCCTGCAGCTACTATTTTTGACGCGTCAAATGTTTTCTATTTATTCTGTTTATGTGCAAAAACATCTGATCTGCATACTAGTTATTATTGTTGAGAAGACAGCATTGTGAACATTATTATGCTGAAGTGGTGAAAAGTCAAAACTATATTTACAACACCTTAGCTGTAACATCACATAGACTCTATATTCCATTGGCACATTGGACTGGTTTCTTTGTTGGGAATGAGTCTTCGTTTTAGTCGCTTTTCAGCATATCAAGATCGGTGAATTACGTGTGTGTGTGCCTACACGAAAGATACTTTACCAAGGCCTTGGGTCGAAATACATCTCGTGTGCAGGCGTTTTGTAACATAAAAACAAGTCATCCATTTTGCTTCACTAGTTGTAATGTTGTAGATTTTTTTTTTCTGAATAAACAATAAATGTCTTAGATTAGACATAGAAAAAAGTCCAATCTGGTGTGCTTTCAGTGTGTGCTTGCCAGCGTGTTCTCTATTCATATTGCGAGTTACGAAAGTTAAAGTTTCCTATTGGATGCCCATTATTCTATTGCAATTTCCGCCCTACTAGTCTTAGATTCGATGTAACAGTTTCCACGGTCCAACTGTCTACACTCGGCTCGTCTGGCCATACGTAAATCAAGTGGGGATTCGCCAGACTGTCTATATTTTGGGGTTGGAAGTTTTTATCAAATGATGTCAACATTTGGATCGATTTTCTGACAAGTTCGCTTCACAACCACCCCTAAGTATCCCGGGGGATCTATTGTTCCAGACCCGGCGACTAGCACTTGTAGGGAGACCATTATCCATCCTAAGCTTCGCCAGAAAGATCTTCTGTTGTTTGGTGAAGGACAATACAAAGAGAAACCTCCATAATTTGCTGCACATAATGCAATTAATATCCGTTTTACAAAACCAATTTTCAACTTAGCATGGCATCAGCTGATTAAAGTTTGGTTATTTTGGAAACGTGTCAAGCTCCATCCCGTACTCTGTATTTACTTTAGTTAATAGATGTATTTAGATATTCCAGAAATAGAATAAAGTGTTCTATTCGTAATGAATACAAATAGAAATTCGATATATATTGGATCCCGACGTTTCCCAATGTACAATTTGAATCTCATTTTGATGCCTCCGTCAGCGCTGATCGTGTTGTGTCATTAAAACTCTTCAGGTTAGATACAATAAAGGGAAACGACAGCTAAGTTGCTGGTCACAATCACCTACACAGGATTCAGTGCACACAGCTACGATTAACAGGGCTACAGTTTCAAATGCCATGTTTTCTTGCAGAGATATATTTTTTAAGAACAATGCATATGCCCTTTGGTGGTAACTGAGGAAACCTTATTAATTAGGAAATAGAAATTGGAGATCAATCGTATGTCTTTAGCAGAAAACATGATCAAATTCACTGTGCCCTTAGGTAACGTATGAAAACCAAATAGGCTGTAACCTGCCGTCTTACTGTGGCACCGTCTTACACGGGTATACAATATGCTGTGTGCAACTAATCATATCTAACTTGAGAGCACACCAGTGTGGTCCTCTCCAGGACTGATCAACCACAGAAAAAGTAATTCGTGTACCGTGAAGCCAGCCAGTTTTCCCCTCTACAGATACTTAGCTATTACAGCTCTCAGAACAGCGAACCCCTTCAGTGGCCTCGCAGTCGCGGAAATACAGCAGATTCCTCGTTGGCTTCTTCAGTAGAGTTTGCTCATCGAAGTTCATTTCATATATTGTAAAGAAGTTTTTTCTTATCGATAGACTATATTGTATAACACGAATATGATTTAATTGTTCAGTTCATCACACTGATTTACAGTATATGAATGAAAACCGTATTTATACAACTAACGGCCGTTGATAGGGAATTATAGTCATTGTGTGCAGCAGATGTGCGTTGGCTTTGGGGAAGCAGATATGTCGAATTACCAAAATGTTGTTCTTATGTGGAGAAATCTCCGAGTCCATTATTTGGATGTATCTCTTAATGTCGTTTAACAATTGCTGCGCCATTATCCAAATAAATTGTATGTCGTGTGATTAGTAGGAAGTATGCGTTTTGCGAACTTAGGGTTCCTCGATATATGTGCCCTGGATTAAAGCAGGTTTCAGGATTTTCAGTGATCCACCCATAATGTCAGCAGCTAATGACGGATAATCGAAACCGGTTAGTCTCTGCCGTTGACGCTATATAGTTCTATATATTTCCTATATGACTCTAAACTGGAAACTGGATGTACCTGCAGCCGAAACGTTTCATCTGAAACCCATTTTCATCTTTTATTGAAATATAACGGCACCATTGCAGACGGAGTAGTGGACATGAATATAACAGGCTGCTGATGTTTAGAGGAAATCTCTTTGCACTTTCATGGTCATTGTCGAGATTGCCCCTGGTATGTGTCGTGGTATTTGGAGATTTTTGACAAGAACCTTTGAGGTCTTTTAATGTAATTACAACCATTGACAGTTGATGGGCACAAAGCTGTGAATGTCGAAGATGGTAAAAGCAAAAATTCCGATCAAAATTAGTCGTAAATGATTGTGAGCACCTTTGCTGGCACCGGGACAGCCAGAGTCTATTGATTAGGACTGAGCTTTCAAGACTGCTTACAATCTAACTCAGAGGTGAATTTCAGACTGAAACTTCCAACAAGAGCCAGAATTTGTCTTAATTAAAGTAACCTTACGGTCCCGTTGATAGAGGGTATTGATTGGACACAAAGAAGCAATTGCGATCGAATTCACTCGATAAGCAGACAACTTTCGCAAGATATAAAATCTTCAATCTGTACGATATTCGACTCTATAGTCTGTTTCTGACGACTCTGCCCGCAGAGGAAACATGTAACGTGAGTTGCCTGCTGTATTGATTCTGCCACTCTCCAGGAAATAAAGTGCATCAATTAGTTCACATGCTGTTGTTGTGATCACGTTTAACTCAGATGCAACCCAAGTGGCAATTTAACATTACCAATATCATGACGGTGAATCAAGTAAAACATCGTTGTTTGTTTACAAAAACTGAGAACGGCGTTGCTTGACACAGCGAGATTCTTACTTTTCGAGTCACCCGACAACTCAGAACGACGGGTCAACAGGCGGAGGCGCAAAGAAATAATTACTTACCTATTATACGCTGCTGAACATACAGACGTTTTAGTTACAAACCTGCTACCGTTGCGTGACGGAACGTGGCTTTCTTAAAAACTTAACTGTCAGATTCCATCTGTGTTGGCTGAATGGATGTAACTTGTTTTCATACATGACATGTTCAATGTAGATATCACCGACAGTCGCATCGGACCAAGGAATCTGATACGTTGTGGTCTTACAAGATCTAAACGCAGCAGTTGTTTAAAGTTGCAAAGAACAAATAACCACGTCCCTCGTGTCTGTCCGTTTCTGCAACAAATAAGATCCATGCCGATTTATTCCAAACTGGGACTACAGTTGATTCTAATGACCCAAGCAGTAGGAACTGTCTTCTCGGATAGCATATTCTCTGTTTCCACAGAAATTTATCTGGTCTATTATTCCCTTCATGAATCCTCCCCCGAGATGTCGACTATTCCAGTCTATGTCGATTATCATGTTAAGGATATAAGTATGCAATTGATCCTAAAAAACGTCAGGTCCTGTTGCTGGGATAATGAACTGGTTGCTATGTGCCTTTCACATACACTTTACCTACGCGCGAGTGATTTAAGAAAACCTGTCTGTAACCGGTATCACTGACTGTTGGACTGATGCAGGCACCTGGTACAGTGTCCACTCTACTGTAAGGTCCACACTTTTCTCGAGTAAAATTCCACACCGTCTATTCACTTCTCGAGTAAAATCCCACACCGTCTATTCACTTCTCGAGTAAAATCCCACACCGTCTATTCACTTCTTGAGTAAAATCCCCCAAGATAAAAATGCATGATGTCCAAATCTACGTGTTACCTCTGCATCAGAATCTACAGTTTAAAACGATTATCGATTGATAGATCATTAGATTACCATGTTACCATGAGGTAGATGAAGACAGCAAACCGATAGTGCAGATTCTGCTGTGTACACTCCATTAAGCTGCCTTCACAGTTACACAATGTCCAGGAGATTCATCTAAACGTCCTAATGCCTACATTAATATCTATAACAGTTTCAATATTTTCTTGGATACTATTAGCTTCGTTTCGGCATAAGATTCTATTTGAAATAGTAATACACACTCAACTTGTCGGTACGTAGTGCCCGGTAGTGTATGGTAGAGGGGGTATCACTGCCAGGTCAACTGTGCTGCTTTATCTAATGCAGCCTAATGTAGTGCTGGTTTATTTAGTCGGCCCGATAATACGTTGGTAGCCCATTTCATACCAGAGATCAAATTTGCAGTATTGCTATTTCACTTCAGTACGTTTGTCTTTAACGCTACACTGTAGCGCATTTCCATTCACTGGCAACAGTATGACAGCATCTTAATTTACACTTTTTTTATTTGTTGTAGCTCGAACGAACAACGAGAAAAGAGGTAAGATTACTTCTTTGTAAATATATTCAGAATATACATTAATTTCACAAAAAAATATTGTAATTCTGTGAGACGTGGCTATTGTTGAGAAACGTGCATTTATAATAATTGAAACAGCACCTTTGTGAAAAAGGTCTACGCGCCAGCCTAGCATAAACCGACCTCAACACCGCGGTCGGGATTTTTCTATTTTGAATTCCAATTTGCATTCCAAACATAATTTGAGTGAAAAACATTTCTTCTCTTGTCGCATTTGGTATTGTAAATTGCTCTTATGATCTGACGTAAGATGATTCCATGTGATGTCATTAACTCCTTCAGGAACTGTATTATGCAAATAATCAAATCTGTACACATTTGTAAATTTCGACCACAAAAAGTCACATGAACGCAACAGTATTTGTGGGTTGTAGAGAACTGTTTTGCACGTATACGACTGTGTTTCAGATATGAATGATGACAAGCCCAAGGGTTCAGGCGCTGGAACCACGTGTGCTTCATGGCAGGACATTGTGTGTGTGACGCTGTTTGCAGTGATACTCATCCTCAACCCGAGATGATGACAGTAGTTGGCAACAGAGAATATGTGTGGAGTAATACAGTCTCTTGCTGAATTCACAGATCGAGATATTTATGTTTGTATGTGGGGCAACTATGTCTGCTGTTATCGTGTGTTAAAACGAAGGCCTCTGGGTACAACACTGGGAGCCTGGGTGAGCAGGTTTCATCGGAGAGACCTGGGTAATCGGCAAACTCGGAACACTGCCAAATACACTTGAAGAATGGACGAGCAGGGGGACCACAACACGTGGAATGGCGGAAATTCAAGATTAGGAGTTCTTCCGTATTTGTCTTGACAACTTTCTAGTTTTAATAGTTGGCCGACGTGGCTGAACGCCACCACCGCTGATAAAGACAATTAAAGATTCAGCGAGTGGTTCTCCGAGATATGGAGAAGGGTTCTACCCCATGCATCGGTATTTTAGTAGTCTGTTGAGATTCACCTGCTGATATGGCTCGATACTGCCACATTCTCTTTCATCGAAGTGCGCACGCAGGTGGCCGCCATCTTGTGTCGTTGAGGAACTACGCTGACAGACGCTGTAGAGAGCTGATGTACATTTTGCGAAATGAAATGAATATGGTGATATACGATTCGTCATGAAAGCATGTTGCATGCAGTGTTCAGGAGTAAGGATTTACGGGTCAGCGAGAGTGTACAAGGAGACGCTACAAAGAATCTCTATTCCATGAAATCAAGAAGTTAGACTGGCATCCTGCAACCTGTCATAACATCACTGGTTCCAATTCTACTTCCGGCATTATAAAGATCCATCATGGACTTGAAACTTAATTAATTAAATATCATATGCTTTAGTTACTATAATTTAAATTTCTTAATTTCCGACCAGGTGTCGTGAGAATGTATAATTCATGTATTAATTATTGTTTCCATCTAGCTATTTCCGACCAGGTTTTTTTTATTTAAGTACGATGAATGATATATGAATTTTTCACGTACGTTCTGATATTGACTAACAAGTACCACTGGAAAAATCTAAATAATTAAACACATTCGTCCAGTTATTTCGGACCATGAAAGTTTTCCGTTAAAATGTAATCAATGTTTTAGTGAAGGCGAATAGTTGTTGTATTGACTGAACATAGTGCTAATTTACTGATGCCCGATACGTTGTAATTGCATCCACCAGAAGGCGTGTTGGAATCGATAGAAGTGTCAGGAGCCGACCACAATTGAAGTTCTACTTTGCAATCGTGTAATAATTACTTGTAGCGTCCAACCTGGCAGCATGTTATGCTGAGACCAACGGTCCGAGCACTCATATAGAGCACATTGCGTGATGTCATAGTAGGTATGAGTGTGAAGGCATGTTGTAATTGACTGATCTGACACGCATCCAGGAAAACTGTGGAAATGATGCAATACAGTTGTGACGCTGCCTCTCAAAGCTCAAGCTGCTATGTATATGCGTCTCTTTCCGAACCCGGAAACTTTTTGCAGAGAGAGAGAGAGAATTATTTTGTTATTGTGTCACGCAAATGTTTACTTAATATATAAAATCTTCAATATCACATATAAAACATCTGCCTCTATACACATAGTAAAACTTAAAGAAAAAGTGGGTGGTGTAATATCATACGTTATAATGATTTTCTTCTTTTAAACATAAGTAACACTGACGCAGCTAAGGGATATACTAGATTGCATCATTCTGCTGTGTAAACATAATGCCTTTTTGGCGCCTCAGAAAACATACATTCACCGTATCTGACTTCGTTTCCAGCAAAAAGTCCCCATTACTCCCCCTGGTCCAAAATATGGCATCTAAATGAGAGCTATTAAGGCGTTGCACCTATAATTAACCTTTATAAAACCGCCACATTCTCTCAGTATGGAATTTGTTATGTGATAGTAATGGAGAGCAGTATCTAATGATGAAGGTTGAAATGGGTCATAACAGATAACGTATCAGTGAGACCCGATCCCAGCTCACAGTGCAGTTGGGACTGAGGTTTGAAGGCAGTTGACTGCGTACAGGCACGACGTGTGCTTTGACGACAGTAACATGCACTACGAAGCCTGTGGACACTTCAGGCATCAACAATCAAATACTGATGCTGTACCTTTCCTTGTTTAGCATGAAAGGATGGAATACCTCCCCAGCTAAGAAGGAAACATCAAGGTTGTAATTCAACGGGTGAGATTTTTATCTTTGTTAGATATTTAGATGGTTAGTCGTCACTCGCTTAAGCCTTTAGGTCAATCGATGTGAAATGGCGGATAAGTTGGCGGCAGAACAACGATTAAAGTGTAGCACATCTACGTCAACCCATAGCACGTGCTAACGTCCCGGATGAAGATGAACTTCAAAAGGCAGCAGACGATGTTCCGTCGAGGTACGGAAATACCATGTGTAGCGGAATGTCGTAAAGGCGACGTTTAACGCCTTTAACGACGGTGCAGTGAGCAGAACATAACACGGGAATTGGTGCAGTGCCGGGCAGCACTAACTGACATTTTAATGGACTGGCAACATTATCAGCTCATCTACATGTAGATGCACAACTGTTACTTAATGTTTTCTTTATGATGTAAGACATGTTTAAACTGAATGAGTCATATTACACGTGGAAGCTGACAGGTGAGCATGATCACTGGACAGTCGTACCAGGAACTTCAATCAGGGGATTCACATACAGGTGTAATAACTGCACATCACCTTAGACGAAAATATTTGAATATCCCTGATTTATTTAGGTTCTCGTTCTAATATCGAATTGTTTTCTGAGCAATACGGATGGGAACTATTATTGTCAGTGTAATTTGATTTTATGAAACATCATTTATACGCATATATCCTCTCATGTGTGCATGTGCGACCACTCATCTACAGGTAACTTGCTGACTGTCTGTCAAACAATGTCATTTGTCCTCTTTAATGGAAATTATACCTTAATGCGAAAAAAAGTTTGTATTAAATGTGGGGCGGTGGGGTAGCCTAGTGGTTAAAGCGTTGGCTCGTCACGCCGAAGACCCGGGTTCGATTCCCCACATGGGTACAATGAGTGAAGCCCGTGATATTGCTGGAATATTGCTAAAAGCGGCGTAAAACCAAACACAGTCAGTCAGTCAGTCAGTCAGTGTATTAAATGTTACTGTTTGTGCTGAAACGCCTTCATGATATGGAAAAGAGTTTTTCGGAGAATACCTTGTGTGTCATAGCTCAGTGTTTGGAGCTCGGGCATGTCATCCATCTTGTGTTTGGAAATGATATACAATTTTAACTTATATTATGATGCTATTGTCCAAGGACTCCTACACAGTATGGCACTTGACATAACGTTTCATTGTTCTGCATGAATAGATTGTCATTAAAACATTGCACTGACACTGGAAGAACCGACAGTAATGAATTTGTAACGTTTCGGTACGCAAATTGTGGCTCATATTTTACATTCATGTACACACACACAAAACAATGAATAAAAGACATATTTCTAAGCCCATTACTCTCGCAGTTGACAGTGAACAAACTGGTCCCGGCACTGTAAAAGTATTAGAGATTGTAAGTGCCACATGTTGCGGGCACATGCTGTATATTATTGTATATATAATACACTTCAGCGACCCCGATGAATATACCCTGCTTTGTGTATTTATTTCCGTTTCCACTGGTTTTGGAAACATTGGCTTTGAGCCTGCGTTATTTAGATACGTATGAGTGTTTTCCGCTACAAAAACAGGCGGTATGATATGGTTTTGTCAGAAAACGTAGCCATGAAACCCACATTTATATTTATCATAGGCTTGTAAACATTATATGTGTGTATATGTCTCGCAATGAGTCTACCAGTTACCGTCAAACAACCATCTCTCCAGTAGAAAGCTCTTTAGGCTGAGTTCACTGGAAAACCAAAAGGAACAGTTCTAGTAATAGTAATAAACGTCCACTCACAAGGACAACAAAGATGACAAAGAACAGAAATTAAATTTTGAATTCTCATGTCAAAGGGTATTGAGGAGGAATCTAAGAATAATTGCGGCAAATTGTATTTGCAATTCAATTTGTATTGTTATATGCCTGTTAACAGCTGCGGAGAATCACCACGGGTTTTATTCTAGTACCACATCTGACATGCATCGTTAACTTTGCAGTCAATTTTTGACAAACGAGTTAATTTCCGCCTTTTATAACTGAAATCCTTACTTTCCAGTAAATGTCTACCCTATGGCGTTTCAGTAAGATTAGAACATGGAGCGTTTCACCCAATAAGCTATCAATTAGGTCGTCACACATCGAGTCTGTTTCAATAATTAGACCCAGAGGTATTTACATTAAGTAATTAATTAACGCTTGGGGTCACATTACACTCATGCATGCTAAGGGAAATTAAAGAGGTTACTCGACATTCCCGATGGAACTAAAGCCAAATCGTCCATAGTCCATTAGAAGGCCTCATAGTAAATGGACGTAGTTATGTGGAAAGCACAACCTCTCAATATTGGTCCGCTCCTTGTAACATTAACTTGAGAAGTCGAACAACTTCACTCTGTCGACCTGAAGCGAACCATAACTCGCTCGACTTTAGCTGGGATGTTCAGAAGTCATTTTGACAAGCACTTCTTCTTAAAGTACATGCCATGCATTTGTGGGTGATGTAGAGACTCGAATGATGTGACAAAAACAAATCACTTGATCGATCTTCCAGACGAAAAACTCGGAAGAAGCTCACTCTATTCCACGTCTTTAACTAGCATGCCAGCAATGCTTCTATTGTTCCCTTTGGCAGACCATCCACATATCGCCTTTGTTTAAAGTTACGCCCCCAAGCGAGCTGGAACGCTTTCACACCTGTCGTGGCTCGTTTGGTTCGCTCAGCCTGTATATTCTACATTCTCCGCAGTCGGTAGCTGCTTCCAGTTTCACTGTAAAATATACTCATGGACAATGTGATGGAACTCAGAAGTTCTTCTATACTTTTGGGTGAACATATCCAACTGCAGATCATATAATCGTGCATGTATATCTCCTGTCCTTTACACGTTTATACTGAGGCCGTTAATGTTGCATATATACGATATTAGTTAATACGAACATCCACATGACCATTCGTAAACCCGCGGTTTCGTAGATGGGTGGATTCTTGAGTGAAAGAGACCATTGAGCAGTTACATTTTATGTCCTGTTCATATCGAACACAAAGTCTCGGATTGATTGCCATATTTGAGACTGTAACCCGTCACTGAATTATATATGTACCATTTCCTCTAATCTGTATGTGTCAAAGGTATAAAAGCCAGCCGCATTGAACCTCAGGAACGTCATTACTGCATTTACAAGATTCACGATGGCGTAACGTGGCATGAAACATCATTGAACTGCAATACGTCATTAAGTTGTGTGCAGAGTACGTCATGGATATCAGTTTCGTTTTCAAATCATAGAACTGGACATACTACCTTTATTAAGAACATGACATCATCCTGAACATGCGGTGTGTCTTTGGATATGTAGAATTGTAAACTTGACACTGCCATCAGGTAAGAGAGGGAGGTCAAATAATTGAATACGTGTATGCATCTTGTGTTATCTGTCTGTATTAATATTAACTAGTGGTGGAAATGATATAAATGGATAACCGACAGTTTCACACCTGAAACCTGAATCTTATTGTGTATCTTAATGTGTGTATATAAAAGTCATGTTGAAAATCACTGTGCGCCTCCGAAAAATGACTGAAACTCAACAGGTTGCATCCATGAATTCAGTATATATATGTTATTTGTATGTATGTTTTTGTGAGAATATCCCTAAACACGTAGTAATGAAGAAATAGCTAAACAATATTAATAAGATAACGGTAATCAGAATTGAGAGAAATTCAGAATACATACGGTATATGATCACATCCGTTTGATATCCATTTCAGATTTTGTCATCAAACGGATGTTAATGTAAGTGGAGGAAGGAAACATTTCCACTCTTGTGGGTGAAATGTTTTGTCACTCCCATTTCAACAGTTTTGTACAAGAACTTGTACTCACATTTCAACTCTTATAGGTAAACAGGTTGTGTAAGTACATGCCGCTCCCATTTCAACAGTTGTGTGTACATGCACGCCTCTCCCAGTTGTTACGACGAGTTATACACATTTCAGCTACCATTTAACTGACTGTATTTATTATCTCCCATGTCCCAGGGTTGTCATTTTTCTACCTCTGTATCCCTCATTTGGGCAAACTGGGGTGCGCTGCCACTGAGCACCTGCCTCGTACGTTGTGGGAAATGTACGCTATCATTTGTAACGTTTGACATTTTCTTCGCGAACTTCGGAGGCGTGCATTAATTTGTATACCTACCGAAATCTCAGTGTCTAGATCACCTGAAAATATGTTAAATGGCCATCATGTACGTATTACTTCACAACATGTATGATGCATAGTATAATGAATAGAGCTGAACACGGTTTTTAGGAAGTCATCTTTGACGAATACAATGTGTATGCTGTCGTGTATATTATTAGAACGTAACTTTGACGTTACTTACATAGTTTCTTTCGCAGGTTTGGTTTATTTAAAAAACGTGTTTGAATGGACCCAGCTAATGGCTAGCTACAACGACACGGTGTGTCCCCGAGCAGACTGACGAAAGCCTAGGTATATTTGAGATTTTCCCTGCATGGAACACATGTCACGTGATTGACCTCGTGGTGACTCACGTGATGTCGTCTACAGATACTACATACACTAGATATGTTTGTATATATTTGATATGTAGATGTTCCATTTTAAGAGAAACATACAGTTTCTTTATGTAATAAAGTCAGTGATTTTTCGAAAAACGTTCTTGTTTTTCTTTCGGGAAGGCGTGTGAAATATGCTGAAGTGCTGGTGTTCTACATCGTGTTCATGCATGGTGGAGTGAGGGATGGAGGTTTCTGCCGTCTAGTGGACATCAAACTGGAACGACTTTCGACCCGACAGCCCACTTTCCATCGACTGAGATGTGGTCCCCCAAAAACCTATGCTGGTCGTGAGATACGACCAAATGACCCGGGTGGACGGGCTTGGTGGGTTATCTGTCACGGTACACCAACGGCGTGGACGGGCTTGGTAGATTATCTGTTATGGTACACCAACGGCGTGGACGGGCTTGGTGGGTTATCTGTCATGGTACACCAACGGCGTGGACGGGCTTGGTGGGTTATCTGTCATGGTACACCAACGGCGTGGACGGGCTTGGTGGATTATCTGTCACGGTACACCAACGGCGTGGACGGGCTTGGTGGGTTATCTGTCACGGTACACCAACGGCGTGGACGGGCTTGGTGGATTATCTGTCACGGTACACCAACGGCGTGGACGGGCTTGGTGGGTTATCTGTCATGGTACACCAACGGCGTGGACGGGCTTGGTGGATTATCTGTCACGGTACACCAACGGCGTGGACGGGCTTGGTGGGTTATCTGTCACGGTACACCAACGGCGTGGACGGGCTTGGTGGGTTATCTGTCACGGTACACCAACGGCGTGGACGGGCTTGGTAGATTATCTGTCATGGTACACCAACGGCGTGGACGGGCATGGTTATCTGTCATGGTACACCAACGGCGTGGACGGGCATGGTGGGTTATCTGTCATGGTACACCAACGGCGTGGACGGGCTTGGTGGGTTATCTGTCATGGTACACCAACGGTGTGGATCACTGCTCATGAAATCAATCTGCAAATTGTCTGGACCAGATTCAAATATTTACAGACCACCGTCATGTAACTTGAATCGCTGGAGTGCTGTGTGAAAACAAGGAAATATACAGATGATAACAAGTCACAGCCAAGATAAAACACAAACCTCTTCCTGCCAGAGATTCATAAAATTATAACAAATAATCAACAACAATTTCACCCCCGCAACCTCTCAGAACCATGTCCTCCTTGAAGAACAGAGAACTTGTATTGGGAGTTACCCAACTTGGTTTCCTTCGCTATGTTAATCCGCTCACTTGGCATCATGTGTGACTCTAAGTAATATAATAACAGAGTTGATGACTAAAGGTGTGATTAAATATGATATCTCGAAACTACACAATGCAAACAATGGTCTGGATCCCATTGGCGTTGAACCAGTTTTGACAGGAGTGCTAAATATGAAGTGTGCTGTGTTCGTTAATAAAGACAATATCATAGCATCACTGGTCTCTCTGAGCGGGATATAATTTGCCATGGAGCAAGTGTTCCCCGTTAGAGCGTGTGTTGTGTCTGGGGTAGCGGTTTTCCTCAATGCTGCACATTCCTCGCTAAAGGTTGGGGATAAGCGGTATGCTGATAACTACAGGGATATGCTTTGAAATCAGCGCTTTCATTTTCCCTTGGATCAATTTCCACAGGGATTCCGTGCCACCATATTTATCCCCAGCCCTTTCAAAGTACCAAAACATCAAATTAGACAGATAAAAACAAATTACAATTTTCTGAAAGCCGAAAAGTAGCCTCCGTGTAGGTTTTGGAGGTATCTCTGAACTATAAGACGCATCTAGAGTATTTGTCTTTAGCACAAACTGGAACTCAACTCCAGTAACGTTCCAGATTTGCTATCTCAGAGAACAGTTACAGCATGTTTTCACAATCTATGCAAACAAACAGATGAAAGGAAATACGCTCCTGTCGGGGTGTCAGTGGTAGAATGCAACCCCGGCCCAGCAATGAAGCTAGTTATTTCTTTCCTGCGCGACGTGGAAACACAAAGAGAGTCAAATCATACTTTTTTCAACTGGGAGGAAAGACTGAAGCTATACCTACACATTGATCGGACAAAGAGTGACCATTACACGTCTCTCTCAAGGTGACAAGGTGCATCAGTAGCAAAGTGGCGTTATTCCGTTCATTTGTGTTAAGATTTATCTGCAATATGCATTTTCATTCAGTCCGAAAACCAAGTTTGACATAACATTAATATGTATCAGCAATTTCTGCCTTAAATTTTAATCTCATTTATGTTATGTTTCCGGACGAAGAATGCTAATCGTGTACTAAGTTAAAAGTAAAGAATTGGGTATTAAATCCATCTGAAACAGAACACTGACAGAATTGTTAGATAAGCCTTGATGCTTAATGAGGAAGCACTTGACATCGCATGCTACAAGACAGATTTCCCATCATATGCTGATTTTCAACGATAATATCTGGTCTCAGTGCAATCAATCATTATTCTATTATCCTTTATAGTTGTATTATGCAAATGTATTACTTTGTTTCATGCCACACGCCAGCACAACAGATGTTGTCACAAAGGTGGCTATAAACGTAGGAATGGTCCGTGGACGACATTGCGGCTGTCGTGTTTGGACAGATTCCCACTGAGCAATTCCAGCAGTGGTGCACATTCTGCTCCAACCACGCCAGGCAGTCCGTGGCGCAATACATGAGGTTTAGTCTTTAGTTGTAAATAGACTTACTCAAGTTGTAAACCAAAGTTTTTATACACCTCTAAAGGATTTGGATGAGTGAACATAGCATTGAGTGATTTCTTCAGGTACTCTGGCTGCTAGCTGTGCTGAATGATGGAAACAGTTGTGGAGTTGCAGAAGAAACTGTCAAAGAAAGCTGACGTAGGAATGGTCTGAATCGGGAAAATGACGAGCGTTAGAGATGTTTACGAAACATGAAACATGGTATGTTTGTGAACCTACTAATACTGGAGAACAACAATAAACTTTCACAGACCAGGAATACCAACATACATACACCTACACCGGGAAGGTAACGCTCAGTGGTCAGAGGCAAAAGAACCTCCCTTGGGCATGCCAGGATCCACTTGTCGCTGGAAGGCAACATTCGCCTCGATCATGTCAACACAAATATGAAGCCAGGCGGTAAAAGTGTTCTCTTGCCGCCCATAAGAACCAGGTTCGACTCCCTGAAGGGCAACGTGTATCAAGCCCGTTCTAGGCGGCCCACGTCGCCATATAGCTTGCTTGGCGTAAAGCCAAACTCACTCACCAGCACGACCTTGGTTAATTGAATCTCCCACATTAAACTGACACGATAATACTGTGATATTTCTCTCTCACTCACACCTTGTAAATTCGACAGTATACTGTTTCTATCAAGTGTTTTCAAACACGTACAGTTTTATGTAAATTGTGTGAATAGTGGTTGCTACCGGTAAGAATATGTTTGCTTTGTTTCGCGAACGCATCGTGCCAGCTCTAGTTTCAGCTAATCGTTTATATATTTTCATCGCTGTTTCGGATTTTACTTTCAGCAGATTCTAGGTAGGCAAATACTCGAGACTAGTGTATCTCTGGTGTTGGTGTGTTGTATATACACCCACCGTGAAGAGCTTGATGTTACTTAGAAAGTCTGTATATCCTAAAATAACTTCTCGCACGTCTTCATAACCATGCAAGTACCGCTCGCGCCGCCATATTGTGGTATTTTCACGGTTTGACTGTGTTTAAAAAAACCACGTGCTTTATGGTATAGTTCGGTTCGTACCGTGGACTGTTTTAGCAAACTGACCTTTGCAGCTGAAATGACTGACTATGTCAGTGAGTAGGTCTAACGTATTAATGTCAATTAATAATGCGGTATTGTTAACAGTTTGACATTGGATCAATGTTCTACTTCTTCTTGTGACCGATTGACTGACTAAACTGACGTTACGGCGTCCAAGTAACATCCCAGTAACATCCCATTTGGAGGCGCCCAGAGGACGCAGGCCATAGCAGATCTTGCTAATCACACTACCAACTGCAGCGGTATTTCCAGAGATATGTTCTGTTTTGGCAAGTCATCATTACACTCTCGATCTGCAGCTGGAACCTGCACAGTGAGCACCCTATGTAACACATATTTACAAAACACAACGCAGTGTTTTGAGAGACGAGACAAAAGGATAAGTCCAACCATATTCAGCCTGGCTAGAAGATTTAGTCCGACTGTGGCACACAGTAACAAACAAACAAACGGAGTGGAGGAAGTCGTGTATATCTCCAGCAGATTCCTCCATCTGAAGACATCAGTGTTACGAGAGAAAATATTTGACTTCTTAAATATCCAGCGCGTGTTGGCAGAGAGTCGAGGGAGGCGTCACAAACAGCTTGCTGAAGGATGAGGGAAGAAGTTGAGAGCCGGCGAGCTGCTGTATGCATACCAGCCGAATATTACTGAGGACTGACGAAATACAGTCCCTTCCCCCCGTGTCTTTATCTTTGTCTTTCAAGTCGCTCCGTCGTCAGCTGCTTGTAGCCTCAAAAACAGGAACATAGGTTTTTCCACTCTTGATGATAGGCGAGAGATTTGAAGCAGGAGCGCTTCTCCAGATCTTTATCTTCCTCGTTAAGCATGGCTTTCTCTGTGTGATTTGGACTTGATAGATAAAAACAAAATAAGACGCATCGTACACGTCGGCAACAGTTGCCTGTGCACTTCTCTAAAATCAGTGATTTTTATCTCCAATACATGTAGCTAATGATATCTAGAAATAGATGCCAGGTCTGCGCGGGTTGATTGATCTGACGTCTCGTCTCATGTTTTCCTCCGCCCTCCAACCTGACCGTGGCCGGCACGTCAGACACATGGCCTTGATACCATATCACATTGTCATTTGAAAAGATGCACTTTCAGTATCACTTAATCTAAACATGAGCGTTGCCTTGCCTCCTCGCGAGTGCCACACGTTCAAGGATATCCAGTCGTTAACGATAGTTACTTAGCTTACTTACAGTCTTCCGTTGCTTTCACCAAGCCAATGATTGCCTGACCTTTACCAAGGGGATCGTTGACGTGTGGGTACGCTTGACGTCGCTTTATATGGAACTGGGTTATATCCTCTGCTGGGTTAATTAAACGGTATGGTGGTTTCAAAGAAAATCAAAGCATCCACTTGACATCCATCATGGAGTGTAACTAGACGAGACCCGTTGGCAAATTGGTAGTCTGATATTATGATTCGTCGTTTCTATGTACTTTGATGCTGGCGTCTACGAGATTAGTAACGTATATATAGGTATGTTTCTTAATGTTTACGTTGAAATATACTTACCTGATGTCGGTTTGAGAAGTTACTATTTGATGTCGCAGAGACCAGACATCTCTGTTTGGAAATCCCTGACAATGAGAGCAGAGGATACATTATATATAACTTCTGTGAAGAACGACACACGCTACCACGTGGCCCGGAACTGAAACTTGCAACTATTTATGAGGTATGACATTGTGACGACACGAATAACAGAATAACATGCATTGACTTGATTCAGTTTATCGCGTATTTAGGAACGCAACTTTCAGCTATTTCTAATGATATGCACCTGGTCGCAATATTTGTGCATACAATGTTTGAGTGGGTGTGAGAAGGGAGACTACAATAACATTAGTAAACTGACAAAGTTACAGAATTGTAGGGAATAGTCTTAAGACTTTTCTACTTTGACCAGGATTCTTCGAACTTGTAACAGTCTTTTGAGAAGATCCTAAGAGAAAAGGGTAGTGCGCGATGTATGTGACGGAGGTATATGGAGAACGTTTGGAGAATGAAAACAATAATGGAAATACCGGTTATGTTTAAAACGTAACCCTCAATCTGATAGCCAGAGGGATTATTGTGAAAGATCGCAGTATGTATCATCATAAACGGGCCAAGATAAAAGTACGTGTCATTCATCCCCACATTATATCCCTTTTATAGACACGGGACATCGTGTGGCATTTGGCATTTGATCACACATATAATTGTATAGATACCCAGTGTTTGATGATAGCGATGAAGCGACTTATTAAAATTTACGGCCGACAGTATCATCTGCATTACTCTCTTACATAAGGTGAAATATCACAGGGTTGTCATGGTAACGATAATTTGGCATACTATTTATTGTGTTATTCTTTAATCTGCGATTAGAATTTAAATCAGTTTTGACGTGAGCATGTTAAGAAAGAGAAGCTGTAAAACGAAAGTATTGTGATCAAACCTATAGGCCTTTGTAAAAGCCACCTACATAAAAACCTATTTCCATGATAAATATCTGCTAATCCGTGGCACGATTCCGACCATATCATGGGCATGTGTTTGTGAATCATAATCAAATAGTGATGTTACAAGGCGTCCATGCCGCGTCAACAACACATGCAAACAGGGGCGTAGCTACCAATATAAAAAACAGCTCGAGCTTACACATGATCTTTGCTAAAAAATAAAAAAAATTCTAATTCTTGCCAAAATACCTACAAACACGTTCCATTTAAAAGTGGAACAAATAAACTTTTCTTTTTAAAGCATTACCATGTACAGTAAACTTTTCATCATATCATAACATGATGATTGTTTTTCCATCGATTTGTGGTTACAGTATGATATATGTGAACATCACTGAAATGCAGTTGTTTATTTTCATTTGTTTATCATTTATTTTAAAAAACCCACCAAATTCTCGATGGGTTAATCAATGCAGCAGACATAAACCCAAACATATTTGTATATGAGGAAATCACATTTCAAATGGTGGTAGGACTTCCGTCCGTAAAATTTTAACGATGAGGGAAACTTTCTTTGCCATTTTAGAAGTAGAATATGTCTTCAGTATGTTCTCAAATAAACGCTCTTTAACTATTACATACAGTCTTATGCGGAACACTTTAAAAACAGACCGAGCGATTAAAAGTTTCCAAAAGTCGCCTGCTTCAACTCAGTCGTAACTCTGTCCAGAGCACTGCAGTGACGTCATATGAGGAAGGATTTTCAGTTAGTTGTATAGAAAGTGTGTAGCAAGCTCGTCATTTTGATGATTTTTCAACATCAACGAAGACATGCCAAATCGTTGCGTTGTCGTCAATTGCTCCTAGAGGTCGGGCGATGGTGTCGCCATGCACAGATTTCCACAGGACCCCGCAGTTCGTGCAAAATGGGTTATGTTTGTGAGTGCGAAGCGAGCGTTGTGGAAGCCTGAAACGATATCATACTTGTGTTCAGATCGCTTCACGGAAGTTAAGGAATCAAAACTACTTACTAGTCGTAGTAAAATATGTATATGATTGATGACTATAAAGATTTTCCATGACACAACTTGTAACATAACGATTTCTGCCTCAGAAGCGAGGTTGTGGTCGAAGTAACAATAATACTGTAAGTACATGTAGTATTATATTGACACCCACCTCGCTTCCACGAGAGAAATTGTTATGTTATAAGCTATGTCATGCAAAATCATATAGGATTACATATTTTACTACCAGTAGAAAGTAGTTTTGATTTTGTAACTCGGTGAAAACAAACCTAAATAGCATTTATACTCAGACTGGCGGATGTTTGCGATAGGGCGCCGCCATATTTGGAAATCGTGAAGTCACGGGCTAAAGTCTGTTAGAATTAATGAGATTATGGTTTGTTTTCATCAAGTTAGAAAATTGAAACTACTTTCTACTCGTAGTTAAATATGTATTTGAATCATAACCAAAAGCATTTTGCATGACACAACTTATAACATAACGATTTCCTCCACGGAAGCGAGGTTGGGGGGTCGAAGTCACAATACTGCGCGACAAATTTCTTGCTACATTCACGTTGTTAACGTGCACTCACCAGTATGTAGATACTAGTCAATGTACGTCTTTATATATGGTCTTATAATCCTAATTAGTTTATTATCATACTTGTATGCATTTTGAAACTAATAAAAAGCAGACGATCTGCTGATACTTATAGTGCTTTTATAACAGGACTGTAATATCTAGACATTTTATAGTTTGCCAATGTGAATGATAATTCGCACACACGCCCTAGCGTATGTCTCATTACACTTCACGGCGAAAACAACGATTCTGTTGAATGCTACGACAAATGAATAAAAACAAAATGCAAATAAATATTAAAATGAAAACTGATTAAATTTATGGGAACAATGTCAGGCTATTACCTTGTTCGAGGAATGTATCCATCAATATCCACAAAAACGAGTGATATGCCATTCATCTGCAGCTGTTCCAAATAATGTGTCTTTTAACAGTCTAGTATACGAAAAAGTTTCAGGTATGTCACATTGGTGTATAGTCTCATTGGTCACCCAAGATAGCACACCTGGCAACTGATTGCATAATGTCCGCCATTCTTTAAAAACGGTAATTTAGTTAGACAATAATGAGCAATCAATCACTGTATTGGCGGTTAATCCTTTAAAGGAAGGACGTTGTTTTTACGCAGAAACAGACACGACAGAGTGTATTCAGTATAGATTAGTAAATGTACGTACATAAACACTTCCTTTCGACAAATCCGCTGTGTAAGATAAAATTAATTAATCAATCAGCGTGTTTTCGGTTAATCCTTTGATCGATGTTTATAATGTTGAAAATTTACTCCAGAAATGCCAAATATGAACCTTTGTCGGGTAATCTAAGTGGTGTTACCACTAATTATACCTGTTATAAATTCATTAACTGACCATCAAGTGTGAATGATGACAAATAACATGTGTAGGTTTATACCACCTAACATGGGTTACAACGAGGGAGTATTAATTGCTGTATTGCATGCAATTTTAATTGCATGTGAAAACTTATGGGCCGACACTGTTTTGAGAATACAAAGAGAACTTCATTGTTGCATAAGAAATACATATAAGCATTTGCTGTGTGCTAAAACTGTATGTACCTATTTACATAAGTACAATTTCAGATTCTTCTAGCAATGGCAAAATAGGGTTGTTTAGTTTACCGATTCAAATAAATCAAATGTCAATTTTTAATATCATACGTAATAGACGTCATATTTTTACATGACATGATTAAATATCGAGGTAAAAAAACACAGAAATGGGATCAATTTGGATCAGTCATTATACAAATACGGCCTAACGACACCAAGCGATTTTGACAGAATCGTTTATGAAAACAAGTTGTAACTCGGAAACTAGGCAAAGCAGGAGACAAAAGTATATGACAGTAGATTGTGAGAACATATGGCTTTCATTTTCCACAACAGTTGTCACGATTTCAGGTTTATACAAACCTGTAAACAAGATAATTTACCCCCTGAAATGTAGATGAATTCTGCATCGGCCCTCATATCTATTCCTCATATGACGTCACAGAGACGCCTCGCTCTGATTGGTTGAAATTTCGTTCGCGGGTGAGAATTGTGCACTGTTGTCAAAAAGGTCGATTTAAGTTGATTAAAGATCGAAGTGAGTACTTTTAATGACGGGGTTTCATTTATAGCGATGCCAGTTAGTGATTTATGTATTTGTACCCCCCTAGAGTATATGTGATCTTTAAGAAAACATGTTAAAACTCATCCTTATCAGATGAGGAATATATATTCAGGTGATAAGATTTGACTGGAATGAAATTTAAGGGGGGATACAGGCGAAAGTCTTTCCACAATATTTTGAAGCTATAGAAATCATCAAACGTCAAACGATAACTCCTCAGGTCTCATTAAAAAATGAAAGTTGGGCAAGCCCTCAATACCACCTAAATATATGGCTTTGCATCCCATAGGGCTTACACGAAAAAATTGGCTTGCTTCGCACCTGGCAAACGCACGAAAATTGCAATACGGGCCTCTAACCACTGATTCTCCGTGACCGCGAGACACAAGTGACTGAGCGTATGTTGGGACGTCGTCTGTGATACAGACCCTGAAGCAAATATATCCAAGCCCACGCAAGTCTACAAAATGTGGCAAGTCTAGATTTCCACAGCTTCAGGAGAAAGTCTCAGGGCTCCTTTTCATTCTATTAAATTTCTTTTTACTATGAACTTTTTTTCTGTAAAATGTGTTCATATCAGAGACTAGTTGTTAATCTAGTTCTGACGGGTAAAAGACAAAAGACAAAATGGATACTAGTGCTGTTACATTTTTAAAATTATATATGAACATTCGTAAATGTATATTTTCCACCAAATGTACATTCGGAGGATATCGAAATCTAGGTTAAGCTATTTGAATCATATTTATAATTAAAAGACCCAAACAATGGTTTGTTGTCCAAATATATATTTGGTTTTCCATATCTTGTTCCAGTCTGTATCACAGTCACATATTGTTCTCCTTCTGTCTCTAGGAAAACTCACTGCAGGGTTCGGGTTATAGAGTGCCATACCAAACACTCACAGCTGGCGGGACCAACATCTCCAGTAAAATTTACATCGGCCAACGCTTAATTCGCAAGTGGTGAGGCAATAAGCTAATGAGGCTAAGGGTCCTGTACCATGTTTGTGAAATATCCATGATGCCTTATATGAAGTCTATCATCTAAGTAAGTCTAGCTATGTATGGCGTTAAGTCACTGCTTGAAGAAAGGCTCCTTTAGAATTTTATTTGGTAAATATTAGTATTTTCATCATACTGGAAAATACATAGGCTAACGCTTAGTGTCTGAATATATATAATTTTGATAGTAACAAACAAACCCATTTAAATGAAAAAGAGCCCCAGGGAGACAGGAGATTCAGTCAGGCCAGCCATGGCAGTTGTTTACTTTGTAACCCGGCCCCCAAAGTGAGTTAGGCTTCTTGCAGATGTTAACAGACCCTGGGCCTGAGGAGATCTAGACTTGCTTCATTTAAGGCTTTAGCATTGCAGAGAGAGCTTGGCAGTAGGGAAAATAATGTGGTTCAGGGACTGTGAAACAGACTAAGCAGTAAGGAAAATAATGTGGTTCAGGGACTGTGAGACAGACTAGAAAATGCATGGCAACCTACACTTCATTGTGACTGTGATTAAGGCATCATTTTAAAACACAAGGGTTATTTCCTTTGCGTTAACTGACAGACTTTCGGTGTCAAATTATTTGGAACTCCGGCCAAAGGTTATGCTGTCTGGAATATTGCCTTTTTGTAATGCTTTGGTTTCACATAATGATAAGTGATTGTTGTACATATGATGTTTTTGAAGGATAATCTCAGCTGACTAATACTTTGCACGTGTTTTCCCCCACTCTTTCCATACCCGTAAAAGTTAATTTTCCATATATACTACTCAAAACAAGTTAAGGGTCATGCGATGTACTACTCAAAACAAGTTAAGGGTCATGCGATGTCATCATGTAATGTTATTGATGAGGCTGGTTGCATTATGCATGAATAAAACTTTACATTCCGTGTATGGTAGTTTATTCAAAATCATTGCAGAACCTGGATAAAGGCTGCAGATAACCGTGATGCCAATAGTCATCATGTGGTCGGGTGTTAAAAAATGAACAAATTGAAACATCACAGAAGCGCCACCACTGTGCTTGTGGAAGATGATGTTTCATCATGAACAACATTTGCACGTGTTCTTCGTGGGATTAGTGCTGTGCATGCTTATTTTCCCTATAAAACTTGTAATTGTCGCATTGTTATTGTCACTTGAAATTCAACAATAGCAAGACGTCAACTGAGCATGACAGACAGAGGAAGAGCTCTTGCTTGGCTTCAAGATGGCGAACCTCAACGCAGTGTGGCTCAGACACTAAATGTGAGTCAGAGTGTCATTGGAAGGTTATGACACCGGTTTCGTGTCACTGGAATGCTGAATAATCGACCACGTTCTGGCAGGCCTCCATCAACAACTACCAGAGAAGACCGATACCTGACAAATATGGCCCTCCCACAACGCAGAGTAACTGCCAGACAATTCCGTGACCAACTGAGAACTGCCCCAAGTACCCTGGTATCTGATCAGACTGTCAGGAACCGACTGACGAGGAATAATCTTCGGGCACGGCGACCAGCAGTACGACCACCGCTCCTTCAGCGACACATGACGGCAAGACATGACTGGTGTAGACGCCATGTTCGTTGGCAACGTGCTCAGTGGACATCAGTTCTTTTCTCCGACGAGTCTAGGTTTACTCTACAGTTCACTGATGGTAGAACTCGTGTGTATCGGCGTCCAGGAGGGAAGTTTGCTGACGTTAACGTCAACTAACGTTTGCCATATGGAGGCGGGGGTGTCGTGGTTTGGGGTGCGTTTTCCTTTCATCAAAGGACACCTCTCTATGTCATTAATGGTAACCTGACCGGATATTGCTATCTACGGGAGATCATCTGACCCTTTGTTTTGCCATGTTTACAACGTATCGGCGTCGGATCCATATTCCAAGATGACAATGCCCGACCACGACGTGCCCGTGTTGTGACTGACTTCCTTAAACAGAACAATGTTCAGCACATGGATTGGCCGGCATATTCAGCAGATTTAGCCCCTATGGAACATGCTTGGGATGAGTTAGGACGTCGGCTTCGTAACAACCACGCCCCTCAAAACAACCGTGCAGGACTGGCCCAGTATCTCATTGCAGAAAGGCAGGCAATACCCCAAGCCTTCTTCCAACGTCTGGTGAACAGTATGAGACAGAGGTGTACTGCTTGTCTTACTGCTCGAGGTGGTTACATCCGTTATATTAGTCCAATGTTGGCGTTTGAATTTTCACTTCTGACAGGTCACCTTGACCTTATTGATCAGCAATCACTGACATTATTCCTGCTGGTTTTGTCTCCCGTTGCTGTTATCATGAAATGTTGGCTCGAGTTGTTATATGATCGCTACATTTCACTGTTATTTATATTTGTAGTTATGGCCATTAAAAGTTTTGACCCTTAACTTGTTTTGAGTAGTATATATGTAATGGGATGGCTGAATTTGACCACCTGAGGTAGTGAGCACAGCACTCTGGTTATACTGCATTGAGAGAGGACAGAGCTTGGCAAGATACCAATAAATATGCTTGTCATTTAAACCTTTATCTGATGTTTGTGGAATGAGATTTTATAATTGAAGATGCATCCTGTACCTGTAGCCCCAATATAGATGTTGTTAGTCTGTGAATCTTCCAAATTACTTCGTCTCTTTTTTTCAGTTGAAATTATGATCTTTGCCTTTTATCAAAATAATATATTTTCAGTCTTAATGTGCCTATATCGGGAATCAAACACCGGTTTTTGACCGGACAGGCGAACGCTTTAACCACGAGCGTACCCCATCATTCCTTGATACTGTTAAAGAATATACATTGGTACATTTATTATACATTCAAGTTTTGTCACCATATATCCTTCAGTTTTTATGTTAGCACTTGATAATTTGATGCACACTGATAATTAAAAAGAGGAATATAAATAATGATTGTTTGCGATCTTTATCCAATTTAGTTTTCCATTTATCTAGTAATTTTCAGTTTCTTTTTCCTGGAAATTCTGTACGAAGGTACTTTTAACAGTTTCACCCAATAACTGTAAAGCATACAGATAATACGTTTCGGTACTTTGATAGATTAATAAGTACACATTATATTCCATGATATTGAGATACCAAAATGATTAACATAATTACATAATGTATAACAAATTAGACAGCAAAGAGCAAAAGCAAAAAAGAAAACGCATGAGCAACATGAATGCTGTCAGGTAGTAAGCTTTCAATAAGTATCGAAACTGCTTAGTTATGAGCTAATGGTATGGAATAATACCTGTATTCCGAATCAAAAAGAGGTCATACCAAGTATGTGCATGTTCACACATTTACAACAGTAATTTACACCGGGAATCATTAATACATTGTAATAATCTTTTATGAAAGTATAGATAATGAAATTTGTTCAGTTATGATCAATCGGATAACTCATACAAGTGAACACTAAAATTAGGGACCTACCGGTTCATGTCTGTGTAAACACATCTGTCTGTGTTTTATTGTAATTAGCAGTGTCTCCTTGAAAAGCATATATAAGAAGTGTACCTAAGGTCAGTTATTTAAACTGTTATGTAATTTCCATTACAAAAAGTATAAACGATATTACCTACTGGTCAGAAAGACTTATCAGTACCCCAACACCGACCCACCGCCACCACCCCACCCTAGGCCTACCCCATGCCACACCCTCTCCCTCGCACACACACGCACTCCCTAACATACATATCGATCTGGCCCATAGACCCGATATTTGAACCTTTTAAACAGACATCATGTGTATGTCAAGAAAGACACGCACGTTAGTAGTGGTGCTCAGTCATGGGTATCACTTCACCATGTGTTTCTAGTTATCTCAGTACATTATGGCGTGGTCGGATGAGCTAATGAACCCTATGTGACAGTTATATTACAGAACCTTTGAAATACATGTTAAAGTAGTGTCAATCTTGTAACACTCTATTTACCCATTACCAACCATTTACGCATGTACTAAATATATGACAAACCTAACCCTGGTCATACGAGATTTCAAGGGTATTGAAATGCATGTCCTACAATCACAAGATTTACATATGTTACACATGTTGGGAAACACATGAAAACAATGGCCAGATTTACACACCTGTGAAATACATGTAAATGCAGAGCTGAATGTTCGTTTATTCTAACACCCCTTCAAACGTATATTTCCTGACGTTAGTAAATGTGGGTAATGCAGTCATTTTGTGTGGTGTATAATGAAAAGTTTAGATAGTGAGTGAGTGAGTTACGTGTGGAAGGAAATGTTAGGTCTCAGATTGCCACCGTCATGTTGAAACTACCCCTTCTGGTATGACGGTGACTCATTTTTTAGGCTGTTCTGCTATTGGAACCTTGATCTAAGTCATCTGAGATTCTACTTATCAAATTGTATTGCCTGGCCTGAGACGATGTGACCTTCCGTGTCTGTGACAAATACGTTTCCTTGTCTATTTATATGGGCTTACCTGGACGTATTCAGCTTACGCAGCTTACTATATTGCCACATTAGTTGGTCAAACCTTGGAAGTCAAAATGGCAGCGCAAATGAAAGCAAGTTACAGCTATATTTAATACTGAATGCCGTTAAGGTTTTGTCCCTGGCAGGTGGGAATATAAAATTGTAACATACTACGCCCCATAGGTTGTAACAGGAACCAGTGATGAGAATGATATGAACTGGACACTGAAGATCATTGATGACAACCGGGTTCCCGTTGTAAGTGCTTGTTTGTGGCTGTCGCTGAATAAGATAGGATAAGATAACATAAAATGAAATAAGATCATTCTTTATTATGAGGGTAAAGGGATTAAGACATTGTTTTGCTCTCTTAGATTTAACAATGGGGATAAGATATCTACAACCAGAGGGTAAAAGCTTGTAACAAGAGGTCCAAACATAAGATGGGCCATTTAAGATTCTGGACGTAAGATTAAAAACAGTTGAAATGTATAGCGTTTCTAAAATTCCAACATCACGAAAAAACTACTTTCCCTAAGCGAGTGTAATATGTCGCAGGGTGTGGAGTCAGACCACAGATGATAGATATCCTTACCTTGGCAGCTTGCTGACGGGGTTAACCTGTTTGGTCATGTGAACATGGCGTCCGACTTCGGATCAGGAGGTCCGTGGTTCGAATCCCATCACGGTACTCGAAACCTGTATGGCCGCTACGCAGTACTCCTCCAATGCGTCGGCAACTTTTGAACATTCAGTGACATTTATAGTTCATTTACGTGCTTTGCTGAAACCAAAACCAATACATTAATGCTTTGTACAAGTGCTGATATTCTGCTGAGTGGTGGATACAAAGCCTTTTGGTTCTGTCCGTTTTACATTCGGCAAATGAGATACGATCATAATGCAGAAAATTAACAACAAGAGCTAAACCTTACAGAAGTGCATAGATTTTGACAAAATGATTCGATTTCTAGACATTTTCAGAAAAGGTTTAAAAAGGTTAATAAAATGACGGTACGAAAACAGAAAATACCGAATTTTTTCATTCCATTACGGTATACCGAACTGAGGGGAAATACCGCGGTATACCGTTTTACCTTTAATTCTGCTGCTTATAAGTAAACAAAATATTCAATAAATATATACATTGTGCATTACAGTGGGCGAGGGTTTGATGTCTCGGCGCCAACATTTCTTTTTTAGTTCACTCAGCAGAATTGCTACTTGCTACTGAGCTTATGATGAAACTCGAGGACTGAGTCCACCAGCGAAACATCGGCCACGTTCAAGTAAATATATTCTGAGACATGGAAGTATGCTGGGTCCTGTTGCAGTGTGATACATCAGCAGGAGATGGCGAGAATCAGAATCGTGTACCAGCAATAGGTCGGTCACCTCTACACCGGCCTCTGTCTATGGTACTATTAATTTCTCCTTCTCCTTGTCGTGTCACAAACTTATTCTCATTCATCAAAACAAAATTTCCACGACGCCACAAGTGAGTCTTACACCGGAACTATGTGATTAATATGTCACTTTGGCGGGTTTTATGATACTCGCCTCACGCGAGAAAGTAATTGTGCCAATAAAACTACAAATTTACTTCCAAGATATACAAATTTGTCAGTTTCAGCTGAATATTTCATTTCCACCACAGACACGTATTTCAAAGTCTAAGACTATTTCCTTGATATTCATGACGATATTCTCTAAATGGTACGGCATTAGGCATATCTTTTAAGATAATCCTGTAACATCAAAACGCATATCCCTGACCTTTTGACCTCAATATATCACTGGCTTACATTAGAACATATATCGACGACAACAGCGCTACTAAGCAGCGCACATACCCAACCCTGCCAGTGATTAAAGAAATTATATAACAGCCTACAAGTCTCACTGGCACGATATCCGCTCGTTAACATTTAACCATCGTTCCTCAATGGCGGACAAACACCATCCCACGTGATCACCACGCTGCCGAGAGGTTCTCGTTGTTACCAGTTCTTTGCGAGGTGTCATGTTTCACAAGTGGTTCTCATGTTGGGGTGCAGGTTCTTTGATACCCATATGTTGTACCCGCGGGAAGGGAGGCTACTTGAAATCCAAATATTGCCCACCTTCAGGGTGCATCTGATCGCTGTCTATTCAAGCAAGATGACCGTTTTGATTCATACGTTTTGTTATGACCAGAAAACAATACGCTGAATGACATTTGACTCATGGTGGTTCCTATGATTTACGGTAAGCTCTAAAATGCGGTAAGACTGCATTGTTTCCAGCTCAGTGAAAGGTTTCAAGAAAGGGCGCCTAGATTCAGAGTAAAGAGCTGATGCTGTAACAAAGGAATTTCTCCGCACAAGAAACCCCTGATTTGTAGTTGTTTTTAGGAAGACGTATGGCAAAATCGAAATTCCTAAGTTGCAAACAAACTTTGTTTGTTTCGACCATTATACACATGAAGCGAAATAGAAACCCATCTGTTGAAATGTACCCACTCCTCCGGTACTCTATTGTCGACGTGAGATTCGTAATGCATATCACTGGCCAATGAAACAGTTCTCCCCAAATCATATTTAGAAGCACACCTTCAGTGAATATCTCCCGCACGACGTAATACGACTGTTCAGAGCGGTGTTAAACCCAACTCACTCACTCACTCAACCTGCCCCAATTCCAGTCATGCCCACATACACCACTAAACCCATGTTACCACGCTTTACAATTATTCTTTAAATAGGAAATTCCTAAGAGAGAGCAAAGTGTTAATTGGTGTTGTGGTTTACATCTGACCATGGATGGCTCTGTAGTACGTGCTACCTACACATCCGATGGGAGGGTGATGGAAGGTCACATCATAACGGTGCATCTATACAACAAGGCCAACCCCGAACGTTCAATTAAAAGCTATGTAGTTGCAACTCTGCATTTCAAGTTATCTTGTTTTATGCGCCATGGAATCTTGGTCATTTAAAAGTTTGAACCTATCTGAGATGTTCCGCCTGTGCACATACGGGATGAACATTACATAGAAGGCTTACAGTCTATACACAGCTCTCTATTAGATTATGCTGCCGATAGTAATTACATTCACACCACTCTCTTACATGCACACCACTAGTAGTTATAATTGTGTTGATAGCTAGTCCCCACAGAGTTGAGTAGAAAGCCATGTCGCCAGGCATTTGACTGACTTCGAGGTTGCTTATTAGTAAATGTACGGGAGTGACCTCTGTATCAGCTGTGATTTGGTTGTGTAGGGGTACATTTATCCCATTGTAAGAGAAGTGCCTTCAGTTTGCTGTATCAAAACAAGACCAGGACCGAAACGTCACAACATTAGACAAACTACTTCCCTTCGATTGGTTAAATGGTTACAGGCTAGTGTGAAACGTCAGTGGAATTAAAAGCTAGGTTTTCTATGCGAATTTGTACTAGGTGAAACCAATGACAGCGTTTAAATATCAACACTGTGGCAACAATGATGACCGTATCGTATTGGGTTGGAGACTGTTTTCACCTTTATTCATGTTATAGTCAACTATTATCACCTTTATTCATGTTATAGTCAACTATTATCACCTTTATTCATGTTATAGTCAACTATTATCACCTTTATTCATGTTATAGTCAACTATTATCACCTTTATTCATGTTATAGTCAACTATTATCACCTTTATTCATGTTATAGTTATACTATTATCACCTTTATTCATGTTATAGTCAACTATTATCACCTTTATTCATGTTATAGTCATACTATTATCACCTTTATTCATGTTATAGTTATACTATTATCACCTTTATTCATGTTATAGTTATACTATTATCACCTTTATTCATGTTATAGTTATACTATTATCACCTTTATTCATGTTATAGTTATACTATTATCACCTTTATTCATGTTATAGTTATACTATTATCACCTTTATTCATGTTATAGTCAACTATATTTATCACCTTATATGTTATAGTCAACTATTATCACCTTTATTCATGTTATAGTCAACTATTATCACACCTTTATTCATGTTATAGTTATATTATCACCTTTATTCATGTTATAGTATCACCTTTATTCCTATTATCACTTGCATTTATCACCTTTATTCATGTTATAGTCATACTATTATCACCTTTATTCATGTTATAGTTATACTATTATCACCTTTATTCATGTTATAGTCATACTATTATCACCTTTATTCATGTTATAGTCATACTATTATCACCTATTCATCACTATTTATCACCTTTATTCATGTTATAGTTATACTATTATCACCTTTATTCATGTTATAGTATTATCACCTTTATTCATGTTATAGTTATAGTCATATTATCACCTTTATTCATGTTATAGTCATATTATCTATTCATGTCACCTTTATTCATGTTATAGTCATACTATTATCACCTTTATTCATGTTATAGTCATACTATTATCACCTTTATTCATGTTATAGTCATACTATTATCACCTTTATTCATGTTATAGTCAACTATTATCACCTTTATTCATGTTATAGTCAACTATTATCACCTTTATTCATGTTATAGTCATACTATTATCACCTTTATTCATGTTATAGTCAACTATTATCACCTTTATTCATGTTATAGTCAACTATTATCACCTTTATTCAGGTTATAGTCAACTATTATCACCTTTATTCATGTTATAGTCAACTACTTTCACCATTATTCAGGTTATAGTCATACTATTATCACCCATGCAGACGAATGTTTCTGATATCATCATTTACAACTGTCCCCGTTTGATGATCATAACTTCATGA
Source organism: Haliotis rubra (assembly GCF_003918875.1). NCBI lineage: Eukaryota > Metazoa > Mollusca > Gastropoda > Lepetellida > Haliotidae > Haliotis > Haliotis rubra. Next base: position 1,832,387 of record NW_025767113.1, on the reverse strand, counting down.
TATAAGACACCCACACTAGAGGACACCCTCGATTACCCGCCAAACACATTCTAAAAGACCAAATGGCACTACAGTATATGAATTGATCACTGGCAGCCCACTGTTGTAAGGTGGAGGCCCGGAGAGGACCCGGAAGTATCAATATTATGTCATTCTACTGCCACGTGGTGATTCAGGTTGAAACAATACATTTACCAGAGGTGTGGATGTTAAATAATTCGTTGTGAAATAGCAAACAGCAAAGAAATGTTGTTGCAAAGTAATCACACTGGCAGTACACAATAGAGTGGCAATACAAGTACAATGACAATATAAAATACAATAGCAGCGTATATGGCAACAATGTCCGTGAAAATATAACTCACCTAACAGCAACAGTGCCCCTATATATCTATGAAAAGGCTTCCAGAAATGTCTATGCTACTCTGGATTGTTCCGGTTTCTCTAGACCCTTCCAGATTACTGTGGACTACTGTAGTAATGACCTGACCACGGTCCTCTACTGAGTCGTAACACAGTCAATGTTATACAGTTTCAACACTTCCTAGAACGAACAACATGACCTGACCACGGTCCTCTACGGAGTCGTAACACAGTCAATGTTATACAGTTTCAACACTTCCTAGAACGAACAACATGACCACAAAACGATGCAGGATTAAACCGGACATCGTCTTCATCTAATCCAATAAGAGCGTACCGGTAGTTGATCGCAAGTATTGCACATGTATGCGTGACTGGTTGACTGACCTTTTATAATCGTATATTCTGAGGGTCCATCGAAACAACAAAATGGAAAACGTAAGACATCCTCAGCTTATGTTGTTATGATAAGCGGATGTCCGTCCGACGGAAGGCATTGACTGTGCTGCATGTACATCAAACGTGAGGAACAACAGAAAGGTGAAAACTGAAACAGATGTCGACATGTAGAGTGAGTGAGTGAGTTTAGTTTTACGCCGCTTGTAGCAATATTCAAGCAATATCACGGCGAGTGACACCAGATGGTGCAGCCCTGCACATTGGTGTCACTGAAGTCACTTTAACGTCAAGGCAAGTCCTGGGGAAGATCATTCCATATCCGAGGAAGGGTTTGGTGGAGTTCCTGCAGCGTTGTTGGAAGATTCGGATGACGTCGTAAACGTCGTTCCATTTCATCTCAAACTTGTTCGATGGTGGATCTTGCGGTATTCGTGTAACACATTAGCGTTGTTCTGATTAGGATACTGATGTACAACCCGACCAACTGTTACTCTCGAGACGTGGACGATGTTCTGACGTCAGAACTGGCGTTGAGCTGGACGTCTTGCACGGACGGTGTAGGCACGTAGTCGTCGTCGAACTGTTTTCGCAGATACGCTTCTTTTGCTAGATATGGTATGTGATGTAGGGGTTGCTGTATAGAACATGTGTGTGTTAGGGTAGATAATTAGGTCAGGTAAATGTTATGGTATGGCATGGAATTTGGATTTAGGGCGACTTAAAGGTCTATTTGCGCTTAACACATCAAATGACTTTAAACAAGAACAACGTAATCCAAATGATCTAGTTTACATTGTTAAACTTCAAGTAATTACTATTTCGCTTCTGAAAAGTAAGAACTTGTTCAATAATAATGCAGAAAATAAAACAACGTTAAAATGTTTTAAACGTTAATGCAATTCTATGTATTTTTTAATTTTATATAAATATCAATTTTTCCTGATGCAGACACGAAATCTAATATTACCCACTGAAATAAACCAAAAGTGTAATGAGAGAAAATCATATTTCCGTCTGCAAGAAATTCACTAAGTCTTCTTAAATTTAATCTGATATGATTGTGGCCTGGGCATGCAAATAAGTACTGTTTGACTGTCTCGTGAGTATTTTTATCACAATGAATACATTACAGGTGAAACCTCGGTATCGGTGACCCTGCGGTAAGCATTTAATCCACAGTCCACAGTGGTAATTATGTCTTCCTCACGTTTCTTACGACAAAGGTCAGGTAAAGCAGTAACGTTCAACTGCCGTACCTGAACATCCAATGATTGCATCTGACTGAGGCAGCATGGTGTGTTGACGTGATAGGGTAACCGAAGCCATGAATTGCTGCTGTCCGCTCTGTTTGTCAGATAACAAAGCTGCCTTTAGAATCGCGAAGACAGGGGTTCTTTTGTATTTCGGAATCCTGCAGAGAATTGATTTATGAATGAAGTTAAGTGATGAACATAAATCACATATACGGTTTACATTAGATACTATCAGTTTGTTTTCAACAGGTGCGGCAGATACCGGGTCAGCACAGTTGTGTGGAATGGTTTCAATCCCCCATCTTCACACATGAGGGATTCTTGATAGGCAATCATGGGTTTTTCAGTTGATTTATGTCAATTTTACACGTGATAGCAGTCCTTCCTAACGCAGGATGATTCCTTGGCAAAGACATTTGTTGATCTGTCATTTTTTCACGAGTTACAGTGCTGAAGAATTCTTTGCTGCAGTAAACCTACTTCGTTGTGCACGTTACCATTGTATCACCAACTATCTGTCGAAGAACGTAACTCCTATGTCCCGCGTAAGTTACACCTATTTGCTTTCAACATTCAATAAAATGCATGCAAGCTCATTGATTTCCAATATGACTTCAGGGTAACATTTCAAATCAATTTGACAGAGTGTTAATTTTCGAAATACCTGTTCTTGGTTACAAGCAAGTTGATGCAGACACATTCAATCTCTATCCTGAGTCGGTGTAGTTATTATTACAATGGCATGGCGAACACTTGTTTTCCCTCATGTTCAGTTATCCATTTCTCCACTGAACGCTGTTTTGGCAGGTAATCGAGACTGTTTTTCCCAGGCGTTGACGACATTTGACCTCAACTCAGCAATGTTCTACAGGTGACGACCCACGCAAATACGAAGTATACAATCTAGGTATTTACACCAGGAGCATCGAGCCACGAGGTTGAGATTCGATGACATGTTTCAATCAAGTTGTCAATCCGATCTCATTTGTCGCCCTATTCGACATGGTGGGTTAAGCTGTCTACCATGCAGCTTTACAGGATCCATGAATAACCGACGTCGGTGCATGCTAATTGTAGGTCATCTGTTGATCTTGGTCACGTCAAATGTAAAGTGAATAACATTACTGATGCCAGTCTGAGCTCCAACATTCCTGAGGGTTACATTGTGTGTGATCAAGTGTATATATACAATTCCTTCGATCTGTTATAGAGGAAAGGCGTTAAGCAATCTTCAGTTTAACGGGGATGCACTGGATTTGAATTTACGTTATTGTGAAAATCGAAGAAATGGAAAGTAGCACACCAGATGTAAGTCTTGAATTGTTAGTCCAGACTATGAGACGGTGTTGTTCATCCCATGCAACTGACCTTCACACGTATAGGAGTAAATTATGTTTGGGAATTGTTCAAATCCACTCTGGTGTGTAAATAATACGGTGTCATCAAAGATATGAAAATCATTTAAATGTTTGCTTAAACAAAGCATTTTCGGGCGGTAACGTCCAAGTTGTCACCTCAATGTGGCTGAACTAGCTGCGTCCATGGATCTCTGTCTACCCTTTCTGGTCCTCCGGCTCACGCCTGCTGAAGACTGTAGTCCGTATAACTGCAAGAGAAACTAGGAAAGGACATTCACAGCTGATAATCTCCATCGCCGTTCAGCTTGGCTAACGTTATATCTCAACAGATAACGTATTTCGACACATAATGACATGTATGTATGCGATATATTTTCACTGTGACTGTTTAAATACATTATTTGTGATTTCCAATACTTTCATTGTCCAAAGAGGGGAAGTCTTTTTGTTGATGACTCCGCCGTGCCGACACTGGAACTACTTCAGTCGCGGTGCATCTCCGATATGAACATGGAAACCCTAACCGAAATGTCAGTAGGCGCCGCTGTTCTCCTTCCTTAATCTGCACGAGAAACCTGAAACCCATTGCTTCTTGCTTTCCAAATATGTTGAAGTATGGTGATACATTGTGTGGACATGTTTCTAGCAAATAATCGTCACATAACTTTCCATACTCGTACGAAATCTAAACCATGGTTACCGGCTGTATTCCATCAATGTCGCAAAGTAAACACTCGTCGCAGGTAAACACGCATTTCAATGTCATTTTAATGTCCATCAAACTGTTTACGTAATCTTCACTGGCTTAATTGGATCTTAGAATGAAGGCTGGGCAGACTGTCTACATTGCTAAACAATTACATTATTACTTTCAAAATATGATTACAGCTAATTTAATAATTACAACAGATATTGTAACTAATGATGTTGCTACACTGAGTAGTTTCATCGGTTAATGAATGGATTAGCCTAAGAAACGTCAAACCTGAAATCAAATCAGTTTTGGATGCCATTCCACATGTTTCAAATTATGTTTCTAAACATATCGTCGTCTTCAACTTTGGACCAACACTGATTTATTTCTCTACTGAATTCAGACAATGGTCTGAACTCTTCCAGGTGCATTATATACCCAGATCGGAAACCAGATGGTTCTAGAGAACCTTAGCGACTGTAACGCGGAAATAGCACATGCTGGGGTATAGCTGTTGGTAAGTTGTTGAACGTCGTCCTGCGTGTATATCTGTGCACTGAAACCGATTCAGTTGTTTACATTATTTGAAGTTTACGTTTGCGACATGTACTTTTACCATACATTCACTGAGGACGATATATATGTACACTGGTAGTAAAGCAAAACAATTTTTGTGTCTTTGTTTTCTGTATTGTAATTAAAATCACTGTGGACATAAGGTTCTTGTATTTTATGATGTGTGATGGGATGTTTAAACCGTATAGATCCGGGTTAGAACTGATGCTTGTAGTATGAAGCAACTACCGGCATCCGGTGATGAGACTTATTGACTCGGTTGATGCATGCCAAAGTAACCCATTGACGTAAATCGACGTTCAGTATGTCAATCACTGGATTGTGTGGTTCAAGGTACATTAACTCCAGACAGCCGTCATATACCTGGAACATTGCCGAATGCCAGTTTAAACCACAATTTAACAAACAAATAGCCGCGAGATTGCAGTGTACAAATGTTGATCTAATCACCTATAATTGTGATCTTGACGCTGCGCTTGATGGCCCAACACTTGATATTACCATATGGTGAAATGTATACACCATCTGTGGCACTGACGTTGGATTCTCAGCAATAAGACTTCCTCATGGTACCTTCATCGTTAAGGAACTGCTTCCAGCAGTAATGAGCGATCTAACCATTAAAAACTGAAGCGACGTAACAAAACAGAAACGCCTGGATTCTTCGTCGAGGAATTACAATTCAGAATGATCAACCTTTTCTACACGTGTTTAAAATCATTCCCGCTATTTGTTTACTTTATATTGACTAATTACAAAAACAAAAGTTTATTTTACACACCATAAAGAATTGTGTTACCATGGATTGTATTAACATCCTTTGTGGAGAGGACATTGAATAGGTTGATCTCAATCTACAAAGACTAAACCTGATCCTTCATTCTCTGATTGTAACAGGACTGTGATATTTACCATATGTATTTGAGTGTTTGTGGAGCTACCACATAGATAGACAAGCAAACCGGAAATTCTAACGCCAACCTGTTAACATGTATCCACTTGAAGTTGTATTCCTCCGCCCAGAACGCACATTGTAATGAATAACAAGTTAACAAACGCCCCGACAATATCATATACTAGGGAAATGCCACGAGGCCATGCATTGCCCTCTATCAAACATAGTTGGTATCTTAAGCCAACATATTGGAAGATTATAGACATATGGCTTTCATATTTGTTGATATACCTTCCCAGACAATAAAGTTCAGGAAATGATAGCCCGTCTGAAGAGATACCGCTCCTTAGATTTCTCTACCCTGAGCATTTGCTACGATAAGAACAAGGAATAGAACTTATGTCGCCTTTTCATGACCTTGTAACGTATTTTCTGGACGACGTGGATGGATGTAAGGATTTGTGTTTCTGTGTAGACTGTGTGCATGTAGTTTGGTTTGGAGGCTTGCTGTAAGGTCTGATCTAATGTGCTTCAACTGACGGTGCCTAGTAACGCTCATTTCGCCGTATCGGAAAGCGATCACACGTGGGTTCGATTCCATCCTGAGTAGTATTCTGGTTTGATAGCACCATACCAATACATGGATTTCCAAAGAGAAAAAACGTGATGAGCCTGTCTTACGTGGGGTTTCCTCCCACAGTTAGCTGATACGTGGTGATATGACTGAAATGCTGCAACTTCAGACTAGCCAACACTGGTGTGGTGCTGTATTTGTCCAATACGTTGTCACATTGCCTTCTTCATGCATGGAATCACAATGTCCAGATTTATGAGAACGACCCATTTGTGTCTTATATTTTCTTATGCCAGGTGTTTTGAATAATGTCTAGCTGGACGCACACAACTCCCAGTACATCAGTACCAGGAATGTGTATGTAAACCAATACACTGCCACAAACACACATCACCTTTGGGTAGTTCAAAATACTTAGAAAAGATTCTCTGTGTTTACTCATGCCCGTGGTTCAACGGGACTGGTTTTCATTATGTCTGACTGGATTAACATTACATGATTCAATTATTACGATCTAAAATAAACAAGTCAGATTTTCACATTACCTCCACAATTAGATACACATGTAAAATTATTTAACTCGTGCATACGTACATATTCCATGAGTGATGTCATAGTATGAAAACATCTGTTACCCCCGCAATCCGACTCCACAGCTTATTCCTGAGTTCTTCACGTACACCCACCTACAGATGAGGGATTTCCTCACATTCACTGACTAAATATAGGTTAGTCCTACTTGGTCAACGTACACCATCAAAAGCCCAAAGTAGTTGTCTATTCCCTGCACTAAAAGAGATAACTGCAATAACAACACCAAAGAATACAGGTATCAAACAATAATGATAACAATAATCCACAATAAATTACTGATTTACTTTGATCGACATGCGAGAGAGCGTTCTCCATCAGGTTCCTCTGCCACATCTGTTTGACTTTGTGTGTGTCAAGATTATTACACTAACGACATAGAGAGACAAGCTTGAACAAGCACTTGACCTTGGCACAACACCGAGGAAAAGCACTGATGCTCATTCAAGTAGGTATGGATTTTATCTCATTACTTAAATATATCAACTAAGAAATTTGAACTTTGTCTATCAAACGTGGAGATCCCATATTGTAGACTCGTTATATATTTCATACGTGGGATTTCTAAATAGGATCCCCGCGAAGACGTGATTGATAGCGGCCTCTGGAGCTTTAGAGGTATGAGCAAAACTGACTTATCAGATAAATATTTCTGGAACAGGTGTGGCCTGCAATTTTATGCTTCATTTGGAAAATACCAACAACTAAGAGATAAGCCTTGGTGGCTAAATACATCAATATTTCAGTAATTGATAATTTCACGCACAATGCTATCAACAAGCCTATAGTTTGAAAACAGAACACAATGTATATTTGACTCCATATCCAGTCCTCACCCGAACGTTATCAGTTGGCCATGTTTGCCGTTGTATCCCGTTCTGTTACGACATGAGACAGGGTTGAAGCAGCTGATGAGTGGGTCAGTGAGTGATCTGGCCTTCACACCCCTGGGAACAGTATTCCAGGTATATCATTGATCATCAGTGTAACATAGGAACATCCTCATAAGCTTTTAAAGTCTCAGACGTTTAATACTTAGGTGAAACCTGACACAAAGTTCCTGGCAAACCTAGGCACATAATGGGGACGAACCGGGATTCGAACCAATAATCCTGTTTCCGGCGTGGTCAAGGGACGGAATTCTGCAGGAGGCCACCGTTTTGCCTGCATCTCACTGACAAGAGAGTACAATCTGGTACTGAAGTACCGCGTGAATGCATATAGCCCCAAAATACCCTCCTGAAATTAAATTTAAAGTCTCAAGTAGTACGACAAGAGAACGTGATTGTGAAACAAAACCATGAATCAAATACACTGAATGTTTACCGATAGCACAACCACCAGCAGAAGATGATTGCGGTGTCTGACATGTTCCATCAGGCCATGGCCACGCATGAGATGTTCCGAAGAGACTGCTTAAGTGTTTTGTTGACTACATTAATATATTAAACGTATTATGCTAACATTTTTAGAATGAAGGTTGCGTTCGACCATTGCTTTTCACACCCAATATTGTAGCATAATCTGACACATCATAACGGAGCAGGTTCCGTGGTCACTGATTGGAAATTATAGACAATATACTTTTATATTTATAGGTTTCATACATTGTGCCTTAGAAACTGAAGGTCAGGAGAAATACCCGTCCACGAGCTGCTCACACATATATATCGTAATGCATCACGAGCTGCTCACACATATATATTGTAATGCATCACATCTGGTTTTAACAGGACCACGTGTCACATCTCAAGGTCAATACAATTGGTGATCGGCACTGCGATCTATCATGGTCTAATAGTGCAATTAGTTTTAACCTTCCACACTGGTTTTAATTCTAATTGGATATTCACGTGTCCTTCGATGACAGGTTTTATAATATACACATATTCCATTTCAATGCTGTTCTCGTGATATGGCTGCCGATGTGACGTTAACTATTAACTCAAACCATTGGCACTCTGTCAGTTGGTTAAAGGCACGTGGCGTCTGGGTGACATGCTTGTGCGTTCCAAATAATTTTCTGTCAGCTGGAGTTTCTGTCGTTTACTCCTTTATGACGTCACATGTCAACTGATTGTAAATTCCACGATGCAGAGCGTAACATTTCATTCAATCGAAAACATGTTTGATATTTGTGTTCCGTTACTGTTTAAAGTTGGAACTATTTTCTATGAGAACATTGTGGGAAGTCGATTGGTTCAGCACAGCTTTCAAATACTTAGATTGACAAGTAAGATCGCACAAAAGAGCTTGAACTATGCCAAGAAGAATATGTGACGGTGGTTGGCAAGTACAGTGTGTATCTCACCATGCCGATTGAGAGGATTGAGGTGCTTTTAAAATGTTTAGTTCCGTCATAAATGCTTTGATAATTCCTTTCGAGCACACATCCACTCGAGGGGAAGGCGTTGCTTTTAAAATGTTTAGTTTTTTCAAAACTTCTTTGTTAATTCCTTTCAGATATCATTTCCAAACACAAAGTGTCCTGCTCTATACCACAGATTGCCCCTTGTCGCCAGTTAGACCCTCCACCCTTTCAGACAACGTGAACACAGTAAACGTTGCAGTTCAAATCCCAGTTCATTTTAATCAGGTGCAAATAATCAGTTGTCCCTTTACCAAACATTAGCCCCCTTATGGTAATGAACACCAAAAAGCTAAAAAGAAGCCTTCATATGGTTCTGGTCGTAATGTTATTCGTATTCACAAACATTGAACATCTATATATTTGGATTATAAACTAATAGGTTAGACTTTCTATTCAAATGTGGTCATTTGAAAACAAAATTATCAAAATGTGTCAAAAAGGACGTCTGGAATGCTGACAACGACGTAAGACACTGATTGAGATTACATACTGCATTAAGAACTGTAACCCTCTCCAGCGTTAGTAACAAAACCGGCCCCATGACAAGGGTGCCTGGAACCAGGCCTCACAACGTTCCCAAAACCTGGAAATATTCAAAACACTGACCCGACTGTGAAGTGAGTAGACATATATCTTGTTCTGACAGCAGATATCTTGCAGATGAAGAGGTCCATACTCCATTTGTATAATATTTGTTTTATTTTTGTTTTCATTCCGGTTTGATAGATGTCATGGATACAGTTTGTGTAACACCCTTTAGAATCGATGTTGAACGCCTCGTTTTCGTCGACGGTCTAATCTAAACATGTTCGCGTGGGTTTTAAGATTATCAAGCTATCATAATCAAAGTTTTTCTTTATAGATAAGTTGAAATCATTTCATTTACCATCTATTTCGTTGCATTTCTCAGAAGTCCTGCAATATGGGCCAGGAACATCACCAGCACCCAAAGATGTCCGTCCGTTGTGACTGCCTTCAATCATGACAACTTACCATTAGCTCATACATATTTGTTAGAGATATGAAAAGGTGACACGCCTGGAAATTGTGTTTCATCTACATCATGTATAACTAGTTCATTCAAATGTGCAGAAAGAGTCACTTTTTTTCATTTTCTTGAATGAGAATTAAGACATCCACAGATTGCTGAGAAACGTACAAAAGTCTCTGCTCGCGAAATGTTATGAAAGAAGAGATTCTTTTCCAAAGATAAGTTTCTCTAACTTCTTTGTCTTACAGACTCTTGAACGTTTTATCAAAGAGCTGAGCCACTTTCATTGATGTTGATCCTGAACTCGTCTTTTTTAAGCCATCTTTGCATTGAACATTATATTTCCTTTTGTGTTTACAGCAAACCCTCACAATTCGCCCAGTCTTTCGGGCTGATATATGCTGCCCAAGCACTGAGAGTGTTAGTTCAATTATTTTCAATCCCAGTCACATTCTATCAGTATTGCGATGTCTTTGTTTATGTCCCTAATAAACCACCAGCTGACAAATTTATCGAATACAAATGCAATTCTGCAAGTTGTATGAATGTCGGGTGGTAATAGTGAGGTAGGACATGCTTGTCATTTACACCTAAACCCTGGTGTCAGCACGAATGTTCAGTGAACCACTGGTGTGTTTAACATCACTACCTGGCCTTTGACGCCCAGTGGAATCGGTCTCTGCAGATAATCCAGTCTGATTATTCCCTGGCTTTGATGTTATGGATTCAGATCAACATCAGAAGTGACAGCACACTCTCTAGGTCGTTATCAATTTCCGCCGTGGATATCTACAATGTACATTGGTATTTCCTACCTCATTCTATCAGCACTCAGTGCTCATAAACACATCTGTTAATCTAATATACAGAATTCATCCTCCTTAACTCCCCGTACAGGGAAATATTTCCTGGACTCAACTTTTGCTGTGACCTTTACTGACTGTGCTAGTGACCTTCACAAACGTCAATAAGAGGCTCTGTGCTCACATTTGGTTTCGTTATGTACTGTGTTTTGCGTTAATGGAGTTACACATGTTTAAAACACGATGTGCATACTGTGTAATAGCGTTTAGTTTTTATGCCGGTTTTCAATATTTTCTGCCTCCAAATGAAAACTTTGAATTGCAAAGTAACTCAAAATCGGGAATAGTCTAGTATATGTCAATGCATGATATGGCAATGAATACCCTCTACCCAACAATATCTGGGTCAACAGTATCAAAAAGAAACTATCATGTTGTTATAATTATATGTAGACGAACACATCTTTTTAACCTGTTAAACTGCATTCAGAAATGTCACTTGGACATGATTTAATTGTCACAAAATACAACCTCTAGCAACGCTTGAATGCATTTGGATACAGGTGCAAAAACATAAGTGGTGAAAATAGGGCTGTGGGAACGATCTGACATCATTCGTCTCTGAAAACACTGATTATCTTCGAACTATCGAGCAGAAACGTGAAGAATGAGCGTGTTTTCGTATAGGAGACGTATTAAAATGCCTCTCACATAGCCTGCACACAGTGGGTACACAGTGGGGACTGAGTCTACAAGTTACCAACGGGAAAAGGAGAAAGACTGATCATTCTCCATGCCGGCTGTGACCTCGTCTTTCGGGCCAAGGACAAGGACAATGGGGACTGCCACACAGAATTGAACGTCAGGGTATTTCTGGAGTTGGTGAAAAATAGAATGGTCCCTGCATTTCCTGCCAGATTCCTTACCATGGACAATACACCATATCACAGCGTGCAGGATACAGAGAGCAAGACCATTTGACATGGTGACGTGGCTGCAAAGGACAAATGTGACCTTTTCTTACAGGGCTGCTAAACCACACATCTGTGAAAACATCAAATCTAACAAACCTGAGCTCGTGTATATAACTGACAATTACATCAAATGTCAAGGTCACACCATCTTAATTACGACTTCCCCCAAACCACCGCCATGGGGGTTTCTAAACGTACCTTTTCTAATGATGGGTATAAAAATAACAAACATCAGATGTTGTTGGGTACAGGGTATTCACTGCGACATACCGTACTAACATTAACTAGACTATTACCGATTCCATCGTTCCCATTTGGAAACAGACGGACTTTAACTACCTAAACGTAAAAGGAGCTCTATTGACGTCAGTTCTAATAAGTAAATACTTCCACAAATACAACTCCACAAACTGCTTGTCCATCGTTTGACAGAGATGCATTAACAGAGGACAATTCGTGGACGTGACCTACTGTTTCCACTTCATGGACACATGAGTGCAAAAACAACCGAGCGTTTACTCGGTAAATGATTCATATGAGTTTTCTTTACGTAGAGGTACGTCTATGAAAAACATTAACTGTTTTATTTGCACACAACGGGGGAAATTAATTTTGGATTGCACATGCCTTCTCATTTTAGAAGGACCTTTGATGTAGCACATGCAAGGTTTAAACTACACATGTTCACTGCTTCTTAAAGATTCCAACATCGCTTCTTTCTTGGCATAGAAAGGTGACGGTGTGTCTATATGGTGAATGCACCTACGTGACTTTGCAAGAACCAACTCGGTAACGTTGGATTATGTCAGTTAATCCTTTACATGCACCTAATTAAATGTTAATGTAAACTGTGGAGAGGAACATTCGTTAAATGGGTTGATAAAACACTGTAAAGCTGAACACTGCCTCCGCATTGAGACTGAACACGTGTGCAGGTAGAATAACTCAATGTTTGCTGGTTGATTTCGCCGCACTCAGCCCTTTACCAGCTGCATGACAGCTGGACCAGTCAAGTCAATGATATATGCAATGGGATACGAGTAGATTCATTCACCAAAGTCAGAGAACCTGACCACCCGATATTTTGGTTCCAATTGCTATACATGGTTCAGTGATACATGGTGGCCATGCCGTCTTTAGCTCCGCAATTTTCTGTGCACAGTTGCGTCCCTTGTGAAGCCGGAAATCAATGTTTGTGGGTTCGTGCTGAGTATGTGTCCTGGACTGAGTGACCCATACCCTTGCTCATTGGTTTCTTGACAGTGATACACGTCTGAAACCAAGGACTACTCTCTTGACTGTGTCTATCCGCTCATCGCATACTCTACACAGACCACATTATTGTTGGGGATACAAGAGGCGGAAATGGGGAGGTGTTGTTGGTCGATGAGAATCGCTGTCGAACATAAACATATCGCACCAAACATTACTTAACTCATTCGATACATCTGATGCAGTATGCATGGAATATCGCACGTGCACATACATTGCTAGTGGCGTTTTCTAACACCTAATTAACATGCTGATAAGTTTTTATTACAGCTGGTTCTTCGCATTTGTGTTCATCCATGTAAATTCCCCAAAGTTCGTGTCATGTGCATAGTTTCACATTCACTAGGCGCACTTGAACATTCCAATGTATTCACTGCTCGTCATGTGCCGCAGTAATATCGCTGTTTGATACATGGACAAATAAATGTCATAAGTCCTTGAGTTTACGATCTGCTTAAGTTCTCGCGGACAGACAAGACATAGAAATGTATTTCTGCGAGTTTCGAAAGTATATTTGTCGCGAGTACTATCTAATCACATTCAGTTTCAGCAACACTGTGTCAGGGATGTCTACGGTGACTGGTACAATGTTTACGGGAAAAAGGTAGACTCCGTGATGTTACCAGTTCATGTTCGAGACGTCGAGGCGTAATATGGTCACAGCAACAATGATAGTTAAACAATTTAACAATGTAGCCATTTATATATGCAGTAGCGGGACATTGGCGACGTGTTGTTGTAGCCACCTTGTCAAGCACCTGCTCATGGTCATGGTTCATCCCACTACTTCACACCTATTTAACCTTTTATACCAGATGGAATCATGTTTAAGAGGATAATCTGGACTTGGTCGTTCGTATTATTATTTGCTCGTTCCTCTTCAAACGAAATCATATATGCTTGTATCCATCAATTATTGTGCAATTTCTCTCCGCCTTACCTCAAGAGATGTATGGTAAAGTGAACATCTTGCTTTAAGTTTCAACAACACAGTATTATCAGCGTCATGATGGCTTGGTTCGATCATTATATTATCGTCTTCGCCATGCTTCTGGTATTGTTTCGGAGGTCCGTCCATGGTACGACCCAGTGTGTATAGAGGGCGTCCTGGAGACTATGACATTCTTGTGAATAATCCTGTTTACAGCCTCAGACGAAACCGTGCCGTCAAACAAATAATTTATTTTATATTGAATGGCAATATTCGGGGACAACACGACCAATATGCGAAATTTTACACTTGCTCCAACTGTCATATTGTCAGACTCCATTGTTCTTGGCGTCGTCGATTTTGGTACCTTACATTCTTTGGATTGGGATTGAGACATAACGACTCTGGGTTTTGCAGAAGGTTTGCCCAGCGCTTCCTGGACTCCGGGTTAATGGAGCAAGGGCCCTGAGCTGTAGAAGCGCCTAAGCAGTCTCACTGTACCAGGATCACCCGAACCCTCTATGTTCAACTATTTTTTTGTTTTTTTAACTTTATTTCTTTTTGATCTGGGTACAGCATTTCATACACGTTTAACAGGTCGGCATATTAGTAGTATATAAAGCAAGTCAAATTACACTCGTCTGTCATTATCTATATAAATGAAACAAAAGTTTCCTATTTGCAGTTAGAGTATGCATTAAATATGTGCAATTGGTAATTGTAATTCAATATTGGTTTCAGACCAGCGAGAGAAGGTACAATGTTTGCTACATTTATAGAATATATGTATTCTTTAGTTAACATGAAATATGAAATTCCGTACATCATTTCTTCTCTCTTTGAATCCGAGAATAATGGTTTCTACGCTTAATTTCAAATGGGTGTCTGTTTCATGGTCAATCCATTCATATTCAACTATTTTAATCTGTAGGGAATAATAGTGATACTAACCCGAAGCTGGTTCATAACTAGGTTATATACTGAAAAGAATAACTATTCAGTCAACTCTGCAGCCAGTCAGTACACAAACCATCACTTTGTTGTTTAACGCCGCGCTCAGCAATATTCCATGTATTCTAAAGGGCGGGAAACACAAACAAACCAAACTGGAGGTGAGACTAACAGAGCTTGTCCTCCTTGAACGCACTAACTTCCGCTCACGCCTTGTGGATAACAATGGCCAGGAGTGCATTGAAGCAATATCAAACCAGTGTATGCAAATATGTGCGACCAGCTCCGGAGCTAATGTTGTATAAGTACCGTTCCTATTAATCTGAAACAAGTTCCTGATGACGTGGGCTCATACAATGAAGTACCCGAGATTGGCATACTGAAGATGCCGAACCCTCTTCTACCAATAATCTTCTCTGATGATCTGACGTAAATTTTGTTCATGTCATCTTATAATCCAATCTGTTACTTACCGATTTAGAAACGGAGACTAACTAAACAATTTGACTAATCTTTCCCCAGAATCAAAATGATAAATTAATAACTGACATGATTCCTGTATTTCTCAATGAGGAATGCTCTTTGCATGACATTAAGTGTTGCGGGTTTACTGCTGGAGGAAGTTCAGACGGTTTCCAAATACATAAAAAAAGTAGTAACTAAATTATCACAAAATACAACAACAAAAAATAACTAACAATGAAAGACATATCCTGGATGGAACTTGGCTTGAAATTACGTACCTCGGGGCAATCAATGACAAAACGAGAAAAATAAATTTGAAAAAAAATTGAAACAAACAAAAAACAATAAAAGAACATTTCTAAATCAAATTCTTGATTCCTTGAAGGCAAAGTTAAAAGATTTGAACAGAAAGGCGGAATAGGGAAGTAGGTGCCACAAGAAATTAATTTCATCTTCCCAAAAACTATTAAATTTTAAAGCAAAACAGTTTTACAGAAAAATAGCTGCAACCAATGGTTCTGATGAGAAAAGACCCACCATCTTTTCGAGTGTAAGGATTTGGAAACAGTAGTGGGCTACACCCGGCATCTGCAACCTCGACAAACCAATAGTAGAGGATTATAATAATCATTAGCAATAGCCGCCGTTGTTGTGTTTAATTCCACCTGATTGCTTGAAAAGAGCAATCAGAAAGGCCAAATCGTATTCAGCTCCAGGGCTCTGATGGTATTAGAAAGCAGTATTAGTAACTTCTCCCTTGTGTCCTAACACCATCAGTGAACGGTTACACTTGTCTCATGGATACAGGGGACGTGCCACATTGGCTGTGCGAAGGTCAACGAAATCTCCCATAGAAAAGGGACTTGACGTGTCCTAAAAACTTTCCTCCCTGCTGCATGTGTAAGGAGAATCCTCCATGTGCCTTTGACGTGATGATGAAGAAGCTGGAATCTCGTTTGTTTCCACAAATAATATATTTCAATATGGTGTTATTTGTACTGTATTGTGTATGCTTCACATAATTCATAAAACAGTAATGAAATTTAATAGATACTGGAAACACTGACATAGGAGATCGTAGTGTTGCTCTGGTTGATCTCTGAATGCCTACACAGGAATTTCTGAATGCATTTTAATATCATTCATTATTGCAGGTGAGACAACATAATGTTCTACTTCCTCCATTGGCTATGTTCTTTCATCAGTATTTTTTTATAAATTGTGAAATGTTTACCTAATAAAACTGACGCATTTTCATCTGTGCATGGCTCTTCTTTCGACGCTCTGGGGAGTACGGAAAGAAGATCAGACCCCAAGACACTTCACTTCTTCCCACGCAGGGCAATTAACCGTCCATTGCTTACACACAATGTTTTAGTTAGGTTAGACTAACAACTAGTCTCTGAAATGAACATATTTTACTGAAAAAAAATTCATAGTAAAACAAAATAAAATATAATGAAAAGGAGCCCTGAGACTTTCCTCATTTTGACTGAAGCTGAGGAAATCTAGACTTGCCACATTTTCTAGACTTGCGTGGGCTTTCTTGGATATATTTGCTTCAGGGTCTGTACGACAGACTATACTTAGGTGAGCAAGCTGACTTTTGATAACATCTTGAAATAATAACAAAATATTCGAAATTCACTTTCTTTTGCAGGATTGAAAAGAGAAATGGTGTTTTAGTGCTAAATATTCTATTCACGGTGTTTATCATTCACAAAGGGGAGGTCACCCTAAACCATATTTCTTCCATATAAAACTTGTATACACATATGTATACAACTGGTATCCTTTGCCATTTTTCATCAGGACTTTATTGTCATGGTGCTAGTTGAAGGTCCCAAACATTCAATCAAATTAGATCCTTTGAACTTACATTTTGCTAGAAGGAAATGTACATTTAAAACGGTTTATCATGAAAGTGATTTTAAACAAGCAGTCATGCCGTGGCGAGATCATATTTATGATTATATATTTATTATATAACGTCAGCCTTGTAACAGATGATAACGTTTGATCGAAGATGTAAGAAAGCATTCATACAACGGCTGCAAGACCCAACCAAGTCCTACTGGTTTCATGGCCATATGAAAGGTACTGATATGATACTACCCCTTTCCAGGTAAAAATGATGTTGCTGAAGATTTTTTGTCTTGAAATTGCATTACTTATACGGATAGTGTAATTGCCATATGTACGTGTTGGATTTCCTGATAACTTGGCTATCATAATAAAAGTGTCGCCTTTTATTGCATGTTAAAAACTTAAGGTTGCATTTCAGTGCCACCTCTCATCTAGTCATCATAACGAGGCCATGAAACTGCCATGAATCTACGTTGTACGATTCAGTTACTTAGTACACGAGTGCTACTGTCTGCACAAGCTGTATGTGTTATAATCTACGTGATATGTACAGCGATGGAATTGTAAAACTCCGTTATCATAATTCTTTTCTTTTTCTGAGTCGTGGACATCTAAACTCTGTCGATAGCGTTTCCGACCTCATTACTCAGTGTCCACAGCTGCCGTCAGCTACAGATTCCACACACTACTTCAATGGACAGGAAACTAACTCCTGACTCCCTCCCTACAAACAGGGGGTGACGGAAAGGTTCTTTGAGACCAGATTGATGATTATGGTTGTCAATTATTTTCCAACTTAACCTTCTCAGCCGGGTTTCACACTCTTCTTCCATCGACGATGAAGTGCCTTGAACACAGTGGTGAAGAAAACCTCTACCTGTCGACGTAAAATGACTTCCACATAAAATATGACACCATCCACACCTAGGAAATGGTTTCCAGACTTCACGTTTGGGAAGAGGTGGAAATCTGATCTTTGAACTGTACGTTGTCCTTTAAGGAGTTTCCATGACTTTTAGCTTTGATGTTACTGGTATTGGACGATAATGGGTTCCATTTTGTGATGTAGTCCCGCAACATGATTACTTAGGAAAACTGGCAACAAAAGTCTCACCTTGCCAAGTACCTTTCAGCATCGTGTATGAGCGGACAACAAATGCACATATCTTGGAGTGCCAGGAACCTTTCTTGTTGGTTGTGTAGAGGATGCGGTTGCTGTGGAACACGACGATCCATGGCGGTGACCATGTCTGGGGAGTGTGCACGCCACTGCAACACGTTGATGCAGTTGGCTGTCGTAGAAAACGTAACACTGAGACCTCAAGGTTCCGCTAACGATGACCACTGCCCACAGTCCTCCCCAATACCATAACACCCCCTCCATGACACATGATACACCGTTCGTTCTCTCCCTCTGTGGTAATCACGCTGTCTGATCAGACGGAAGTGGCTTTCACTAGTGAAAACAATCCTCTGCCAGTCACGTCGCTTCCAACGACGTACGGTCTGGGCCCATCTCAATCTCTGACGACGATGCTGTCAATGTCTGCCCTATATAAGATCTGTAAGCAACAATTCCTGTGTTGGCTGACCAATGTCTGGCGACCAACCATATGTCCCAAGGCACCCGTCGCTGATGAATTCACTGTCAGGAATCGATTCTAACGATGCAAATAACGTATGTCCCGGTTTTCATTTTAGGTATTTACTCAGGGTATGTGTGGTGTCTGCCCGGTCCGTCTGTAACGTTGTATCAGGTTAAATACAACAACACGGGGACAACCAAACGTTTAATCAATGTGGGCCTGGGTGTCTCCCACCTGTAGTACACCACCTGCCAGTCGTGGCATGTAACGATGTCTATCAGTGAGAGTATCTCACATGCCGTGCGTATAAACCTTGATTTCGAGTATATTTGCTGCTGTTCAAGCTGAACGTGCTTTCACATTTTCTACAAAACCCTCAACAGTAAAACACATGGCGTTGGTATGTATGACGTTCTGCAGAGCACTGATGTCCTTGGACAATGTGTTTTGTGTTGACTCAGTTTTTTTAACTTGTGCTCTAAAGTGTTTATAATGTCTTTTTTAAAGTGTTAGAGATTCCTTAAAGCTTCTGCTACTTTTATTGCTAAGAATTCTCGTTGTTAACTTCCATATTCAAACGAAATCTTGAGTCGATGGTAAAATGAACATATTAATAATGTTCTGATTGAATAATGATGGTCACTTCATATGTAGTCACCACTGGGCGAACATGTAACCAATCAACATATTAGTCTGTCTGTATCTCTGTCTGCCTGTCTGTCTGTATGTCACAAATTTGTAAACGTTGTATAAACTGTAGTCTGCAGGGCATCCTTGCTGTAACGTATGGCCAGAGTGGTTTGTAGGTCATGTTGCTGTTTCGTCACTGTAACATTATCTAACTTGAATACCGAGAAAAGCTGAAAGTACATTAATATATTTCATTTGGGTATATGGACTTTGTATAGAAAGTCTTCATGCCACCATCTGATTGTTGTATGGGGATAGGACCCATTAAGACCCGGGTTAGAATTGGTCCTCAGCAGCCCATGCTCATCGCCTGGCGCCACTAACGGGCAACTGTGTAGATGATGTCACTGGGTTGTCTTGTCCAGTATTTACAGATTGCCATCAATCGCTGGAACAATGCTGAGTGTTAAACAACAAACAAAACAAACACCAAGCAGGTTGCTTTGAAGACTAAACGGAGTAAACCCGTGAATGAGTTCGTGAAACGTCAGCCCAATATACACGACGATGGTGATGGCGGAAACAGTAGCAGAGGAGCATCATGGTGATTGACATTTTCAATCTTGCCTTGTTCACACTCGAAATAATCTTGACAGATAGCCACAGGTGTTCCACCACAGTAACATCATGTTATACCGTATTGTTTTACACACTACATGTACAGGATATGTTGTGTCATTATGTTTTCATAAATAGCTTCAGCCAATGTTAACTTAATCAGATTCAGTCATCTTCGCTGGTGCAAGGTTCATCCCCATATGCCCCAGGGAGCACAGATTAAACATCCCCCTGGGATGGCTCTCCCTATGGGCATAGCACTCTGCTTTTAGTAGATATTTCTTATGGTTATGGAAATGTGTTTTTATCGATTTGATTAACACTCGTAAAATATATATCACAGGGTCCTTTTATATTGCTTTTTGAATTACTCGAAATTCGATACATTTGAATGGTTTAATGTCATTGTAATATAATGAAAGTTTTACATTTCCGAATCATACTGCCGACAACAATGCTCTGCTCTCTGGGTCACTGAATCAATCTATCATAGTGGGATTGAAATGGCGCTGTCTGGGTTTTGTAAAACCATTTCAGTGTATGCGTGGTAACTGCAATGAAACGAAATCCCAAGAGAAACGAAAGGGAAATCTACGTCTCAAGCAGAAGGTAAAAACGCCAATGTATGGTTAATACGATGCATCAATATGCATCCAGGTAAATCAAGCAGGATCAAGTATACGTCCTACAGGAAGTCTCTGAATACATTCTACCTATGATCTTAATTCTCTTACATCCTGCCAACTTTGTGATATTTCCCATATGAGTGCGAGTGCCTGTGTAGATCCATAATGGAACTACAAGCAGACAGGCTATCCTGACATGTACGGTGACCTGACCCCCTCTGGAGACGGTGTTCATTTAGTCAGTCTGTGCATGGCAATGGCTGAAGTGACCATGACACACACGACCGTATGCCATGCCAAGGATATTCCACCGGGTCACGTAATATCCAATCTGAAAATGTAGATGGTGATCCTTAGCAAACATATTGGATATCACAGACAATATAGGTCTCCTATTTGTTGACAGAGCCTTAACCCTCTGCCCAGGTCCCGGGGTCTTTGAGGCCCGGTGGCACTTTCATTGCATCGCCCAAGCTCTATGTTAAATTGTTGCGCCTTGATAACACAATGTGTTCGTCACCTCTGATGTGCTGAACATTGACATATGGTTAAAATAGATATTGGTCATCGCATTAATTATATACAGTCGAAAAGATTTTGTTCACCCATTAACCCGGTACCAGGGCCAAGGAGGCCCGGTCATACTGTTTCTTTCGTGATCATGACATAGAAACTGCCCAAGTGTTCAAGTTACTGTAATATAGTCTATATTATTGACAGTAAGTGACTTAGCGAGGAGCAATTGTTTGAGACCTTTTTGAAAACTTCACGAGTTCCACTCGAAGAAGCAGAGAATGAATTTTGACTCTGAAGATAGTGGCTCTGATAATGTTTTTGTGCAATCTGATGTATCTATTTATTGGAAAACAGTCAAGGTGACACCAAGTTGGTTTTGTATCCTTGATGATTTGGCGCAGTCAACACTCTTACCCTTTTTCTTCTACTTTTCTCTGCAATACCTCCATAGTGCTTTCTTGAACCTGTATGGATACGTTTTCAAATTTCAAATACAGAGACTTTTTTTTTTATAAGGAGGGAAAAAAAGGATTAGAGTCTTCTGGGCCTGTGAGGCCCGGACACCGGGGAATGCAACTGAAAAATGGGACCCGGGGTGAGGGTTACACACTGGAGACCATGAGATGAAACACCAGGGCACGAGACACTAGAAGCCAGTAGAAGACACATTGAAGGTCTTTAGATGAGACACTGAAGGCCAGGAGAAGAGACACTGGAGGCTATTAGATGAGACACTGAAGGCCAGGAGAATAGATACTGAAGGCCATTAGAGGAGATACTGAAGACCGGGAGAAGAGACACTGAAGACCATTAGAGGAGACACTGAAGACCATTAGAGGAGACACTGAAGACCATTAGAAGAGACACTGAAGACCATTAGAAGAGACACTGAAGACCGGGAGAAGAGACACTGGAGGCCAAGAGATAAAATACTGGTGAGGGTTAACCACTGGAGACCAGGGGATGAAACACCGATGGCAGGGCACGAGACACTAGAAGCCAGTAGAAGACACATTGAAGGTGTTTAGATGAGACACTGAAGGCCAGGAGAAGAGTCATTGGAGGCCATTAGATGAGACACTAAAGGCCAGGAGAAAAGATACTGAAGGCCATTAGAGGAGATACTGAAGACCGGGAGAATAAACACTGAAGACCATTAGAGGAGATACTGAAGACCGGGAGAAGAGACACTGAAGACCAGGAGAAGAGACACTGGAGGCCAAGAGATGATATACTGAAGACCGGGAGAAGAGACACTGAAGACCATTAGAGGAGACACTGAAGACCGGGAGAAGAGGCACTGAAGACCATTAGATGAGACACTGTAAACCGGGAGAAGAGGCACTGAAGACCATTAGATGAGACACTAAAGACCATTAGATGAGACACGGAAGACCATTAGATTAGACACTGAAGACCATTAGAGGAGACAATGAAGACCGGGAGAAGAGACACTGAAGACCATAAGATAAGACACTGAAGACCGGGAGAAGAGGCACTGAAGACCATTAGATGAGACACTGAAGACCATTAGATGAGACACGGAAGACAATTAGATTAGACACTGAAGACCAGGAGAAGAGGCACTGAAGACCATTAGAGGAGACACTGAAGACCATTAGATGAGACACGGAAGACCATTAGATGAGACACTGAAGGCCGGGAGAAGCGACACGGGAGGCCAGGAGATGGAATACTGAAGGCCATTAAATGAGACACTGAAGGCCATAAGAGGAGACTCTGAAGACCAGGAAACGAGACACTGAAGGCCATTAGTGGAGACACTGAAGGCCACGAGATGAGACACTGAAGGCCACTAGAGGAGATACTCAAGACCGGGAGAAGAGACACTGGAGGCCAAGAGATGAGATACTAAAGACCATTATAGGAGATACTGAAGACGGGGAGAAGAGACACTGAAGACCAGGAGAAGAGACACTGAAGGCCAAGAGATGAGATACTGAAGACCATTAAAGGAGACACTGAAGACCGGGAGAAGAGGCACTGAAGACCATTAGATGAGACACTGAAGACCGGGAGAAGAGGCACTGAAGACCATTAGATGAGACACTGAAGACCATTAGATTAGACACTGAAGACCGGGAGAAGAGGCACTGAAGACCATTAGATTAGACACTGAAGACCGGGAGAAGAGGCACTGAAGACCATTAGATGAGACACTGAAGACCATTCGATGAGACACTGAAGACCAGGAGAAGAGGCACTGAAGACCATTAGATGAGACACTGAAGACCATTAGAGGAGACACTGAAGACCGGGAGAAGAGGCACTGAAGACCATTCGATGAGACACTGAAGGCCGGGAGAAGAGACACGGGAGGCCAGGAGATGAAATACTGAAGGCCATTAAATGAGACACTGAAGGCCATTAGAGGAGACACTGAAAGCCACCAGAAGAGACATTGAAGGCCACCAGAAGAGACACTGAAGGCCACGAGAAGAGACACTGAAGGCCATGAGAAGAGACACTGGAGACCATGAGAAGGGTCATTGAAGGCCACGAGAAGAGACCCTGGAGACCATGAGAAGAGACATTGAAGGCCAAATCAAGGCAACACTATAATCGACTGGTAAACGACTTGGCGAAGAGTACATTGGTGTGATGACAGCCGATTCCTTGTTTATTTCGGTGATGGAGGCTTGAGAGTTTGGAGACTGCGAAATGCGGAAAACATTCGACCAACTGTTGCCTGGTGGAGATTCCGTCATGGTATTGGGGATGGGGGTTGGGGGTGGGAAAGTGTCTCTCATGACTGTAAACTTGACTTGGAAGTGCTTGGTCCAGTTCCTGTTCCGCTTGATAATCATCCTATTGCCATAAGACCTGTATTTATGGATAGCAACGCAAGGCCACATCGTACTCTGCAGTGACAGGTTTCATTCAGAATAATGCAGTGATCACCTTCGGTAGCCCGCCTGAGCCCCAGTGAGCACACTTGGGATATCGGGCGAGGGATAAAATCACGTGTACCACCTGTTCTGTTTAAAGGCTGCGTGAGTTGGAAGCAACGAATGCGACGATACCGGGGGCGCGTAACTTATTCCCAGGAGTTTTGTCTGCACGAAAAGACGTATTCTTCAAATTTCTAAACATCAACCTCTACTTATGTTGGAAATTATTCCCACAGCTCCAGCCTTCGGCGTCTACATTTGACAACCATGCAGTCCATCAGGCTCTTTTCGTGTGCATACATGATCTTGTTCGTGTCCCCTCAGGATATATACTGTAAGTCATTAAAAACGCAATTGGTATTTGTTGTCCTGAAACTTACAAAAGTTCTATTGAAGATTTTTGCCTGCAATACAGAGGATGTACGGATAAAAGGCTGTTATTCTGGCCCATTTCGAGTTCGAGTCCCGGAGCATTCCTCTCACATAACCTTTGATACTTAACACCGAACCTTTGACATTTCTCGTAAACACAACCACATTCATGAAACACGTTGTGCACATGCATTACCTGCACCCAGGCCCTGTAAAAGCACAAGGAATTGTGGAACTCAATCACTTTGAGAAAATGCCACACTTGACACAAGACGAAAGGAATCAGGTTATCGGTTTGGTCAGCCAAGGTGCTTCAGATGTGATGATTACCAGGCACTTTAACGTGCATCCATCCACTGTAGGTCGACTCAGACAACGTTTTCGGGCTACCGGAAGTGTTGCTGATCGTCCGCGACCTGGTGTACCACCTGTGCTAACAGCTCGACAAAACCGCAATATCCGAGTTTCACACTTGCGAAATCGGTTCCAAACAGCTGATGATTAGGCAAGGAGGACAATTGGGACAAGTCAACGTCACTTCAGCGCCCAAAAGGTGCAAGGACGCCTTGCTGCCTTCAACATCCGGTGTTGTCACCCGTACCGAGGTCCAACCTTATTACATCGCCACAGACTTGCCAGACAGCGATGGGCAGCAAATGGGGCCAATCTTGGCAACAGGACATGGCCAGATGTCATTTTGGCAGATGAATCCAGGTTTAACTTATCCTTTGCAGATGGACGTCAACAGATTTATCGACGTAAACTGTGTCCTTGAACATGATCGTTTTGGAGGGGGTGGTGTCATGATCACACCACAGACCATCAGAGGCTGCAGACCATCCAACAGCTGTTCCTGAGAAATATGTGTCTTTCAATGCCCCAAAGACTGCGAGCATATCTTGCAGCGCACGGTGGACCCACACGATATTGACTGCAAGTGACCCCTCCTTTGTTTGATGTTGTTGTTGTGTCACTGATGTTGTTGTTGACTGGACATTTTCAGATGAAATTATTCACAGATGTTCACTTAAAACATATCTGCCAGTTAGGTTTATATATGTTGAAATTAGTGTGAGTAAAGAAAGTATGAATGTCAAATTGCGTTTTTAATGGCTTACAGTATATTACATAAAGGTGTTAGTTTTCGTCTTTATATATTTACTTACAAACTGACGAAGCTTTGGACGCAATGGTACTCTTTTACATTAATTCCAACAGTTTATGCCATTAACAGTGAATTACATTCAGATGAGTGGGAGGAGACGTTGGTAAAACATTGCCAACACAAATGGCAAATGACCTCATACATTCTTGGTAACACATGTTGAGCTCATGCACGCACTTGTTTGCAACCACGCTCTAAAATATGTATAATATCCATTGGGTAAACATGAAAACAATTATATGTTTGAATGCTCGCAATATATCGGAGTTACATGTGCAATAAAGCGTTGACACATGGTGGATGATGGTGCGTGTTTAATTTCGTGATTCAATTTTTCCGTCACATCAAAGAATTTCGTCTATTATGATTACGATCGACTCGGATAATAGCATGCAGAAAATGCAAAACAAATATCCCCACGAGTAAAGAAAAAAATATGTTTGTCTTTAATGCTGTTGATGTGAATTTCGTCACTGACCGTCACGGACACCTTCGTCCATCAGTGGAAGTAATACCGATATTCATGTACTGTATCATTGACCAGTTATGCTGAATAGACTACACAAATGTTGTGTGGGAAGAGATATTGGGACTGTTCGCTAGCATGCCCCTACTGCACAATTCTTCACCCTCTTTCTTGTGAGCGACATAATAACTGCACTTGTACTCAGCTGATTATAAGCAGATTATATAAGGAGATTATAAACATCAGTAAATGCGATAACGTGTCACATGATTGTCACGTGACGACACAATGTTAACAGACCGCCGTCTTATTGTGAACACGATAGTTACCGTGCAGGCTTTGTGTAGATTGTGTAAGGGTGGGTTCCAGAATGGGACATACTTAACGTTTTCGAGAAAACCGGGTGTCAATAGTGATTTTCAGTCATCCGTTCACACCTGCTGTTTTGCCTTTTATACCCAATGGAATCTGTTTCACATAATCGAGTAATTTTCTGGTAAATCGGTTATTTTCTGGTATTCTGGGGTTTTTACAAATGAAAAGGAAGGGTATTATAAGAGTTACACAGGGCATCGATAACCATTACACTAATCTATGAAAACAGCTAGCACAAACCTCAGGTGTCTGGAACAGCTTGTCTTCATATTCGTTCCGGCTGCAGTGGTTCCATCGTTTTAGGCTTTGGTGAGGACCCGGGTGACGTTTGTTGCAGCTGCTGGGATGAACGCTTGTCCATCATTGAAGGATGCTAAGGGTCAGACGATTGTGTTCAAGTTTTCTCTCCAAACCATGTCCACTTCGAAAGTCGCCATCCATTATTGAGCAACTTCTGATTAGAGAACCCCTAGCTAGTTGCTACTTTCTCCTTCCCTTACCTGCCCACTGCCTGCGGAAATCGACAAAACACAATTAAAAGAAAGTTTGAGGACCCAAGTTTCCAACACAAGCTATTACAATTACTACAGTTTCTTTGATTATAAAACCATGCACGGAGCTTGCACTTGGCTAAAACGCATGATACGCAAACTATCAGGCAAAAGGAAGTTATCACCGACTTCACTTGACTAAAAGTGGTCTCAAGACTCTTGAATTGGTCTTCCCGATCTTGTCGGGTCTGGCTTATTGGTGGTAGCGGTTTATCAGTTTGCTGATGGTGGTCTGGCTGCAATTGAAGGTTCTTGCTAGCTGACGTTGTGAAGTCCCCACTTCGGCGTGTCTAGTTGCGCATGCGTAAGTCTTGGCATGTTAATTGTGTGTGTTTTGTTACTGCATGCTTGCTCTGTCCAGCAGGGGTATTTATGACATAATCACGCACCTGCATCTGGACCAGTGTCCCACAATTACAGATTTTACGTTTTGAAAAATGCACGATTCGTACGAAGTTTTCTGATAGCTGCGTTGTTATCGGGACCACGTTGCGTTTTGGCGAATGTTTCCTGCGTGGGTTCAAACCTGTACCAGCGCTTTTGTTCTGTGTATGCATCAAAGTGATAGCTTTCTTTTGCCCGCTAGTTTACCTACAAGACATACATATCAGGCATTCATGTGCGTTGACAATGAACAATAGTTTAAATGTCTTAACTGTCGTATTTCAGTGACCATTATTGAATTATGATGACTATATGATTTACAGAAATGACTGCTTCGTAAATAATATGAGCAAACTGTAAAATCTAGTCAATCAACAGTTTTGTAATGAATGCTGTAGAATGTTTTCTGTTGAGTTGATTGACCATGGACTTGATACTCTTGGTGCACCTGGACATTTACTTTCCCCTTCACGAGCACATGCGGTATTGCCACTCATTTCCGACCTTTTAGTTGAGATTAGGAGTTTCTTCCGGACAAGTCAAGGCTACAGCTGCCCACGGGCTAGTTTTGGCTGTAGTTGATGGCAAACGGTATCGGCGACGATCTCTCTCAGCAGGTGGTAAAGGTGTAATTAAGATGATACGTATTTCCGTAAGCTAACTAAGCCGAGTCCAGTGCATGATTCAGACTATATAACTAGTATGATATTTTCATGAGTCGCAAGCAATACTAATCACAGCCAGATTAGATTAGCATAGTCTGCCCTCTTCATGACATCGGGCAGACACACACGCAAAAACAGGTCGATTCTCTTCCTGAAAAACATGGGCGCAATTGCATAAATCATCTTATCACATACTTGTCCTTGTGTAGGAAATGTAATCTCCGGTAATGAAACAACACCTCATAACAGCCGAAAGGTAATCGTCATACAACAGGGGTAATGAAGCTTAGTCCGAAGATTGCAGTCGGTAGTCTCGTCCACTGTACCTCTTGACATCGGTTTCAGACATAATGGATCCGGCACATGTAAGTGGTCATATAAGATTCATGACACTGAAGCTGAAATGTACAGTTTTGTAGATCAGAAATAACTTCTGAAGTCATTTCACAGTGTTTCTGTCAATGTGTATTTGTACAACAATCTACCATCTTCCTGGGAGACATCCCCTTTACAAATGAATGTGTATATGTTATTAGAATCACTGTAATTTTAAGAAGCTAATGCCCAACTGATATGAAATCTACACAGATACCAGCCTCATCAGTTGAAGAAGAAGAGTGCGGGCTGTAGCAATGCAAATGATTCCATTTGTATTGCTTTCCCAGACAGTACAACATGATATAGTTATGGAAATGAGATGTGGCCACGCTTTCTAGCTACAACTTGTATAAACACGTCTTTCACATCCGTCCCCTGGCAACAGACACAAATAAATAATTTTCGTTATGCAGTTTGTATTTCCACAGCTAATGTCGTTCTGCCTGCTTAGGAGAATACATCATGTACATCCACAGATTCAAATCTACGTACACAAATCATGGCCTCTGATACTTCTCAGTCTCTGATAAAAACAATCAGAGTTTCTAATCATTATTCAATAGCAAAAAGCTTTCATTATAAGGACATGTCACTATTATTTCATAAATAGTGACTTGGCAATCAGATTATGAAAATGAAATCTGAAAATGAAATCTGGTAAATATGTACTTGCAATCTTAGAGGAGTGCACACAAGTGTGAATATCAACAATGTCGGAATCTAATGTCTCTGTGGCTGCAGCCACTGTCCCAAATCTCTCAGTTACCAAACAATGACTGTTGTGATTGTATGAACCACCACTGGCGACCACATCACTACCTGGAGTAGCCTCCTCTCGCACGGATAACATCCCTTCCACATACTCGCAATCAAGCGTCAAATTCGCAGCATCGGAATCTTCTGGGGTTTTCGTACTGCCGTCTTGTAAATCAGTTTAAAACACTGCAGTGTAGATATGAAATTTAAACACCGATGGGCTTGGCGCTTTCGCAGCACGAGAACATGCGACCCATAGCTGTTGAGATATTGCGTGAAGCACGTGCTTTACATGTGGGCTAATATAACGTGTGTTCACGTGTCCAGTGATCCTGGATGTAGACCATGTATGTATTACGTTTGTGAGTACATTCAATTATTTGTCAAGCCCTATCACGCCATGCATTCAGAATACAAGACACCAGTTTTCATCCAGAATGGTAACCATATAGGTACAGTTGTTTGTCGATAACAAATGTTAGGCATTCTGGGTCATTGGTAATTAGATTGGACAATCCATCAGGCAAAGGTTGAACCCGCCGTGCTTGACCTTTTTCAAAAGCACCTAAATCCACACGTGGCTGCTCAATGTTAATTGAAAAGTGCAATGAAAGAAATCCCCTTGAGAAGAAAACCGTAAATCTGTGTTACACAAGTCTGAAGACTCGCGTTCAGGGATCAATTGCAGCTTGGGTACTGTTTTAGCTACAACTTGATTAAATACAACCACGAGTTCGTATAAGACAGTATGTATAACTGTGTCAATGTATTCCAATATGTAGTTTTGCGATTGATACGAGTGTCAATACGGATAACCAATTTACAATGTCAATCAATAATTGAAAAAGACAACGTCGTACCGCGTAAACGTTGCAGGTAAATCAAGCAAGGGTAATGAACCACGATTAGGAAGTAATCTCCTGTCTGCAAAGATACCTCTCCGTCTTGCTCCTATATGATTAAATACACAATAACATGGAACGGATGTTGCCCAGAACTCATGGGAACACATACTGCATTACAATCGTTTTTCTGGAAGTGATTCTCTCTGTCTGGACTTTAACTGGCTAATCAATATTCGTCTTAGAATAAGATTTCGAGAATACAAATCGAACATAAGGGAGATTCTATGAAACGATTGCACTCATACGTTCCAAAGTCCCAAATACATATGCATATATATGCGCACTGTTATTAGGTTTAAGTATTTTCCTACAAATCGAATTTCGCTGAGTGAATTAGTTGTGTGTCAACATCATGCACTAGTCGGTTGGTTTAGAGTTTACATACATGCATGAACATAGTGTGTATTTGCCTGGTAGTCATACAGACTAAGCTATCAGCATGATAAAAGCACAATTAAATCAAGTACGGTTTTACAATACGAACGTATTAAGCCAGTTACTACAGTGGACTCTGTATAATGCCATTGACAGGTTGATTAGCTTTTTTTGTCCAATATGGGGAGAGGATGTCGGATTGTACAGATTATAGTGTCATTGTGACCAGAAAATGGTGTCGGAATTCGGAATGTACAGACGTCGGAATTCACAGAGTGTCGGATAATTCAGATGTCGGATTATACAGAGTCCACTGTACTTCCAGATGACAGGCATTCAGAGCTGAACACCGTATATATCGTATGTGACCACTGGTCAACGTTTAAGGTCACTGGGTTAATCGCCAGTCCAACAGTCAGAACCGCCAGTGCACCACTACAAGTTAGTCTGAGCACTTTGAGCTTCACTTGTGATTTTCAGGAATCGATGCAATCTTCCAATTGTCATATTTTGCTGGATTTCTACATGTATAACACGTGCATAAAATCGAGTCTTAGATGAAAAACTTTTGGATGTAGCTGGGTTTTTAGTTTGCCTTCCGATAAACTACGTTGCCAAGTGCAACAAAATCCCCACAGACATAAAGAACAACGTAACACACTCACTGACTGCTTCATTATGAGAGAGTGTGTCATGGGAATGTGTGTACTATAGTGTATCATGGGAATGTGTGTACTATAGTGTATCATGGGAATGTGTGTACTACAACCGCTTTACGATGGTACATGTCACAAACACATGCAAGGCACGTCAAAGCGCGGATACACGTGGATGCACAACCGACATCAGTGCTGCGTCACATGTGAAACTGGCCTTCAGATGTTTACCACTTTATAACGCTTGAAACGAATACATTGGAACCTTGACTAAACAACTATCGATGACTTTCTAAAGAATTTTGCTGGAATGAGCATACTCAACTGTCCCCGGAAATATGGGAAATGCAAACCCCAAATGCTGGATACTGCTAGATGACTGCTTGACATGGCGGAGTAATTCCAACGCTGAAGTCAACCCTCTTGTCATTCGGTCTTGTTTTCTGGCACACTAAATCTTTATTCCTACATGTGAGTATTTCAGTTGGACTGAGTTACTGTTTGACGGTTATTGGATGATATCGGATTGCTTGTTTTAATGCCAACTGGAGCAGAATTTTCGATTTACAGGCATAATTTCGTTCAACAGTGACTCGTCTTGCAAGGTTTGTGAGTGAGTGCCCTGCCTATGATTACAGGGTCTGTAAGTAATCGCTTGTGTTTTACGTTTGATTCACTGTATTGTTATTTCTGTAAAAACCTTAAAGTCCGCTAAATATGATTTAGTGATTATTTAATAGCCTGTTGTTTGCTACTGATCAAGCTTACGAGGGAACGTGTACTAACCTATATGTTTGTTTCAATTTGGAAATCAACTCGAAAGTGAGTGAGTGAGTGAGTGAGTGTTTTACGCCACACTCAGCAATATTCCAATTATATGGCGGCGGTCTGTAAATAATCGAATCAGGACCAGACAATCCCGTGATCAACATCGTGAGTATCGATCTACGCATTTGGGAACCGATGACATGTGTAAACCAAGTCAGATCCCATTAGTCGCCTCTTACGACAAGCATGGGTTACTGAAGATCAATTCTGACCCGGATTCAGCTCAAAAGAGAACTCACCTTCGTGATGCCGTGTATGGATCCCTAAAAGACATTAATGAAAATCGTTCCCCTGTCTGGAGCTCGGCATTAATAGTATACAGCAGGGCCCGGCCGTCTCGGAGTCAGTTGACGTTACGTGGCTAGGTGACCTGTGTTAACATCGGGTGTTAATCCGTACTAAGACTGCTTAACACTGCACTGCTTAACACTGTAGTAATCGTGAACGCACAGTGAAACCAGTTTCAAGTTGCCCGTCTACTCTGTAGTTGTCTGTGTAGGTGATGCTGAGTTGATATTGTCTCAAAACCCTTTTACAACTATTTCCAGAGATATGAATAATAGAGAAAAATCAAAATGGGATACCTTATTCAAACTCTGTGAAAACATTACACGTTTAGGCGTCGTCACAGCCAAATGTTCGAGTACAGTGGACCATTAGGGAACCAAATGAGAGAATACAGTTTGTATGTCAGCCATTACGTAGGCTCTAACTATTGCCCTTACTTGAAACAGATCATGTGTTCTCTGATTCACTCGTGAAGTATGTTTTACTTCTCTACTTAACCTTTTGCGTTAATGTAAAATAAATTGAAAGAAGAAGAAGAGGATCCAATGGATACCTCACGGACTTCCACAAACAACTGATGAATGACTGCAGGGCACGAGAGATCCAGTACCAGCACGCTGTACCTGCCAACATCGGACGGCAGATCCGTACATCTAACATCTAGTTTCAAACACATTGTCTCGGTTGTAGCATGCATTGCACTTCTCCCAATAACCTGTTGATGGTAAACAATAAACAAACACATTATTAATCAATTGTGATGTGTCACTGTCATGTTAGTATTCCAGACCAATCAGAAAGGTTTGAACTCGGACTCTCTTCCCCGCAGGCTGACCTTTAATTTGTATCACACAACGTCATATAACATGTTGTAGTTAGTCCCGTGTATACTGGTGTACGCTTGTCTTCGCTTGCCCCCAGTGTCTTCACTGCGCATGTACTGTCGGAACTAAAAAAAACCCCTGTTTTTCACATTTATATCTACAATTTATAATTCAAAAGCGACTTTTTGGAAGAGACCATGGCTTTAGGCAAATTAGTGTGCGATGATATTGTATTAGAAAGGACACTTTTTAACTGCCCATTTTGAAATTAGAGTTATCCTCATTACAAACGATAGCTGACGTAAAAATAGTAACTTTAATGCTGAAACGATTAAGGATGTAGCTACCATGGAGTCTTACGATCACTACAAAAACAAACAGGTAGGAGGGGTCGACTCAAAGCAAAACCAGGTCGGGTGTCGCAGACGGTGGTTGGGGTCGGGCTGGGGATAGAGATATCAGCTAAGATAAGGTCATCCGTTTGGGGAATTAAACTAGGGAAGTAAACGGCATGTCATAACTGTTTACAAATGATATCCAGTTCTGTCGATCTCGGGTGGTCATGCCACCTATATATTTTGAGACAGTTATTACGATGGCTGATTTAAGCTTTTCTATGGGTATCATACTCTGTTACATATCTAAACATAAACATTATGAAAGAAAGACACGTACGATGTTAATCAACAGATAGGACATATTCAACACACATAAAAAAGCATCAAATATCTTTGAGATGACACTTTGTGCCTGTAAACGGCACATGCATTTCATGCCATGTGAGGCGACCTGATCGCCATTTATAGTCTGATCTCTTGTATTCGTATGTTTAGCCCGATTTTACGAGTAAACGTGCTTTTCTGGAAACCTATTACGCATCCCACTGAACGTCCAGTTAGGCCGATATGGGTTATTTCGACATATGCTATTTGCAATCGTGTAAATTTTAGGGATACAGAGTAACAGCCTAAAAGCAGTTGTTGTTTTTTTTCTATTTCGACAGTACATTAGTCCAAGCCCCTCTACAAATACATATCCTGACAAACAAAAAGAGTTTTGGTAATATTGACGAAATATATCAATCGTTACCAGCATAGATTACAATAGCTTGCAAATTACCTGTTTATGTCAAATACATATTAATATCATATCTCATGCTTAGCATGTCAGAAGGAAATATAATTCAAATGTATTGTTACCGATAAACAAAAGTCACATTCTCACTCTCTCGAGCAGGGTCATGTGAACCTAAAATAAATGCAATAATAACCACGCACTCAAATTTGCATAAGCTATCTCCATATACTCGCC
The DNA here is from genome assembly GCF_003918875.1 of Haliotis rubra. NCBI lineage: Eukaryota > Metazoa > Mollusca > Gastropoda > Lepetellida > Haliotidae > Haliotis > Haliotis rubra. Next base: position 1,797,873 of record NW_025767113.1, on the reverse strand, counting down.
GCTTACCATACAAGCATTATGTGCTTGTTCGTGCGGATTTGGATCTAATGGGAATTATTGTGGAAAATACACAAATATCACATTCCTGTACCTGCATCTACATGGACCAACCCGTACCTACTTATACCTACCAGTACCAGTAAATACCTGTACCTACCTTTACCTACCTGTACCTACCTGTACCTACCAGTACCTACCTGTACCAGTAAATACCTGTCCGTATCTGTACTTAACAGTACCTATCAGTACCTACCTGTACCTACCAGTACCTACCTGTGCCTACCAGTACCAGTAAATACATGCCCTACCTGTACTTACCAGTACCTGTCAGTACCAACCTGTACCTACCAGTACCTACCTGTGCCTACCAGTACCAGTAAATACCTGTCCCTACCGGTACCTAACAGTACATTTAAGTGCCTACTAGTACCAGTAAATACCTGTCCCTATCTGTACTTAACAGAACCTCTCAGTAGCTACCTGTACCTGTACCTACCAGTACCTGTCCATACCCGTAATTAACAGTACCTTGTACTTACTTATCAGTAAATACTTGTACCTATCAATACCCACCTGTACCTACCTGTACCTACCAGTACCTACCTGTACCAACCAGTACCTACCAGTGTAAGGGTAAATACCTGTACCTACCTGTACCAGCCAGTACCAGTACCATACCTGTACCTACCAGTACCCTACCTGTGCCTACCTGGTACCCTACCTACCTGTACCTACCCTACCCCTACCGGTACCAACCGGTACCTACCAGTACCTACCAGTACCTACCGTAGTACCTACCTACCTGTACCTACCTGTACCTACCTCAGTAACTACCAGTACCTACCTGTACCAACCAGTACCAGTACCTACCTGCACCTAACTGTACTTACCAGTACCTATCTGTGCCTACCACTACCAATAAATACCTGCAAATATCAATACCTGCCAGCATCCCCTACTACCTGTGCCTGTACCTGCCTACGTGCACCTACCTGTACATCCCTACCTGTGCCTGTATGTGCCTACGTGCACCACCCATCTGTACCTACCAGTACCAGTAAGTACCTACGTGCACCTACCAGTACCTACCTACCTGTACCTACCAGTACCTACCTGTAAGGTTTTCTCGTTAGTCAAAGAAAGTATTTGAATTTGAGACAAGCGGAATTAACACTATGTAGATTCATAAAAACTCGAAAAGATTTGCTTACATTTTTACAATCACAGAAACGGACCTTGTACAACCTCAATATGTCAAAATCAAGACAATATGTAAAAAATAATGCAATATGTAAGTGATTAACGCAAAATGTAAAAATGGCTTTAACGCAATACGTAAACACCTAACGCAAAATGTAAAAACAATTTTTAACGCAATTTGTAAAAGATTAACGGCAAAATGTAAAATCCAGCTTGTAGGTTGTTTATAAGTCATGGCAACAGAAATTAATTTGTTAGAAACTTTACTTGTTTTTCAACATAGCTAAGATATTGCAATATTTCTGTCAAAATTAACCTCATTTCTAATTTAATTGACATCCGATCTACACGGTAATTAAACATCAAAGTAATGCCGATAATTGTATAATATACATGAATAGTAGAGGTACTTGATATCATAATCTATATTCGACAGTATATACATATCCATACATGTCGCTGTACATAAATAATCATATGGCTTGTAGTCATTATGTCCTATTGAAGGAGGTTTTACCTTTAGGCCTTTTTTGTCCCACAACGCACATGTAGGTTGGGGATATAAAATTACCCTCCGTCCGTCTGTCTGTCCGTCCAAACAACTGGTTTGCGCGATCTTAAGAAGTGATTTATAAATTTTTAAGGATATTTGGTACGGTAACGAATGTTCAACTTGAGATTCTGCAGATATCAGGGGATTTATTTTGTAGTTTGTTTTCCTTTTCTTTTCATTTTGTTTTTGTTGAGAGACCAGTTTGTTCAGATTATTGTCCAGAACAATGAGACAGTGAGACAGAAAGCGGTCCAGAATAATGAGACAGTGAAACAGAAAGTGGTCCAGAACAATGGGAGAGTGAGACAGAAAGTGGTCCAGAACAATGAGACAGAGTGAGACAGAAAGTGGTCCAGAACAATGAGACAGTGAGACAGAAAGTGGTCCAGAACAATGGGACAGTGAGACAGAAAGTGGTCCAGAACAATGGGAGAGTGAGACAGAAAGTGGTCCAGAACAATGAGACAGTGAGACAGAAAGTGGTCCAGAACAATGAGACAGTGAGACAGAAAGTGGTCCAGAACAATAGGACAGTGAGACAGAAAGTGGTCCAGAACAATGGGAGAGTGAGACAGAAAGTTGTCCTGAACAATGAGACAGTGAGACAGAACGTGGTCCAGAACAATGAGACAGTGAGACAGAAAGTGGTCCAGAACAATGGGAGAGTGAGACAGAAAGTGGTCCAGAACAATGGGAGAGTGAGACAGAAAGTGGTCCAGAACAATGGGACAGTGAGACAGAAAGTGGTCCAGAACAATGGAAGAGTGAGACAGAAAGTGGCCCTGAACAATGAGACAGTGAGACAGAAAGTGGTCCAGAACAATGAGACAGTGAGACAGAAAGTGGTCCAGAACAATGAGACAGTGAGACAGAAAGTGGTCCAGAACAATGAGACAGTGAGACAGAAAGTGGTCCAGAACAATGAGACAGTGAGACAGAAAGTGGTCCAGAACAATGAGACAGTGAGACAGAAAGTGGTCCAGAACAATGAGACAGTGAGACAGAGACAGTGGACAGAAAGTGGTCCAGAACAGAAAGTGGTCCATGAGACAGTGAGACAGAAAGTGGTCCAGAACAATGGGAGAGTGAGACAGAAAGAACAATGGCCCAGAGACAATGAGACAGTGAGACAGAAAGTGGTCCAGAACAATGAGACAGTGAGACAGAAAGTGGTCCAGAACAATGAGACAGTGAGACAGAAAGTGGTCCAGAACAATGAGACAGTGAGACAGAAAGTGGTCCAGAACAATGAGACAGTGAGACAGAAGTTGTCCAGAAAGTGGTCCAGAACAATGAGACAGTGAGACAGAAAGTGGTCCAGAACAATGAGACAGTGAGACAGAAAGTGGTCCGACAGGGGTCCAGAACAATGAGAACAGTGAGACAGAAAGTGGTCCAGAACAATGAGACAGTGAGACAGAAAGTGGTCCAGAACAATGAGACAGTGAGACAGAAAGTGGTCCAGAACAATGAGACAGTGAGACAGAAAGTGGTCCAGAGCAGAGGGACAGTGATGTCATTGCAGTTCCATTTCTACCGGATCTGGTTATATCAAAATCATCACTGCATACCTCTGTTCGGCGCGTTTGACTTCCGCAACAGAGTCTTTAAATGCCTGTAGAATACTAGAGTCTGTAAACCGTCGGTACGCTCAAATTGCCACATCAATTGATATCAAACGGCCAAATATATATTGCCCAAACTCCCTGCCACTGTTAGTGTTGGAGAGAGCGAGAGGCAAGGAACAGAACAAACATATAATTGAATTCTCCTTTTTAGTATTGTTAAACAGATGTCCTTATTCATACCTTTATATAATCAAAACGTCATTTAATAAAAGTACACATTGGAATATCTTCCTTTATATTCTCAGTTGGTTTACTTGAAGCTGTTTCCCACCCGCAATTGAAGTTATAGCAGGTCAAGATGCACGCAATTAGGAACCATTCCAGTATTCCCTTAAACCGCCCACCGTTGTTTCATATACATATAGTCAAATCATAACTATTGGCGCTCTCTCCCAGATCAGTTGATGGGTCCGACGTCCAATGGTCAGAACTACCATCTCGATGCCAAGTACCAATTGCAATTAACACGAATCCCCACACTCAATAGGTTAAAACTGGAAACATTACTACAACATGCATGTTATTTCAAACCGATTAAGAAGGATCGATAAATGGTTTTCTTTAAAAACCCAATTCGGCAATCACAAATTATCAACAACGGAAAAGGACAGTTTGATGGAGTCAAACCCAAAAGGTAAACCTTCTTGAATAAGAATATAAGCCTAGATGCCATTTGTGTAAACAGAGTTTGAAGAATAAAATTATTCCTTTAAAACTTTCGAAAATAAGATATAAGATCGATTAAAACGTCTCTATTTACAAGTAATAAGACGTTTATTTTGTCAAGAAACATTGTGATATCTTAGTTTTTGTAAATATAGTCAACTTTTGCCAAATTTGTGAAAAAACATGAATTTCCATTGCCACCCCAACTATTCGAAGCTAAAACTGGATTTTACATATTCCGTTAATTATTTGCATATTTAGTTAAAGAGTGATTTTACAATTTGCGTTAGGTGTTGAACCTTTTGCGTTAAAGACATATTTTACATATTGCGTTAATTTTTTATATGTTGCGTTATTTTTTACGTTTAGCGTTACGTTTTTACATATTGCGTTAGTTTTTGCATATTGCGTTAGTTTTTACATACTGGGGTTGTACAGACCTTCCGTTCGTCACAGCATTTGATTTTTAAACGTTGCATACCACTATCCCACATGATAAACTTCATGCCTTGATCCATGGGGCATTTGTAAAGAAACTTGGTGAACACAGATATATATATATATATATAATATATCTTCAGAGGTTCAGAACAATTAAGAAAGAATGGAAGCAAATGTCATTTGAAGTTTACCGAGAAAACAATGTGTGTAATGCTGGACTTTCTTATTGCAAAAAATTGGGGGTAAAACATTTCGACAAGAAGTCGGCATACCCATGGCACCAATTATGTTCCCCTCCTCGCGGATCTGTTTCCTTATGCATATGAATCATAATTTCTGCTTGGGTTGGCAAAATCAAAACAAAGTAATTTGTCCAAGAAGTTTAACTTAAGCGTCAGGTATATGGATGATTTGATACCGTTCAATAACCATCAAATAGCCAATTCCCTTCCACTGATATACCCACATAAACTTTAAATTAGGGCGACAAGTGACACCGCCTCAACTGTTTCATATTTAGATCTATGCATAAAGCTTCAGAGTGACAAAAACATCGCCACCAGGCTGTTTGACAAGAGTTATGATTTCAACTTCCAAATATTCAACTGTCCTTTCATGTAGAGCAATATTCCAACAGCTCCAGCCATTGGTGTTCACATTTCACAACTTTTGAGATAAAATCTAGCATGCTCTTTTTACCTAGATTTCGAAGAGCGTCATACCACTCTTGTCGTACGTTGTGTGATCAAGGTTACAACATTCAAGACCTCAGTAAAGCTTTCAAGACGTTTTATGGTAGACATGTGGAGGACATTTCCAAATTTGATGACAAATATGATGTCCGATGCAGATCCCTATTTTGACTTGCACCATACGTTCCTGAATTATTACTGGTGAACAACTGACTAGAGTTTGCTTATGTTTTTGACAGGCAGGCAGGCATGCATGTATGTATGTATGTATGTATGTATGTATGTATGTATGTATGTATGTATGTATGTATGTATGTATGTATGTATGTATGTATGTATGTATGTATGTATGTATGTATGTATGTATGTATGTATGTATGTATGTATGTATGTATGTATGTATGTATGTATGCATATGTATGTATGTATGTATGTATGTATGTATGTATGTATGTATGTATGTATGTATGTATGTATGTATGTATGTATGTATGTATGCATGCATGTATGTGCATGCATGCATGCATGTGTATGTATGTATGTATGTATGTATGTATGCATGTATGTATGTATGTATGTATGCATGTATGTATGTATGTATGTATGCATGCATGTATGCATGCATGTATGCATGTATGTATGTATGTATGCATGCATGCATGCATGTATGTATGTATGTATGTATGTATGCATGTATGTATGTATGTATGTATGTATGTATGTATGTATGCATGTATGTATGTATGTATGTATGTATGTATGTATGTATGTATGTATGTATGTATGTATGTATGTATGTATGCATGTATGTATGCATGTATGTATGTATGTAGGTAGAAATGTGTGTACATTTTCTGACAGCAGTTTTACATGCACTGTTAAAATCTGCAGTGTCAAATACTGGTTTTCAGGCGTACATAAGTCTGCACTCAAGACAGGCGCACATGTGTACCATCCAGTGCGGGAATATGACGGCCGTCAGGCCTCTCTGTCTTCTCAATGTGCCGCATCTCTTTTATTGATACATTGAGGTTCTCCTTTCATCTCCAGTAAAGAAGCATTCATTTATGTTGGATGATGTTTCATGTTTATTCAAGCAACTGAACACATGAACGAACTGCCGCTAATTCCTGCTGTATAATTACTCTACTGATATGATAACATGCAGGCAAGACAAACAATGAATTCCTGCAAGTAAAGAAAAACCATGTTTGTCTTGAATGCTACGGAATTACACTCATTTTAACCACCACTGAACGTCACGTTTCTTCCTCTAAATAATGAAAGCATTTTCGAAATGAAAAAAGAAGGGAAGCGTCACGTTAGGAAGGTAAACACCGTGAACCGCGAAATCACCCACGCACATTGAAGATAAACGACAAGTTAAGAGCCGTAGCTAGAAAAAGTTCAAAATTACATCATCACAGCTTCAAGCTGACGCTACCCTCCATGGAAATATTTAGACTTGCTTCTCACGACGAACATTCAGTCAGCATAACATGTGGACGTTTTGCATCAGGCGTGTTCTGCATCTGTAAGCGTTTAGTGATGGGCAGGGGAATATTCAGAAATGCTTGAAATCGAAAAATTGAAACAATTTTTCTTCTGGGCAGGGGATAGTTGATGACCTGGGGGAGATCAGAAATGCTTTGTGTTTAGCAATCGCATTTGTACATATGTCAGAAGAGACGACAGCCGTAACTGATTGGATGAGGCTCCGGGAACGGGAAGATTGCGTGTTTCGAGCCGTGTATACTAGACGGTCCAGCTGTATATACTAGACGGCCCAGTTGTATGAACGTAGCCCACAATGCATGACTTTAGTGTGTAAATGCCTTTAACTGCATATACAAGGTCATTTATTCGTAACTCAAAGTAACAGGGTATTCAGGTATGACATAATTATGTAAAATTATGAAAAATATATCATTTAAAGCAACAGATAAATTTAAATACAAAAATGGGAGTTTTATTGGTCATAGATGCTGCTTCTGTTCAGTGGTCATGATTCCTTCACATGACAAGACGGTCCAGCTGTGAACACTAGACGGCCCAGCTGTGTGTGCTAGACGGCCCAGCTGTGTGTACTAGACGGCCCAGCTGCCTTGATTTGACGGCCTAGCTGTGTGTACTAGACGGCCCAGCTGCCTTGATTTGACGGCCCAGCTGTGTATACTAGACGGCCCAGCTGCCTTGATTTGACGGCCCAGCTGTGTGTACTAGACGGCCCAGCTGCCTTGATTTGACGGCCTAGCTGTGTGTACTAGACGGCCCAGCTGCCTTGATTTGACGGCCCAGCTGTGTATACTAGCTGTGTGTACTAGACGGCCCAGCTGTGTATACTAGACGGCCCAGCTGCTGCTTGTGCCTTGACGGCCTTAGCTGTGATTTGACGGCCCAGCTGCCTTGAGCTGTGAACACTAGACGGCCCAGCTGTGAACACTAGACGGCCCAGCTGTGTGTGTACTAGACGGCCCAGCTGTGTGTACTAGAAGGCCCAGCTGTGTATACTAGACGGCCCAGCTGCCTTGATTTGACGGCCTAGCTGTGTAGACTTGACGGCCCAGCTGTGTATACTTGACGGCCCAGCTGTGTACACTTAACGGCCCAGCTGTGTATACTAAACTGCCCAGCTGTATAGATTTGACGGCACAGCTGTGTATACTAGACGGCCCAGCTGTGTAGACTTGACTGTTCAGCTGTGTAGACTTGACGGCCCAGCTGTGTATACTTGACGGCCCAGCTGCCTTCATTTGACGGCCTAGCTGTGTATACTTGATGGTTCAGCTGTGTAGACTTGTCGGGCCAGCTGTGTATACTTGACGGCCCAGCTGTGTAGACTTGACGGCCCAGCTGTGTATACTAGACGGCCCAGCTGTGTATACTATAAGGCCCACCTGTGTATACTCGACGGCTCAGCTGTGTAGTCTAGACGGTCCAGCTGTGTATACTATAAGGCCCAGCTGTGTATACTTGACGGCGTACCTGTGTGGACTAGACGGCCCAGCTGTGTAAACTAGACGGCCCAGCTATGTAGACTAAACGGCCCAGCTGTGTAGATTAGACGGCCCTGCTGTGTTTACTAGACGGCCCAGCTGTGTAGACTTGACGGCCCTGCTGTGTACACTAGACGGCCCAGCTGTGCAGACTAAACGGCCCAAAATTGTAGACTTGACGGCCCAGCTGTGTAGACTAGACGGCCCAGCCATGTAGACTTGACGGCTCAGCTGTGTGGACTTGATGACCCAGCTTTGTATTCTAGACGGCCTAGCAATTTGTACTAGACGGCCCAGCTGTGTATACTTGACGGCCCAGCTGTGTATACTTGGCGGCTCAGCTGTGTAGACTAAACGGCCCAGCTGTGTATAATAGACGGCCTAGCTGTGTATACTTGACGGCTCAGCTGTGTAGAATAGACGGTCCAGCTGTGTAGATTTGACGGCACAGCTGTGTATACAAGACGATCCAGCTGTGTATACCAGACGGCCCAGCTGTATATACTAGTCGGCCCTGCTGTGTATACTAGACGGCCCAGCTGTGTAGACTAGTCGGCCCTGCTGTGTATACTAGACGGCCCAGCTGTGTAGACTAGTCGGCCCTGCTGTGTATACTAGACGGCCCAGCTGTGTAGACTAGACGGCCCAGCTGTGTATACTTGACGGCCCAGCTGTGTATACTAGACGGCCTAGCTGTGTATACTTGACAGCTCAGCTGTGTAGAATAGACGGTCCAGCTGTGTAGATTTGACGGCACAGCTGTGTATACAAGACGACCCAGCTGTGTATACTAGACGGCCCAGCTGTATATACTAGTCGGCCCTGCTGTGTATACTAGACGGCCCAGCTGTGTAGACTAGTCGGCCCTGCTGTGTATACTAGACGGCCCAGCTGTGTAGACTAGTCGGCCCTGCTGTGTATACTAGACGGCCCAGCTGTGTAGACTAGACGGCCCAGCTGTGTATACTTGACGGCTCAGCTGTGTATACTAGACGGCCCAGCTGTGTAGACGCTGGACTGCGCAAAGTCTTACTACACAGAAACTGCCTCTAGAAGTCCAAAGTCTTAGTACACAGAACCTGCCGGCTGAAGCGGGATTGCAGCCACCAACCACTCTGACAATCTCTTTATTTCACAACTTGATATCATTCGTAGACAGATGAGTTTTTGGACATCAAAGAGGTCATATTCTATACATGTTATTTGAAGACAGTTAAATATAAATTTCTGTGGATCAGAGAGGTGCCGTTGAAGTGCAATAATGAGTGTCCTTGTCAAATGCGTAGTTTTTCACAAAGGCAATCTAATACTGTTGAATAAAACACTCGGACGAAATACCCTTATTTCTTCACACTGTCTACACTATTATCCAATTTATATATATGAGATTGCCCATGTTGGATACAGAGGATCTGCGTGGCCACCGGTATCAAAATACATGGTGAATCTGCACCATTTCCTCCTCGACATCACAACATGACATAGTATTGAGATGTGATGTGCCCATGCATACTCGTAAGTCGATACAGTTACAGTCATATCTGATCTAAGCGATTGGTGAATAAATGTAAATACCGAAACCACAAAGTGTATGATCTAGATTGCGAATCTGGGATGGAATTCTATCCCCAAAAGTACTAGCAAGAATACGTACATTATTACGTAAGTGTAATCCCAAACATAAGGCATGTTTTCCCTTGCATGTATACTGTAATCTTTGCTTCTCTCTTTCAGATATTGTTGAGGTTACATATTTGAATGCATGCATGTGTTAAGGTAACACGAAACATCACCATGTTACCGTGCTACATGTAGCTATGTACCCAATCGTTATGTATGTTTTCTGTGACAGCAGTATGGTTTTCAATGATATATTTATTGAATCTGACATCGTTTACCCTCGGAAGTGTTGTTTAGCCATGATCGACAACGTTCAGACAAATGTTTCGCTGTGGTATCTCTATCATTCTGTAATTACAAGATTGTCATTACGCATCATTCTTGTCCTGAAAATACGGAATGCAGACACCTCCAGATTGCAATTTCAGTCGATAAACTGGTACTTATTTGGCATCTACCTCCTAGCTATTGCCGTGTGTCCTATTTGCCTGATTCTTTCAACCACCAGGGCAGGTAACTCTTTGCGGACCACCAGTGATTAGCAATAAGCCTTCATAACGATGTCTCTAAGGGTAACAAAGTTCACTCCTCAATTATCACATTTGTCACATATTAGTTAAACAGAGAGTGGAATACAGATTATGATAAAGGAATCCATAGATAATGGCGAATGCCAGATGTCATACATCCGTACCGCTGAGCACGTTCTACAGAACACTCAAGTGCAGTGTCGTAGTTTGAGACTGGACAGTGGTCAGTAGGACCCTCATCAGATAGATGTGTGTACAGGATATAGGCTCTCATACCACAAGGTAGAGTCCCGAGTCCGTGTCTACGTAATGTAATGATGGGGATATAATCTGGTCGGTTAATCCTAAATATGGATGAATCCTGATGTAACAATGTATGGGCCGACGTATGGACAAAATGTGTGATAGTTTAGAAACTTATTAGACTGTATGGAAATGTGCAGTGATGTACTTTGATCAAACACTGGGGTCCAGGCAGTGAAGCCCATCTGTTTTCCCCGCCGTGATATTGCTGGAATATTGATAAAAGTGGCGTAAAAGCATACTCACTCACTCACTCACACTAGGCTCAAGTGAGCTGACAAACCCTCCATGACATTGTTGCCTTCAGCGCCACCTACGTCTCAAACAGGTATGTACAGGGGGTACATGATTGGGTTGTTTTTTCTTGCGAATCTTTTCGGAATTGTGGAGTGAGTTTCTACAGATTACTGATGTTGAGGAAATCTGCTTCTTTACGCACAGGAATTCGAATTTCTGATCGGATCGTCTAAATCAAAATAGTTTTGGGCTAGACAATCTAACGTTGATTCAAGTAAATATCAATGATACGATCAAGTTAAAGCTGGTAAACTCTCCAGTTCCCGTCTACCTATGTACCCACCTGAACTAGAAATGTGAGATACCAGTGCCATATCCTCATTTGTTTCATGTTTAGATCTACGAATAAAGATAGTCAGCCCTCCCTTTATGTCGAGCTATTGTCTGGAACCACCGGCTATTGGCGTCTACATTTAACAACTTTTGAGAAACGTCTGAGCATGCTCTTTGAACAAAGATTTCAAAGAGCGTTATATGACTTCGCTTAAAAGTCACAAAGGCTATGTTTGATGTACTATTTCCGTATCTGCATCTCTGAAATTTTGTATGGCTCTGGTCATGGTTTTGTCGCTTTAATCTTCATCATTGTCATAATCATCATCAATCTTCATCATTGTCATAATCATCATCAATCTTCACTGTTGTCATAATCATCATCAGTCTTCATCATTGTCATAATTATCATCAATCTTCATCATTGTCATAATCATCATCAATCTTCATCATTGTCATAGTCATCATCAATCTTCATTGTTGTCATAATTATCATCAATCTTCATCATTGTCATAATCATCATCAGTCTTCATCATTGTCATAGTCATCATCAATCTTCATTGTTGTCATAATTATCATCAATCTTCATCATTGTCATAATCATCATTAATCTTCATCATTGTCATAGTCATCATCAATCTTCATTGTTGTCATAACAATCATCATCAATCTTCATCATTGTCATAATCATCATCAATCTTCATCATTGTCATAATCATCATCAATCTTCATTGTTGTCATAATCATCATCAGTCTTCATTGTTGTCATAATCATCATCAATCTTCATCATTGTCATAATCATCATCAGTCTTCATTGTTGTCATAATCATCATCAATCTTCATTGTTGTCATAATCATCATCAATCTTCATCATTGTCATCATCATCAATCTTCATCGTTGTCATAATCATCATCAATCTTCATCGTTGTCATAATCATCATCATTTTCCATCATTGCCATAATCATCATCAATCTTCATCATTGTCATAATCATCATCAATCTTCATCATTGTCATAGTCATCATCAATCTTCATCATTGTCATAACAATCATCATCAATCTTCATCATTGTCATAATCATCATCAATCTTCATCATTGTCATAATCATCATCAATCTTCATCGTTGTCATAACAATCATCATCAATCTTCATCATTGTCATAATCATCAACAATCTTCATCATTGTCATAATCATCATCAATCTTCATCATTGTCATAATCATCATCAATCTTCATCATTGTCATAATCATCATCAATCTTCATCATTGTCATCATCATCAATCTTCATCATTGTCATAATCATCATCAATCTTCATCGTTGTCATAATCATCATTAATCTTCATCATTGTCATAGTCATCATCAATCTTTATCGTTGTCATAACAATCATCAATCTTCATCATTGTCATAATCATCATCAATCTTCATCATTGTCATAATCATCAGCAATCTTCATCGTTGTCATAACAATCATCATCAATCTTCATCGCTGTCATAACAATCATCATCAGTCTTCATCGTTGTCATAACAATCATCATACCTGTAAATAAATTACGAAATGTCACGACTGATGTATACTTCTCATGTTTTCCATTAAACTTAGACTAATATGTTTCTTTTTAAGTAGCTTAACATTGTACATTTTCTCCCTAATTTCAAATGAAGCTGTAAATCGTATTTTAACTTGTATGTATACTCTCCCAAAAGAGAAACGCATCATGAAAATAGCAATTTCATGTAGCGATGAATTAAAACGTGATTCATTTTACAAAAGGTTTTGCTCTGTTTATGAGTCCTATGGTGTTTATATTTTGAAACATCACAACAAAATGCACCATCCGTAAAATACCCGTATTTAACAGCATGATTTTCAATTTCGGCGTGAAGTGTCACAGAATACACAATTCACATGGAATGCACGTGAAAGTTGGGGATCAGATAGTCTCAATGATGGGTATAAAAGGTTGATCGCTGTCTGTCGATTATTCACTGTATTTGGAATATTGTTGACGAACGCAAAATGCCACGTCTAAGTGAAGCCAACCGTCATATCGCCATTGGTTTGCTTGAAGCTGGCCAATCTCAACGTGCAGTTGCCCGACGCATGAATGTTCACCAAAGCACCATTTCACTGCTCTGGGAGAGATATCGCCGGCAGAATGCGGTAGCAGATGCCCATTGTAGTGGGCAACCTCGAGCGACCACTACGGCGCAGGATCGCTACATCCGGGTACATCGCTGAGGAGGCTTTCTGCACAGACCGTCAGGAGCAGGTTGAGAGAGGCTGGTTTACGTGCCAGAAGACCTTATTTTGGCCATGTGCTTCGACAACAACATCGTCGACATCGAGTTCAATGGTGCACCAACGTTCAGGCCTGGAACCTACCGAATTGGACCGCCTCCGTGGTGTAGTGGTTAGAGCGTCCGCCCGGAGAGCAGAAGGTCGCGGGTTCGATCCCCGGCCGCGTCATACCAAAAGACGTTAAAATATGGTACTTGCTGGTCCCCGCCTGGCTCTCGACATTAATGGGTACAACAAGGACTGGTCGGCTCGGAGTCAGTATAATGTGTCTAAATGGGGTATTCATGCTTCACTGCGGTATGGTATCTCAGTGGGCTAGCACTATAAAACCAGCTTAAGTCTGGGCTAGTACAAGCAGCCGCACATACACGTACACACGCATGCACGTCGTTATATGAGCGAAATATTCTCAAGTACGACGTTAAACCCAATTTTACCTCACCACACCTACCGAATTGGCGTAGAATCTGGTTCAGTGATGAATCACGATTTCTATTGGAACGACGCGATGGAAGAATGCGGGTGTACAGACGTCGACGTGAACGTTTCGCCGACGCTTGCGTTCCCCAAGTGGACAGATTCGGCCGGGACAGTGTTATGATGTGGGGGGCGATCACCTGCCGTAGGAGAAGTGATTTGGTGATGATCCAGGGGAACCTGACAGCTCAACAGTTCTGTGACGAAATCCTACGCCCACACCTCCTTTCAATCATTGATCGCCGGAGGGAGTTGTTTCAACAGGACAATGCCAGGCCCCACACAGCACGTCACACTAGAGACTTCCTCCATAACCACAACAGCAATGTGCTCCCTGGACCTCAAGATCACCGGACTTAAACCCGATCGAACATCTGTGGGATGCCCTGGACAGATTGGTGCGACGCCGTAACCCTCAGCCCCAGACACTTCAGCAACTCGCACAGGCACTACAGGAAGAGTGGGCTGCGATTGGGCAACACGAGATTCTGAGACTTATTCGTTCGATGCCGAGGCGATGCCGTGCAGTTCTGGATGTCCACGGTGGTCACACGAGGTATTGACTTCAGCGCCACCTCACGTCTCTATGTGACACTCAAACTGACTTTCCTCGAGTTGGTGCCAAAGACGGATAAGTCTGCATTCCCAGTGTGCAATTTCGCTATATTTCATTGACTCATAAAGCCTAGAAGATGTTTCAAAATAAACATAAAAATACAGTTGAAATTCCTATATGCGTTTCTTTTTTGGGAGAGTATATTTAATGTAATGTGACAGCGTAATACAATAGCTGAATTCACATGATTGTCATTTGTCTAAACTTCACTGTGCACACTAAAGGGCACGGAGAAAAGAGCATAGGCTGAAGTTATATGACAGACAATATAATTTAAATGTCAACGGTTCGGGCCTTCCATCCTTGATCAGATCTGTATATATCTATATAAGGCGACAAAACCCTTGCCACATTTCCAGGACAGCCATGCGTTAAATATGACAAATGTGCTAAGAATATGTTATAATATTCTTATGCATAACATGACACATGTCCGACACATGGACGTGATGCCTGCAAACGAGCAATGATTAAAACAAATGAAAGAGTTAATGAAGAGTTAACACCATTGTCTGTTGACAAGATCAGATTCTGACACTGAATCTTGTGTCAACACATAAGTGTGCTCCCATCCAACATACATCAACAAATGCAGACAAGATCAAATTCTGTAAATCAATCTCGAGTGCACTAAAGGATGTCTTACACTTCAGACGCACCATCGTATGCTGACCCGATCAAAATCTCGATATCTATCAGTGAATCCTGTGTCGTCAAAACATGTTGTCCCTTCCTATATAGCTCGTTGCCTGGGTCGGAGTATACTGAGCATAAACTAGAATGTCACTTCTTGTAAATATACTTCAAGTTTCAGTTTCAGTTTCATGGTGTCAAGTTTTTTTGATAGCGAAACATTTTGAACATTATCTCAACTGTTACTGAGTAACAATTAACGTGGTGTATCGAGCACGCCATGTACACAGAAGCGGAAGGGTCAACGTCAAAGCAAGTCTCGATTTTACATGTTTCACTGAAAATCCCCAATAGGCGCCTCATAATGCAACCCGTGAAGATCCGGGTTAGAATTGATCTTCAGCAACCCATGCTTGTCGTCAAAGGCCTGTCGTAAAAGGGATCGTGTGGTCAGGCTCGTTGACTTTGTTGACACATGTCATCGTATCCCAATTGTGTAGATCGATGTACATGATGTTGATCACTGGAATGTCTGGTCCACACTCGATTGTTTACAGACCGCCGCCATATAACAGGAATATTGCTGGGTGCGGCGTTAAACAACAACCCAACCAACCAACAGGGGAAACTTATCATGGTCATGTTACTTGAAAAACACTTTGCAGTTGAATATTTCTTGTCAAAGCATATAAACATGCCCAGCGTAAAGTTCGATCCAATGTACACCCATCTGGAAATAGAACACTCAGACATAAATGGAAAGAACACATTCAAATAACAAACATGATCGCAACTCGCCACATATCTGCTGTAGTCTTGCTACTGTTTATAACTTCATATTGGCACATCTGTCATGTATCCTCTGCACGCCTACGGGTCCTGTGACATTTGCCATATGCAGCAAGGTTTTGTAGTAAATAGAGATATAGAGGCATAGAAAATTGACATGTGCCATTATTCTATTCACATTTATCTTAATTACCACCACTCTACTTGATTACATAAAGTCCAACATTGCAAATCGCTGAAGGAATTCAATGGTATGAGCAGAGAGTACAATATAGCAGCAAAATATCTTTCAATATTCATTACAGCTCTCTTCTAAACGTGTATCGTAGGCGCTTTGGCGGGGTATGGGTTTTATCGGGAAATATAGACATGTAAGTATATTCTCTGAGTTAAGTTAAAGTTGTGTTATCTAAATCTAAATGACAGTGCTGACAATATACATGAAATATCAGCAGCTTATTTTCATGACCACCAGCACAGCCATGTACAGATCAGCTGCCTGCGTGTAATCAACCCTAATTAACTTTAGAGTATGGCCGGTTGGCCACGGAAGCTTAACATTGTGGATGAGGTGCATGCTGGATACTGCAGGTTGACCATACATGTATCGTAATACGATACAGGGCAGCCTGACAGTCAGTAGTATATAGACAATGAATTCTAATGTGACGAGACTTGACCCTCGGACAGCGGCTAGGCAGGTGGGCTGACGATCGCCTCTGTGATGCTGTCTGGCCGTTGCTGCACTATCATCTAATTGCATATTTAGATGCCGAATAAAGTGTTGTGGACCCACTGATGGACTGTGTTTGAAGAGACAATATCCCAAAAACCTCTAACCAACCGGGGATACGTGTCTTGACGGTTCCTACTATACCGTGAGCATGTGTGAAGCACTGGTAAGGCCGTTACACAGGCATGGCCATTATTCTTGACAAAGATATCGGAAACATTTGGTACATGTCAAAGCAGGGAATTGCTTTAGTTGTCATTTCCAACACTGGTACGTGAAAGATGAACATGTCTTCCGTACCTACCATGAACATTTGGAAGGCATATTATGTAATATATTACTGGTGTGTGAAAGATGAACATGTCTTCCGTTCCTACCATGAACATTTGGAAGGCATATTGTATAATATATTACTGGTGTGTGAAAGATGAACATGTCTTCCGACCTACCATGAACATCCTACCATGAACATTTGGATGGCATATTATATAATATATTACTGGTGTGTGAAAGATGAACATGTCTTCCGTACCTACCATGAACATTTGGAAGGCATATTATATAATATATTACTGGTGTGTGAAAGATGAACATGTCTTCCGTACCTACCATGAACATTTGGAAGGCATATTATATAATATATTACTGGTGTGTGAAAGATGAACATGTCTTCCGTACCTACCATGAACATTTGGAAGGCATATTATATAATATATTACTGGTGTGTGAAAGATGAACATGTCTTCCGTACCTACCATGAACATTTGGAAGGCATATTATATAATATATTACTGGTGTGTGAAAGATGAACATGTCTTCCGTACCTACCATGAACATTTGGAAGGCATATTATATAATATATTACTGGTGTGTGAAAGATGAACATGTCTTCCGTACCTACCATAAACATTTGGAAGGCATATTATATAATATATTACTGGTACGTGAAAGATGAACATGTCTTCCGTACCTACCATGAACATTTGGAAGGCATATTATATAATATATTACTGGTGTGTGAAAGATGAACATGTCTTCCGTTCCTACCATGAACATTTGGAAGGCATATTATATAATATATTACTGGTGTGTGAAAGATGAACATGTCTTCCGTTCCTACCATGAACATTTGGAAGGCATATTATATAATATATTACTGGTGTGTGAAAGATGAACATGTCTTCCGTACCTACCATGAACATTTGGAAGGCATATTATATAATATATTACTGGTGTGTGAAAGATGAACATGTCTTCCGTACCTACCATGAACATTTGGAAGGCATATTATATAATATATTACTGGTGTGTGAAAGATGAACATGTCTTCCGTACCTACCATGAACATTTGGAAGGCATATTATATAATATATTACTGGTGTGTGAAAGATGAACATGTCTTCCGTACCTACCATGAACATTTGGAAGGCATATTATATAATATATTACTGGTGTGTGAAAGATGAACATGTCTTCCGTACCTACCATGAACATTTGGAAGGCATATTATATAATATATTACTGGTGTGTGAAAGATGAACATGTCTTCCGTACCTACCATGAACATTTGGAAGGCATATTATATAATATATTACTGGTGTGTGAAAGATGAACATGTCTTCCGTACCTACCATGAACATTTGGAAGGCATATTATATAATATATTACTGGTGTGTGAAAGATGAACATGTCTTCCGTACCTACCATGAACATTTGGAAGGCATATTATATAATATATTACTGGTGTGTGAAAGATGAACATGTCTTCCGTACCTACCATGAACATTTGGAAGGCATATTATATAATATATTACAGGTGTGTGAAAGATGAACATGTCTTCCGTACCTACCATGAACATTTGGAAGGCATATTATATAATATATTACTGGTGTGTGAAAGATGAACATGTCTTCCGTACCTACCATGAACATTTGGAAGGCATATTATATAATATATTACTGGTACGTGAAAGATGAACATGTCTTCCGTACCTACCATGAACATTTGGAAGGCATATTATATAATATATTACTGGTGTGTGAAAGATGAACATGTCTTCCGTACCTACCATGAACATTTGGAAGGCATATTATATAATATATTACTGGTGTGTGAAAGATGAACATGTCTTCCGTACCTACCATGAACATTTGGAAGGCATATTATATAATATATTACTGGTACGTGAAAGATGAGCATGTCTTCCGTACCTACTATGAACATTTGGAAGGCATTTTATATAATATATTACTGGTGTGTGAAAGATGAACATGTCTTCCGTACCTACCATGAACATTTGGAAGGCATATTATATAATATATTACTGGTGTGTGAAAGATGAACATGTCTTCCGTACCTACCATGAACATTTGGAAGGCATATTATATAATATATTACTGGTGTGTGAAAGATGAACATGTCTTCCGTACCTACCATGAACATTTGGAAGGCATATTATATATATATATTACATTTGGTGTGTGAAAGATGAACATGTCTTCCGTACCTACCATGAACATTTGGAAGGCATATTATATAATATATTACTGGTACGTGAAAGATGAACATGTCTTCCGTACCTACCATAAACATTTGGAAGGCATATTATATAATATATTACTGGTACGTGAAAGATGAACATGTCTTCCGTACCTACCATGGACATTTGGAAGGCATATTATATAATATATTACTGGTACATGAAAGATGAACATGTCTTCCGTACCTACCATGAACATTTGGAAGGCATATTATATAATATATTACTGGTGTGTGAAAGGTGAACATGTCTTCCGTACCTACCATGAACATTTGGAAGGCATATTACGGTTTCAAATGTTCAAACCTGAACAAACAACACTGGGGCAAGAATCGTAAGATGCATTTTGAATTATTTGGAGAAAGTACAACATCGATCGACTGGACTTCATAAGTTGTGAAATGTTGACACCAAGGGCTGGAGCTGCTTGGACATGCCGCGACATAATGGAGGATTGTTGAATGTACTTGAAGTAAGAGCTGACTCTTGAACAGGTGTAAATATGATATTTGTCACGTTCTATCTTATATTGGTTGAAAGTCATCTCAATGCGTCCTCACCGCTACCCCTTAAAAGCCTATAAGATGCTACTGTATCTGGTTGAAAATGCTAGCGAGGCTAGAAATAAGCACAACTGGGCTATGTTCATCAAAAAGACATTGTTCCAATTTGGTCTTGGATATGCATGGGTCGGACAGGGAGTTGGGGATGCTACAGCTTTTTTATCCATTGTTCAACAACGATGTAAGGATTGCTTCCAGCAAGAGTGGACCAGAAATATTCAAACTGGAAAATGTTCTTATTCGTATTCATTGTTTAAACAAAATTTTATGTGTGAAAAGTATTTAACAGACGTAAGCATAAGGAAATTAAGAGTATCGTTATCGCAGTTTCGATGTGGCTACTATGATTTAATGTATTTTGAAAGAATATGTCATGTTACTGAGAGCCAATCCTGCAAAATGTGTGACAGGGATATTACTGAAGATGAATACCATGTCCTTATCATCTGTCCACCGTATGAAGACCTAAGAAAGTATTATATACCATCTAAGTACACGTCCTGTCCCACATTTTACAAATTCAGCATACTAATGTCAACAGAAAATGTACAGCTACTTCAGAATATTGCTACGTTTATACACCATGCACTGTTAAAACGCAAACGAGCTTGTACCACACACCCATTGTAACTGTTTTTTACTTGTACTATGGGCCTCTGGCCTACAGTTCAGAAATAAAGAAC
This sequence comes from Haliotis rubra, assembly GCF_003918875.1. Classification (NCBI taxonomy): domain Eukaryota; kingdom Metazoa; phylum Mollusca; class Gastropoda; order Lepetellida; family Haliotidae; genus Haliotis; species Haliotis rubra. Next base: position 1,777,332 of record NW_025767113.1, on the reverse strand, counting down.
TCTCACAGATATTTGTCACATGTTTTATGGCCACTCTGAAGTTTGTTTTGCAGCGTGATTGTTGTCACCCTGACATCACTGCAAGTATTATACAGATTGACTCACAACACAAGTCAGGTGGGTAAATCAATGGAAGTAAGCTGACTATTTGACAATGATTGAATGATATAAATCTATCGACAGACCTAAACTGTCCAGACCCTATTGCCTTAAAGGGATGAGGGAAGTACTGTTGATGCCCACATGGATACCTACATGTCCTATTCCCAAACTCCTCATACATGATAACATTTGGTAACCCTATTGATTATAATTACATGAATGCTGATTGCCAATCGACAGTACGAGATGTAGTGCTACATTTTGCTGGACCTTGCAATTTATCAGTCGTTGAACGGATATTTATCAAATGGACGCCTTCAGGTTTTACAGTCAAGTCAAAAGGTAACAGTATTGTCTTAATGTACACTATTTGGTATGTCACTTTGATTATAACATTACGGTGGAGGTGCTAACATCAAATGGTTATATTGTTTGAGTCCTTGTCACGTCTACAAGCTTTTTAGAAAAACATCCTGATTCCAAAATGAGTGTATTCATAAAATTATTATGTTTCCTCCTCCTCAGAGTGTGTATTCCATCAATGATAAAACATCACTCTGAAATACATCCAACAAGTTCTGAAACAGAAGGTATCACGACGTTTGCATCAGCGAGTCCACTGTTTGCCGAGATGCTATCATAAACATGTGGTTTTCCAGTTTGGAAAATTTACTCCAGAAACTATGACTTTATTGAGTGTGTTCAGGTCTAGCTGAGGGATTCTAATCTCCGACAGCTATGCGGGCGTACTTTGAGAGTAATGTAAAGCCTGAACATCTCGTTAGGTTGTAAATCATAATGAATGATCAATATGTCGAGGCTCTGATCTTGTCTGGCCCCCATGAGTAGCTACAGAACACCTGACTTGCCATACATCTCACAGAGTTACGATGGGCCACCAACTACATTCATTACCAGCAGGGGTGATCTGGGTGTATCCTCACTACGAGGAGTCAGCAATGCTTGTCTAGGAAGGCCGCACGTGTGCGTTCTGCTTCATGCAGTTGATCAAGAACACGAAACAGATACCTGGGATAATCATTCCGGGACAATGTAGGATGGATAATTGTTAATTTGATATTTATATTTAGTACGTCAGTGCAAAAGAACACCCAATCGTGACTTTCCTTAGAAAAGAGTCCGATCCGTTTGATGTAAAGGGAAAATAGCTGTGAAAAATAATTATATGACTGGATGACCAGGCAATCATGTCGTGCCCAAAAGGTAGCGCCCTCCATTCACACAATTTGCCTAAAAATGGAAGTATATTTTTAAGGGTGCGGTCCAGCAGTACTCGTGCCAGGCGACGTTGGCCTGTAAACAAAGCAGACAATCAAGTGATCGATGAGAGGTAGAAGTTCAGAGATTCCGATACTTACAAGCAAAACGCGAACCCCAGAGAAGGATGAGCCTCGATCATCAGCCGAAACGTTGTGAGTATGAACGGCATATGCATAGTAATGCTACAAGTTTATACAATGGATCTCCTAGCACCCCCATGTGTAAACCACCCATGCATGTCATGAATATGCCATAAAATGACACCACATTGGCATAGTAAGTGACCAAATGCACGTAATGTAAAAACGTGTAATTAATTGCGAAGGTAATGTATGTATTTATATAGTAATACATAACGTAATTTCACAAGTAATCGTTTGTCGAACGCTGCAGCCACATCAAACATATGCGGTGAGATCTGACTGACGATAACGAGCCCGCTTCCCAGCAAGCACATAAGTTAAATTCTAGGTTAACGCAATATTAATTAAACACTTGTGTCAGTGGCTTATCATATCTGTTAAAGTCTATTACACGGCTAGTAAACGGAACATCTGATGAAAATGTCGTGGCGATGTTGCTGGGTAATAACTTGTAACGGGGACTGTCATCTGACGTTTGAGGCCGTTGCACCAGACCATCAGTCCACAAAAAAGTGTAACACCTATTTTCCGCAATACCTGATGTGGAAGTGGCTGAAGTGGAATACAAATAGAAAGCTATTTTTCGATCCGAAAACTGCTAGCTCGAAAGGAATTCCCCGTGATCTCGTGTCAGTGCACCAATCTGCAACATTTGAGATATTGGCTGAACCACTGACTGTATAGAATGCTATCCGGCATGTTGGTTTGCCTGTGTTCGGTTCAGGCTACTTCATCGCGGACTTCCACCAGGGTAATGCATAAACCGATTCACTTTTGATGCTATCATTAACGCTCAAATGGTACGAATACCTCGTTTAACTGTGCGGAATGTAGACATATGTTTAATTATTTTCAAACAAATTTGAAAACTAACATACCGGCAACTCTCGATGGGCTTCATCAGTCATTAATGTTACCGGACATTGCACATAGTTTCACTTTTGAAGTAACGTTGTTAATAGATATTACAACTCCTCTTTCAGTTGCAGTTTATGCCTGTTCACGTCACCCTTCCATCAATGTTAGTTTTCTTTCTTTCTGGATGCTTGGCAATGAGCCGACTGTTGACGGGTTTTGCAAAGTAAGCTCCTCTCAGCCAGATCTGTACTGATTCGAACATCTAACGAAGCTGCAAGTGAGCTTGACAAGATCAAGGCTCTTCAGTAGTGGTAACATCCGTAATAACTTTCTTTAATCGTGTGTCGATCTTGTCAAAAGTATTTGGAAGAATTACTGATATAAGATCAAATGATTACTAATGTTCCCTTGATTTGATTAAGGCCCCTGGTGAGGTGAGGTGAAATTGGGTTTAACATCGTGCTTGAGAATGTATGTGTATGTGCGGCTGCTTGTACTAGCCGAGACTTAAGCTGGTTTTGTAGTGCTAGCCTACTGAGATACCATACCGCAGTGAAGCATGAATACCCCACTCAGACACATTATACTGACTCCGAGCCGACCAGTCCTTTTTGTGCCCATTAATGCCGAGCGCCAGGCAGGGACCAACAAGTATTTTAACGTCTTTTGGTATGACGCGGTCGGGGATCGAACCCGCGACCTTCCGCCCTCCTGGCGGACGCTCTAAGCACTACCCCACGGAGGCGGTCTAAGGTCCCTGGTAGTTAAAGGTATCTGTGTATAAGATGTTACACATGCATGACAAGGTGTGGACTGGCAATGTCGGTGCTGGTCGGGACATCACCTCACCGATGTCTTCAGGTTGAAGTGGTTAGTGAGGGTCCAGGGAAAACATCATCTCTTGATTATAATAATGATAAGAACTATTTCTGTAGCAATGTATATACATTATTTACTGGAAACATATATATCCTTTGGTGACATTAATTATACTTATACTATACTACCCATCAAAAGTTTAGACTCACTAGTGTAAATGTAGCCACTTACTTCAGTCAACTGTTCTAAACTAGATTTTGCAAAATATTCCATACTGTTTAAAGGTACTGTTTACACATGAACTGATGTAGTGTAAAACAAATTCTTAACGTTGAAAAGATTATTGTCATGAGTTCAATGAACGATGAAACTCAGTGAAAATTGGCGATTTCTTAACAAAACGTAACCCCAAAACGCAGCTGTTTACATGCACGATATTTGCACATGCTTTTCAGCATTTTAATCCATGATCCTCGTGTAATTCATCAGCATAAGGTTTACATTTGGTTACCCCAAGTCAGTGGAAATATTCATCTTCGATGTAACCATATATATATGCATAACATATAGTGAGCGCTTTAAGTGAGTCTAAACCTTTGATGGGTAGTATATTATACTATACTCATGATATACTTATGTTATCGTTGTCTTTGATTCTGTTACAACCTTTATATATCAGTTTTCACATTCTCCCAAGACCATATCACTGGGTAAAGTTTTGTTGGGGTTCTGTGATAGCTGACGGCACATGACCTTGTGCCGTTCATCTGCTCCCTACACATACCCGCGTTAGATTCATAATTGATATTGTATTCACCCTGATTTTGTATTCACCGAGTTGCAATACCATATCAATATCTATACCTACATATTAAACACTATGACAGTGGACTGCTGCTTGTTTGATCAAGGCACAACATTTAGACGCTTTTAATCTTTGGGGACCTTTCAAAATTGATACATCAGTTCTCATACAAATCCCTATATTGACTTGAACCAGAAAACGCCCACGTTATGTTTAAGGCGAGCTTTTAAAGTCTTGGCATGTTTTTGTGACAGAAGCCGTCGGTGGTAGTTTAAGATGTACCATGGATCCTTTGTGTGATTATGCAAAGGGTTTTGTCAACTGTATTTGAGTGACTCAAACAGTGATTTTCTCCCAGTTACATCACTGACTTGTCACGACGGTGTATGTCCACGTGCTACAGTCGGGACTGTAACTGGTATCATTCATAGCTTCCCCTTACCACTAGCCATGCAGACAGTCTCTCTGTCATCGACAACCTAGAGGCGACGGAGACATGATACATTCTTGACAAAACCGTGTGACGCCACAAAGACAGCATTATCATGTCCCCTCTCCATATACCTTATCGCTTCAAGAGTGTTACACTCATTGCTCTACCGTCCCTTGCTTCAGGTCAATTAGTGCTAGAACAAATCGCAATCGATTATGAGAGGCCAACACCAGTAACCCCAGATGCTGACCAGTTTGCTGGACCCTCATCGTGTTGTGATCTCTTTTGAATCCAAGACACATGTGTCCTTCTCAGGTGTTACTTCCACAGTGCAGGATGCAGTTGGGTAGTATGGGGCATCACAGTGTGGCATCACAGTTCATTAACGGCTGCGGAGGGAGGAAAAGGTAAACGATTACAGGAGCTTCATGTCTATTGGCTCAACGCTGCCACAAAACTGTTCAACATTAACAGATTCAACAGAATGTGGCCATGTTATTGTTTCCCATAGGGCGCCTATGAGATCATGTAGCGCTATCTGCCTAATCGATCTTTTACTCATAAACAACGTTTGTAACTCATCGCTAATGTGAAGCATAGAGTTGACAGACATGAGCAACTCTGGCTGTAGTGCTGTGCGGTGCATAATTCACGACGGGGCCATGGCGAAAGCCATTCTGACAATCCCACGCATTAATCACTTGAATAGTAAAGTCCATAGTCCTGAACAATGGTGACATGTCTGTCACAAAAAGAGTTACAAAATATCGAAAACGCCATGATCATACCAGGTATCAGTTTGTAAAGATCCCCATGTTTACGTTGCATCACCTTCAGTGTGACACTGGAGAACGTGTACATCAGCACGGAATACCAGCAGAAGTAAAATCAAATGATTTCTGCAATCCCTTGGTAGGGCTTGCACCACCTTCGCCATTTCTCTAACAATACACACTTGATGTTCTGTTGAAGACAGCAGGTCTGGTAAGTAAATAAGTTGGACCCACAAAGCAAACGCAGCTTTGCGACAGTCGTACGTCCACGCTAAACTATCGACAGTCGTACGTCCACGCTAAACTATCGACAGTGGTACATCCACGCTAAACTATCGACAGTCGTACGTCCACGCTAAACTATCGACAGTCGTACGTCCACGCTAAACTATCGACAGTCGTACGTCCACGCTAAACTATCGACAGTCGTACGTCCACGCTAAACTATCGACAGTCGTACGTCCACGCTAAACTATCGACAGTCGTACGTCCACGCTAAACTATCGACAGTCGTACGTCCACGCTAAACTATCGACAGTCGTACGTCCACGCTAAACTATCGACAGTCGTACGTCCACGCTAAACTATCGACAGTCGTACGTCCACGCTAAACTATCGACATACGCCAGGGGTGGCGCATCGAACTCCTCCATGGATCAGGGCTCTGTATGTTGAGGACAAGCATGTCACCAGCTCAAGACAGCTTCTTCTTGTACATGTGTAGAGATTATGTTAGTGCTATACACGCTGCAGATGCCCTTTTAACACAAACTGTGACAGTCATTTTTAGTGTTTAGGTAACCTTGTAAGCAACCGTAGGTACATGTGTGTTACAAGAGCATGACTGTGAATGAAAAGTCGTAAAATGTTTATGTGCTGGTTATAAAGGAATATGGAGAGTGGACATTTGAAGTTCGAACCGTAAGGGCGCATGGCGCATGGGCCAGGGGATTATCGCATCTGTGTGCTCGAACATGTGTTATTTAATCTTCAAGAAAAGCACCGTGGTATTTTGGTTCACTTCACATGGTGTTGTCAAGGGAACACCACCCGCCATGGATGTGTACTCTGTCGTGTACGTGTATTTGAGAGCGTACTTACAGTGCTGTACTAGAATTGTGGAAAGCATATGCTTAATGAGGTAAAAGCTATGAAATACTGCACGTATCTGACAAAGTAGGTTTTGGAAGGAAAACTAACATCACTGACCTTTTCAAGCATTGTGTATTTTACGCTCACACTGGAATAACAGTCGCTTTACCTTTTACCAATGTTTTCTTCAAAAGAGCAATTTTACAACTAAACATGAAATAGAATACGTAGTTTTAAAGATCATTGTAGGTGTTCAGTTTCAGGAACGTTTTGCGGATTGTGGACTTAGCAGCTCGTGCTAAAGTTCAAGTCACTACTTGTGGCTCCCAAGAGTTTTCTTACACTTCCCAACCTTTGTTCGTGTAGTCATAGGTGCCCTCTTTAGTACTGACAATGATATGTGTCTCTATTATCGCCAAAATATGGTGCCTGGTATCAGGTGAGGTAATAACCTTTAAAAACATTTGGATATTGTCGAAGTGGAAGCTCAAAATTGGGTAACTAGAGCAATGTACCTATTGAATGTGTTCCAGAGTCAGTGAAATGTTGTCATTCATAGAATGCAGGAACAGAGATATAATGCCACATACTGGGCCAGTGTGTTAACTGAGGAATATGTCCGTCCACTCCAGTACAGCCAGTAACACCGGAACATATGTCTAGTAGTCTTTTGTACTGGGTCCGTACAATCCGTAAAAAACACAACGAAATATATTTCTGTTTTAAGCATATGTACCATTAAAAGCCTTTACGAACAGATCAACCATAAATCTCAGTAGACCAAGGACGAAATCTACGTATGTTCACAGTGTTTGAGACAAGTGAAGGTTATGTCAAGTAGATTCCCCAAACCTCGAATGTATGTCATCTGAAAAAAAGAACCGTGTTCATTCCTGTCAAAACATTAATCTATCCCTCTGTGACGTGTTGATTCCTAAGTTGGATCTAAAGAGATAACCAGGAATCAGTCCGTAAACCAACTAGGTGTGGAACCTACACACAACACAGACATGGGATGGAATTAACAGCTGTATTTTAAAATTGACTACATTTACAAAACACAATACACAGACAGCACTACGACTGTACAGAATGGCAGTGCAGATTCAGAGGCAGTATAATGCACGAGCAGTGATGATAACGGTAAAGACAAGGATGGTAGTATCCACTCCACGGCAACACTGATCCAACTGGGAAGAAAGGTCTAGGCCGAGAATATCCAGAGTTTAAAGTGGTCACACAAAATGTGGGTCTTCGCGTGACTTGTAATGGGAGATGAGATGCAATAAATTGCCTTCCCTTGTATACCCAAGATAAAGTATAAACATTAAAAACATACTTAACGAGAACGTAACCATAAGATTGTATGACAAGTTGTATCACTTTCTGTGTGTATTGAGTGATACCTCCAGCTAAAACCTCCAGGTTTGATACGCGGATTACATCATTACCATCGAACTGCCCGTTCATGCATAGTGTACTGTGAGCCAACACTAAGCAGTGGTGTATACTTTCTCTCACAGTCTTGTCGGCTGTCACAGAAACGTGACGTCATCATACACTTGTGTAGTCACACTTAACCATGCTACTAACAACGACAGGACATATGGTATTAAAGTAAACCAAACTTTAGCCTTTCATGAAACGGGGGCGATGGGGTAGCCCAGTAGCGAAAGCGTTCGCTCGTCACGCCAAAGACCCGGGGATTGATTCGCCACAGGGGAACAATGTGTGAAGCCCATTTCTGATGTCCCCACCGTGATATTGCTGGACAAATGCTAAAAGTGGCGTAAAACTAAACTCACTCACTCACACTCATGAGACGGATTGAAATAAACGTCTGTATGAAACGGTTTAGATGTTGTTTTGTTCCAGTCCAGACTACGTAGGCTTTAGATCAGTCTATTGTTGGGTGAAACACATCCCGTGCAGGGCATAACTCACACATCTTGTCTCATATCTGGATTCAACATATTATTTCAAAATAAACTTTCTAAATGATCTTGAATTAGATTCCAGATCATTAGCCTAACATCATTTCCTGACAACTGTTTGTGTATGATGGCATAGTTGGTGATACAAAAGGTAATAAATGTCGATTTGAGGAGAAATTCCCGAAGCGTACCGATGATAAAACTGCTGGGATATGGAGAAATCAAATCACAACAGCTGTCAACAGAATGTACGTAATCGCATTTCTGTTATTCTAAATATGCCATTAAGGTCACAACCACACTGAGATATATCTCATAACACATTATATTGCCTATTAATCGCTGTATATTATGCCTGACATTTCAAAAGTTCTCGTAGACATAAATATTGCGACATAATTTTGGATCAATACCGAAGAGGTAATGGCCCCGAGTAGACTTGACAATGCGCACACGGCCATTAGAGTCCGGCCAGTGTGCAGGACATTCTACACAATCTACTTCATGACAATGCTCATTGATACCGCCCAGCATCTACATAAGAATGGGTCTTTATCAACAGGGATTGACCAGAGCGGGCAGCCACTCGCTGATTGGTAGATGCATGGCTTCCTGGCCCACTAGAGAATATCGAATCTCATCATCTGGTCCAGGCTCAATGTACATAAACCTCCGCTGTAATATATATATATATATGTGCGTTGCATTAGACCACAAACACCACCCCTCTATGCCACGGAATCCGCAACTAGACGATAGTTCTATAATGTAACCCTAACTCTCTCAAGAAATCTTTCAATGTGTTATGGGCCATTGCTGGGCAATATAACTTCAAAACAAACCCGTAAAACAAAGTTGTCTTTAAAATACCTATGTCCAGTTGACATATCGGTCAGTCAGTCTTTATCTCCAGAACTTGCACAGGCCATATGCCTATAGTTCAAATTATATGATAGCAGTTGGTTTTATAGAAATACATATATCGCAGATATATATCCTATCACATCTATAATGCAGATGATCTGGTGTTCATTGCCTGGTTTACATACATTACAAGATACTTTATGACCGTTTCAGTTTCCGATGACATGAGGATTATACAGTTTGGCTAATGGAAGATTCAAATAAAACTATTTCCCAATGTATTATTTTCTGATATTTCCACATAATGGACAAATGCGCAAGAATCGGTACTCAGCTTTTATCTCAGGCACAATGTTTACACCATCGGTTTTTAATTTGGTGTTCTCAGTTGTCTACCTTTACTATTTGGATGGTATCGTGAAACCTACTTCCGGATTGGGATAGTGCTGCTCGGAAGTTTTAAACATTTTCGTCAACAAGAATGAATGATTTGAAACAGGCGTAACGATCAGTATTATACAAACAGAGTGAATGGTGCCACATTTGAAAATATATTTCCTGGAACCTTGGTCTTAGATTCTATATGACGTGACCTGGTGTTGTAATAAGTTGTTCTTTCCACATGTAATCACACCCGCGAGAACTGGACTATCTTTTTGAAACCCGATGTCTGATAAGTTTTACTTCGACCGTCGTGAAGATTCATCATGCTATAGCCTTTCTTTGGAAATCGGTTACTTGACATTTTAAGCAATTTTATCCAACATCTAATGAACGACTGATATTTGGAGTATTGGATTTACAACTAAAAATCTTTTACACCAATAGAGATGTAAATGTATCTGCTCTATCATCGTTTTCTAGACCACATACTTCAGCACCATATCGTAGAATATAGGGGCTTTCATAGTGTGGAAATACGGTGTTCAAGCTGTTTGATATATAATTTGATAAAGTCATACTCATAGAGAGAGTTATACTTATTTAAATATTTAGACCTTTCTTTTCCCATTACATCATACTGATGGTCAGGCCACTGTGTTTTTCAAATCACTGCTGCCGTGAACAAAGAATGTGACACGTAACTTTCACGTTCGTCCGCATTATGGAACACTTCGTAAACGGTCGTTGTGTGTTTACGAGTTGGACATAAATTCGTCAGCTTTATCATTAACCTAAACACAGTGCCATTTACAAAGTGTTCAAATGTAACTTATGGTATATTTGGAATTAGGCTTTCCCAGTAAAGAACAGATTCTAGGAAGTTTTGTGTTGAGGAATTGTGTATTCATAGCTTTCGGCCGTGGGTGCCGTGTTAATTTACACCTGACAGAGGGTACACAAAGTACTTGATCCACATCACCTGTTGTCAGACTTCTATTTTTGTGGAAGCCACGATGGCTCGGTGCGTTAGATCGCCGACTGATTCATCAATTGTTGTGACGGATGATCGCCTCCAGTACCCCATGTCATTAGTATCATGCAAGGGACCAACCATGACAAATACCCTAAAGGTCATGCAGGAGGTCACCACTGCCTGTTACATCTGCCGGCATGTATCAGGTGAACCGCTCCTCGTATTGTTTGAAACATACAGCAGATCAGGCTTCCCAACAGACCATTGCTGAGAGAATATTCTATATAACCAAAGTATTGGACATACTTCTGTACATTGTCCCTCTAATCTAGGTCCCCCTCACATCGATCTCACTATGGTTGTCCATTGCGGCAAATGCTAACTACGTTTGCAAGTCGATAAATGGGGCGTGACGACACGCCAACAATGTTGGTGAACATAACACGTGTCCCTATATATACAGTATATCGAGTTTATTTGCAAATATCGAGTTAAAAGGATAATTTTGCTTGTTGGGACCATGAAATTATATCGAGATATCCGAAATATCGAGACATCCGTATAGAGTAAAAAGAGCTTGAATAATGATAAATTTTAAAGGATTTAGCTGGGACCGAGATGTTATATCGAGACAACCGAGATATCGAGTTATCAGAGTTTTACACAAGAGTTCGACAGAGTTCGACTGTAATTACTGTGAGAAGAGCACTGGAGGTTATGGAAATGGGATGTATAGGTCCCAAGGGCCCAACTGATAGTCAGGGAGTGCACAATATCGTACAATCGAGACACAATTTAAGATTTTGTGGTGTTTTATAAACAAGGAAGGGATACCGAGCGTGGAAGATGGATGGTGAACACAACAAAACAGGCCCACAAAACACGCCCTTGTTCTGAATTCAGCACCTGCAGAAGTTTTATGACACATTTCAATGATGGTAGAAGCAAGATATTGAGACAATAACACGTGTTGAGCCATATATCTGGGAGAAAAGATTCTGTACGTCTCGAAACTGGTATACAAAACAAATCATGCTATTAAAAAGTAATAACTGGTTTACCAGGTGTGCACACCGTCACGTCGACTTGTCTATCCAGGATTAACCTTGTCTTACCTCAGTCTCCTTTGCACAGCAGCGGAAATCATTGTCAGACAACGTTGTGGAATGGCGGTTCATGTTTAAGTATCTAATTAACGGTACATATCTGCAGAAACACGTATTTTATCACAATAATTGAGGTTCTGTCCCGAAGATACTGCCAACTCTCGCCCTGGTTGCAGGAGAGTCAGTAGTACTGGGATAGACTGATGATACCCTCCATAAAGTGAGTGTCAAGCTATTTGACGTATAGTCTCAACATGAATAACAATATTTCCTTTGGGTTTTGAGGTCATCAATGTGATATCCAGTACAACTGCTCAAAGGCAATGTATGTTGATTTTGTTACCAGTAAATTCGAACACTTTTGTCTCAGGGTAATTCTCTTCTTCTACGTGCAGGAGACAATCAGTAATGTTGATAAGGATCAATGGCGGTGGTAACTCCAATCTTCACACAAGAAGTAATATTGTTGTGGTTGATTTCACTGATGACAAGAGATTGATGGACTTCTTTAAACACCCATCTGTCATGAATATTTTCGGGTATAGCAGTTGATCTCGGATAATCCTTTCGCTAGATGGGGTAACAGAAACCCACTCAACCTGATCTTAAACTTGAACGCCCGGAACAATGTTGACAATACGCTAGCAATGTGGAGTGCGTCTTGATGTTGCCTGGATCCCGTGAATGGTTACAGAGCACCCTGCACTCCGCAACTCAGTGGCTAATTCAGGCCTGTAATTCCACTGTGTAATATCACGATAGCGTCTGCATACGTAAGAGGTATTCAGCTGTAAATATAATTCGACATCATCATCATCTTCATCATCATCATCAGCAGCAGCAGCAGCAGTAATTCTTTCACATGTATCTTACATTTCGATTAATTCTTAAGCATATGCATTAGTGTGTTGTTTTTTTAAACCTGCGTTCGCTTTGTGTCATCTTTGCAATTTCAGGGCGGACGCATCGATTAAACACTATAGTTTCTCCCCGTGAATTCAGTATTGTGTCCAACAGCCACGATATAACATATCCCAGAACAGACTCATTGGTCATACGTCCAAACCTTTCTCCCTTGAAAAGTGATTGAGCAGCACTAGTCTCGTCGTTGTCCAACATTCCCGTCACTCTTCTGGTTTCATATAAACTGACTGGCAAAAGAAAGTATACCAAAAGTGACCATTGCTCAAATAATTTATTTTGTTTGTAGGTACATTATACACAGAAACATGTTGCCCCAACGTAGCAATTTGATACATGCGGTGAAATTCACGTGCACGGTGTGAATAAAACGTCGAAGTGGTATAAACCACGATTTGGGGCTTCTGTCAGAGTTCCACATGCACTAAGGGTATAAAAGTTAGTGTGCGGACAGGTTACACATGCAGTTTAAAAACGACCACCACAGATATGCCACGACTATCAGCAGTTGAACGTGAGAGGGCCATAGGTATGCTCCTGATGGGGTCGACACACGCCAACGTTGCAACAACCTTCGGCTGCACCCGTGTAGCCGTCTCTAGACTGCTGCAACGTTACAAACAGACGGGCGTGACACAGGACAGACCAAAACGTGGGAGACCGCGAGTAACACCAGCTGAATACCGGCATTTGAGGACGTTACAACCGAGAAACCGTTTTCTGACGGTAACGTCATTAGCGGTGAATTCCCTTGATCCCCGTGTCAGTCGATACACGGTGGCTAGACGTCTTCGGGCAGCAGGTATCAGAGCCTACAGACCGACCCTTCAAAGGACATGTGTTGACCCCTGAAAACAGACGTCACAGATTGCGTTGGGCCCGAGTTGTTCGTCGTTGGCAGCGACGAGAGGAACAACGTGAACGTTCTACAGTGGCCAGCACGTTTTCCAGACATGTCCCCGTTCGAGCACATGTGGGATGCACTAGACAGACGCGTGCGGAAACGCCCTAACCCACCACAGAATAGACAGCAACTTGCACAAACCCTCCAGGACGAATGGCGTCGCATTCCACGTGACCATGTCCAACGTCTGACGTCTTCGGCTAGAAGGAGGCTGCGTGCTTATATTGATGCAAGGGGTGGACATACAGGATACTAAAATGATGGTAGTGAACATTTATTGTGTGTAACTCAGTACCTGCTTATCCCCCATGTGATTGAACACAGGTTTTCAGGACCCGCAGTGAACTTGCGCATGTCTGACGCCACATGTTTCTGTAGTATGCGTGTGATATTTAGCTCAGGTTGAGTACAGATGTTGGTAACACCACTGCATAATGGTTTGTGTGTCTAGGTAGTCTGGGTCAATGGTAATGACCTCTTGAAAACCTTGTATACTTTCTTTTGCCGGTCTTTAGACACAATTATACCATTTGTTTCACTAGTGTGTATGTATGCTGAGATTAACATGGTAACTACCCACGTCACAGTTAACACCACGCTATGCACCTTCATGCTGAGGCATCATTAACCTGAAATGTCTTATCATTATTGATCATAATAAACAAAGTAACGGTAAGGGACAATGTTCAAGGATGTAGAACATGTGCCGTGGAGTGTTGCAAGTTGGTTTATCTTCAGTGCTATCTGGTTACATTAATTTGCAGCGCCAGTGAACATGGCGGTTATTACCATCGATGAGGCACGGTCCGGAGTACAGCGTCTTCACGTAGAAAGTAATGCACCATCCGTGAATAATCGTGTCTGCACCAGACAATCAAGTGATTGATATTTTGAGTCGTAAAGGGGTAGGATAACACACATTCTACCAAGTTACTGAGTCTAACCACACGATCCATCTGGTCACCAACACAGCGGAGAGTATGGTCACCTCTTACGACCAACACGGGTAGCGGAGAGTGTGGTCAATTCCTACAACCAACACGGGTAGCGGAGAGTCTGGTCACCTCTTACGACCAACACAGGTAACAGAGAGTCTGGTCTAAAAGGAATATCCGTGGGAGACGAAAACACAGAAAGATGACACGTTGAACAAGCGCAGTACCTGGTTTCCGTGGAGACTGACAAAACAGTTATAGAGATCAACTTCCTGATCTCATAGGACTGGTGAAATGGCTGCGTCAGGAAATCAGTCTCCATTATGTTGGGAAGTATCGCCAGATGGGTGACCGTGCTTGACAGTTTCACTCTCAAGGAGAAACACAATAAACAAATGATTTTGTTCGTAAGATGCCTCTGTCCATGGTGTCACAAGTGAATGTCACATGTTCAGGGAAAGGCATGGTAATAAATTTATTATGGCATCGTAATTTGACTGTTAACCTCGCGCTACACAGGCAGCTTAGTCTGTATATTTCCCAGGGAGATGGGATGGTAATCGAGCGGATTGATAATACTGTAGAGCCATGGGCGAACGGCACTTCTCCCAGGAAGGTTGAACTCAAGAACTTTTAGCAGAATGTCCAGACTCCCCAACACTGCATTACCCAGAGTGTCAGAAGCGGTGTGTTCCTGGCAGTAAACCCAGGTACTCTCCCAATGTCAGTCAAGGGACCTGGTGGTACCAAACTAAGACACCAAGAACAACGGGGAGTTCAGATTCTAGTACTTTTGTTGAGTCATCCGGGATTCAAGCTAACACTCAAGTCAGGCACCCAGTCAACAATGAACCCACTCAGGCACTGCGGGTTCCACAAAAAGTCTGAAAACTGGTATTTTGGATCACGTACTTCGTGTACCCCTCTGACAAGAGCAGCAAACAGAAAGCCTTTTGTTTCACTTTTCAGGCCATCGGACTTTATTCAAGCAAAGGACTCCGCAGGGTTGCTTGTGTTCGCAACATGAACTTAATACAGATGGTTAGAGAGCCTGCACCGATTTGACATAGCACATACGTATTGAGTATTGTAATCCCCGACACATGGTGCCTCAAGGTTGCTTTTGCCTGGTATATACACCTGCTTCCAAAACCTTACACTGGAATCCACGGTGGGTTTTTTTTTCATTGCCATGGGACGCATTCAATTGACTGTAAAAATGCTATTTGTAACTTTCAAGTAATAGTAGTTGTAGTAGTAGCAGTACCCGTGACGATACGGATTAGAATTGGTCTTGTGGTAGTGGTAGTGGTGGTGGTGGCAGTGGTGGTGGTGGTGGTGGTGGTAGGTGGTGGTGAGTGGTGGTAGTGGTGGTGGTGGTGGTGGTGGTGGTGAGTGGTGGTAGTGGTGGTGGTGGTGGTGTGGGTAGTGGTGGTGGTGGTGGTGGTGGTGGTGGTGGTAGTGGTGGTGGTGGTGGTGGTGGTGGTGGTGGTGGTGGTGGTGGTGGTGGTGGTGGTGGTGGTGGTGGTGGTGGTGGTGGTGGTGAGGTGGTGGTGGTGGTGGTGGTGGTGGTGGTGGTGGTGGTGGTGGTGGTGGTGGTGGTGGTGGTGAGGTGGTGGTGGTGGTGGTGGTGGTGGTGGTGGTGGTGGTGGTGGTGGTGGTGGTGGTGGTGGTGGTGGTGGTGGTGGTGAGTGGTGGTGGTGGTGGTGGTGAGTGGTGAGTGGTGGTGGTGGTGGTGGTGGTGGTGAGGTAGGTGGTGGTGGTGGTGAGTGGTGGTGGTGGTGTGGTGGTGGTGGTGGTGGTGTGGTGGTGGTGAAGTGGTGAGTGGTGGTGGTGGTGGTGAGTGAGTGGTGGTGGTAGTGGTGAGTGGTGGTGAGTGGTGGTAGTGGTGGTAGTGGTGTGGTGGTGGTGGTAGTGGTGAGTGGTGGTGGTGGTAGTGGTAGTGGTGGTGGTGGTGGTGGTAGTGTGTGGTGGTGGTGAGTGGTGATGGTAGTGGTAGTGGTGAGTGGTGGTGGTGGTGGTGGTAGTGGTGGTGGTGAGTAGTGGTGGTGGTGGTGGTGGTGGTGGTGGTAGTGGTGGTGGTGGTGGTGGTGGTGGTGGTGGTGGTAGTGGTAGTAGTGGTGGTGGTGGTGGTGGTGGTGAGTGGTGGTGGTGGTGGTGGTGAGTGGTGGTGGTGGTGGTGAGTGGTGGTAGTGGTGGTGGTGTGGTGGTGGTAGTGGTGGTGAGTGGTAGTGAGTGGTGGTGGTGGTGGTGGTGGTGGTGGTGGTGGTGGTGGTAGTGGTGAGTGGTAGTGTAGTGGTGGTAGTGGTGGTGGTGGTAGTGGTGGTGGTGAGTGGTGGTGGTGGTGGTGAGTGGTAGTGGTGGTGGTGGTGGTAGTGGTGAGTGGTGAGTGGTGGTGGTAGTGGTGGTGAGTGGTAGTGGTGGTGGTGGTGGTAGTGGTGGTGGTGGTGGTGGTGGTGAGTGGTGGTGGTGGTAGTGGTGGTGGTAGTGTGTGGTGGTGAGGTAGTGGTTAGGACTGGTGAAATGGCTGCGTCAGGAAATCAGTGGCTCCATTATGTTGGGAAGTATCGCCAGATGGTGACCGTGCTTGACAGTTTCACTCTCAAGGAGAAACACAATAAACAAATGATTTTGTTCGTAGATGCCCTCTGTCCATGGTGTCACAAGTGGAATGTCACATGTTCAGGGAAAGGCATGGTAATAAATTTATTATGGCATCGTAATTTGACTGTTAACCTCGCGCCACACAGGCAGCTTAGTCTGTATATTTCCCAGGGAGATGGGATGGTAATCGAGCGGGATTGATAATACTGGTGGTGGGCGAACGGCACTTCTCCAGGAAGGTTGAACTCAAAGAACTTTTAGCAGAATGTCCAGACTCCCCAACACTGCATTACCCAGAGTGTCAGAAGCGGTGTGTTCCTGGCAGTAAACCCAGGTACTTTCCCTATGTCAGTCAAAGGGACCTGCTGGTACCAAACTAAGACACCAAGAACAACGGGGAGTTCAGATTCTAGTACTTTTGTTGAGCCATCCGGGACAATATATTGCATGAAGTTCTTTTTTAACAAAAAATACTTATAATCGAGTTAATGCTTGATTTATAAAGCAAAAACACAACAAAATCACCATGCTTGATTAAGCTTAATAAAAGCTTTTAATCATGACAAAATAAAAATGTAAATAATATGCTGCACAATTAAAAAAAGGAAAGGAACAATTTATAAAACGGAAATATCCGAAGATTTCCGAGTGTTACGAAGTTTTCCGAATGCATGTCAAAATACCGGTTTTCGATCAGCGTATCGCAATACTGTATCGTTTTCATGTCTGAACCGGTATATACCGGTAAACCGGTTATATTGCGCAGCCCTAGTAGTGATGGTGGTAGTGGTGGTGGTGGTAGTGGTAGTGGTAGTGGTAGTGGTGGTAGTGGTTGTGGTGGTAGTGGTAGTGGTGGTGGCAGTGGTAGTGGCGGTGGTGGTAGTGGTAGTGGTGAAGGTGGTGGTAGTGGTAGAAGTAGCAGTGTAATTTCCGAGTGACACGTGCTATCTGTAACACGAAGGCGTTAGCCTACTCCACACTAGAACCGCTCTTGAAGTTCAACGGAACGACAATGACGTCTGAGCAGAAATACGTGATTATGGGGCATTAATCGAATTTTAAATCGTTACTTGATGGAAATCCCACAAGTCTTCCATATGAGAGTCTACCAGTATTATTCCGATTGCTCTGACATTTCCAGACTGAATAACCGTTTCAAGTTTCTGGGCCAGGTCTTGCAAGTAACCTTTGATCTCCTAAATTCTGACCGATTTGCCTGACAATGTAACTTGACCTCGATAGGAGCGATTGTTTGTTCCAATCAGCCAACAGAGGCGGTCCCTTGATACTTGGCCATATGACTTCAGGCTGGTCGTATTCGCCTTCACTTATAACTTTCCATCAAATCGGACAGCGAAATGCACGTTTGTTTGATATGTGCCCATGAACTATAGTTAAGCTATAGACAACAATACAATATTTCTAATGTATGTGATATACAACAATCCAATCTCTGATGTATGTGATATACACAAATCCAATATCTCTGATGTATGTGATATACACAAATCCAATATCTCTGATGTATGTGATATACACAAATCCAATATCTCTGATGTATGTGATATACACAAATCCAATATCTCTGATGTATGTGATATACACAAATCCAGTATCTCTGATGTATTTGATATACACAAATCCAGTATCTCTGATGTATGTGATATACACAAATCCAATATCTCTGATGTATGTGATATACACAAATCCAGTATCTCTGATGTATTTGATATACACAAATCCAGTATCTCTGATGTATGTGATATACACAAATCCAGTATCTCTGATGTATGTGATATACACAAATCCAGTATCTCTGATGTATGTGATATACACAAATCCAATATCTCTGATGTATGTGATATACACAAATCCATTATCTCTGATGTATGTGATATACACAAATCCAATATCTCTGATGTATGTGATATACAACAATCCATTATCTCCGACGTATGTGATATACAACAATCGGTACATCTGACGTATGTAATATACAACAATCCAATAGCTTATATAGATGTATGTAATATACAGCAATATCCCCGATGTATGTCGTATTCAACAATCTCATATGCATGTTATATAAAACAATCCCCTTCTCGGTTGTCTGTCATATACAACAATCAGCAATCTCCCATGTTCGGTTCTCGCAAACCAACGTCAAAACTGTTTGAACGTAGATCAATCCAATCTACTAAACATGTCCAAGAAGGCAAATCAGGAAGTGTCAGCTTGTAGACTCCTGGGAATTAAACAGCTAGGTCGATCAGCATTCGCCACTTATGGCAAGAACAGTATGGAATTCCGTCTCCTGGCCATAACTGTTATATACACCAAGGGTGTCTTAACTGTCAAAGTATCACCATGATTGGGATGAGAAATGCAAGTGAAGATGTACTGGCGTTTTTACGTGTTTTACAATTAAAATCGCGTGTAGCTTTTCTTTAAAAAAATAGCACATAGATAGACGTTTTGCTTTTATAGATCGATTACCATGTCATTCTTATGCATATTGGGTAAACTTATACAACAAGATACTATTATATTAATATTTCTAAATCGTGCTTGTGATGTTTCTTTGTGTGTATTGAATTATATTATTCTTTAATTGTTCGTTTGCCAGGTTTATTGCTTCATCATAGTCCACTTAAATGCTTCTCTATCACCCACGAAGTCTACGGCATCATCACTCACGGCTTCTTACGTTCTGTTGACTCTGTCGGCCTTCGGTAGAACCCTAGTTCCTGATCCTCATTCCAAGCTTGTTATTTTTTACATAGGAAGCCGACAGCTGCTATTTTCTATGCAAATAGGAAATGCACTTATTTCTTTGTATTATGGGTGGAGATAATTTTCTTGGAATTTGATTAAAGAAACACAATCCGGTTTTGTTGTTTCTCTCCGATATGAAGCCTCAGGATTGTATAACTGAACGGGAGACGTTACTCTGGCGGATCTTTGCTCTCCCGGAAGACAAACAGTAGAAAATTGCAGGGATTGACATCCTTCATTCCAAAGATTCCTGGGTATCACTGTCTGGCAGTAGCTGTTTGACACACTTGTACAAGAAACGTGTTAGAGGAATCAACGTGATGGAACAGAACAGTTGGTGAACAATTCCTGCCTCTTTCTCACAAGCAGTAGTGCATGATCAGTATTGCATGGCGGTCTGTATTGCAGGAGTTGAGTGAGTTGGTAAAGTGGCCATTGACAAACACATGTTAGTGACGTACGCTCGGTTTATTTCTTTCAATGTGTTACTTCATTTCGGCATCTGTTCTGTTATAGAATTGTATAGGAGGTATTTGTCTACTGACACAGGGGGTGCTTTAGTAGACATAGCTTGTGTAAGACATGGTACCAGTTCTGACCTTTACTATACAAGACTGAAATCAGATGCCCCGTCTGCATGATCAAACTAATTAACCATGTAATAAGTTCACAGGAAAGAATGACCTCACTGTAATGCCAAGTGTTAACTTCTCCGTGTGAGACAGATCATGCTGTTGAGATCACAAGGCAATCTAATGATGGCTATTAAAGATACCATTAGCTCACCCATAGACATCATTACCCTATACATTACCACACAGAGTGAACACAGCCGTGATACAAGCACATTACTACAGCACTTAGACCAAATGGTACTAGTCTGGACGTTACTTGGAACCCACTTACGATCTAATGAAGTACACACAGCTTGTGAACAGGTGATCAATTTGTGGAAATTCACACAAAACGTAACACTTAACCCGTTCAATTCATAGTTTTCCATATATGTTATTGTCATTGTTAGCATCGCTAACTGGCCACTGTGCTCATAACACTACACAGTAGGTAACAGTTTGTAGTGGTAGATGTCACATACCCCACGAGCCTCGATCTGGAAACGTTGATACGTTTGTAGGTAACTTGATACGTATGTAGGTAACTTGATACATATGTAGGTAACGTGATACGTATGTAGGTGATAATCAATGTGTACACTCTGTTGCCAGTATCGAAATGTTACATGTCCATAAGTGCTGATGACGTTAGCTATCCTTACGTATTGTGATGACGTCAGCTATCCCTACGTAATGATGACGTCAGCTATCTATACGTAATGAAGATGTCAACTGACCTCTGCTCTTTCGTCGAAAATATGGAAGCTAATCTATTCCTTAGTTATGAGAAAGACTCCGATAAAGTGAGTTGATTTGCAATAACGCATAAGCACACACATTAGTTTCATTTGCTCATGGACCCGATCCAGCATGAGATTAATCATTCATCCATTCATTATGTTACACCTACGTGTTACATTTTCCAGAACAGAGATATAGACCCCAAGACCTGGTTAGCTAGAACTGAATGGGACAAGTTGTATGACCATAGGCTGATTGTTATGCATTCTATATCTGGGATTAGACTTTCCGAGAAATGTACATATTCTAGTACTGTTGGGACCTACGTCCAAACACGGAGAAGAGTCGGATGCCATGTAGATACAGAGCACATTGTCTACAGTGCTCGAAGAATTAATAAAACAGAAACAACTGAACAAAATCGGCCATAATAATAATTAAAAACGGCCAAAACAACTCCATAATTATGACAAAGCCTACAAAGCGCCGTCAATTGTGAAAAGCTGGTGTTTATCAGGAAGTTGTGTAGTCAGGCGATAAGGTCAGTACATTCTGTCCAAACGTGGTACCAAGACAAACACATGCTTACCCGACAAACATAAGAACATATGTACACGTCAAACCATGACTTCAACCGGTGGAGGAGGATGGTGGACAGCGCATGCAGTTAGTACGCCTTTGACGGTGACAGGAAGCGAGCATACAAACACAAAGCATCCATGACAGTCTCCGTAGGATCGTGTGGACAGGGGGTGGCCGGCTAACAGCATATTCCACCTTAACTTAGTACAGTAACCCAATAACTAACTCTTGTGGCTGTACGAAAGCCTGTCTGGTAAGGAGGAATACAAGATACAAAATCCAATATATAAATCATTAAATGACATCGACATTGGTATTTTTCCAGCACTTGCTGTTATTACAGCAAATATCAGTAAACCTATACTGTAATTGTCGCAGAAATACCCAATAGTTACATGTTGTACTTAACCTACGTGAGGGGTTTCTTGTACAACTACCTACTCGGATCCCTGTGACTGTGAAGCGTCGTATCAACCACCTCAACAGTCGAGGGAAGCATCAAGCTGCTTCTAATCCAACATCACCGTATGTCATCCTGCCTATCTTATAATATTGACAGAAGACAGAAGGCATCGGGATTGCTCCCAAGCCAATTAACATTTGTATAATAGTAAGCCCGTAACACTAAATCACTTAAGTGTGTGTAACTGCGAGTTGTGATCCGTATAGATATAACATCACAATTAATTAAGATCAAATGGAATTCAGTCCTTGTCTGGTATTAGAACACCAAATCTCCGATTTAGTTTATTTCTGCGCTTCAGATTGAATTGATTAACTGGAGGCTGGAAGATGGATGCCTTCATACAAGACATATCCTATTAGTACAGATACATAATCCTAACATGGGAAGAACGTCCTATACCACGACAGACTTGCATATAGCAGCAATGATCTAAATACGTATTGCAGTATGGGATCTTTAAGTTCAATTTTATTCCAAGTTTACGACGGTCCTAGACATGGACAAATTATTCTACCAGGCATAAAGGAGATGTAGACCATGCATTGGTTTCCTGATGTGTTGTAATTACAACTGCATGGGCCGCGGCATCTACACCCGGGGATATGTATCATTGTTTCATTTCAGACGCGCCCAATGAAGCGGACATGAAAGTCGAACACAAACACATCTGTTATCCCGAAATGATGATTAATACAGAAAATGGGTAATATATCACTCACATCAAATGGTTTATGTTCCTTTCAGTATTTAGTTTACATACATGTTTACACATGTTAGTTGGAAAGCTTCCTGTCAGTATATACAGGTTGTGTGGCGGAGTTTTTCACGTATGTATTTTGTATGTGCATACAAACTAAACGTGCTTGTTGTCATTTTGAACAGGACGTCTCGGGATCAAAGAATACATTAGCAACACTTTAGTCGGCTTCAGGATGCAGTTGTGAATCCTGCTATAGGCAGAGATTCTCACAACGACAAGAATATATTGCTGTGTGCAGAAAGCCTCAAAGAGTCAGTATGATCCTTAAAACAACCAAGCACGCAGGAGCTCTTTCCACGAAGATTTCAAAGAGGGTCATACAACTCTTGCGTAAAGAGACTGGTTCCGTGGTGTAGTGGTTTAGCGGTCGCCTGGAGAGCAGAAGGTCGCAGGTTCTATCCCCGGCCGAGTCATACCAAAAGACCCTAAAATACTGTACTTGTTGGTCCCTGCCTGGCGCTCGGCATTCACTGGTCCGCTCGGTGTCAGTATAATGTGTCTGAGAGGGGTATTCATGCTTAACTGCGGCATGGTATATCAGTGAGCAAGCACCATAAAACCAAAGTTTGGGCTATTACAAGCAGCCACACACACACACACACACATGTGCACGTCGTCATATGAGCGAAATATTCTTTCTTAAGTGCGACGTTAGCCCCATTTAACCACACCTTAAGCTTGCATAGAGACCAGTATGAACAACGTTACAACAGTCACTGTCTCTGTATAGCCTTCAAGTACATTATCGTAGACATGCTGAGCTCCTTTCGAAATTTGAGGCATCAGTTTAAATACTGATACCCGATGTAATTCCCGATTTGGATATATTTTGTTGTGATGGAGGTGCCCCACAGCCCTAGGCCGTGCATGACTGCCGCCACTGGAGGGGAGTAATACGTTCACACTTCGCCAACACCTGGTGTCATAACGGTTTGATAGCTATTCATATTGTCGACTCTGAATCTCGCAGGAACGTCTTATGAGTAACAAAACAGTTCTGTCGCTTGTGTTTCTTCACACCAGAGAGACAGGTTTATGACGAGAGGAATAAATACAAAGTGGAAGCTCACATCTCCTCACAACATTCTCTCTGTGTAAAACAGTACCCCGTAAAACAAATACAGGAATACAGTGATTCACTTTGGAAAGAAGCAGACATCCCCATGGGAAGTCATTGGTGTACCCCTTCTTGTTGATCTGTTTCGTTACACGGAATCGGAATGTCACCTGGCAATATCATAACAAGGCAATTTGGCAAACACATTTAACAAAGCTTCAAATATATCAATGATATCGTTCAATAACAGTCAAATAACCACATAGAACGGTTTAATACAAGATACCAAACGCATCTGTTTCACATTACGACTCACGATTCGGAGTGACAAGAAACACTCCTCTCCACAGTATAAAGCGGCCTTCACGCGGCAAACTAAAGTTTGACAGTTGTCAAACTCGCGTTTATTTTCACACGTCAAACACATGTTGTCAAACTTTCTTGTCATTTGAGCTCCATGTCTCTATCCGCGTGGTCACGTGACAATTTCGTTGACTGCGATTGGTTGTTTCTGAACTCGAATTCGACAACACTGAAAGTTTGATGGAAAAGTTGGTGAGAATAGAGACCGAAACTATTTCTCGACAAATGTTTGACAACTCTGAAATTGGTGTTGAGGCGAGTTGCACGTTGGAATGTTTACACTCTCAAACTCTGACAACATGTGTTGTCAAACTTTCGTTTGTCGTGTGAAGGCCGCTTAAGACTCTCAGAAGACGGATGACATTCACTTGCAATATTCCACTTTCTGTACCTGTCGAGTAATGTCCGAGCAGCTGCCGACTCTGTTGGCTACACTTCCCAAGGTACAATGGTGTACAGTGTTTGTGACGGGTGTCTGGACAGCATACGCTCAATGTTCGCGAGGTCTTGGTGGCATCACTATTTGATAGTGACTCAAACACACACTCGTGATACAGTCGAAAGCTTGTAATTGAAACTGCTATGGATTTGGCGATGTTTTGGTCACTTTATTATGAACTAATCCTAACCCAAATCCTGTTTCCAACAAATATTGTTTTTAATGGAACGTGTTGTATGCGCGTACCAGCTTTTTGTCTTATGCGACCGTTAGTCACAGACAAACTGTAATCATTAAAAATACAACAGGCATTTATTGTTTGTAATAAAAGTTCTGGTGAATTACTGTGCATATATTTGTACTGATTAACCTTTTGATTGTAAGCTTAGCCCATATATTCCCTTAATCAGTTGTGATAAAATGCGCATTCACCTTCCACGGGTCTGAAAATATTCGGCTTTTTCCATAACTTCTACTCAGGACATAAACATGTTCAGGTATCAATAAACACATTCAGCCGTTTGCTGTCATAATGTTTGAAGTAAATGGCTTTGCATTTCTATATAAACATGCCAGTTTTGCATATCACTCTCTAATTATATACATATGTAATATATGTTTTCACACGTGCATATATACACATTCTTCAAGCGATATCATATTCAACAACACCTGCTGCACACACAATGCTATTCCATAGCACATGCAGGTGTTCTTGAAATATCAACTGTTGTCTGGTTTTAGATAGTTTGAGGTACCCATTGTTGACTGTCTACCTTGGTGTTGTGCTAAGACTGCAGACAGAGTGCCTGTTTGTGTGTTATCCTTGCAGTGTGTCGAGTAAACGAGAAAGTCAATATTTATGTTTATTGCCCTATTTGTTTTTGTTATCTCGAAGGAGATTACACCTTTATAAGTGTATGTATGAGTTCCTGTTTATGTCGACAGCCATAAAGTATCATCGTAAAAAGAGGGGAACAGTAAGTCCTCAAAACGTGAGATAAAATGTTCCATATGGCTAAGAGTGACACAGTATGTTATTTACAAGGAAACACTTTGAGTAGTACCATCATTAGGTTATCCAACGAGGGACGGGGCGTCGTTCTACATGTACCTCTCATGACTGGAACCATCAACGTGGCGTCGTTCTACATGTACCTCTCATGACTGGAACCATCAACGTGAAAAGGGAGATTTCTGAACTTGCCACTGAACACATAGCGATATGGTGTTGGACGGTTAGTAAATGTGTAATTCACAAACTGGTGCACATTTCTGTTGACAGTCACTTCGACCGTTCAACTGTTAAACTGTAATTGAACCGTGTTAACCGAGCCTAACACTTTTCTAGAAACCAGAATTAAAGCACTTAAAATACTTCCTTAGATATCATAACAAGTGTTTGTGTTCCTTCACAAAGTCAGAACTATCGTATTTGGTTAAATGTTGCCATCAATCCGGTATCACAGACTCTAGTGTCTGGTCAGATGTTCCCTTCGTTCCGGTATCACAGACTGTAGTGTCTGGTCAGATATTGCCATCAATCCGGTATCACAGACTGTAGTGTCTGGTCAGATATTGCCATCAATCCGGTATCACAGACTGTAGTGTCTGGTCAGATGTTGCCGTCTTTCCGGTATCACAGACTGTAGTGTCTGGTCAGTAGTTCCGGAATCACAGACTGTAGTGTTTGGTCTGGTCAGATGTTCTGGTCAGCCATCAATCCGGTATCACAGACTGTAGTGTCTGGTCAGATGTTGCCGTCGTTCCGGTATCACAGACTGTAGTGTCTGGTCAGATGTTGCCGTCGTTCCGGTATCACAGACTGTAGTGTCTGGTCAGATGTTCCCTTCGTTCCGGTATCACAGACTGTAGTGTCTGGTCAGATATTGCCATCAATCCGGTATCACAGACTGTAGTGTCTGGTCAGATATTGCCGTCGTTCCGGTATCACAGACTGTAGTGTCTGGTCAGATGTTGACGTCGTTCCGGTATCACAGACTGTAGTGTCTGGTCAGATGTTCCCTTCGTTCCGGTATCACAGACTGTAGTGTCTGGTCAGATGTTGCCGTTCGGTATCGTTCCGGTATCACAGACTGTAGTGTCTGGTCAGATGTTGCCTTCGTTCCGGTATCACAGACTGTAGTGTCTGGTCAGATGTTCCCTTCGTTCCGGTATCACAGACTGTAGTGTCTGGTCAGATGTTCCCTTCGTTCCGGTATCACAGACTGTAGTGTCTGGTCAGATGTTCCCTTCGTTCCGGTATCACAGACTGTAGTGTCTGGTCAGATGTTCCCTTCGTTCCGGTATCACAGACTGTAGTGTCTGGTCAGATGTTCCCTTCGTTCCGGTATCACAGACTGTAGTGTCTGGTCAGATGTTGCCGTCGTTCCGGTATCACAGACTGTAGTGTCTGGTCAGATGTTGACGTCGTTCCGGTATCACAGACTGTAGTAACTGGTCAGATATTGCCGCCGTTCCGGTATCACAGACTGTAGTGTCTGGTCAGATATTGCCATCGTTCCGGTATCACAGACTGTAGTGTCTGGTCAGATATTGCCATCGTTCCGGTATCACAGACTGTAGTGTCTGGTCAGACGTTCCCTTCGTTCCGGTATCACAGACTGTAGTGTCTGGTCAGATGTTGCCGTCGTTCCGGTATCACAGACTGTAGTGTCTGGTCAGATGTTGCCCTCGTTCCGGTATCACAGACTGTAGTGTCTGGTCAGACGTTCCCGTCGTTCCGGTATCACAGACTGTAGTGTCTGGTCAGATGTTTCCGTCATTCCGGTATCACAGACTGTAGTGTCTGGTCAGACGTTCCCGTCGTTCCGGTATCACAGACTGTAGTGTCTGGTCAGATGTTTCCGTCATTCCGGTATCACAGACTGTAGTGTCTGGTCAGATGTTGCCGTCGTTCCGGTATCACGTAGTGTCTGGTCAGATGTTGCCGTCGTTCCGGTATCACAGACTGTAGTGTCTGGTCAGATGTTCCCGTCGTTTCGCTGTCAAAAACTGTAGTGTTTGGTAAAATTTGATGTTAATACGGTCACGTAAAAAAAAGAATCACTCCCGATTCAATGTGAACATATTATTGGCATAATGTCCTCGGTTACATGTCTACCTTGACATAAATGTGGACGTTAACCGAGTGGGTGAACAGATGTTATCTACGGAGCTGGACTCCTTGGGGATTGAGATGAGCTTATTACAGAATATCCAACTGTCAGTCACGTCAACTTACAACATTCCCAACTGTCAGTCAGATGGTCGCTACATATGTGTATCTAATTACTACAAGTCTCGTGGCATACATAATGGCAACGTTTATATCTATTGACGTTCATGGACACCGTGCCCTGTGGTCACCAGAATACTCCAGGTCACGTGGTATACATGTCAAATACAATAACTTTGACTACTAAGTGTTACTAAACTAAGCTACTCAACAGGCAACAGGAACGAGTCAAGTGTAACATATATGTTCTGAAAACTGTAAAACATATGTCCAGAAGCCCGAAGCTGAGAAGCGTGTCCATGTAACAGTTTAAATATAATCATATACACAGCTACGTTAATCTAGGTAGATGATACCACTCACTTTAACGTAGGTGACACTGACATCAGGACATACACAGCTACGTTAATCTACGTAGATGATACCACTCACTTTAACGTAGGTGACACTGACATCAGGACATACACAGCTACGTTAATCTACGTAGATGATACCACTCACTTTAACGTAGGTGACACTGACATCAGGACATACACAGCTACGTTAATCTACGTAGATGATACCACTCACTTTAACGTAGGTGACACTGACATCAGGACATACAAAGCTGATGTTAATGTACATGTAATACAGCTAGCGCCTGGCGCTTCTCCTGACTGATATTAGGACATACAAAGCCGATGTTAAAGTACATGTAACACGGTTAGTGCCTGGCGCTTCTCCTGATTGATATCAGGACATGCAAAGCTGATGTTAATGTACATGTAATACGGTTAGTGCAGGACATGTCTGGTGAGTGAGGAATGTAACGCAATACAGTTAGTGCAGGACATGTCTGGTGAGTGAGGAATGTAACGCAATACGGTTAGTGCAGGACATGTCTGGTGAGTGAGGAATGTAACGTAATACGGTTAATGCAAGTTTATCCCGAAGCCTTACAGCTACATTACTGTGGAAAGAATTGTTGACCAAACTCCTCAAAACACTACAAAAAGTAATGAGCGCGCATCATTTTACAGCTAAACATGAATCACAGAGGAAACCATCATTTACTTCAAGTATTACGTCATCGGAGAAGGTTTCGCTGAAACTCCCTGTCTTTTTTCGCCCTCTCCGCCAGGTAGGAACACGTTCAGGACATAATCATGGCTTTCGCGCGCATTTAACGGAGAACACGAATGCTATAATGATGCCACTTACAGATAATGACATTTAATTTTCCCATCTGTATTTTAAGATCTAACCTGAACATAAGCCCTCCCCGAAACAATACACTTAACACACAAAAAATCGCAGGAATTTCTTTCGAAATTTGAGTCCAAATCCAAAATGTAATTCTTATCCACAATATAAAAATCTCATCGAAGAAGAGCTTTCAAAAGTTGACAGGTCGATAAAGAAAGGAAAAGGTTTGATAAATTATTTTAAAAAACCTCTTTCTCGAATGAGAAACATGTTGCTTTTTGATAGTCATTGAACTTAAACCGAACAAGCAACTGATATGAAAATCGTCCCCCACATAGACGCTGAACATTCATCCTTGTGGTAAATAATTGATCATGTGACATTTACAATTTGGCTTCATTTCTTGTCTTGTTGGAAAAACGGAGGTTTTGGCAGAAATACATTTTGTTGCGGGAAATGAAGTGAAAAATTATTAGAATATAATTGCCCTGAATATAGCATGCCGAACGACAGAAATGACGTTTTAAACACTAATTACTCTCTTGATATATTCGCTATGGTAATAGTGTTGCAAGAAGGTGAGGGTGAGTTGGGTTTAATGTCGCTCTGAGAGTATTTAAACTTCATCAAAGATGTCATGTGGAAGGGAACACTAGGTGGAAGTGAACATCACGTCGAGGGGAACACCATGTGGAAGTGAGCATCACGTAGAAGGGAACACCAAGTAGAATGGAACACCATGTGGAAGTGATCATCACGTCGAGGGGAACACCACGTAGGTGGGAACATCACGCAGAAAGGAACACCAAGTAGAAGGGAGCACAACGTAGAAGGGAACATCACGTAGAAAGGGGCAACGCGTGGAAGGGAACACCACGTAGAAGGGAGCACCACGTGGAGGGAACACTGTAGAAAGAAACATTGTGTGATAGGGAACACCATGATTGGGGTGGGGTGGGGTGGGGTGGGGGTGGGGTGGGGCATTGTGTTTGGAGAGGAACACCATATGGACCGAAACATTATGGGGAAGGGAACACTAAGTGGAGGACAACATCATGTATAAGGGAACACCACATGTAAGGTAACATACTGTGGAGGGGAACATCACGTGGAAGGGAACATCATGTATAAGGGAACATCAGGTGGACGGGGCACCATGTGTAAGAAAACATCGTGGTACACCACGTGGAAAGGATCACTGTGTAGAAAGGAACTACATTTGAAAAGGAACATAATGTATTAGGTAATACCGCGTGGACTGGAAAACCATGGAAAGGACTTTGTCATCTTTACTGAATCTTTGTAAAAAGGAAAGAGAAGTTGATGGTGTCAATGGTTTCACTGAATTCATCAAAAAGGTCAAATCAGGTATGTTGCCATGAGTGAGTCTATGGCACATTCCAGAAAATGTTATAATTATCTTATTCCATGACGCTCTCTACATACTCGGGGTCGTGCCATGAAAGAAACTCGGAGTGAGAACTAGAAGCACGGTGAAGACGGTGATGATGTTATACAGTCACACCATACTGAGTTTGTGCCAAAAGTTGGCTTGCGTTATTCATTAATCAATTATTGTAATTGCGTACAGATGCCAAGGTGTTTACATGGGACTGGATTAATATTCTCTCACTTTAAAGATTTCAGATTCACTTTAAGATAACATGTCTTATTTATTCATCACAGTGTATGGATGGTATGGGTTATTTCTAAGTAACCCCTAGTTAGGTAATATTGCGATACGCTATGATTATATGGACTAACATACAGGTGACCCATAACACGCATTGCCGTCAGAAGTGTGCAACGACTGCCGTAGATATAAAAAACTAAACACCACAATGATAAAATGTTGTAGGGAACATATCATGATGTCCTCGGGTGCTGCAGCTGGGTTTTTCTTCAATGCTATCTGATTACATTAATTTACAGCGTCAGTGAACATGGATTGAGCAACCTTTCTAGGAAGGACAGCCAAGGTTACAACCTTCTAGTGCGCGAAAAAACAAACAAACAGGCTGAAAATAGTTCGTGGATGATGATATTTTTTTTCCCAGTTGACAGTGATTTGTAGAATATTCTCATGATATTGTCTCTTTCAGCTATCTGGAAAGATTATGACTTCAAATGAAGTATAAACAAGGTCGAATAATGTCGGTAATACTGTTCAAGCTAAAGCAACTGTTGCTGTAAGTAATGTTTGTTGGCACCGAGGATCACGGACTTTGTTCTTATCCCCAACATTCTTCAAGATGTTTGAGTTTATTCAGCTCATGCATCTTTACGACACAACGGGGGAATAACGCTGCTTTGATACAGACTGTTGGATGTTGTTTTAATCCGAAATACCTACTTGAGATTTCAACTTCGAATGTGATACTATCGTGAAAACCCCAAAGGGAACTGTATGTATGTATGCTGTGAAGGCATTTTGTCAGAACTGAATTCATCACTTAGACAACTGCCCACTTTACATTGGTGATGAACGTTGTTTCAGAGGGTTTATTCCTCCACCGAGCACAAACAACTACACGTGCAACCCTTAAGTGACGCACACGCGCGCGCACACACACAATATTGTGATATTTACATTTTCTAGATCCAGATCACCGACTTGTGCAGGAGAGATGCACTCTTATCTAACTCTCCTGGCTTAACTCTCCTCGCAGTCGATTTAGTTCTTTTCCGTGGTCATGTCAATGGAGTTATTATCTGTGGCCATGTCAGTTTAATTATTAACCGTGACATGCCTGGACCAGGCTGTATATGATATGGAGTTGTGCTTCTTCATGTGTATTCCTGATAGCTACTGCTTGTTACCACCCATCCATCACGCATGGCCCACGGCATGGATCCTCTCACTCATGTAGCTGGACATACTTGCTTCAGTCAGGGAATGAAATTTCGTTTCACTTGTCCAATGGGGTATAGATTTAACCGTGACATTTAAATGTCATCCTGCTAGCTCAGTCTTGGTTCCTGACTGACGAAAGGCTGATTGCTCCGAGGATATATCCAATGAACGTCTGTCACCCAGGCGCCTGTGCCTGTCAGATATCGTTTTTTGCTTTTCACCATGACATTCACAACCCCTAAAAAATCATAACTGAATCAAAAATATGGATTAAATGCTGCTTCGTAACATAAAGAAGTTAAACTAAATACTTGATTTTTCTACTGCAGCCAAACGAACGTCGATTCAATTTGGTCGCTGTACACACCTCACGAAAGATCCTGGTATTAATCTCAACACTGTCCAAACAAAATGGCAATGTTATACACAATGAACAAGCGTTGTTTCAGCAAGATGAGGAGATGTTCGTAGAGAGTTTCCCTAAATCTCATACAAGTCAATTACATTGGAGCCATTGGCAGTCGAGGAGTTGATCGGATGGTCATGATCGGTGTGTCATTGTATCCCTAATGAATTAGCCAGCCCTTGTGTATTGAACAGTCGCTCAAGCTGAATACGACTGGGAATGACAGCGACATGAACCATACTGAAACATTACAACAAAACCTCTAGCTATCTACCCAGAATCAATGCTCACGCGTCAAAAAGGGTAGTCTAGTTGGTATGGTGTTCGATCGTCATAGTTCGAATCCCTACTTTTAAGGCAATATGTGTAGTCCATTTCTGATATACACGCCTTCTGAAAAAGCAAACCAATACCCATGCACTCAAAGACACTTTTTCTTACCGAATTTGTTGTTTGAGTACAATTTGATACTTTTACATTTATGGAATACAAAATGTGGATTAGGCGAACTGGCAGATAGATACCCTATTTTGACAATGTGGCTCACCACATATATATATATATATATACAATATCTAAAAATGTCTTAAACTGACGCTTCAATATCCATTTTCTAGATGCATATTAACATGAACCGTCAACTTGTTTATGGCAAGACATGGGTGATATGGCAGTGACTGACATGAAGACCATAAGTCATGTCAATACATTAAACATCAACATATGCAAGTTGTAACTTACCATTGCTAACTAGAAACATATGTAACACGTATTCATGTTTGACGGATGCCAACGGTATCTGACTTCTTGTGTTCAAAAGCTCTAAGCTGAAATGGGCAGATTTAAGATGAGGTTTCAGATATGACGGAAAGCGGTAAAGAAAAGCAACTGTGATCTTGTATAGGCAGTTAAAGGAACATACTGGATACAGGGGTGAGACCAAGTAGGGGAGGAGGGCATGGCATAGTACACAGTTTTAGTTGTACTAGGGGTTGCGTACTGTACACTAGGGATTGTGACAACACGGAATGAGTCTGCACTCCAAGATATTTTACACCCGGTCACAGGTGGGCTCGATCCCGTCACCTCAAGCTCGCTGGATCACTAGCCTGGCGCTTTGGACAGTTCGCCCACCACAACCCCACGGAGTGCTTGTTTCTTTTTCTGCAGTTGTCAGAGAAACAGCTGTTTGTATATTAACAGTTAGGCTTTATCGAGTTATACGTGTCGTCACGCTTCATCGAGCGTCAATAACTGAAACCGAATAGATGCCCCCAGATGCTGCTGGTCTCCTGCTTCCGGTAGGTCCCAAGTCGTGATGAGAAGATACCACGACACTAGGATCGAGATGCCAGGTGGTTGGTGCATGTCCACGGGGCGGGTCACTGGTTTGCCCGGCCCATACTATTTGCATACCAAGGTGATGACGCTAGAATACCGCCAGAGTACAACATTCATTCAGTCTTTGCTATCTTCTGAATGTGCGCCTACTAAAGGAACGTGTTGTTCTCGAGCCATGTTTAGACGATGTGTTGGTACACTGTACTGAGACTTGTTGTTCCCAACCATGTTTAGAAGATGTGGTAGTACACTGCACTGAGCCTTGTTGTTGCCAATCATGTTTAGACGATGTGTTGGTACACTGCACTGAGCCTTGTTGTTCCCAACCATGTTTAGACGATGTGTTGGTACACTGCACTGAGCCTTGTTGTTGCCAGTCATGTTTAGACGATGTGTTGGTACACTGCACTGAGCCTTGTTGTTGCCAATCATGTTTAGACGATGTGTTGGTACACTGTACTGAGCCTTGTTGTTGCCAACCATGTTTAGACGATGTGTTGGTACACTGCACTGAGCCTTGTTGTTGCCAGTCATGTTTAGACGATGTGTTGGTACACTGCACTGAGCTTTGTTGTTCCCAACCATGTTTAGACGATGTGTTGGTACACTGTACTGATCCTTGTTGTTGCCAACGATGTTTAGACGATGTGTTGGTACACTGTTCTGAGCCTTGTTGTTCCCAACCATGTTTAGACGATGTGTTGGTACACTGTACTGAGCCTTGTTGTTGCCAACCATGTTTAGACGATGTGTTGGTACACTGTACTGAGCCTTGTTGTTGCCAACCATGTTGAGACGATGTGTTGGTACACTGCACTGAGCCTTGTTGTTCCCAACCATGTTTAGACGATGTGTTGGTACACTGTACTGAGCCTTGTTGTTCCCAACCATGTTTAGACGATGTGTTGGTACACTGTACTGAGCCTTGTTGTTCCCCACCGCAACCATGTTTAGACGATGTGTTGGTACACTGTACTGAGCCTTGTTGTTCCCAGTCATGTTTAGACGATGTGTTGGTACACTGTACTGAGCCTTGTTGTTGCCAACCATGTTTAGACGATGTGTTGGTACACTGTACTGAGCCTTGTTGTTCCCCAACCATGTTTAGACGATGTGTTGGTACACTGTACTGAGCCTTGTTGTTCCCAACCATGTTTAGACGATGTGTTGGTACACCGTACTGAGCTTTGTTGTTGTCCCAACCATGTTTAGACGATGTGTTGGTACACTGTACTGAGTCTTGTTGTTCCCAACCATGTTTTAGACGATGTGTTGGTACACTGTACTGAGCCTTGTTGTTCCAACCAACCATGATGTTTAGACGATGTGTTGGTACACTGACGATACTGAGCCTTGTTGTTCCCAACCATGTTTAGACGATGTGTTGGTACACTGTACTGAGCCTTGTTGTTGCCAACCATGTTTAGACGATGTGTTGGTACACTGTACTGAGCCTTGTTGTTGCCCAACCATGTTTAGACGATGTGTTGGTACACTGTACTGAGCCTTGTTGTTTCCAACCATGTTTAGACGATGTGTTGGTACACTGTACTGAGCCTTGTTGTTCCCAACCATGTTTAGACGATGTGTTGGTACACTGTACTGAGCCTTGTTGTTCCCAACCATGTTTAGACGATGTGTTGGTACACTGTACTGAGCCTTTTTGTTCCCAACCATGTTTAGACGATGTGTTGGTACTGCACTGTACTGAGCCTTGTTGTTCCCAACCATGTTTTGACGATGTGTTGGTACACTGTACTGAGCCTTGTTGTTCCCAACCATGTTTAGACGATGTGTTGGTACACTGTACTGAGCCTTGTTGTTCCCAACCATGTTTAGACGATGTGTTGGTACACTGCACTGAGCCTTGTTGTTGCCAGTCATGTTTAGACGATGTGTTGGTACACTGCACTGAGCCTTGTTGTTGCCAACCATGTTTAGACGATGTGTTGGTACACTGCACTGAGCCTTGTTGTTGCCAGTCATGTTTAGACGATGTGTTGGTACACTGCACTGAGCCTTGTTGTTGCCAGTCATGTTTAGACGATGTGTTGGTACACTGCACTGAGCCTTGTCGTTGCCAGTCATGTTTTAGACGATGTGTTGGTACACTGTACTGAGCCTTGTTGTTGCCAGTCATGTTTAGACAATGTGTTGGTACACTGTACTGAGCCTTGTTGTTGCCAAGTCATGTTTAGACGATCATGTTTAGACGATGTGTTGGTACACTGTACTGAGCCTTGTTGTTGCCAGTCATGTTTAGACGATGTGTTGGTACACTGTACTGAGCCTTGTTGTTCCCAACCATGTTTAGACGATGTGTTGGTACACTGTACTGAGCCTTGTTGTTCCCAACCATGTTTAGACGATGTGTTGGTACACTGCACTGAGCCTTGTTGTTGCCAACCATGTTTAGACGATGTGTTGGTACACTGCACTGAGCCTTGTTGTTGCCAGTCATGTTTAGACGATGTGTTGGTACACTGTACTGAACCTTGTTGTTCCCAACCATGTTTAGACGATGTGTTGGTACACTGCACTGAGCCTTGTTGTTGCCAGTCATGTTTAGACGATGTGTTGGTACACTGCACTGAGCCTTGTTGTTCCCAACCATGTTTAGACGATGTGTTGGTACACTGCACTGAGCCTTGTTGTTGCCAACCATGTTTAGACGATGTGTTGGTACACTGTACTGAGCCTTGTTGTTGCCAGTCATGTTTAGACGATGTGTTGGTACACTGCACTGAGCCTTGTCGTTGCCAGTCATGTTTAGACGATGTGTTGGTACACTGTACTGAGCCTTGTTGTTGCCAGTCATGTTTAGACGATGTGTTGGTACACTGTACTGAGCCTTGTTGTTGCCAACCATGTTTAGACGATGTGTTGGTACACTGTACTGAGCCTTGTTGTTGCCAACCATGTTTTACGATGTGTTGGTACACTGCACTGAGCCTTGTTGTTGTTGCTGCAACCATGTTTAGACGATGTGTTGGTACACTGCACTGAGCCTTGTTGTTGCCAGTCATGTTTTTAGACGATGTGTTGGTACACTGTACTGAGCCTTGTTGTTCCCAACCATGTTTAGACGATGTGTTGGTACACTGCACTGAGCCTTGTTGTTGCCAGTCATGTTTAGACGATGTGTTGGTACACTGCACTAAGCCTTGTTGTTCCCAACCATGTTTAGACGATGTGTTGGTACACTGTACTGAGCCTTGTTGTTGCCAACCATGTTCACACGATGTGTTGGTACACTGCACTGAGCCTTGTTGTTCCCAACCATGTTCACACGATGTGTTGGTACACTGCACTAAGCGTTGTTGTTGCCAATCATGTTGAGACGATGTGTTGGTACACTGTTCTGAGCCTTGTTGTTGCCAGTCATGTTTAGACGATGTGTTGGTACACTGCACTGAGCCTTGTTGTTGCCAACCATGTTTAGACGATGTGTTGGTACACTGCACTGAGCCTTGTTGTTGCCAACCATGTTTAGACGATGTGTTGGTACACTGCACTGAGCCTTGTTGTTGCCAGTCATGTTTAGACGATGTGTTGGTACACTGTTTGGACTGAGCCTTGTTGTTCCCAACCATGTTTAGACGATGTGTTGGTACACTGCACTGAGCCTTGTTGTTGCCAGTCATGTTTAGACGATGTGTTGGTACACTGCACTGAGCCTTGTTGTTGCCAACCATGTTTAGACGATGTGTTGGTACACTGCACTGAGCCTTGTTGTTGCCAGTCATGTTTAGACGATGTGTTGGTACACTGCACTGAGCCTTGTTGTTGCCAACCATGTTTAGACGATGTGTTGGTACACTGTACTGAGCCTTGTTGTTGCCAACCATGTTTAGACGATGTGTTGGTACACTGTACTGAGCCTTGTTGTTCTAGCCAACCATGTTTAGACGATGTGTTGGTACACTGCACTGAGCTTGTTGTTGTACCCAACCATGTTTAGACGATGTGTTGGTACACTGCACTGAGCGTTGTTGTTGCCAACCATGTTGTTGGTACACCGTACTCGAGACGATGTGTTGGTACACTGCACTGAGCCTTGTTGTTCGATGTGTTGGTACAGTCATGTTTAGACGATGTGTTGGTACACTGCACTGAGCCTTGTTGTTGCCAACCATGTTGAGACGATGTGTTGGTATACTGCACTGAGCCTTGTTGTTGCCAACCATGTTTAGACGATGTGTTGGTACACTGCACTGAGCCTTGTTGTTGCCAGTCATGTTTAGACGATGTGTTGGTACACTGTTCTGAGCCTTGTTGTTGCCAACCATGTTTAGACGATGTGTTGGTACACTGCACTGAGCCTTGTTGTTGCCAGTCATGTTTAGACGATGTGTTGGTACACTGCACTGAGCCTTGTTGTTGCCAAACCATGTTTAGACGATGTGTTGGTACACTGCACTGAGCCTTGTTGTTGCCAACCATGTTTAGACGATGTGTTGGTACACTGCACTGAGCCTTGTTGTTGCCAATCATGTTTAGACGATGTGTTGGTACACTGTACTGAGCCTTGTTGTTGCCAACCATGTTTAGACGATGTGTTGGTACACTGTACTGAGCCTTGTTGTTGCCAATCATGTTTAGACGATGTGTTGGTACACCGTTCTGAGCCTTGTTGTTGCCAATCATGTTTAGACGATGTGTTGGTACACTGTACTGAGCCTTGTTGTTGCCAACCATGTTTAGACGATGTGTTGGTACACTGCACTGAGCCTTGTTGTTGCCAACCATGTTTAGACGATGTGTTGGTACACTGCACTGAGCCTTGTTGTTGCCAACCATGTTTAGACGATGTGTTGGTACACTGCACTGAGCCTTGTTGTTGCCAGTCATGTTTAGACAATGTGTTGGTACACTGCACTGAACCTTGTTGTTGCCAATCATGTTTAGACGATGTGTTGGTACACTGTTCTGAGCCTTGTTGTTCCCAACCATGTTTAGACGATGTGTTGGTACACTGCACCAAGATTTGTTGTTGCCAACCATGTTTAGACGATGTGTTGGTCAATTGTTTTGAGCAACTACACAACTGAAAAGATTGAACGTTTATGAACACTTGTGGTTTCAAAATGACTCTTTTCACAGCATTGTGATTGTTGGTTCGAATCTCGAACGAAACCCAAGTCCCAATATTTAGTAGAATCTGTACTTTACTGAAGTGCAATCCCAAATATACCATATTGTGCATTCTACTACTTTCTAAATGCCATTGTTTATTTGGAGACTCAAAACGCTATTGTTTGTATTGTGCCTTTCAAAGTCTCAGTAAAGTGTTCCGAACGTTTCATGGTAGACAAGTGTACATTTCCAAATTTGACTCAAACATGACAAGACGTATGCCCCGTGTCATTCGTTGTATGGCAATATCTTATGTTTGTGTTGTTTCTTATGATTACAGAAACGTGTCCAATTATTTTATCGTATTGTGCTTTAAATACCGTATGCTTCCCCTTTGTTATAGTACTCGATGTATATCATCATCATTATCATTTTTGTCAGATAATGTTGATAAGTCCTATTAACGTCTACATTTCCCACAACTCCCGGACACACTGAATATGGACACTTTGGATACGCTATGTTTGTGTACGTGTTTGTTTAAGTCAAAAGATGTTTTATGACTTTTGTGATTTTCTTAGCCTATTTTATGAATGTTCAAATCGAGTTTTACTCTGTATACCACAGGGGCGTGTCACGCTTAGAAACACCGTTAGAAAGACATGTAGGTATATAGACCCTACCCTAGTACTAAATAAAAGGAAAGGGATGTAACGACGGAACCCCCTCCTCAATCAAAGTTAGATTTCACCACGTAAACTATTTTTAAGGCCCGGTCGAGGCCTATGGATCAAAAGCGAGATAATCTCCCTACAAAATGAGCTATAAATGGTCACAATCGGATCATTACTTCAAAAGTTATACGCCACGACTCACCGAAAACAGCTACCTCCGCAATTCCAAGTCAAAATCATGGATCACCCAAGACAGCGAAAACTCACCTTTTAAATTCGTTTATTAATTCCAGCCACGTTGACAGCACCTATGTAGGGCTAGATTCGATCGACAGGGGCATTCCACGGGTCTAAACGGTCAACAAATCAAAACTTATTGCAATATCTACAAATCATTTCCTCGACAGTAAGCAGGCACTTTCTCCAAAACGCATCGGCAATCATACTCACTTATACACCCCGTCGGCTATAGATCGCACACTCTTCGCACACCCAACACCCCCCTCGCACACCCCCGCACACACCCCCTGCACACCCGCACACACATCGCACACCCCATACACTTCGCACACCCCATACACCCCACACACCCTGCAACCCTCGCACACCGTGAACACCCCGCACACCTCGCACAGCACGCACACCTCTCGCACACCTCGCACATCCTGCACACCTCGCACACCCCTGCACACCCCGCACATCCCGCACATCCCGCACACCTCGCACACCTGGGAATTTTGATAATTGCAAAACAAGTGTGATTTTCCTCTTCTTTCATATTATACACCCCGTACACCTAGTACACCTCGTACACCCCGCACACCTCGAACACCCCGCACACTCCGCTAACCTCGCACACCCCTACACCCTGCAAACCTCCAACACCCCCTTCACCCTGCACACCCGTACACCCCGCACACCTCGCACAATCCAAGTACACCTCGCACACACACACACCTACACCTCGCACACCCCATACACTGCAACCCTCGCACACCCCACACCCCTGCAACCCCTCGCACACCGTGCACACCCTGCACACCTCGCACACTGCCCGCACACCCGCACACTCACACACCCCGCACACACATACACCTCGCACACCCTGCACACCTCGCACACCCTGCACACCCTGCACACCTCGCTCACGCCGCACACCCCGCACATCCCGCACACCTCGCACACCTGGGAATTTTGATAATTGCAAAACAAGTGTGATTTTCCTCTTCTTTCATATTATACACCCCGTACACCTAGTACACCTCGTACACCCCGCACACCTCGAACACCCCGCACACTCCGCTAACCTCGCACACCCCTACACCCTGCAAACCTCCAACACCCCCTTCACCCTGCACACCCGTACACCCCGCACACCTCGCACAATCCGCACACCTCGCACACAAATACACCTCGCACACCCCATACACCTCGCACACCCCACACACCCTGCAACCCTCGCACACCGTGCACACCCCGCTCACCTCGCACTGCCCGCACACCTCGCACACCTCGCACACCTCTGCACACCCCCTGCACACCTTACACACCCCGCACACCCTGCACACCCTCGCACACCCTGCACACCCGCGCACACACATACACCTTGCACACCCTGTACACCTCGCACACCTCGCACACCGTGCACATCTCCGCACACCGTGCACACCTCGCACACCGTGCACATCCCACACACCCACACCGTGCACATTCCGCACACCCCGCACACTCCGCGCACCTCGCACACCTGGCACACCCCGCACACATTGCACACCCCGTACACCTCGCACACCTAGCACACCCCGGACACCTCGTACAACTCGCACACCTCGCACACCCTGCACACCCCGCACACCCCGTAGACGTCGCACACCCCGCACACCGCACACCTCGCACACCTTGTACACCCTGCACACCCCACACACCTCGCACACCACGCATACAAAAAATGTCTCTTCCTCTCTCTCTCTCTCTCTCTCTCTCTCTCTCTCTCTCTCTCTCTCTCTCTCTCGCTCTCGCTCTCTCGAGGCTACACACACACCAAACGAAATGTCTCTTCCTATATCCGTTAACAGTCTGCAGACTGTATTATCGGAATAATAATAATAGAATACTGTATCAATTAGCGTCCGTCATTTGCTGGACACACTTCCACAAGACACGTGTAGAAGGAGGCAGCTTGACGGAATAGAACAGTTCGTGATTTTTTTAGAATGTCATTATCGGCAGACTTGTTCCGTACGTATCACTGGATGATCTGTGTGTGGCATATACAGTAATTAGGTAGCGCGGCTCCACGTGCCAGCTGAACCAAGTCAACATGACAAGGCAATCGAGGACACTGTTTTTGGTAGTTGAAAAAATGTCCTCTCGGGGAATTTACTCATGTAATGCTACTTACAGTCGGATATATGGCTCGACAGACCTTACTAGGACTTTGGTGTTGATGACTGGTCTCCGGGAACACGTGTATCTATGCCCATGACACACATGATACTTTTCTAAGTTTGAGAATAGAGAAACTTGTTTCCTTAAACATTATTGTTGTCTCTTTTCCAGATGAAATTTCATCTACTCTATATATGGTGCAGGAATAGCAATATAATATGACATCATGTACTGTGCGTGCATAGCACCATAGAAAGGCACCACCCTTTCGTGTACTTTATATATGGATAGAACTGACTGAATAATATCTTCTTTTAGATAGGTGATTTGAGAACGCAGACCCGAACTGGATTAAACAAGGACATCTGAGCTGCCTGTCGGATCATCATCATGGCGTTCACTCGTATATTGGCAACACCTCTGATAAGCGGGCAAACTTAACGTAAATGTTGAACCTCCGATAATAACGGGTATGGTTATTACAAACTCAAATTGGTACTGCCTCACTGCACTGCCCGAGCA
This sequence comes from Haliotis rubra, assembly GCF_003918875.1. Lineage (NCBI taxonomy): Eukaryota > Metazoa > Mollusca > Gastropoda > Lepetellida > Haliotidae > Haliotis > Haliotis rubra. Next base: position 1,734,920 of record NW_025767113.1, on the reverse strand, counting down.
GTTCAAGTATATGGTAGCAGTCTGGTTTAAATATAACTACCAGTTTTTGTGTAGAGAAGAGCAACATTACAATGAACAGACGACTGGCTTCTCAGATATGTGCATGATGACTTGGAACGTTTATGGTAAAATACTCCAATACCATCCACAAGGATATAATTTGTGAAGTGAAGTATATAGATTCTTATGCTGATACGATATATATGGATAATTATTCAATGTATTGTTTTATTCCGAATGAGTGAGTTTAGTTTACGTCCCCTTTAGCAATATTCCAGCAATATAACGACGGGGGAGGCCAGAAATGGGCTTCTCACATTGTAACCATGTGGGGAATCGAACCCGGGTATTCGGCGTGACACATGAACGCTTTAACCACTAGGCTATCCCACCGCCCACGTTTTCATACTAACAATCGTTGTTAAGCAACTGAAAGAACTGTCTCCTGCCTTAGTCAGGGATATGATCAATACCATGTCCTCACACTGCCGACACCGGCGTTCAAGAGGTCAACATGACAGTTTCAATGAAGTAATTCAAATACTGTGGGGTTTATCACACGCCGACAATGTTTTCAGGCTCTTCGATTCTTTTTCTTATTGTTGGCAGACTGCCCATTGTTACGGTATTTTTAGAGCAACGCCAGCACATGTCTTTTAAATAGTGCTGGAACAGAGAGGTGTGATTCTTAGTATTTCATTACATTGTACTGATGCAAGAGCCCGTATCTCAACTTGGATAATATGTGCAACAAGTACATCTGGCCCACTTTACACTCAGTTGGAATGAACAGCTTATACACGTTATGGTTTATCCACCCCAGGGAATTGCACTGTGCTTGTGTTACACTGACCGTATTTTGAAGAAGCAACATATTGTAGAAAGGCTTTCCCGACCCTACTAAATAGAGACGCGTGCCTCCTTCACCCAGGGGACGGGTCTGCTTACATCCCGGGAACTTCAAGGATCACGTTACAAGGAATATATACACATAACTGAAACAATATTTCGTTTCCCACAGACCGTTATCCGTGTGTTGATGTTGCCAGCATATTAACCTCAAACATTGATCTATGATATAACAATCAGAATCCAGGAACTTTGCCCACAGGAACTTTGCCCACAAGGAACTTTGCCCACAGGAACTTTGCCCACAACAATTTTTACAGGGGAGGAACTTTGCCCATAATTTTAATACCCACCCACCTTAATACACTGTACCAGCAATGGCGATCCATCATTTGGTATCCATGGGCGACACTTTTATGTATAGAAATAGTTAGCGATTTTGTTACGGATAGGGTCTTCCATAAAGTCATCGAAGTCGGCTGAGGAATAGGTTGAATACGGGTTAGGGCGATCTCTGATCTCGAGGCTATAATCGACTCAAGCATCCATGAGAAGTTGTAACCGTCCGGTTCCCATATTAATAAACTAATATCATATCATTGCTACCATGTTGTATTATTATTGGGGGCAAAGTTCCTCCCCTGTAAAAATTGTTGTGGGCAAAGTTCCTGTGGGGAAAGTTCCTGTGGGCAAAGTTCCTTGTGGGCAAAGTTCCTTCCCTGAAAAATTGTTGTGGGCAAAGCTCCTGTGGGCAAAGTTCCGTACACATAACAATCATTGCTGATGCGTATGTCGGGGACCATAAATAATTGCTTCTGCACGATGTTTCATTATCGTATGCATCCCCGCGCTGCTATCGGTACAAGTATAATCCTTCTTTAGTGATATACTTCCAAACTGTTGATGTGATAGGAAATCATGCATAACAGGAATTAGATCATAGATGTGTCGTTCCTTACGTGGCTTGTTCAACTTGGAGTAGAAGTCCTGTAACTTTGACTCCAACTCAGAGAAGAAAACACTGCATGTGCGCTGATGGAAGAGCAAGAATGAGCGGTAGAAGCTGGTTCATGTATTCGGCCGAGCGTGGGCCCCTGGTAACCCTATGTTTTGTAGCATTTGAGAGCTTACCAGCAAATAGACCTGACTGACACCTATCTGACAAACACGAGGAAATGCAGGAGAGGACCTTGTATGAGTTCCAACATGATCTACAGCACTGAACACTGTGTATTTAAATCCAGAAGAAATAGGCTTGCCGCATCTCCTCTGTCAACATCTGCAGCAACGATCAGATGTAAACTTTCAGTCGAGTGGCACAGCAGGGATGCTGAATGAAACCTGCCTGGGATGTTTTGGATTGACATCTCATCCATCAGTCTCGTTTTGTCCACTTTGGGAGATTACATATATGCGACAGAGCTATTTCTCCATTCCGAAGATATATCTAGATGGGTTTGATAAAACCCTCAGGCATCATATCAGCTAGTAGAACTCAATCCCTACGTTTCGTCTGTAGGTCTCAGTGAGACACAGCGCATTTGTTTGGCCATACATTTGCATGTACAAAACATCAACAGCAAGATGTCTTGAAGATTATATGTTCCAAGTAGCTACATGTAGTGAGTGAGTGAGTTTAGTTTTACGCCGCACTCATATATGGCGACGGTCTGTAAATAATCGAGTCTGCACCAGACAATCCAGTGATCAGCAGCATGAGCATCGATCTGCGCAATTGGGAACCGATGACATGTGTCCACCGGATCCCGTTAGTCGCCTCTTACGATATTGTTCGGGATGACTAATGTCTATTTATGACATTTTCAGATATCCCTGTAGTTTTAAAGCTGTTGGTGTGCCTTACAAAATAGGCAAACGGGAAAGTCGAGCCTTATGTGAACACTGATGACAGTGATATCACTATGAACCTTGACGTAGGACTGAGATCAGTATAGTAACGAATGGTAAGGAATGTTGGATTCACCCGGAGTTCCAAGCTGTGAACCTATACTGAAGTTTGGCAGTTTTCACTTTGGTAGACTGTGTATGCCAGAACACACAGATGTAGGATCTGATAGATGAGCACATGTCAGATTAGGATGACTGAGTTAAAGTTTTCATTCTGTTTGGTCTCTATGATGGGAATGTATACGTAAGACTGAAGTAAGATTGAAACAACCTCAGATAGGCCTGTAGGTAAGGCGTGGTTTTGGTGTATTTTGGTGCAAATGTGATATGTAAAATAATGATTAACTGATACTTGAGCTGGAATGTGTGACGCCAGAGGGCATGTTTGGATCACATCGTACCTATATGAGATACCATTTTCCCGGGCTTTATGACTGCTTATGAGCTTTACAAGGTTCTGTATGATCACATCGTACCTATATGAGATGTCATTTCCCGGGCTTTATGACTGCTTATGAGCTTTACAAGGTTCTGTATGATCACATCGTACCTATATGAGATGTCATTTCCCGGGCTTTATGACTGCTTATGAGCTTTACAAGGTTCTGTATGATCACATCGTACCTATATGAGATACCATTTCCCGGGCTTTATGACTGCTTATGATCTTTACAAGGTTCTGTATGATCACATCGTACCTATATGAGATGTCATTTCCCGGGCTTTATGACTGCTTATGAGCTTTACAAGGTTCTGTATGATCACATCGTACCTATATGAGATGATATTTCCCGGGCTTTATGACTGCTTATGAGCTCTTTACAAGGTTCTGTATGATCACATCGTACCTATATGAGATGCCATTTTCCCGGGCTTTATGACTGCTTCTATGAGCTTTACATTTCCCGGGCTTTATTTTTCTGTATGATCACATCGTACCTATATGAGATGTCACTTTCCGGCTTGCTTATGACTGTTTATGATCTTTACAAGGTTCTGTATGATCACATCGTACCTATATGAGATGTCATTTCCCGGGCTTTATGACTGCTTATGAGCTTTACAAGGTTCTGTATGATCACATCGTTACCTATATGATGATCATCATTTCCATGACTGCTTATAGGCCAAGGTTCTGTATGATCACATCGTTACCTATATGAGATGTCATTTCCCGGGCTTATATGACTGCTTATGAGCTTTACAAGGTTCTGTATGATCACATCGTACCTATATGAGATACCATTTTCCCGGGCTTTATGACTGCTTATGAGCTTTACAAGGTTCTGTATGATCACATCGTACCTATATGAGATGTCATTTTCCGGGCTTTATGACTGCTTTATGAGCTTTTACAAGGTTCTGTATGATCACATCGTACCTATATGAGATGTCATGACTGCTTATAGGCTTTACAAGGTTCTGGATCTTCATTACCTATATGAGATGCTGGGCTTTATGACTGTATATGATCTTTACAAGGTTCTGTATGATCACATCGTACCTATATGAGATGCTATTTCCCGGGCTTTATGACTGCTTATGAGCTTTACAAGGTTCTGTATGATCACATCGTACCTATATGAGATGTCATTTCCGGGCTTTATGACTGCTTATGAGCTTTACAAGGTTCTGTATGATCACATCGTACCTATATGAGATGTCATTTCCCGGGCTTTATGACTGCTTATGAGCTTTACAAGGTTCTGTATGATCACATCGTACCTATATGAGATGCCATTTCCCGGGCTTTATGACTGCTTATGAGCTTTACAAGGTTCTGTATGATCACATCGTACCTATATGAGATGTCATTTCCCGGGCTTTATGACTGCTTATGAGCTTTACAAGGTTCTGTATGATCACATCGTACCTATATGAGATGCCATTTCCCGGGCTTTATGACTGCTTATGAGCTTTACAAGGTTCTGTATGATCACATCGTACCTATATGAGATACCATTTTCCCGGGCTTTATGACTGCTTTATGAGCTTTACAAGGTTCTGTATGATCACATCGTACCTATATGAGATACCATTTCCCGGGCTTTATGACTGCTTATGAGCTTTACAAGGTTCTGTATGATCACATCGTACCTATATGAGATGCTATTTCCCGGGCTTTATGACTGCTTATGAGCTTTACAAGGTTCTGTATGATCACATCGTACCTATATGAGATGCCATTTCCCGGGCTTTATGACTGCTTATGAGCTTTACAAGGTTCTGTATGATCACATCGTACCTATATGAGATGTCATTTCCCGGGCTTTATGACTGCTTATGAGCTTTACAAGGTTCTGTATGATCACATCGTACCTATATGAGATACCATTTTCCCGGGCTTTATGACTGCTTATGAGCTTTACAAGGTTCTGTATGATCACATCGTACCTATATGAGATACCATTTCCCGGGCTTTATGACTGCTTATGAGCTTTACAAGGTTCTGTATGATCACATCGTACCTATATGAGATACCATTTTCCCGCTTTATGACTGCTTATGAGCTTTACAAGGTTCTGTATGATCACATCGTACCTACCTATATGAGATGTCATTTCCCGGGCTTTATGACTGCTTATGAGCTTTACAAGGTTCTGTATGATCACATCGTACCTATATGAGATGTCATTTCCCCCGGGCTTTATGACTGCTTATGAGCTTTACAAGGTTCTGTATGATCACATCGTACCTATATGAGATACCATTTTCCCGGGCTTTATGACTGCTTATGAGCTTTACAAGGTTCTGTATGATCACATCGTACCTATATGAGATACCATTTTCCGGGCTTTATGACTGCTTATGAGCTTTTACAAGGTTCTGTATGATCACATCGTACCTATATGAGATACCTTTTCCGGGCTTTATGACTGCTGCTTTATGAGCTTTACAAGGTTCTGTATGATCACATCGTACCTATATGATGAGATACCTTTTCCCGGCTTTATGACTGCTTATGATCTTGACAAGGTTCTGTATGATCACATCGTACCTATATGAGATGTCATTTCCCGGGCTTTATGACTGCTTATGAGCTTTACAAGGTTCTGTATGATCACATCGTACCTATATGAGATACCATTTCCCGGGCTTTATGACTGCTTATGAGCTTTACAAGGTTCTGTATGATCACATCGTACCTATATGAGATGTCATTTCCCGGGCTTTATGACTGCTTATGAGCTTTACAAGGTTCTGTATGATCACATCGTACCTATATGAGATACCATTTTCCCGGGCTTTATGACTGCTTATGAGCTTTACAAGGTTCTGTATGATCACATCGTACCTATATGAGATACCATTTTCCCGGGCTTTATGACTGCTTATGAGCTTTACAAGGTTCTGTATGATCACATCGTACCTATATGAGATGTCATTTCCCGGGCTTTATGACTGCTTATGAGCTTTACAAGGTTCTGTATGATCACATCGTACCTATATGAGATGTCATTTCCCGGGCTTTATGACTGCTTATGAGCTTTACAAGGTTCTGTATGATCACATCGTACCTATATGAGATACCATTTCCCGGGCTTTATGACTGCTTATGAGCTTTACAAGGTTCTGTATGATCACATCGTACCTATATGAGATGTTACATTTTCCCGGGCTTTATGACTGTTTATGAGCTTTACAAGGTTCTGTATGATCACATCGTACCTATATGAGATGCCATTTCCCGGGCTTATGACTGCTTATGAGCTTTACAAGGTTCTGTATGATCACATCGTACCTATATGAGATACCACCATTTTCCTGGGCTTTATGACTGCTTATGAGCTTTACAAGGTTCTGTATGATCACATCGTACCTATATGAGATACCATTTCCCGGGCTTTATGACTGCTTATGAGCTTTACAAGGTTCTGTATGATCACATCGTACCTATATGAGATGCCATTTCCGGGCTTTATGACTGCTTATGAGATGCTTTACAAGGTTCTGTATGATCACATCGTACCTATATGAGATGTCATTTCCCGGGCTTTATGACTGCTTATGATCTTTACAAGGTTCTGTATGATCACATCGTACCTATATGAGATGTCATTTCCCGGGCTTTATGACTGCTTTATGAGGCTTTACAAGGTTCTGTATGATCACATCATCACCTATATGAGATACCTATATGACTGATGAGGCTTTACAAGGTTCTGTATGATCACATCATACCTATATGACATGACTGCTTATGAGCTTTACAAGGGTTCTGTATGATCACATCGTACCTATATGAGATGTCATTTCCCGGGCTTTATGACTGCTTATGAGCTTTACAAGGTTCTGTATGATCACATCGTACCTATATGAGATGCCATTTCCCGGGCTTTATGACTGCTTATGAGCTTTACAAGGTTCTGTATGATCACATCGTACCTATATGAGATGCTATTTCCCGGCTTTAAGACTGCTTATGAGCTTTACAAGGTTCTGTATGATCACATCGTACCTATATGACATGTCATTTCCCGGGCTTTATGACTGCTTATGAGCTTTACAAGGTTCTGTATGATCACATCGTACCTATATGAGATGCTATTTCCCGGGTTTTTGTTACTGTTTATGAATTTTACAAGGTTCTGTATGATAAACTATTTTTTATGCAAGATTTTGTCTTATACAAGGTGTTTGAATGGTGCAATATTCTTTACAATACCCATTCCTGCAGTTCACCGTAGGTAAGGATTGTTTTGTACAATCTGAAACTGTTGTTGGTGTAAACAAAAGTCTGTTTTCCAAAGTCGAGGGCTTGCTCGACTGGCGATATGAGAGCGACGTTCCTACACTGTGTAATGTAGGAAGATATGGCAGGGGTTACAGCTGTGGCACCAAATCAACATGGTGTAATGACGGATGCCTCAGGCTTCATACACAGGAAACAGGAATAGAAAATATAAATATATGTCAAGTACCCATGTTCACCGCGCGACTGTCGACAGAGCCAAAAGTGCATCTCACGCAAATGACATTAAGATGAGTCTAAACTACGTATCTACTTTATCAGTTGGAACATGTAGACAGATGCCAGCACTAAATTTGAATTTAACAGGAAACCTTGAGCGTCCGTTTTCAGTGATAGTCTAGTCGTTGTAAACAATACCTATACGAGACGGACAAATTTCCTTAGAATAATTAAGGTACCACGTTGTACATCTAGGTAACTTGAGTCCAGATGAAGAGCAAAGTGTTGTTTGAATAGCCAACGTGAAATAGTTTGGTGTCATTGTCATATCAAGACTATCACCTTCATATCCTGTTTATAATCTCTCAGGACTAAAAGGTAGGTTCACAGTTATATAGCCTATTGAAGATGACCGATGATATTGTCTACTGTTGAACACCAGTAGGCTACCCTGAAGGTGACCTCTGATATTGTCTACTGTTGTACACCAGTAGGTTACTTTGAAGGTGACCGGTGATATTGTCTACTGTTGTACACCAGTAGGCTACTTTGAAGATGACCGGTGATATTTTCTACTATTGTACATCAGTAGGCTACATTGAAGGTGACCTCTGATATTGTCTACTGTTGTACACCAGTAGGCTACTTTGAAGGTGACCTCTGATATTGTCTACTGTTGTACACCAGTAGGTTACTTTGAAGGTACCCGGTGATATTGTCTACTGTTGTACACCAGTAGGTTACTTGACTTTGAAGGTGTACCCAGTAGGTTACTTTGAGTGATATTGTCTACTGTTGTACACCAGTAGGTTACTTTGAAGGTGACCGGTGATATTGTCTACTGTTGTACACCAGTAGGTTACTTTGAAGGTGACCGGTGATATTGTCTACTGTTGTACACCAGTAGGCTACTTTGAAGGTGACCGGTGATATTGTCTACTGTTGTACACCAGTAGGCTACTTTGAAGATGACCGGTGATATTTTCTACTATTGTACACCAGTAGGCTACATTGAAGGTGACCGGTGATATTGTCTACTGTTGTACACCAGTAGGCTACTTTGAAGGTGACCGGTGATATTGTCTACTGTTGTACACCAGTAGGCTACATTGAAGGTGACCGGTGATATTGTCTACTGTTGTACACCAGTAGGCTACTTTGAAGGTGACCGGTGATATTGTCTACTGTTGTACACCAGTAGGCTACATTGAAGGTGACCGGTGATATTGTCTACTGTTGTACACCAGTAGGCTACATTGAAGGTGACCGGTGATATTGTCTACTGTTGTACACCAGTAGGCTACATTGAAGGTGACCTCTGATATTGTCTACTGTTGTACACCAGTAGGCTACCCTGTAGGTGACCGGTGATATTGTCTACTGTTGTACACCAGTAGGCTACATTGAAGTTGACCGGTGATATTGTCTACTGTTGTACACCAGTAGGTTACTTTGAGGATGACCGGTGATATTGTCTACTGTTGTACACAAGTAGGCTACATTGAAGGTGACCGGTGATATTGTCTACTGTTGTACACCAGTAGGCTACATTGAAGGTGACCTCTGATATTTTCTACTGTTGTACACCAGTAGGCTACATTGAAGTTGACCGGTGATATTGTCTACTGTTGTACACCAGTAGGTTACTTTGAAGATAACCTCTGATATCGTCTACTGTTGTACACCAGTAGGCTTCATTGAAGGTGACCTCTGATATTGTCTACTGTTGTACACCAGTAGGCTACATTGAAGTTGACCTGTGATATTGTCTACTGTTATACACCAATAGGCTACATTGAAGGTGACCTGTGTTACGTTTTCCCATCGTGCATGGAAAGGCTAAACTGAAGGTGACTGGTGATATTTTCACAACCTAACATTTATATTTATATACATGTCTCGCATCTGCTGTCATTGCTTCCAAGTTCCTTGATGTTATTGCTCACGTAGCCTGTTTTTTTTCTGTTACATGAATAAATTTATTCCCGCCTGTTGCACTTTATCACAAGTTTGTCTGTGTACAGTTTTTTGGTTGACATGGTGGATACTTTTGATTGCATATTTATTAAAGGAAATATTTTTTATGTGATATATTAGTGATTTTATTTGGCTCAAATGAACAATATTATTTAAGGAATGAATCTTATCACATGATAAAGTGAAAATGTACATTTTTATCAAAGAGATTTTTAAATTTTAATTGCAAACATTATTTTTCAATGTGATAATCAGCGCTTTCATCTGATGTGTCCAAAACAGCACCAGTGCCAGCAAGTAATTGGTCTGATGTAACGCAATGAAACTCTTGCGAGAAGGTAATAAAACTCACACCATGTCATACCAAGCAATGATGGCTGAGTCTCATGTTTCAATACCATGGGACTGTACAGTTAATTATTTCATCATCATAATGAAGATTCTATTTACATTCGCAGGAAAGATTATTCAGTTTTTCTTCACGCACAGAATGTGTCATGTCCCTCACCAATAGAGCCACGCGTCGCATACTAGCGTAACGTGGCGTTAACGTATATTTCTTACAGCTTGGCCAACTGGAAAAATAAAAACGTTACCAGCCAACGCTTAAACTGGAAAGATTATGAATTTATCTTTGATCTGTTTCTTTACTGATGTTTATTTCTGAAAGGAAAACTGAATTAAGAGTTTTTACGTTTCAGATGATCTTCCTCTGACGTATGAAAATGTACACCAAGGAAAGTTACATGTTTAAACATTTATGCAAAGGATTCTATGAACACACTATGATAACACCATGCATCTCCGTGACGCGGGTGAGTTGTCTCGCCATTACAGTATTACTTGGACGTCACACCGTGTGCATGAAGAAGCTGTCTATCAAGGATTAACGTTCTGCATGAGGATATCCTCAAAGTGTGGCAATTCTCTTAAACTTAAGTAAAGCTTGTGTCCAGAAGTGACAGGTGTAACAGTATTTACTCCACACCTGCCAGAGTTCAAAGCATGTCATCTTTTGAGGACTTCCTTTAGCTAGTTCTTGGCATATGATTACTGGTTCGGGCTTTATTCTTTGGAATTCTTTCACACTTTCTGAACGCAACGGACATGCTGTTGTACAGCTACTTCTTCATATGAATCCATGGTTAGTTTTTTAAATTGTCGTCCAAACAGGCGATCACTGCACCCAAGCACCCAAACACCCGAGCTTCGAAGGCACCAAGCGCGCTTGTGGATATAAATTGTATAATTGCAGTATGTGTACTACAGCTTTCGGAGCTGATTTAAAAGACTGTTACTAAAATGAACTTTTTGACATGGCAAGACGAAGACCTTCCGAAAATACGAGATAGCAGGTTATTGGCATGCATGAGAGAGGGACGTCATGTTGCAACATCGGTGGTAGCCTACACATCAACCTCGCGGTTATCAGTCGTCTTATATGTAAAGGAGCGTTCAAGACCGAGTCCAAATCGCCTGGCAAGCCGCTGTCCTATGCCTGTGCCGGTGTGGGAGTCCGACACCAGTACCATCAGAAGGAGGTTGCTGACTGCTGGTCTGAGGGAACGGCGTCAGATCAGATGCCCCTTTCTAACAGACAGGCACAGACAGAAACGTCTGGCGTGGGGCAGCCTCCGAGAAAATGTGAAAACTTGAAAACTTGTGGATTTGGCGTTGGGTGCACTGGCCTGATGAAAGACATTATTTCCTAGACGCTACCCAAGGCCATATATGCGTCTTGAGACGTCGCAAGGAGGCATATCACTAGGAGATGATCCATACAGCTGAACCCTTCGGAAGTGCAGAACCCTTTTGCAGAACATCTCCGCGCCATTTATACAAGTGGAATAAAGTATAACTGTGCATTATTCAATGTTATGCCATTTGTATATACGAAGGATAATAGCATAATTTGTGGTGTTTTCCTTAATCACTGTTTAACTGTTCACGGGATAATATCGAAATCTGTATGATTTGACACTAGGCATCTTGACAAGAGAAATGGTGTCAAAAGTCAGTTCACAATTCAGTCTCGTGTGTGTCTACCATTAGCGTTGATGCAGACTGGACAACGGCGACACATAGATGACACGATTGAAGAAAGCTTGGGGAATGTTGTTGATTGTCAAAATTCACCTAAGGTCAATGGCTGATTCTGGGCTTGGCGTAAACGTCCCTCCATTTCATTTCAAGCTAACACACTGTCGACGTTGAACAACGCACGCGTCAGCATACCGTTCACATCGCCGCCTGTACACCCTTGCCCTGTCATCTGAACTGTCCAGATGGAATCTCGACTAGTCACCATCCCAAATCCTGTTTCCTGTACCGTAGATGTCTGCACCAGTCGGTTCCGTACAGTCCTGGAAATGATCGGACGTAAGCCAGGAATGGCCCGAGCAGTCAAACTGGCACTCTAGAATCGATCCCTTGGATGGGTCAGCTGAATGTGGTTGTCTTGCTGATGTGACATCACGCGTGGACGGCCGGTCCGAGGCAAATCTCTCGTGTTCCCATTTTGTTAAAAAACGTCTCCATAGACATATGATCGTGTTTCGATGGACACCAAAATATCTGGCCACTTCATTTTGGGCCATACCAGTTCCCAGCATACCCGCGGTGTAGAGACGCTGATTTTCTGTAAACCGTGGCATAACGTACGCGCAGATTAAGTTGAACTTAACGTGTTTTCAACAACATTCAGAGGCTAGAGAATAATCAGCCATTCTTTAATTTTTAATATCAGGTGTGTAAACTTCAGGTGTCAAAAAGTATGTAAAAGGTGAGTAAGTTAATTGCGCACAAAGTTCAGGTGCCACGCGCGATACGTGACATCAAATGTTAATTATGTAAAGTGCTTTACTACATGTTTATTTAGGGTTATTTATTTAAATTTTCAAATAGCTTCTATTTATGCAATGTTGTGTTATGCACAGAGCTACGTCTTTCCGTTGGTATATGTAACCATCATGATCAACATCATCATTTTCCGACCAGCAGACTGACAGACAGTATGAGCAATAACCCCCGATGTTGGATGGCGGTGACTGAGAAGGAATCCCTGTTGGGTGGAGCTGATGGCGGTGACTAAGAAGGAATCCCTGTTGGGTGGAGCTGATGGCGGTCACTGAGAAGGAATCCCTGTTGGGTGGAGCTGATGGCGGTCAATGAGAAGGAATCCCTGTTGGGTGGAGCTGATGGCGGTGACTGAGAAGGAATCCCTGTTGGGTGTGGAGCTGATGGTGGTGATGGCGGTCAATAAGAAGGAATCCCTGTTGGGTGGAGCTGATGGCGGTGACTAGAGGAAGGAATCCCTGTTGGGTGGAGCTGATGGCGGTCAATGAGAAGGAATCCCTGTTGGGTGGAGCTGATGGCGGTGACTGAGAAGGAAGCTGATGGCGGTGACTGTTGGGTGGAGCTGATGGCGGTGACTAAGAAGGAATCCCTGTTGGGTGGAGCTGATGGCGGTGACTAAGAAGGAAGAAGGAATCCCTGTTGGGTGGAGCTGATGGCGGTGACTAAAGAAGGAATCCCTGTTGGGTGGAGCTGATGGCGGTGACCTGAGAAGGAATCCCTGTTGGGTGGAGCTGATGGCGGTGACTGAGAGAAGGAATCCCCTGTTGGGTGGAGCTGATGGCGGTGACTGAAGAAGGAATCCCCTGTTGGGTGGAGCTGATGGCGGTGACTGAGAAGGAATCCCTGTTGGGTGGAGCTGATGGCGGTGACTGAGAAGGAATCCCTGTTGGGTGGAGCTGATGGCGGTGACTAAGAAGGAATCCCTGTTGGGTGGAGCTGATGGCGGTGACTAAGAAGGAATCCCTGTTGGGTGGAGCTGATGGCGGTGACTGAGAAGGAATCCCTGTTGGGTGGAGCTGATGGCGGTGACTAAGAAGGAATCCCTGTTGGGTGGAGCTGATGGCGGTGACTAAGAAGGAATCCCTGTTGGGTGGAGCTGATGGCGGTGACTAAGAAGGAATCCCTGTTGGGTGGAGCTGATGGCGGTGACTGAAGAAGGAATCCCTGTTGGGTGGAGCTGATGGCGGTCAATGAGAAGGAATCCCTGTTGGGTGGAGCTGATGGCCGTGACTGAGAAGGAATCCCTGTTGGGTGGAGCTGATGGCGGTGACTAAGAAGGAATCCCTGTTGGGTGGAGCTGATGGCGGTGACTGAGAAGGAATCCCTGTTGGGTGGAGCTGATGGCGGTGACTGAGAAGGAATCCCTGTTGGGTGGAGCTGATGGCGGTCACTGAGAAGGAATCCCTGTTGGGTGGAGCTGATGGCGGTCACTGAGAAGGAATCCCTGTTGGGTGGAGCTGATGGCGGTCAATGAGAAGGAATCCCTGTTGGGTGGAGCTGATGGCGGGGAGTGAATATATCTTGGTCAGGGTAATTGTCCATCAGGAAGACCAAAGGTGGATGCTCATAATGACTGTCGTCAGAGCTCCTCTCTATATCAAATCAGACGCTTCAGACAAAGGTCGACGGGTTTGTCGGCCTGTTGGGCTGTCTGTACATGCAACCGTTCACATTCGTTATCGACGTTTCTCATCATCAGTATGTATATGGAGACAGGTACACGAGTCACTACACTGTCTGTCACCACGATCCATGCTATTAGTGTTTACTTGAACTTTACTTATGTAGTCACATGACTCAATGCCGATGTATCACATTGTGACTTTAAAGACGTAGCGCATGTTCACACGTCAATCAGAGACCGAAATACATGGCACCGATCTGCTCTGTAGGAACATCCAGGCTCAAAAAGAAAACCTCCTTCTATCATTAACATTCATGAGAATGGCAAGCAGAGCCAGCTGAAACCTAATTTGATCACCTTATCAAATATAGATAACAATATCTCTCCTTGCGCATAAATGACATAATTTGGTTCTAAGTTTCATTTATCAGGTCAGCGCCCGGATGGTTTCCAAGACTGCCGACAGACTGCCTTGCGGGAACTCTCCTGCCGGAGTGTAGGCGTACATTGGGGCATCCCCAGGTATCCTCGAACACAGCAAACGTATGTGATGTGGACTCCCTATCACAAAGTAGTCACAAGGCGTATTCGTCACGTGTGCAGTGTGTAATAATACTCCACAAATAACTTGGGTGTGATACTTTGTGAAAGTCTCAAGCCATGTTGGCCCGAGAACACTGCTGTGGTGAGAGAATGTTGGCACATTGTCAGTCAGTATTGTTTCAGTCAGTCCGGGAGTTAATGTGCCGATTCCAGCTTATTTGAATGTCTCTGTATGAAGTCAGGGGAGTGAAATGCCACACAGTGAGATGATGGCTCCAACGTTGAGTGTATCGTTTATTGTTTAGGAATAATGGCCACAATCCAGGTGCTCCTAGTTAACGGTGCCACTTGGGTCCGCTGGAAATTGAAGCCAGTTATTATGTTCCCAAATCTCAGTTTATCCATGACAGCGGCGTTTAACATTTCCTCAGGCAAATGTACTTCAACGTCTTGATGCTTGCATGTGTTGTACATCATGTTCAGGCATAGGTCGGTATGTTGGTTGACATGGGTTGGCCACCAAGTGCAGTCAGAGGTCGGTATGCTGGTTGAAGAGGGTTGGCCACCAAGGGCTGTTACAGTTCGGTATGCTGGTTGACGTGGGTTGGCCTCCAAGTGCAGTCAGAGGTCGGTATGTTGGTTGACAAGGGTTGGCCACCAAGTGCAGTCACAGGTCGGTATGCTGGTTGACAAGGGTTGGCCACCAAGTACAGTCACAGGTCGGTATGCTGGTTGACAAGGGTTGGCCACCAAGTGCAGTCACAGGTCGGTATGTTGGTTGACAAGGGTTGGCCACCAAAGTCAGTCTGCAGTACAGTCAGTCAGGTCGGTATGCTGGTTGACAAGGGTTGGCCACCAAGTACAGTCACAGGTCGGTATGCTGGTTGACAAGGGTTGGCCACCAAGTACAGTCACAGGTCGGTATGCTGGTTGACAAGGGTTGGCCACCAAGTACAGTCACAAAGTACAGGTCGGTATGCTGGTTGACAAGGGTTGGCCACCAAGTACAGTCACATGTCGGTATGCTGGTTGACAAGGGTTAGCCACCAAGTACAGTCACATGGTCGGTATGCTTGGTTGACAAGGGTTGGCCACCAAGTTACAGTCACAGGTCGGTATGCTGGTTGACAAGGGTTGGCCACCAAGTACAGTCACAGGTCGGTATCTTGGTTGACAAGGGTTGGCCACCAAGTACAGTCACAGGTCGGTATCTTGGTTGACAAGGGTTGGCCACCAAGTACAGTCACAGGTCGGTATGCTGGTTGACAAGGGTTGGCCACCAGGTCGGTATGCTGGTTGACAAGGGTTGGCCACCAAGTACAGTCACAGGTCGGTATGCTGGTTGACAAGGGTTAGCCACCAAGTACAGTCACATGTCGGTATGCTGGTTGACAAGGGTTGGCCACCAAGTACAGTCACAGGTCGGTATGCTGGTTGACAAGGGTTGGCCACCAAGTACAGTCACATGTCGGTATGCTGGTTGACAAGGGTTAGCCACCAAGTACAGTCACATGTCGGTATGTTGGTTGACAAGGGTTGGCCACCAAGTACAGTCACAGGTCGGTATGCTGGTTGACAAGGGTTGGCCACCAAGTACAGTCACAGGTCGGTATGCTGGTTGACAAGGGTTGGCCACCAAGTACAGTCACAGGTCGGTATGCTGGTTGACAAGGGTTGGCCACCAAGTACAGTCACAGGTCGGTATGCTGGTTGACAAGGGTTGGCCACCAAGTACAGTCACAGGTCGGTATGCTGGTTGACAAGGGTTGGCCACCAAGTACAGTCACAGGTCGGTATGCTGGTTGACAAGGGTTGGCCACCAAGTACAAGTCACAGGGTCGGTATGCTGGTTGACAAGGGTTGGCCACCAAGTACAGTCACAGGTCGGTATGCTGGTTGACAAGGGTTGGCCCACCAAGTACAGTCACAAGGAGTCGGTATGCTGGTTGACAAGGGTTGGCCACCAAGTACAGTCACAGGTCGGTATGCTGGTTGACAAGGGTTGGCCACCAAGTACAGTCACATGTCGGTATGCTGGTTGACAAGGGTTGGCCACCAGTCAGGTCGGTATGCTGGTTGACAGGGTTAACCACCAGGTACAGTCACATGTCGGTATGCTGGTTGACAAGGGTTGGCGACCAAGAACAGTCACAGGTCGGTATGCTGGTTGACAAGGGCTGGCCACCAAAGTACAGTCACAGGTCGGTATGCTGGTTGACAAGGGTTGGCCACCAAGTACAGAAACAGGTCGGTATGCTGGTTGACAAGGGTTGGCCACCGCAAGTACAGAAACAGGTCGGTATGCTGGTTGACAAGGGTTGGCCACCAAGTACAGTCACAGGTCGGTATGCTGGTTGACAAGGGTTGGCCACCAAGTACAGTCACAGGTCGGTATGCTGGTTGACAAGGGTTAGCCACCAAGTACAGTCACATGTCGGTATGCTGGCTGACAAGGGTTGGCCACCAAGAGCAGTCACATGTCGGTATGCTGGTTGACAGGGTTGGCCACCAAGTACGGTCACGGGCGTACGGTATGCTGGTTGACAAGGGTTGCCCACCAAGTACAGTCACAGGTCGGTATGCTGGTTGACAAGGGTTGGCGACCAAGTACAGTCACAGGTCGGTATGCTGGTTGACAAGGGTTGGCCACCAAGTACAGTCACAGGTCGGTATGCTGGTTGACAAGGGTTGGCCACCAAGTACAGTCACAGGTCGGTATGCTGGTTGACAAGGGTTGGCCACCAAGTACAGTCACAGGTCGGTATCTTGGTTGACAAGGGTTGGCCACCAAGGAAAGTATGGTTCTCGTTTACCTGGCAACTGAGAGATACTGATCGTGTATCAGGCTGTGTTTCCTCAGAGATCACTATAGAAGTAGTATATTGCATAGCACATGCATACAGATTCACCTTGCATACATACAGGATCACCTTACATAGTACATACATACGGGAACACCTTGCATAGTACCAGCTTTACCCAGCATCACCTGGCATCACCCGGCATCACCCGGCATCTCCCACAAAGTCACCAACCATCACTCAAGCCAGCTCCAGATTGCTGCTCGTGATTGTTTGGGGCATTCCCGGAGTGGAGGAAGGAACTGACAGATCACCGTCATACAGTCTTGGGATCGGGTTTGTCTGGAGGAGGAGGAGTGAGGAGTGAGTGAGTGAGTGAGTGAGTGAGTGAGTGAGGAGTGAGTGAGTGAGTGAGTGAGTGAGGAGTGAGTGAGGAGGAGGAGGTGAGTGAGGAGTGAGGAGTGAGTGAGTGGGAGTGAGTGAGGAGTGGTGAGTGAGTGAGTACAGCTTATACGTCCTTTGAGTAATGCGTTACAACAACTCGTGGCCATCACTGGTCTGATGGTTCCCAGGTCATCTGATTCTCTCTCCTTTCACTGCTCTTATTAGTGGAAAACTGGTCACTCACTCAGTCAGTCAGTCAGCCGAGCACCCCCACACACACTCATAGATGTCACAACCCTTACAATTATGAAAATCAACTATTGTCACAATCGCCTGACCATTGGAACATTGCTTTACCGATGGGTGCCAATGTGCTCCAACTGCCATCAATAGACTATAGTTAGTGATCCTGCGGTGGCTACTGCAGATTATAATAATATCAGTATTGCATTCCTACCCCGTATTTAGGTAAGAACATTATTTGAATCACACTAATTATTCCACCATAGTTTAACACATTAATTCTAAAGACGTGAAAACTGTAAGTTTCAGTGCAATCTTCTCCATCTCCCCTGTTGGGCGATGTGTTGACTTACACAGTCACCTGCTACAGTCTGCTCAACGACACAACTGGACCAGGTGTGTTGTAGTATTTAGTTAGACAAACTGGATACAGTATTATGTTAGATATTCTGATCAGGTGGGTTGGAACTGACACTGCCTGATTGCTCTAGCGTTGTATTAATTGCTGTCATTGACATACTGAAACATTTCAACAGGACCATCACAGCGAATGAATACCTAGAGTAATGACACCTGGTGTGTAGAAAGGTATAATACCAGATGGATAACAACTTCTTTATTTGTTACGATGCGACGTTTCGGTATAACTTCAATACCGTTGTCAAGCAAGAGTAAAGTAATACAGCTCAGAACCTGGTCTGGGTGTTATCATGTTGATGACAGCACAGCTAGCTTCATCAGCTGCAATGTATCATACAGGTATCCAAGATTCCTCATAGGTCTTAATGTGAAAGAAATATATATTGCGGGACAAATGTTTCCAATGAAGTGATCGTTAAATCCCGCTTAGAATGATAAGAAAAATTTAAGTGACACAAACACGTATATGGTCACTATAACTACTGATGTATGTATATCAGTGCATGTATATGATCACTATAACTACTGGTGTATTTATATCAGTGCATGTATATGATCACTATAACTACTGGTGTATTTATATCAGTGCATGTATATGATCACTATAACTACTGGTGTATTTATATCAGTGCATGTATATGATCACTATAATTACAGGTGTATTTATATCAGTGCCTGTATATGATGACTTTAGCTACTGGTGAATGTATATCAGTGCATGTATATGATCACTATAACTACTGGTGTATTTATATCAGTGCATGTATATGATCACTATAACTACTGGTGTATTTATATCAGTGCATGTATATGATCACTATAACTACTGGTGTATTTATATCAGTGCATGTATATGATCACATGTATATGATGACTATAATTACAGGTGTATTTATATATCAGTGTATGTATATGATCACTATAACTACTGGTGTATTTATATCAGTGCATGTAGATGATCACTATAACTACAGGTGTATTTATATCAGTGCATGTATATGATCACCATAACTACTGGTATATTGTATATGATGACTTGATAGCTACTGGTGAATGTATATCAGTGCATGTATATGATCACTATAACTACTGGTGTATTTATATCAGTGCATGTATATGATCACTATAACTACTGGTGTATTTACATCAGTGTAATATCTGATCACTATAACTACTGGTGAATTTATATCAGTGCATGTATATGATCACTATAATTACTACTGTGTATTTATATCAGTGTAGTATATGATCACTATAACTACTGGTGTATTTATATCACTGGTGTATATTTATATCAGTGCATGTATATGATCACTATAACTACTGGTGTATTTATATCAGTGCATGTATATGATCACTATAACTACTGGTGTATTTATATCAGTGCATGTATATGATCACTATAACTACTGGTGTATTTATATCAGTGCATGTATATGATCACCATAACTACTGGTGTATTTATATCAGTGCATGTATCTGATCACTATAACTACTGGTGTATATATATCAGTACATGTATATATGATCACTATAACTACTGGTGTATATATATCAGTGCATGTATATGATCACTATAACTACTGGTGTATTTATATCAGTGCATGTATATGATCACTATAACTACTGGTGTATATATATCAGTGCATGTATATGATCACCATAACTACTGGTGTATTTATATCAGTGTATGTATATGATCACTATAACTACTGGTGTATTTATATCAGTGCATGTATATGATCACTATAACTACTGGTGTATTTATATCAGTGCATATTAGTATATATGATCACTATAACTACTGGTGTATTTATATCAGTGCATGTATATGATCACTATAACTACTGGTGTATTTATATCAGTGCATGTATATGATCACTATAACTACTGGTGTATTTATATCAGTGCATGTATATGATCACTATAACTACTGGTGTCAGTGCATGTATATGATCACTATAACTACTGGTGTATTTATATCAGTGCATGTATATGATCTACTGGTGTATACTACTGGTGTCACTTATACTGGTGTGCATGTATATGATCACTATAACTACTGGTGTATTTATATCAGTGCATGTATATGATCACTATAACTACTGGTGTATATATATCAGTGCATGTATATGATCACTATAACTACTGGTGTATTTATATTAGTGAATGTATATGTTCACTATAACTACTGGTTTATTTGTATCAGTGCATGTATATGATCACCATAACTACTGGTGTATTTATATCAGTGCATGTATATGATCACTATAACTACTGGTGAATTTATATCAGTGCATGTATATGATCACCATAACTACTGGTGTATTTATGTCAATGCACCACCGTAGACTTCGAGCCCCTGGGATTCCTACAACATGCACAGAACGGTGCTCGCGTGTCCGTGTAGTTTTTGTGTACATGAGTGGACCCTGTGTATCACAGGCAGCAAGATTTGACAGCGTGTCAATGTGAATGCCGAGGGGACAAACCAGCCGCACAATAAACGTCACCAACTTGACGAAGCGACGGTACAAGTGCCAATTTGACGTGCACGTGCTGTCACAGACTAAGTCTCGGAAACAGTTGTTTTTTTCTTTGCCTGAAAACAGGGATAATTATGTTATGGAGTCAGCAGTACATACATAATCTGGACAGGAAACTGAAGGGGCTACTATCAATAAGGTAGAGTACAACACCCTGTGTCATCAATGCAATAAAACTGCTGCTTTTACGTCGGTATTCATCAAGACGAATTAAGGAACGTTGTCAAGTAGTTCAACACTTGGGACAACACACAAGATAGTCATTGTTTAACATTCATCAAGACTGAATATTTGTATACTCCCGGGAAATAAATATGTTTCGTCAGTGGAAGTGGCACAGTGACTGGGAGGTTGTTTGGTCAAGGAAGCCAAGGATAATGGCGCTGGCGTGGTTTTGCTTCAGCATAAAACCAGCATGAAACATAAACGTAATGGGTTTCAGTACCATATTTAGGTCTTTACTCAGCGCGCATGTCTTTCTACAATACAAAGGAATACAAAGTAGACGAAGATGGTTTATAATTGCGTTGGTTTAGAGAGAAATGGATATAAATCCACTTTCCTCACACTGCAAGATAACAGAGCGATCTGTGGAAGCTATTACTTCCCAGACAAATAGTCCAATGTCTGAAGTGTCATTGATGTTGGATAGCTCTGTCTCAGTCCCGTGTTTTCTGTTGAATGTTTGTAGGTAATTAGCGTCTCCTACCACGTAACATCTACTGCCATATTTGTAGACCAAACACCGCTATGTACGTACAGCTGGGGAACAGAGAAGTGTAGGGGAATTCACATGGCCGTGTATATCCCCGGGGTAGGGGGCAGGAACAGAAGGAGGGAGGGCCCAGGTGGCGCTACAATGCACGTGGGAGGAGAAACCGTGACCAATCACACATCTGTGTGAAGATGTAGATTTCCCGAACTTGGCTGTCGCTTCCAGATCGCTCTAGGAAACGTGCCTTGGCCTTGCTCAGTCGAGATGATGCTTTATGTCATTGAGGGAGATTGACGATATCTATGGAGGAACGTAGATGATTTAAAGAGTTGTGAGATAAAAGTGGTTTTGGGGGGGTGTATGAGTGTACTTATAAGAGACAGAGTGTGTTAGGTGTAACAGTAACGGTAGTCCACCATGTCAGCTAAAGTCAGAAGAAAACGTGATGCAGGTCTCAGATGGCGACCGTTTAGGGGTGAGTGAGTGCGTTAATATTTAAAGTCACTTCGGCAATAGTTCAGCCATATCGTGACCTACCGTTCAGGTGAATCCCACGAGTACTAATAACAAACATAGAAACAGCCAGGGCGACCCGGGACTCCAACCGGTTTCTGGCGGGCTACACTGACCAACCTTTGCACAGTAACTTGCTGTGAACCTATGTATGGGTAAGGGTGGGTTAGTAGAGTAGTCCAAGTACTGTCGGAAATAGAAGAAACTGGGTTTTTTCACATTTATATCGACAATTATGTAGTTAATATGTGGAAGTGTGAACTATCTGTTAAACTAAGGTCGGCCTAACTACAGTCTCAGTGATAGGAAACGTAGCAAAAGGACTTGATGGCTGAACTATTGCCGAAGTGACTTTAAATATTAACTCACTCACTCACCCCTAAACTGTAGCCATCTGAGACCTGCATCACGTTTCCTTCTGAATTTAGCTGACATGGTGGACTACCGTTACTGTTACACCTAACACACTGTGAAAACGTGCACGCTTGGTTCCATAACCCGATGCAGTTCTGGCTGAATCAATTCAATTTCGCCGTGTGGTGCGCGACGACAGGGTGTGGTGTGGCTTTGAACGACACTCGTCGCGATCCGCTGAGTTGGTCCATGTTCTATTTTCACCTGTACTACCAGATCAGACGTATTTTGAAAGAAATCAGCTACCTGATTCCGCAGGACGTGGCGTGGAATGCGGAAAACAATCCTTACGATCGGCGTACGAACGGGTTTGCAACGAATTCGAAATCGATCCGAAGACATTCCATGCAGTGGAGCTCGATCCGTGAAAGAAGTCAGTGATGGTTTACTGAAAAGTGGTAGGCTCCCACAGGACTTTGCTCTGTCGAGTAATGAATGGCGAGATGATCGTATGAATTTTAAAGGCGGTGTTGCTTTCAACGTTCAAAAGGTGGAGCGGCCTCGATACACCGAAGACGATTGGAAAGTATATATGTTGGACACTTCGAAAGTGTTTACTCGTGCCGATGTCGTCAGATTGAACGATTCGATTCGAACTTACGTGTGGGCCGTGCTGGGCGCTCAGACGCAAACGTGTTCCGGTATCGTGGGTCGTGAAGGGACGGCTTACGATGCCCAGAAACAGTTCGTGGCTAACGTCGAGGTTGCCATTGCTAGACCGATCGATCTACCGAGTGCCATCGAACGCTATGAAAACGCACTGGAATACGCCCGTTCGAAAGTCGACTACGTGTTCGGCGTGGGACTGTACATGGCTCCGAGCGACATGCAACTGAGGGTGAACAGAGAGGTGGGCTACAACAACGAAGTCATCATCGCCACCGCCGATCAAAAGTTGGACTTGAACCCGGACGTCAATAACTCGAGTCGAGTCGTGCCGCAGTACGAAACGGGCATCGTGGCACCGACACCGGAAGACGTAGAACCACCACGACAACAACAGCAGCAGCTGCCCCTGCACGTGTAGGCAAACAATCAGCGGCACGTCGATCGCAAAACGGCGCTGGTGGTCGGCGGGATCGCGGTTGGACTGTGCCTCATTTGGTTAACAATTCCTTAGCTGCGACGTACACCAGACCCGCCACGGCGACGACGAAAGCCCACAGGCTTGACCGAGCCACGTGACCTTTTTCGAAAAGAAGCCTAACAACTAGGAAACGATGCTGCCCAAGATGCCAGGCACCGCTTCGGCGGCTTTGCCGGCCAGTTTAGCCAGGGCCTCGCCGAGAGATTTCAATTGTTTTTTTATCCAGTCTCTGACGTCGTCGCCCGATGATGGGCTTGGTGGTGTTGGGCTTGGTGGTGTACCACCACCACCGCCCGTCAGCGATACGACCAGGGTCGATATGATGAAGCCCAAGGCCGTCAGAACGCTGGCGATGGTGATCCCTTGTTCCCGGAACAGAATTCGGATCCTGTCGGCCAACGTGGTGTCCTCGTTCAAGACTCTGTTGATGGTTTCGCGCACGTGGCTGATTTGTGATCGGATGGCTTCCCGGTTGGAGGAAGCGGCTTCCAATCGGGTCCGTCTCACGTCTTCCAGGTCGCGCAATCTTTTCTCGATGATGTTTTTCGTGGCTTCGTCGTCGTCGTCCACGATCCTGAGTTTTCTTTTCTCGCGAGCGATGTGCTCATCGATTTCGTTCAGTTTACCCATGTTGTTCCCGAGTTCTCCGCGCACGTTTTTCAAGGCTTCGTCTAGACCCCGAAGTTCCCTAAGAGGAAATTCGAAACCGGGCAAGGGTTCGTTCGAGTATTGGTGTTTTAACACTGACGCTAGCAGAGTCAGTCTGCTGGTGTAGAGGATACTGAGTTCGAAACCCTCCCGTTGTCATAGAAAACTTTTTTTTAAAAACAAACATTTCACCCTACCAACCCCATGCTCACTAAAAAGTTATTATTTACTAAACTATTCAACCGATTTTCGTGAAATTTTGCATGCACCTCAGTAGTAGTATACACAATGGGTGGAACTGCATCGGGGACTTCGGAAAATTAAGGCCTTGGGGAGGACCTGATGCAGTTCCACCGTTGTGTATACTACTCAAGTTACTGATCATAAACAAACTTAAAAATATACATCAACATCCATTAAATTAACGCACACTACCCAGTGCACCGATTGATCTTGTTCAAGCCGTTGCTAGGCAAAAGTCCATGGATACCTTGATCTCATCATGTGTCGTCCGTCCGTCTTCTTCGGTACAAAAACATGACATGGTTATGTCATCCAATTCACAAAATACAAATGCAAACATGATACACACTCTCTTTTCCGGTCCCGTTTACGAACATATTTTTCAAAATGACCATTTGCAGGTCTATCCTGTCTGTCGATGCACATCCTTCCAAATGTCGAAGTGTCCATGAGAATAAAACTGCGCGACTGTGAACTCCTTTTCCAGCACAGGTAATTTTCATTTTGTTTCCATATACTTGTGAACGGTAACTGGCAGTTTGTTCCGTAACTTCGTGTTTCAGAAACACTGATGACATCAAGGTCAGGATAACGGACCTACAACTGGATATATTTGACATTGACTGTTGTTTAAAATCCTTTATTCACGGAACATTGCCTAATGAATAACCTTAAAAAGCTTTACTTGCTGTAGAAACACTTTAGGCCATTACGAGGAGCGGACGCTGTAGACATCGCTAGGTTTTCTGTATTTCAACTCTGAAATGAATGAACCTAACCTGGCTAACGGTTCGAAGTTAACTGCACGTCTGACTACTTATCGGTTATCCTGTGTGCTAAACTTTGAAATATTTAATGTTGATAAGAAATGAAACTAAAATATTATTAATGCTTAATTTTTTAATAATTTATGTTATATTCCCATAAATAAACATTATGCGTTGCAGTCGAACTATTTGACTGTCGTACAATCATGATGTAGTTGTATCGTGCTTTCTATGAAATTCCCGAAATATGGGCGTAAGAAAATGACAAAAGGCGTCGTTGCCTCTGACATTGAGGGTGAATGTAAGAATCGTTGGTTGGCTTCTGATGTTTAAATTTGACGACGGGTAATAGAAACAATAAACTCTTCCTTCGTCATGGATAAGTAGTACATAATTGTGCTACCCTGACGGAGCGACACCCTGAACATACAACTCCTTACCCCTGCCACAGAAGCTGGTTAGCTGGAGTTCCTTTCACAAGCATTCTTTAGTAAGGTTAACGCCCATTCTTTAATATTGCACTAAGGCTACCTTAGTGACTTACGATCACCTTAGTGCTTTGTGAAAGGAGGCCCTGGACTTTTCTAATGATTAAAGATTTACAAGTTGACGATTTGGGATCACTAATGCGTGATGACCCCACGATATGTCAGTCGTTGAGGCATACTGCTAAGATTCTCCCATTGACGATCTATCCTACACCTCGTGCTCTCGTGCTGCGTCTGACCGTCCCAGACTTGTTCAATCGGAGAGACGTCGGGACTCATTGCTGGTCAAGGCATTCTATGGATGTTGATCTACTGGAGGTGAGAACGAATGTCCATCCACACAGCCTTGAACGCGGGACAGCTATGGTTGCCCTGATAAAACTCCCCAGTAGCGCATGCTTAGACAACATAGACTTGCAGAGTGGGTTTGCAGAGTATCAAGGTAATAGCAGCGAACACTATATTCTGTCCATCGTCAAGGTCAGAGGTTGACAAATCCTTAATGTCGATGACACCCGACACGACCATGCTTATCAAGGAGTGCTTCAAGACTCATCTGAAAACATCTCGTGACGAGCGACGTGGACACAGGTATAGACAATGTGTACACCAGTGGCGCCTTCTGGCAACATTACGTGTTAAAATGGGCATCACAACACGTGAATATCGAGTATGGAGATGAGTTGCACGTAGACCTGCCCGCAATTCCTAATTCAGTAGCCTGATAAAAGTTTCCAGCAATTTGATTCGCAGTTTGAGATATATATATATATAGATTTCCGGAGTCTACTCTGGAATCAATCGGTCCTGATTCTACGTTGACCTGGGACGACATGACCTAGGTTGACCGTTTGTTGGTAGCTGTTCCACTGTCTGCTATTCACAGGCTGTCAAACATTTAAAGGTCACATGCAACGTAAAACACAACTTTGCAGATTCTGATTCAGGATGGACTGACAGATACAAATCATCAAAAATGCAAATTCAACTTATAAAGTTGAAAAATAACGCGATGAAAATAAACCCTCGAAATCGGAGTTCAAACGATTCACTAAACTCACCACTCGTCGATAAAAGTTCACAACTGCGGTTTTTTAATTTCGTGTTCGTATTTCATACTAAAATACTCTCGGGAGATATTCTATATTACTATGGAATACTGTAAGGGGCATTCTCGCGATCTCGACCTTTGGAAACAAGCTAAAACTGCTTAAACTGCGAGAATGCGAGATTGTGAGAACGCGAGATTTGGCCAAAATCTCGCGTTCTCGTGTTTTTGGTACGTAGCACTTTTTGTCGACACCGCGAGAATGCGACATTTGTACATGCTGTCAAATCTCGCAATCTCGACTTGTCAAATAAGGCCACAAAAACACGAAATCGCGAGAACGCGAGAATGCGACATTTCGTTTTCTCGCGGTCTCGCGATCTCGCGTTTTAGACGCTGTCGTTGCGCATGCGTAATATCATAAGGTCAAGGCGCATGCGCATCTTAGTAGTACTCTGGTCATGCTTCTTTCATGCTTTTCATTATGACATAGCTTGAAAATGCTATCATGTAATTTACATACACGAAGTATAGGGTAGTGTATATAAGTCCGCTCCCGTTGTTACAATTTCCTATGTACCTACAAATCCTCAACATGTTAAATTTTATTTAACAAACGAAATTGTGAATATGAATGTCCAATAAAAGTGAAAACATGAAAGTGTCCGGAAGCTGGAAAAATATTAACGTCAGTGAGTGATAAATTAGTGCTTAAAGCTGCATAAATTCGCAGCTAGACCATCAGTTATAGAAATAATCACAGACCAGTAAGTTTCTCCATGATGCGATATCATATACGGCGAGCATATTCATTCAAACAAAATTCTAACCCACCAATTTGTAGCAGTCGGTTAAAATGAGCGTGTCTGCTGTTTAGCTCGACATCATATTCGCTACTTTAGGCCATAAGATATTAATTAATAGATTTTCTTCCGCTCCCGCCTGACTACAAAACACCCTGTCTTACATGATTCTTTTGTCTCCAAGTTCCAAGAAATAGAAATGCATTTGTACCAATAATAGTTGTGTTCCTCTGGCAGCCATGATATAGTGGAGTTTCAATGTGTTATTTACCACAGACTACGGGATATAGTGGAGATATCTGTTTATTTCTATATAGTGGTGGAAGAAGACACCCTGTAATAACAATAATATACACGATATACACAACATAAAATCACATCGATGAACATGTCACGAAAATGGTGTATTTTCAAACATGTAGAAACTCATCCACAAATAGAGTTGGTACATATTTTTTTACATCAGTTTAGAAGAAGGTAATGTCTATACAACCAAGTGGATAATTTTAGTTAACGGAGACGTTGAGCGCGATGGCGAAGACGTAGCACGTCCCCGAGGTCGGGTCTCCTGGCTCTCAGTCCAATCTCTCTCAACCTGTTCCGTACAGTTTGACCGGATATCCTCCGAAGTCCAGGCCCGCTGGCTGCTGTGCTCTCACCCGTGGCAGTATGATCACACAAATGTAGTACCCGTATGTACCGATCTTGGGCTGCAGCGGTGACTCGATGTCTGCCTATACGGGGACGGTCATTTGTTATACCTGTTTGGTTGTAACGAGCTGCAAGCCGTGATATCGTGCTCAGACTAACATTCACACGCCTGGCAACAGAAGATTGGTAATCTCCAGCGTGCATTCTTTCAATGGCGATGTTCCGTGTCGCAGCGTCAAGACGTGGCGTAGTGATTTGTCCTTGAAGCTCCTTCCAAACGAATGCCCATTTCCGAATGTAATCTGGATTTTTATAGCCAGACAGTGCATGCTCTTTGCTGCACAGTTTCAACTGGAAGGTGATTTCTGTTGCGTTGTTGCGATGTCTTTTTAATCCTTGTTAGAAATCTCATCAAAATCAACATTTTCAGGTAAAGTCGTTTTTTTACTTGTGCAATTGTGTAAAGTCATGTTATCAACACTTTTGTTACATATTTTGACGATTGTGTGAACACAATAGGTAATTGATAGATTTAAAAATACAAAATGCCTATGCGTTTCTTCTTTGGGATAGTATATATAGATTCCCCGTATGGAGTATTTATATCTGTCACAAGGTGCAGTGATGCCATGTACAGACTATGGTGTGTTTGAGGTCGAGGGAGGTGTGGCTGTACAGATAATGGACGAGGCTCGTGTAACCTGCTCCACTGTGAGTACCGACTCAAAGGGGAGTGTAAAAGGTTTCATTAACAGCGGTTATATGTCGCAGGAAATTAAATGGGTGGCAATAAGGAAATGTGATATGAAGATAAAGATTACAAACACCCTTATAAGATGGTTCGTGCCATAACGACTACAAGACCATGGCTGAGTATGGCATATGGAATCGAAGACCTGAGAATAGATAGGATGTCAGAAGGTGAAGCATCAGTGTAGGTAGACTCGGAGTGCTGGAGGAGGATGGCCATGCTTCACGGGGGCGTTGGTCGACTTCTGAGGGTTAAGCAAGTGGAGATTGAGCAGGTTCAGCCAGCTCTCCACCATGTGTACGACAAAGTGATTGGATGATAGAGAAGTAGGAGACGGTTCTGTTTCCAGCTGTGTGGTGATGTAGATGAACATCGGAGTAAGGTCACAGACACAGGTCAAAGGTTAGGAGGAGGAAGTTGTGTCCTGAATTAAAGGGCAACTTGTCGAAGAAAAAGGATGGCGTCATTCAGATGAAACGGGGGCGATGTGTAAGATTGCGACGATGTAATTATACACTCCGAAGATAGCGAAATGTCACGGCACAATCTACCATCTCGTACAATGGAATTGTACAGTAGCACACAATGGTGGACATGGTCGACAATGTAGCAACCAGTGGAGGGATACTACAGACTTGTTGTACATCTGTGGGAAGGATGGATCACAATGGGGCAGTGGCATGTTGTCAAAGTTGCAGGGGTGACATTGAATGATACAATATGCGTGGGGGGAAGGGGGCGCATATAGACAGGTGATATGAACGTTCTGGGTCTGGAGAGTGAAAATCTATAGGTACACATGACGTTGGTGTTTGGGGTGTGTGAGTGGGTGTGGCGTTGAAGATGTGGTAAAACGTTGGTGTGTTATTGTAATGATAGCCTCAGGGTTGAAACTAGAAGCATGGCTGTTGAAAGACATCTGAGGAATATTGACAAGAAGAGACACCAGCCTCCTAGCTTGAAAGAGATAAGAAACACAACATGCCTGCATGAAGTTTCTATACCTACAGCAGCGCGTGTATTGTGGAGGACAGCCGGGAGATGCTAGGACCAGGAACGTGGAGACGAGAACAGAACTAGTAAGAGTATCATGTGATTTACAGTAAGGTTCTGGGACAGCTTCAGATGATTGTCGTCTTTCTTGTCATATATACCAGCGCGTTACCGATGAATCACAATCAAAACACAGAGCTATTAACATTTATATCACCTGATATCGATCCTCACCGAAAGCAGAGTAGGGAGGGGCAGGTTCTTAAGCGATCACGCCCAAATCCCGGCTATCTGTTCCACAGGTGTACACCATGTGTGAAGCCCTAAGTATCATCTATAGGTAGGTGCTGACGCTACCGTGATGTAGCTGAAATACTCACCCGGGATGGGTTCAATCTCACTCACTCATTCAGATTTCTTTTGTACATATTTGTTTTCGAATAAGGAACGAAATATATAGTAGTTCCAATTTATCAACGTGTCCTTTATCTGTTTGATTGGCGTTTTGAAGTTGATGATTAATGAGATACTACTACTAACAAAGTGTCCTAGACGCTGCGGCTTTATGTCCCATCACATGGATGGTCCGCTGGACGCTGGGGAGGACTTGCTCCCCTGTCTCCCGTACACACTTCTCTTAGTGTACAGGTACAGGCAACTCGGTCAGCAGTCTGTACACTTGACGCGATCAGGTCAGGATGAAACTGTCAGCTTTGTACTTGATGTGTAGGTTAAATTAGAAACAGGTAATTGCAGTTTTATTTCAGATATTAGAGATTTCATGCCTTTCCACGTCTGTTGCCAAGCATCCCTAAATCTCTTTGTCAATTCAGCAATCGGCAGCCTGGTGCCGCTCGCGATGTATCGCGCTATTGAGGAGGGTCGGTCTTAAAGTTGCATCATAAAAACCGGGAAAACTCTGTCACAGACAGCAGTAATGCCTGTAATCACATAACTCCTCGGTTCTTATATTGGAATGTCCAACTGCAGCGTACGGACCAGTGCAGTCTATAGATTATTACTTAACGCGGAGGAAATCTTGGCGTCCTGACCTCCACGACAGGTTCCTGTGGGAGGTTGTGTTGTTTGGTAATTGTACTAGACAGCCACCGTATTGGTATCAGTCCATGTGTTTTGGCAGAAAGATAGTTATATGGTACAAATGATGTATTTTTGAATTGGGCTTTTCATGAAAATATACTGCTTTTCTCATACATCATAGTTATCTGTGATGTCGGTTCCATTACACACCCCGAATAAGTATGTTAAAGGATTCATCGGCAGAGGAACATGTTTACCATGTAATCGTTTGATCTTTGCTGCCGTGGAAAAAACATCAACTGATGAAGCCCTATTAAATCTCATTCAGTCATCAGGGGGCCCACGATGAGGTCATACCATTGATTATTTTATAAGTAGACTGTATGGGGACTCCAGTTCGGTTGTGGGGTCGACTCCTTACTCTATAGCCCGCATATGACGGCTCTCACACAGGATTACACCAGTCAAAGAGGCAGGAGAGGGACTGTGCACCGTGACAGCGGGGGGCGATTCTAAAGCTGAGACATAGGGAATACCTTAAACTGTCTAAACGCTGAAATATCAATAAGCCTGATAAGGATCTGTTGTGGTGTGATCTGGTAGATGCGCTAGTATTTGTTATAAATAAATACCACAGTTGTCCCTGAATATTAAAATGTAAAGTAATTTTAGCCTCAGTTCAACTATACTTCAGAGACTCGGCCTTGACGTAACTGTAAAGAGGCGTACGTAAAATCTCGCCATTGTTTTGAAAGCTTCTTCAGTAAGTATGGTGAGCTCTGATC
This sequence comes from Haliotis rubra, assembly GCF_003918875.1. Taxonomy (NCBI): domain Eukaryota; kingdom Metazoa; phylum Mollusca; class Gastropoda; order Lepetellida; family Haliotidae; genus Haliotis; species Haliotis rubra. The sequence goes on along the minus strand of NW_025767113.1, from coordinate 1,702,910 downwards.
GCGTCTGCGTGGCTTACGACGACATTCTCCATCATTTCCTTTGCTCCCATACGGTGTTTGGCCGCGATAATCCTTCAATGCGAATATGGGGAGCTGGGTAATCCGATTGTTAAAGTGTTCGCATGTTCTTTCCCTGGTTCGAATCCTAACATCGGACTGCGAAATAAGACACTATTTCTGTACATTGGTAAATTATTTGGTGTCTCCTCAACGATCTAAGCATCTTCATTGTCATAACTGATTAAATCAAAGTCTCTGAGATAATGAACACTAACCTCATGCTGTTTGTTGGAATGAGCTAGTGAGTGAGTGAGTTCAGTTTTACGCCGCTTTTAACAATATTCCAGCTATACTCATGCCAATAATGGTTGTCGTCCCCCTCCCCACCCTAACCCCCCACACCTCACACCCCCTCTCCAATTAAACAACTTGAAGGGGGTGATAACCATTATTGGCATGAGTATATATGACGGCGGGGGACACCAGAAATGGTATTCACACATTGTACCCATCGAACCCGGGTCTTCGGCGTGACGAGCGATCGGTTTAACCACAAGGCTAGGGTCTGTGTGACAAGCTACAATGAGTGGTGTATGTGTATCAATACAAACATATACGCGACACAAGTTGATTGTAGTACGCGTTTGCATGTGCATTCGACTGTAGTGGTTTAGTGAACATAGCGTCACGGGTTCGATCCCCGTGATCGAGTCACACCCAAATAGAACAAATTATAACTGTGCCCTGTGTTCGACTCTTAAGTCAAGGCCTAGGACTTGTTGGGGCGGAGCCAGATTACAGTCACAAGTAGGGTCAAACCAGCGCACACACACACCGTGCATTATGTAGGGTAACCTCTAGCAGACCAATCGTAAACATGCCAAACAGTCCATAAAGTCGGTAGTGCAATATGTCTAAAAATGTCCTAAAAATCTTGGATGTTACAATGATGTCTAATGACGCAACACTCCCTTGTGGGGGTACTCTGCTGTAGGCGTGTTATGTGTTCCATATTCCACGATGCAGATAGATGTCACCACTGGCCATATTGCATGTCGCATGTTATCGAACTACTTTGACAATAATTAATGAAATCTGATTCTCAACGTTATCTGAAATCAAAATGTTATTGTGGGTTGTCGTGATGATGTACATGTCACACAGACCTTCTCTTGTTACACTGTGTTTGTCTTACTAATCGTAGCAGAAATACGAAACAAATGCCTTGAAAACATGGACTGCATGATCTGTATGCACTAACATGCCGAAACAATCAAAATAAAGGTCAAACGATATGCAGTATATATGCACAAACATTATAGAAGCCATAGAAATCATTACATTGAACGTAATGGTGATTGATCGGCTTTAATATGCCTAATCAATGGCAAAAACTGTTTCTGTGTGTTTTTATATGTGTGTCTCTGTGTATTCCATGTATATGCGTGTCTCTGTGTGTGTTTTTATATGTGTGTCTGTATGTATTCCATGTATATGCGTGTCTCTGTGTGTGTTTCTCTGTATGTGAGTGTATCTCTGTGTGTGTTTCTCTGTATGTGTGTGTGTATCTCTGTGTGTGTTTCTCTGTATGTGTGTGTATCTCTGTGTGTGTTTCTATGTGTCTGTGTGTATTCCATGTATATGCGTGTGTGTGTCTCTGTGTGTGTTTCTCTGTATGTGTGTGTGTATCTGTATGTGCTGTGTGTGTTTCTGTATATGTGTGTCTGTATCCTCTCTGTCTGTGTGTGTGTTTCTATATGTGTGTCTGTGTGTATTCCATGTATATGCGTGTCTCTGTGTGTGTTTCTCTGTATGTGTGTGTATCTCTGTGTGTGTTTCTATATGTTTGTCTGTGTGTATTCATGTATATACGTGTCTCTAGGTGTGTTTGTCTGTATGTGTGTGTATCTCTGTGTGTGTTTCTATGTATGTGTGTGTGTCTCTGTGTGTTTCTCTGTATGTATGTGTGTCTCTGTGTGTGTTTCTATGTATGTGTGTGTGTCTCTGTGTGTGTTTCTATATGTGTGTCTGTGTGTGTTCTATGTATGTGTGTGTCTGTGTGTGTATCTCTGTATGTGTGTGTCTCTCTATGTATGTGTGTGTCTCTGTGTGTTTCTATATGTGTGTGTCTGTGTGTATTCCATGTATATGCGTGTCTCTGTGTGTGTTTCTCTGTGTGTGTGTGTCTCTGTGTGTGTTTCTATGTATGTGTGTGTGTCTCTGTGTGTGTGTTTCTATGTATTCCATGTGTGTCTGTGTGTGTCTCTGTGTGTTTGTATATGTGTGTGTGTTTCTGTGTATGTGTATCTCTGTGTGTTTCTATGTATGTGTGTGTGTCTCTGTGTGTGTGTGTTCTGTATGTGTGTGTCTCTGTGTGTGTGTGTGTTTCTATGTATGTGTGTGTCTCTGTGTGTTTCTCTGTATGTGTGTATCTCTGTGTGTGTTTCTCTGTATGTGTGTGTCTGTGTGTGTTTCTCTGTATGTGTGTGTCTGTGTGTGTTTCTATGTATATATGTGTGTCTCTGTGTGTGTTTCTCTGTATGTGTGTGTCTCTGTGTGTGTGTGTTTGTATCTCTGTGTGTGTTCTATGTATGTGTGTGTGTGTGTGTGTTTCTCTCTGTGTGTTTCTATGTATATGTGTGTCTCTGTGTGTGTTTCTCTGTATGTGTGTGTCTCTGTGTGTGTTTCTATGTATGTGTGTGTGTGTCTCTGTGTGTGTTTCTCTGTATGTGTGTGTCTCTGTGTGTGTTTCTATGTATGTGTGTGTCTCTGTGTGTGTTTCTCTGTATGTGTGTGTCTCTGTGTGTGTTTCTATCTGTATGTGTGTGTCTCTGTGTGTGTTTCTCTGTATGTGTGTGTGTGTCTGTGTGTGTGTTCTCTCTGTGTGTGTGTGTTCTGTGTGTGTGTCTCTCTGTATGTGTGTGTCTCTCTGTGTGTGTTTCTATGTATGTGTGTGTCTCTGTGTGTGTTTCTCTGTATGTGTGTGTCTCTGTGTGTGTGTTTCTCTGTGTGTGTGTATGTGTGTGTTTTCTATGTATGTGTGTCTCTCTGTGTGTTTCTCTGTATGCGTGTGTGTGTGTCTGTGTATGTGTGTCTCTGTGTATGTTTCTATGTCTGTGTGTGTTTCTATGTACGTGTGTGTATGTGTGTGTTTCTATGTACGTGTGTGTCTGTGTGTGTTTCACTGTATATGTGTGTCTGTGTGTATTCCATGTATATTTGTGTCTATGTGTGTCTTTCTATGTATGTGTGTCTCTGTGTGTCTATGTACGTGTGTGTGTCTGTTTCTCTGTAAGTGTGTGTTTTTCTCTGTATGTATGTGTTTGTGTGAGTCTCTGTATATGTGTGTGTCTCTGCTTGTGTTTTTCTGTATATGTGTTTGTTTCTCTGTATATGTGTGTTTGTGTGAGTTTTTCTGTATGTGTGTGTCTGTGTGAGTTTCTATTTGTGTGTGTGTTTCTGCGTATGTGTGTTTTATCTGTGTGCGTTTCTATGTATGTGTGTCTGTGTGTATTTCTGTCATTGTGTCTTTGTGGTTCCATGTACGTGTGTGTGTCTGTTTCCATGTATGTATGCGTGTTTGTCTGTGTGATTCCATACATGTGTGTTTCTCTCCATGTGTGTGTGTTTGTGTCTGTGTTTCTATGTATGTGTAAGTCTGTGCCTGCGTGCGTGCGTGCGTGCGTGCGTGCGTGCGTGCGTCCGTGCGTACCTCATATACACCGATACAACTTTTCAGTAGGGAGAAAATATAATATTTTGTTTAACCCGAATGGACTGAGTGAGGGAGTATACCACACGAGCAACAGGTTAAAACGTTATCTTTTCATCCACGGAGTGCTTATCAGTAAAACTCGTGTCCAAGGATATAGTTGTATCTCCAGCATCAGACGTTCAGAAATTTAGAAATTAAAAACATATTTTTTCAGTTTTGCTGGTAAGACAATATATTGATTTGAGTATTGGACAATTAACGCTATTAAACTTCAAGTTTATTGTTACAATTTGATCCAATACCCAATGCTCTTTCACACATGTCAACACAAACACTACTGAAGACATATGGAGGAGATTTCAATACATGACATTACATGTGTCTGGACGTGTCTGTGGCATGTTCCACCGGTACGGCAAGATATACGCTCACATTTGGCGACCAACTTGTATCATTACTGGCTGCTAATGGTTCCTACACATATGCTCCTAATATAGTCGTACAATCGGCTCTGTTTTAGTAGAAATTTATACTAATACGATTTTGTCGTTTTTGTTGTTCTAATCGTATTGAGTTTCTGTATCACTGACAGAACAATATGGGCTGACGACTGAAGATGTATTGCAAATGTGTATGCAGGACACGAGTCAACCTACGCATAGACTTAGTTGAAGAATTTTGTAATGAAAAAACAATGTACATATAATGGGTTGACTCACAGAGTGCTTCGTTGGCTAAGTGTAATATGTGAAACTTACGTATAGTCTGTTGACTGGTCTGTGGATAAGACAAAGAAGCCCAGCATGTTCCAAACAAAGGGTAGAGTATATATACAAATGGTAAATGCTTTATGGACTAGAATTGAGATGTTTCGGTTACATAATGGCAACAGTGGGACAGCTGAGTATCTGCTCAATCAAAGGAATATCTTAACACTAATCAGCCCAGAATGGCAGTTCTCTAGTTCTCGATGTGGCTTCACCATTGAAACCAGTTCTTGATATTGCTTGAACTGCAGACTGAAACAGATTTGCTTCACAGTATCTTGAAGTGACATAAAATATACAATTTGGGGAAGTCAGTGAAAGGGAGACTACTCTTGCTAGACTGCATAGAAAAGGTCTTCCCGTTCATGATTCCAGGTTAGACTGACTGAATTTGGTTTTACGCCGCTTTTAGCAATGTTCCAGCAACTTCACGGCGGGGGACACCACAAATGGGCTTCACATATTGTACCCATGTGGGGATTCGAACTCGGGTCTTCGGCGTGACGAGCCAACGCTTTAACCATTAGGCTACCCCACCGCCCCTTCCAGGTTAGAATTGAGCAGCCTATGCTGGGCGAAGGCGGGATGGATATAGCGACGGGCATCGTCCTTGTCTGCCTGTTCAGACCTTTGTAGTTTCTTACTGCCAAACCACTGAGGTATCCTGGTTGTATTTGTCTCTAAATACCGACCACCAGGTTAACAACGACGGACGTGTTTTAGCGTGACTCAGCAAGGGTCTCGAACCGGTAACACTCTCCTCTCCCAGCAGTTGTTCTAACTGTCCTGAAGCGGCCTTAGGTGGTCACTCGGTTTGGTGACCTGGTTGCCAGCGTGCCTCCAAGAGGATCGGTGCTCATTACATTAGTCACTGGATGGACGAGAACGATGATGAATACATGACACTTTTATGGATAACAACTTCTTTTTATTCTTTACACGACGTTTCAGAGGTAATTGTCGTGTAAAGAATAAAAAGAAGTTGTTATCCATAAAAGTGTCATGTATTCATGTTCGTCCAACTTCTAAATGCCTTTCAAAAGAGAACGATGATAACAGTACGTTTTATGCGCAACAACACGAACATTTACGCCAACATACAATATGCATCAGTGTTGTATCTGTGCTCCTACAGACTATATCAGCATCAGTGTTGTATCTGTGCTCTACAGACTATATAAGCATCAGTGTTGTATCTGTGCTCCTACAGACTATATAAGCATCAGTGTTGTATCTGTGCTCTACAGACTATATCAGCGTCAGTGTTGTATGTGTGCTCCTACAGACTATATCAGCGTCAGTGTTGTATCTGTGCTCCTACAGACTATATCAGCGTCAGTGTTGTATCTGTGCTCCTACAGACTATATCAGCGTCAGTGTTGTATCTGTGCTCCTACAGACTATATCAGCGTCAGTGTTGTATCTGTGCTCCTACAGACTATATCAGCGTCAGTGTTGTATCTGTGCTCCTACAGACTATATCAGCGTCAGTGTTGTATCTGTGCTCTACAGACTATAGCGTCAATCTGCATCAGTGTTGTATCTGTGCTCCTACAGACTATATAAGCATCAGTGTTGTATCTGTGCTCCTACAGATTATATCAGCATCAGTGTTGTATCTGTGCTCTACAGACTATAGAAGCATCAGTGTTGTATCTGTGCTCCTACAGACTATGAAAGCATCAGTGTTGTATCTGTGCTCCTACAGACTATATAAACATCAGTGTTGTATCTGTGCTCCTACAGACTATATCAGCATCAGTGTTGTATCTGTGCTCTACAGACTATATAAGCATCAGTGCTGTATGTGTGCTCCTACAGACTATATAAGCATCAGTGTTGTATCTGTGCTCTACAGACTATATCAGCGTCAGTGTTGTATGTGTGCTCCTACAGACTATATCAGCGTCAGTGTTGTATCTGTGCTCCTACAGACTATATCAGCGTCAGTGTTGTATGTGCTCCTACAGACTATATCAGCGTCAGTGTTGTATCTGTGCTCCTACAGACTATATCAGCGTCAGTGTTGTATCTGTGCTCCTACAGACTATATCAGCGTCAGTGTTGTATCTGTGCTCCTACAGACTATATCAGCGTCAGTGTTGTATCTGTGCTCTACAGACTATATAAGCATCAGTGTTGTATCTGTGCTCCTACAGACTATATAAGCATCAGTGTTGTATCTGTGCTCTACAGATTATATCAGCATCAGTGTTGTATCTGTGCTCTACAGACTATAGAAGCATCAGTGTTGTATCTGTGCTCCTACAGACTATAAAAGCATCAGTGTTGTATCTGTGCTCCTACAGACTAATAAGCATCAGTGTTGTATCTGTGCTCCTACAGACTACATCAGCGTCAGTGTTGTATCTGTGCTCCTACAGACTATATAAGCATCAGTGTTGTATCTGTGCTCCTACAGACTATATAAGCATCAGTGTTATATCTGTGCTCCTACAGACTATATAAGCATCAGTGTTGTATCCGTGCTCCTACAGACTATATAAGCATCAGTGTTGTATCTGTGCTCCTACAGACTATATAAGCATCAGTGTTGTATCTGTGCTCCTACAGACTAAATAATTGAAACAAAACCCAATCTATAAATTATGTCAGAAATCCAGTGCACGTGTATATCATATACATGTGTTAATGAAACACTTCGAAATAGTAATGTTAGCAAGTGTTCGCGAAAGGAAACATTTGCGCCAACCTTAAACCTTTGTTCAAAGTCTACACGCTGAGACGTGTACAGGAAATGGGTGTAACTATCACGTCACGAGTCCATTGTTGGGCTTGTGCGCATTTCACTGTGGACAACGTTCAGACGCAAGTAGGCAATATTTGCATTCAATTTGAGTATTAAATATTTGTTGTGAACGCAACGATAGTCTTCGTAGGCGAAGTGGTTGTCACTACAATATTCTACAGTATTCGTAGGTCTAGTAGTTGTCGCCCTAACGACAGTATTCATAGGTCTAGTGGTTGTCGCCCTAACGACAGTATTATTAGCCCAAGTGGTTGTCACTACAATATTCTACAGTATTCGTAGGTCTAGTGGTTGTCGCCCTAACGACAGTATTCATAGGTCTAGTGGTTGTCGCCCTAACGACAGTATTCATAGGCCTTGTGGTTGTCGCCGTAACGACAATATTCATAGGTCTAGTGATTGTCGCCCTAACGACAGCATTATTAGCCCAAGTGGTTGTCACTACAATATTCTACAGTATTCGTAGGTCTAGTGGTTGTCGCCCTAACGACAGTATTCATAGGTCTAGTGGTTGTCGCCCTAACGACATTATCCATAGGTCTAGTCGTTGTCGCCCTAACGACAGTATTCATAGGTCTAGTGGTTGTCGCCCTAACGACAGTATTATTAGCCCAAGTGGTTGTCACTACAATATTCTACAGTATTCGTAGGTCTAGTGGTTGTCGCCCTAACGACAGTATTCATAGGTCTAGTGGTTGTCGCCCTAACGACAGTATTCATAGGTCTAGTGGTTGTCGCCCTTACGACAGTATTCATAGGTCTAGTGGTTGTCGCCCTAACGACAGTATTCATAGGTCTAGTGGTTGTCGCCCTAACGACAGTATTATTAGCTCAAGTGGTTGTCACTACAATATTCTACAGTATTCGTAGGTCTAGTTGTTGTCGCCCTAACGACAGTATTCATAGGTCTAGTGGTTGTCGCCCTAACGACAGTATTATTAGCCCAAGTGGTTGTCACTACAATATTCTACAGTATTCGTAGGTCTAGTGGTTGTCGCCCTAACGACAGTATTCATAGGTCTAGTGGTTGTCGCCCTAACGACAGTATTCATAGGTCTAGTGGTTGTCGCCCTAACGACAGTATTATTAGCTCAAGTGGTTGTCACTACAATATTCTACAGTATTCGTAGGTCTAGTAGTTGTCGCCCTAACGACAGTATTATTAGCCCAAGTGGTTGTCACTACAATATTCTACAGTATTCGTAGGCTAAATGGTGGGGATTCATTTTGATGATACTGATGTATATAAAGAGATGGAACATCCTCGCGACACACTCCACCCCATGACACTGGACCCCAAGACCAATCCACCCCATCGCATCATACTACTACCACGACGCACCACACAACACGGCACATCTCCATCCCGCCATACACACTACATATCATAACGGACCGCACCATGAGTGTTCCAATGTCATGTTAACCCTGACACACATGTAAACATAAAATCCTCTTTATGTATGGTTATCTATTCTGACCATCAAATCTACATAAATCATGTAATCGTTTTGAATCAAAATTCCAAGAAGCACAGTTGTGAAATATCCGTTGTGAAGTAGCCCTATCTTCCAAGATTACATAAGCAATGTTTATAATGCCCGCAAACTGCAGATGGAATGTGCATCTGCACAGTACCGGGCTAATTATGACAAATGTAATCTGAATGTGTCCAATAGAGGAGGATGAACGAGCCAGTCGACTGCAGCAGTCAAGATAACGGCCTCGCATCCTCCTTGAAATATTGAACTTGTTGTCTATCTGGACAAATCTTCCCAATACATGTGTCCTGGTCACGTGACATGCGAGACAACTGGCCTTGTGAGAACTAACTTGCATAGTGCGCACATTCACATCTAGAAATGCTAGCAATAGTAAAAAGGAACAGCTGGTATATTTGATGAATATAGTATCCTTGATTATATACCCACTATAGATACAACATGTCTTGGCAAATGCATCAGTTACAACCGCAGACTTCTAGCTGACTTTGCCTCAGGACAGGCATATTCCTTTATGTTTACATACATCAGCTTAACAACTAAACCAGTCACTGTCTTGTTGTCTTATTAAATATCAGGCGAACAAATATATGTAGTATTTATGTCATGTGGTTTGTGTGGTTGATCGTGCCAAGATGACCTGATGTTTGGTGCCAGTCCCAGAGTCGCCCAGGTTTTCACCTCCATACCAGTGGGTTACACACAACTAACGTTTCTGTCAAGCACTTCTATGGAATGTCCTTCCATACTCAGCTGTCATATCTTCTAAAATACTGTTAACCTAAACAAGGAGTCTTAGCAACCTTGTACATATACCAGTGGCCTCGCGGACGTTGTCAGCAGGAGTTGTGAGGGCTATTAGACTTGGTGATACACAACATGACATGGGCTTGTGAGGCCTTTGGCACACGTTGTGGGGAACTTAGTCCATTCTCCTGCTCCTTAGTCCATTCCGAATACAATTTGGCACCACAAACAGGGATTCAGTGCTGGGTATGTCTGAAGTCTGAAGCCCCTCTGGCACCGACGGCGAACGTTCTCAAGAGATGTTATTGTTTGAGAGTGTTTTCTCCACCCTACTGCTGACGGACACTTTAATCAAGCCGGAGTGGGATAACTGCTGTTGTCGTGTTGTGTAACCGACGAGTGTGTCAGCTGCATCCTCGTTTGCCATCAGTAGCTGTATTGTGCCAACCATTTAAAGAAACACAACACGTTCACGGTAAAACCATTCTTCATGACCACTCAAGTGATCGTCTATCTCTATCGGTTAATATGGCGTCCTTTGTAGTACCGTCTTCTCTTTCTTTGAGTGGCATTTTTAGAAGTTGGAGAGTCAGATGAGGAAAGCTTTAAGGATGAACAACTTCCTTATTCAGATGGTGCGACGTGTCGATACAGATTCTTGTATCGTTGCTTGACAACCTGAATAAAGAAGTTGTTTATCCTTAAAGTTTGTCCTCATCCGTCTTTTCTTTGCCAGGTTACAACTGGGTGCTTACTACTGTGAAATGAGATTTCCAGTTTTAATCCGCAGTTCGTGGCAGATGTGTGAAGGCGGGTGTACACCCTACCACACCATTCCGTAGTCCATGTCCCTTGTGGTGAACCTTCTTATCACAGTAAGTGTGAGCGACGTTGGTTTTAACACCGCCTTGGACAGTACCTCTGTGATATCAGGCATGTCTGCTTGATGTGGGAGGAAGACCCGAAGTGATGCAGTTCTCAGACCTCTACCATGTCACTGAAACTGCTGACAGACCTACAAACATAATCTGGTAGAATCAGGACTTGAACTCTCGACCGTGGGCCTCACACGCCTCATGGTTCCGTTTCTGACCGTACTCCGCCGTCTTGGAATAATGTGTTATAGGAATCTCAGGATACCAACCGTCGTACCCCTTCTGGCGTGGAGCTCATGCTCTCATCTTGTGTGTCTGGTGTAAGTACAGATATCGATGGCTACGACGTAAAACAAAATGCATTCACTTACACAGAGCCGATTACATCAATAACTGGGTTTATTTGGCGATAAATAATAATTACAGTCCATCAGATTCAATATTCATTTTCTGAGTTGGACCATGTTGCTTAATCAAACGTTCACGGAAGTGCAATATTAATCCAGTTCAGCTTAAGATAATGAAATAACATTTGTGCAACAGCGGTATTTTACAGCAATCATCAGTGATGGAATCAATAACACTAGGATATGACATTCACAGAACGTCAGCTTTTGGAAACAGAAAAAATAATTTCCTTGCCTCTCTGTTTTGACGAGAAACAGACGTTGATATAAACAGTACAACCAATCCAATTTAATACTATCTGCTATGCTCGGCTGTGAATACACTCATCTAATACCAACAGAAATAGAAGTGTTCATGAAATCAGGCCAGAAGCATGCGATTAATATGGATTTAACACTCAGACTAAAAAATAGCTAACATGCGACGATATGAGCTAAATTCTAATTTGAAGCAACACCATGTATTTTGTTTACCAACATCACCTCAGTTGTGTAAGTAGCGGGTGCAACCTGTACAGCAGGACATGCTCACCTTTCGGCAAACACCGGGTGTCATCACAGAATTTCAATTATTGATTTATATCTTTTTATCACTATTTTGACATCAATACCAAACTGACTTCGTCTCGGCGGATAATCTAGACCGAGCCATCTCTGTCGTTGAAGGGGTTAATGTGTGAGACAATTATATTGTAAGGTCCCGAATTGTGTCAAGTAAAGATACGATGGAAAAGCAAATCTATTATTTGCTAACTGGAATTTAGCCCTTGGCGTTTTTCACTTATATCTGTAAACCAAATGTAAACGTCAGCTCTCCCAAAAACAGAACCATAAAAATAAAACTACATTTTGGTGTTTATCATCACAAGATTAGAGTTTCATTCATTTCCTTTGCAAAAATCCGAGATAGAGTCAGTTTTTGTTTACTTTGGAGATAGCATCAACTCCATAGCCACGTGTGGATAACCTCCCCCCAAAACAGGAACTTCCTCCCATCCACTCCGACATAACATACATGCAGATACATGTGTCTGGTGCTACGCTGGGAGAAGATGGTTCATGGGAATATTGCAGGAATCATGGCATTGATGGCATACTTTGGGGCACTCATGTGTCTTAATGTATGGATATATCGAAACAGACCAACCGGAAATGGTATAAAAAGTGAGTTATGTCGATATAGAATCATGTTGACTATTTTAATGAAGGAACAGGTGGCTCAGTGGTCAATCCCGTGCTGAGTTGCAGCCCATGGGCATGCCAAATAAAACTACTGTGGGTTCGAATCCCCGTTAGCCCTGATTATGTCAAGGCTTGCCATCACTATACACATGCTTGTAGACAACCTTGGAGACTTGCAGCACTTCGGGATTTCCTCCCACATAAACTTGACACCACGTGATATAACGGTAGTGCTGGTTAAAGAGACGTTAAACCCAACTCACTCACTCACTCACTCACTATCACTGTAGCTAAATGCAAGTGAGTTTATTAGCAGCAACATAATTGTCGAGATGATTTCACAAATGAAACCATTATTTCGTAAGACAATACGGACAATGCATGGGTCCATGGCATTTTGACTGGCAACCCAAACAATTTTCGTTTGCGGTTAAGTATCTATAAACTTTAAAGAATTAGGTTTTGCCGACTAGCGCACTACTGCTGCCGCACTGGCCGATAATAGGGTGGGCTTAGTGTCCTCATTGCGCTCAGATAATCTCGTATTGCTGTCTACAGTGTTCTGTGTTACTGAGTAAAGTAATAACTTATCACGGATGACTAATCTATTCGTAACAATTAATTTCTATATTCCTTTTTAGTCTATGTGAGTGTTTTGCTTGACGGAGTTACACAGACCGTACACCAAGGTCTACGTTTATAACTCCAAGACGCATAAACGTCAAATCGCTTACAAGGAACAGTTTTCAGATTGCCTATTTTCTAAGGCATAGCTGGTTGCACAATTTCAAGACATTACGTGAACGTTTGCAGTCCATTCAGACTCTTGGCTTCAGCATCTAGTGTGACCACCACGGGCGGCAATAACTGCAGCACAGCGCCTATGCATGGAGCGCACCATTCGATTGATGCAGGCCACTGGCACCTGGAACCACACTCTGAGAAAAGCCTGGCGCAATCAATTGGCTGTGTTCGGCCTTGGCATGACATATTATTCAGTCTCCTCTGAATTTCATCCCAAAGATGTTCAATCGGGTTTAAATCAGGACCAAGGGCTGGCAACTGCATAATGTTGACACCGTTCTGCTGTAGGAAGTCCCGTGTAGCTCTGACAGTATGGGCCCGGGCGTTATAATGCTGGAAAATGTTGTTCCGGAGACGTGCGAAATGTGGTATGACGTGGGGTCTGAGAGCTTGGTCGATGTAGCGCACCCCTGTGATGCCACCTCCTCTCCCTGGACCAAGGTTCTGGAACACCACAGGACCCACTTTCTTGTTTAGGCCTATTCCACCCCATACCATGATGCTTGCACCTCCCCATGAGTCTCTTTCCATAACACATTGGTCTGAGTAACGCCATATTCTTGTTCTGCCATCTGCAGCTGATACGCAGTACCGACTCTCATCTGTGAACAAAACAGTTCTCCATTGCCTGTTTCGCCAGTTTTAGTGTTGTAGGGCGACCTGAAGACGTTCACGGCGATGACGAGGGGTGAGGATAGGTCCACGGTAAGGTCAACGGCAATGGAGGTTCCCGCTGTTAAGACGTCGGCGTACTGTATCAGTACTGATTGGTCTTCCGTGTGTTCCCACTGTCTGGCGTGCTGTTTCAGATGCCTGCATGAAGGGATTTTGTATATGCTGTCGCACAACATGGCGGTCTTGTCGTCTTGTGGTAACCCTTGATCTCCCAGTACGGGGGCGATCATTTGTAGTGTTGGTGGCCCTGAAACGTTGCTTCAGCCTGTAGATGGTCCGAACGTTGACCTGGAAGTGATTGGCAACGGCTTGTGCAGTGTGGCCAGCTTCAGTGTGAGTCACGGCATCCTGCTGACGTTGTAATGTGAATGTAATGTAATGAGAACACCGTACCATCTCCGAGTTCAGGTTGTGTTTTTTTAAACCATTTCCTGGGTTCATTTCTGAGTTTGGTGAGGAATGTCTTTGCTCAGGTAAAGTTGGAGATGTTGTCAAAAATATACAATCAAAACATTAAATGAGTTTACAGTTATGCGTTTCTGCGAAGGAAAATTCCAAATTGACGTTTCTTTTGCTGCCTAGTATACTATGCCCGACACTGTCTTGTGTGAGGTAATACACCAGTCACACATTACTGCCGAGACGGATAATTGAACAGGGCACGTAGGACAAGACCTGTCGGCTACGATAGTTTCTGGTAGGAATTTCATCTATTTCTAAGATAAAACATTAGTGGTTACCGTATTTGGATGCAATGTGAAGGCAAGCTTGTCAACCACAATTGACCCGTGTTAGACGAAACACATTTCTCTAGGAACAATGGACGTATCGACTTAATTACATGAGATCTATTTGTGTTTAAGTCTGTGGGCAACCATTTGATACAGGACCTCAGAAAGTTGAGAACAATCGAAACATCAATTATTGTTGTACACGAAGAACTTCAGTTGATCGTCCTCCTGCTGAAGACAGTGATGGGTTGTAGTAAAACATGACGAGCGACACGTTCACAATATAACGTTCACTGCAGTTTCACCAACTGCTGCTGACACAACAACTTTAGTCATGTGCTCCTGTAAATGTAGCAAGCAAAAACCTTGTTATGGTATTACCGCAGATCTACATATAACTGATCAGGTCAGGTCGCCAAGGAAACCACACAAACAACAATCGCGTGTTTCTGTCGTGAAGCTGCATGTCACGGTGACCGACATCACAGACTGACACTGTATCCCTCGTGCACGACTATTTCCACCAGGCGGGACAACATGGGACTGTTTGTACACGTGTTGGCATATATTGTTCCAGGGAACGAAACACAGAACGTCAGCAATATGCATGGCTGCAAACATGTACTTTTTGTATGTGCATGTACTCGCACCTCAAGGTTTGATTGCATGTTGCTGCTGCTGCTCCCAAACATGAATGCATCATTACTCAAATTGTTTGTAAACAATGACTGACACCATCATAAACAACACATCAGGATACAGCTATATGTGCAGGAGTGGGGACGAGATACCAAGCGGTCGGATAAGTAATAATCTGACCCTAATACAGGATTCGAGATTTGGCTAAAACCAGATTTCTAATTATTGATCTTATTACCTTGCTTGTTTCAGTTGGTTCATATGGACATAAAGATGTGGAGTGTGATAACATTTTATACCTAAAGTAATTTTATGGCATCCATACGGTCAGCGGTCCAAACTGCTAATAGCATCACGATATAGATTATACAAAGTCACGGTAACGTCATGCTGTTGTTTACTGGAAGTTTCACAAGTGAGGATATGCAGACAGGAACCTAGTTCACACAGATTAGATTAAAATGTGAACGCCCAAACATGTGTCCCTAGCTACTTAAATATAATATGGTTATATGCAATTAAAGTATTAAAGGATAATTATAACTACTTCCGGTTTTGCATCACTTCTGGTTTTAGATCAGTTTTGTTCCACGCAAACACTTATCCATGTTTAAATTATATGAAAAGTTAATTTCTGGTTTGATATCTCTTCCGGTTTTATAAACCATATGTTGTAACGTGCTAAATGCTAAGTAGTTAACTCGGAAGGTACACTACAAAGTTAGTACAGTTGCTGAGTAGATTAGAGTGTAATACAAGAGCAGTGAGGACAGCAATAAAGACTATGATGATAACATTTACCCCCCAGCAACAGTAATCCCCACGAACAAACACACGGATGTCCACTGGAGAACAACATGAACGTAATATTATGTCTCACGTCAAGTGCGATTTTAACAGAGGATCCAGGTTAGAATTGGTCTTCAGTAACCAACGCTTCTTGTAAGAGGCGACTATAGGGATCGGGTGTCAGATGTCACGCTCACGTGGTTTAGATATGCATATCCCAGTTCATGATGTCAAGCGCTCGATTATTTATAGATCGACGTCATATAGCTAGCAAATTGAAAACAAATAAACACAGACTCAGTTCCAACTAATCCTATGATTGCTCGTTTCCACGATCACGTGTCCTTGCTGATACACCTTTGGTCCCGTACACAAAGAAGCAGAAGACAATTCTAGTGTCCTTGGTCGTATTTGACAGGAACCAAATACAGTATTCAACATGTCTATAGTCATGGCATATGCTTTAGATTTCAAAGACAACTTGAAGTATTTGAAGGACATGCAGCATATATACCAAAAATGATGTCCTTTGGTGGAATCAACGTAAATGCCAAACTTGCTTCACATTGCAACGTGCCTACAGGGTAAGACCTTCAGGATGACCTTGATCTTTCAATCGCTGGTTACTGCTTTAGTGATTACTTCCGGTATATTTATATAGGATGTGTACGTTACTAAATTGCTGAATTCGTAATATCCCGTAAGGATCCGGGTTAGTGGAAGTCATTTTGTATTTATTTTCGAGCAGTCGCCTATTGCAAGGTACCGGAATACCTAGACTAATAATGTAGTGCCAAGAATGGTGGTTTATGTCACTGAACCACGCGTTGACCACACCTGCATCAGGTAACAAACATAACCTTACACACTTCAGATGACAAAACCGAATCAATGCATTCCCTTAATCAAGTCCTCGTTTACTGGAACTGGTAAAGCTTCAATCTGGTAAATGACATTTGCGAAACACAGAGCCCATCCAAACATCGATGTAATTACAGGTAGATGTTTGTAGCCTTCGCAACAAGAGCCATGGGCGAGCGCCAAGGGATGTCTCGTATATTAAAGATAAGACATCAAACAACGCCTTACCGTGCACGGGGATAGTATATAATTAAAACCCTTACTGACGTGCCAGGGAAGCTGGCACAGGGTGGGTCAGTCAACTACGGGTTATTCCTGGTGTCTACAACTGCATGGATGCAGAAATTCATTGCAGATAGTATTAGCTTAAGTGGTCTCTTGCTGTAAACATGAAGCTCGAGACAAAGAATATCCACTTCCAGTTGGAGTATGGAGTTTTGTAGTCTGTTACAGATGGTGGTGTGTGGTGTTGGACGTTTAACCATTACTTGGGTTGATCACGACGGGGGCAAGTACGCTAGCTATGTCTAGACTACACACGCCAACGATGAACATGCGTCATCCATCCAGATCACGCTAATTCTCCATCTTCACCACCCAATTCCCCTGCAACACGGTGCTGATAATCAGGAAAAGGTGGCTGTGCGGGGCAAACGCTCATAAAATACCTTGTAGAAATATTGGAGATAGGAATTGTTCAGAAATATGTGCAAACGGGGCAGATGAAGCACCGGGATGTTTGTTGTAACTTGTAAGAGCTGATATTTGACGTATTAATCTGTTTGAGAGATAAAATTGTCAAAATATGTCGACATTTTAAAGAGTTAATATGTTATTAGAACAATTCATTGCACTCTTGCGTCCATTTTCTTAGTGAAACAGGAGGGTCGCATGCACAAACTACAAACTGATAACATCCCAGAGAAATGAGTGTCTTGATGTCAAAACATGTTCAAAAGAAACAAAAGCTTTCACTAAATTATAAATAAATGAATGTTTATCTTTTAGTTATTACGACTTAAAGTGACACTTCTCAAGTCAAGGATCTACAGCGTCTGTTCTTGCAGCCTACGTGTGAAGCCAGCTGATTCCCCAACAGCCGTCAACACTCGGTGGCGTAATAGTGACGAGCACAAATCACACCACGGACTCGGGAAGATGTTATTGTATGGGTCACCTCTGACCCACACAGTTTCTTGCTGTGCTGTGACTCAAGCTCACTTGATGCAAGTATACGGCTTCGAAGTATAACAAATGCAATCTGCGTCTGCAAAACCGGAGACAGCAAGGTCAGGGTCACATCAGTGTCTCTGATCCATTGGATGCCGTGTGAACCGGCCACAGGTCACATCAGTGACGAGATCATGCGAGACTTGACAACAACTGGTGTCGTGAGATAACAATGCCGACATCCTCTTTGAAGGAGATATCGCAATCCCGTGTTGTTTAAAGTCTTTTCTTCTGGGTAGATTGATTTCAGCGATTTCAATGTAGAGACAGCGACATAGGGACTTACAGAAGAGAAGAAACACACGAAAGTAGGCCTTGTTATTGAATATGTACTACGAGGGGCGTCCCAAAAGTAGTTGACCGAACTATATTCTCGAAGTTCAATATTAGAAAAGCTTCCATTTTGTAAAGGAATCATTAGCAAAGCCATATCCAAAATTCCACATATGTGGGTAATGTGGTTAACGAGGTATTAGTCATCAGAACACATTGGGGTATAAAATTTCTTTAAAAATTGCAAAAAATTGAAATACGATCTGTCATTTTGTACCTCTTGGATAATGGTATGCCCTCAGATAATATCATATAAAATATGTTCAGTATTGGATGACTTCCCGTCATAATCAACATTCAAAGATGTCGATTGCTTGATGTATATTTAGACGGGTATGTTTTTAAAGGACGCCCCCGTAATCTTTCAAAAACATTGTGTCCAGATATTCAAGCTGGCACAGTTTACAATATATTAAGTGCTGACACTTGTGTGACCATTCAGTATTTAGTTGAACCCTTGGCATAATGCACGAATGGGTGAAAACATTAGAATAAACTATGTCCTTATGATTACGTCATCTGGAAGGGGTTGGGCAGTGTCTCCAAGACAAGCTCTTTCAGTAAGCATCAGGGAGAAAGTCACTTTAACAAGCGATTGTAGTTTCAAATTGTATGCACTTTAATATCTACGTTTGATTCTAGCGGACTTCTGCCTCAAACTCACAAAATGTTTCTTTCATATTTCATTTCCTGAAGTTTGTGATACATTTATTGCAGATTTTGCAGGGTTTTTTTGTTTTTTGTTGTTGTTGGTTTTTGTTTGTTTTTTTGTTTTGAAGAATAATGACAATTATTATGGATATTCAACTTCTTTTATTGTGTGGAGGCGACGTTTCGAAATAGCTTCTAATGTCGTTGTCATCACTTGCTTGACAACGACATTAGAACCTATTATTCTTCATCAACACAACTTCTAAAATGCCCATCAAAGAAGTTGTTTTGTTTTGTTTTGTTTTTTGTTTTTTGGGGGATACCAAGATATAGAGTCAAAGAAAATGGGGATCGTGAGGCTGGAACACAGCAAAAGCAATTTGCTCGAGTTTGACAGATAATGTGTAGAAAAATAAAACATAAAAATAGCTGCATTTATATAATTTTTCTAGGTAAGGCCGACTACTTTTGGGGACGTCCCTCGTATGTGATGTGCAAACCTTTGTCATTAGTTAATTATTTAACAGAAAGGTTAATAATCGATGCATACAACTTTATCCAATTAGATTCCGAAAAAGGCTTTACGACAGCTTCAGTTATATTCAAACTCTATTATGTCACCTCGTATAGGGTTTCTCACATTGAATAACATGGCATATTGAGTCCTGTCGTTCGGAGTTACGAGTAATATTTTAGAACAGTACAATCAATGGCACAATCAGCTCAGTATATCTTCGTTTGTATTCTAACCTCATATTCTCAACATACGAAGAAAAACAAGATATGCTACATTACACATCTATTTCAAACACGAGTGGGATTCTTTTCATGAGACAGAAACGGTTTTTGCGCCACGTTTGTTTATGACTACAAAAACATTTTTAAATAGTCAAATGACAACATCAAACAAATCTCGTAGCACGTTAAGCAATCTGTGCATCATCTGATACTATTGTTCAGATAAAGATCGGCCAGCTCGTCATCACGTATGTCAGATGAACGCCAAATCCTCCAGGACAGATTCCGACTTCTGAAGCTGATGATGACTATCTTACACCCGTGATCACGTTACATGATGAATAAACCCCTGTCTGTGTTATGCTGTACGTGAGAATGCACCGGTTGTCACTTCTCAAACAGAAACATGCAGTGCCTATGACGGCGACAACGCAGTGTTTCAAGGCGCTGTTGACTGGTCCCTGCAGTCAAGCAGGCAGGCTCAGTGTGCCTTGCTGATACGAATGCATTTTCGTATTTTTCTTTCCAAAACAACAGGTGTTTGTTGTATTTAGCCATAGCAGGCATAGATGAGATAGGTGTACAGCTATTTAAGTTGAATGTGACTGAAATATATGATTTGTTAGCCCTGATCACGTTTCACGCAAAGCACGGGTCATGTTTGCTACAATCCCGGAACGCATTTACTGTTAGTCTGGATCACGTTTAGTGTTAGCCCAGATCACGTTTAGTGTTAGTCCAGATCACGTTTAGTGTTAGTCCAGATCACGTTTAGTGTTAGTCCAGATCACGTTTAGTGTTAGCCCAGATCACGTTTAGTGTTAGCCCTGATCACGTTTACTGTTACTCCAGATCACGTTTAGTGTTAGCCTAGATCACGTTTAGTGTTAGTCCAGATCAAGTTTAGTGTTAGCCCAGATCACGTTTAGTGTTAGCCCAGATCACGTTTAGTGTTAGCCCAGATAACGTTTACTGTTACTCTAGATCACGTTTAGTGCTAGCCCAGATCACGTTTAGTGTTACTCCAGATCACGTTTAGTGTTAGCCCAGATCGCGTTTAGTGTTAGCCCAGATCACGTTTAGTGTTAGCCCAGATCACGTTTAGTGTTAGCCCAGATCACGTTTACTGTTACTCCAGATTACGTTTACTGTTTGAGCGGACCACGTTTAGTTGTAGCCCGGATACTGTTTACTGTTAGCCCAGATCATGTCTACTGTTGTAGCCCGGATTAGTTTAGTTTAGTTGTAGCCCGGATACTGTTTACTGGATTGCGTTTCTGTTTGGACCTTCACCAAATACATACATCTCCTGGCCATCAGCGCGACAGTTACACTGTAGAGAGTGTCATTAACAGGGTTTCCAGCTGGTCATCGATAACGAGTCAGTACAGAAAGTCAACGCCACTGTTAGCTGACCACACAGATTCCGCTGGGATCAGATGACAAACAAACTGTGAGGTATATGTGTGTGGACCATACGATTAGACAGATGCTGGAGTTAACAGATCGTTTGGGTTTAAGGCAACACTGTAACGGTCAACCTTGTCATGTGCATGTGTGTCTCATCACTGTAACGGTCAACCTTGTCACGTGCATGTGTGTCTCACCACTGTAACGGTCAACCTTGTCATGTGCATGTGTGTCTCATCACTGTAACGGTCAACCTTGTCATGTGCACGTGTGTCTCACCACTGTAACGGCCAGCCTTGTCATGTGCACGTGTGTCTCACCACTATAACGGCCAGCCTTGTCATGTGCACGTGTGTCTCACCACTATAACGGTCAACCTTGTCATGTGCACGTGTGTCTCACCACTATAACGGCCAGCCTTGTCATGTGCACGTGTGTCTCATCACTATAACGGTCAACCTTGTCATGTGCACGTGTGTCTCACCACTGTAACGGCCAGCCTTGTCATGTGCGTGTGTGTCTCACCACTATAACGGTCAACCTTGTCATGTGCGTGTGTCTCATCACTATAACGGTCAACCTTGTCATGTGCACGTGTGTCTCATCACTATAACGGTCAGCCTTGTCATGTGCACGTGTGTCTCATCACTGTAACGGTCAACCTTGTCATGTGCACGTGTGTCTCATCACTATAACGGCTATCATGTGCGTGTGTCTCACCACTGTAACGGCCAGCCTTGTCGTGTGCGTGTGTCATCACCACTATAACGGCCAGCCTTGTCATGTGCACGTGTGTCTCACCACTGTAACGGCCAGCCTTGTCATGTGCACGTGTGTCTCACCACTATAACGGCCAGCCTTGTCATGTGCACGTGTGTCTCACCACTGTAACGGCCAGCCTTGTCATGTGCACGTGTGTCTCACCACTATAACGGCCAGCCTTGTCATGTGCGTGCACGTGTGTCTCATCACTATAACGGCCAGCCTTGTCATGTGCACGTGTTGTCATGTCTCACCACTATAACGGTCAACCTTGTCATGTGCACGTGTGTCTCACCACTATAACGGTCAACCTTGTCATGTGCACGTGTGTCTCACCACTGTAACGGTCAACCTTGTCATGTGCACGTGTGTCTCACCACTATAACGGTCAACCTTGTCATGTGCACGTGTGTCTCACCACTGTAACGGTCAACCTTGTCATGTGCACGTGTGTCTCACCACTATAACGGTCAACCTTGTCATGTGCACGTGTGTCTCACCACTATAACGGTCAACCTTGTCCGTGTGTCATGTGCACGTGTGTGTCTCACCCACTATAACGGTCAGCCTCGTCATGTGCACGTGTGTCTCACCACTATAACGGTCAACCTTGTCATGTGCACGTGTGTATCACCACTGTAACGGGTGGAAGCACAATATCATACAGTTCGTCATACTTTGTGGGACGTTATGTGTTTAGTAGCGCCGAGGTAAACCCATCTCCATGACGATTGTAAGTGACCTATTAACCTGATGTCTACTGAACTGGTTTGTCTGTCCTTCCACACCTTCACACCACCACATCTACATGTTTTGATCGATGTTCGAGTCCAGATGTACCTCCCATTATTACCACACCAAAATAAATGTTCAACTGTTTCTATTTAGTCTTATTGTTAACGAGGGGCGGTGGGGTAGCCTAGTGGTTAAAGCTAAACTAAACTCACTCACTCACTTATATTGTTGATGAAATCCAGCCGGAGTCTCCGTCCAACGTACTAACGATAGCGCTGATGTTGGTGTATTGAGATTGCCCGCCCGTGTTCAGTTGTACGTACTTCTCAGTTTAGTGATATTCTGCTCTTCTACCCAACAGGAACATACCAGTGGGGCGCTACTTAACCTCTCGCTGTGTCGCACTGAGGTGAGAGAACCGTCACGTGACATCGCGAAGGTAACCATCACCTGTCCGCCGTCCACGCTGAGGTTGATAATTGAAGAAGGGCAACACGACTAGGCGTGATATCATTGACGGCGAAGGGAAGAAGGGCAGCAACACGGCCAGGGGTGACATCATTAACGGCGAAGTGAAGAAAGGGCAGCAGCACGGCCAGGCGTGATATCATTGACTGTGAAGTGAAGAAAGGGCAGCAGCACGGCCAGGCGTGATATCATTGACGGCGAAGTAAAGAAGGACAACAACACGGCCAGGCGTGATATCATTGATGACGAAGTGAAGAAGGACAACAACACGGCAAGGCGTGATATCATTGACGTTGGGGTTAAGCACCAGATGGGGCTCATGCTGAACTTACGTACTTGCGAGGGTCCATGCTGAACTTACGTACTACTTGGGGGTGGGGGGTGTTACTTAAAAAACAGCCCCAGTCTAAATATACTCATGCCAATAATGGTTGTCACCCCTTCCAACTTTCAACCCCACATACCTCACACCCCACCCCACACCCTCTCCAATAAAAAAAATTGAAGGGGGTGACAACCATTATTGGCATGAGTATATAAATCTGTTCATTATGACGGGAAGTCATCCAATACTACACTGAACATATTTAAATGATATCAGATGAGGGCATACCATTATCAAAGAGGTGCCAAATGACAGGTCGTTTTTCATTTTCCGCAATTTGTTAAGAAATAATATACTCCAAAGTGTTGTGATGACTAACATCTCGTTAAACACATTACCCACATATGTGGAATTTTGGATATGGCTTTGGTATTGTTTCCTTCAAAATAAAATGGAAGCTTTTCAAACATTGGACTTCGAGAATAAAGTTAAGCCGAGTACTTTTTGAAAATGGTGTTAGTAATTTATGCTTTTGTCAGTCTAACATGTAACAAAAGCCACTTCCAATAACGCATGTAGCTGCTGTCGACTTGTGTATCCAGGAGATGAACGTGGACCAAAGAGCGTGAACGAGTTCACACGTCATCAATAACCAGCTGTCAGAGCATCCTGTGAGGTCACGGACTGTCAAATGATTGTGGGATTAAGGCGATAATCACAACTCGCATCTGGACACGTCCATCAACTCTTACAGGTCGCCGGACACTCCAGGTACAGGGTGGCTCGTTACCACAGGCGATTACTACACCGCTGTATACATGTAGACATGAGCTCGTGAGTTTTTCTCCCGTTGAAACAGGCTGTAGTTACATCACACGTGTCAGTTAAATGTGGGAGGGAGGCCCGGAGTAAACTGGGAGGTCGACGTGGACCACTTAGATACCTACCAGAATGGACTGCGGATCCTGTCAACTGTTGACTGACCTCAAGTGGACGCCTTCCACACCTATGCCCCCAGCTGCCCTGCTACCCCCACACATAACCGCTTACCTCGCCAAGCATGCATGATGTTCATTATTTAAACATATTTATTATAAGTTTCCAAACATCGCGCCTGAATGTATACCATTTGGACACGTGTTTTGTACCGTTGATGGACGGTACACGAAGTAGTTGTGTTGGCAGGCTCTCTGAGACTAACTGAAGATCTGAAGACCATATTATCCCACCTGGTAATTACAGGAACAAAGCTCGTCAGTTTCACCTACATGGGAGCCTGGCGGTGTATGAATGGTCAGCTGTCAGCCGTTAAGTCGATTAGCCTACTTTCATCAAGGGTTCAAATGGAGCGTTAAAACCTTCTCTTTATTTCACTATAGAAACCTCACGTGTTGAGAATCTAGACGGAACGATCCTCAGTGGCGGCACACATTCTGCCTTATTACAGTCGAGGATCGACCTGCTGGCGTGTAGTCGTTCTTTCCGTGTTACCGCAATACATCACGAGCGTACACTATTGTCCGTAACAAACATATGCACATATCTAAAGTAACGTGTAATGAACCTGTAATGATTTAATAAAACAAAGTCTCAAATGTAATATGAATCAGTTCAGAAGACTTACAAATGTCCCTCCCGTCCCATCGATTGCGACCGGGCGAACTTTGTATTTACCAGTCTTTTCGAATTTAACCGTTGGCCGAAATATGTCCCCACCAGTCCGCTTCTATTGCAAGGATAGATAAAAAAATGTCACATCCTGTTTGGAACAAACCAGCTGGTATATCGATGTAAGTAATTACAACATAACCTCCACAACTGCTGCCGTAGAGCGAAATTCTCACTTTCAGTAGTCACAGTAACAGTTCTAACTAACGTCTGGAGAATGCGACAGTGAGCCAATAGGTCACTACCTTATATACCTAAGGCGTGATTAAGATTGTACGCTGTCACGGCAGAGGGGACATTTGTACATATACACGTACATATTAACATAGCCGCTGCTATCAGGTTCTATGTTGTGTTTTATGACATTTGTAGAAGGAACAAGGAACAGCTTTGTAACGTGCACGGCAACAAGATACATTGTAAGCAAAGCCTGTATCTATTGCCATATATTTGGTACACCGAAACACATATTATACCGATTAATTCATACTCTTAATGTGAGGTACGTGAGCTGTAATAGAAACTGTCACTTGTTCATTCACTCACTAACCGACAGGTGACGCTGCTTGTCGACCAGGAGTACTGGTAGGCTACAACATACTGTATGGTACACAGAAGCGGCATAGTCCTTGTTCCAGTGAAGTAGATATTAAAACATTGAAACGGTATATCCATTTGCTGTTTTGTGTTGATAAATAGTTGAATATGTTTTTAATACCTAATTATGTTTTTAACTACACATATCTTGTACCTGAAATACAGATGCATGAACTATGGGTCGATAAACTGTCAATAGGGATGCTATGTCTTTCACTGATCACGTGTTCACTTTACAACAACGTGCATGTGAACGAGGTGTAGGTCGCACAACGTCATGTCGATGTATATTAGGTATATGCGTGTGTGTGAATGCAGCATTGTTGTAGGTGTAGTCTAGCCCCATGCTGTGAGTGTTGTGCCTATGTTGTGTTTCCATACTATAAACAATGGATCCTGATTCGTTTGAATGGCCGTTGTAGCAAAGTTGAAATATCTCCGTCGGCACTGGACAGACATTTCACGGATAGTCCCAACATATAACTAGAATAATAATGGTCTTTGCAGAACCCAAATGAGCTATAATCAAAACCTGCAGATTTGATTATAAATTGAATGTGATCTTACATAAACAATCACTGATAAGAACGTAATCGTGATCTAAAGAACTCTTTATCAGAGAACATTCAAGTCACGAATGTCATTCAAGTCAGATTAATCAGACTCGACTTTCTATTGAAACATTATACAGGGAAAATATTGGTAAGCGTAAATGACTGGTTCACTTAAAATCAGTTAGGACACCAGGTGTTCAAGAACAGAGCCAACTGGGCTACTGATAGCACAGTGATCGCATCACACAACCAGGGTACAGGTGAAACGTAACATCATGCAGGGCCAACATGGATGACTGAGCATGTTCGTAGTATATACGGTGACGGAGAGACAACAGGACGGATCAGTCCCAGTGATACATACACTTGGTGAAGGTGTCTAGCCACAAATGGTATCTATATTGAGACAAATCATACTGCACATTTAAAATACATTGATCTGTAGTTGCTGTACTGTGTTCAAACACAACGCGGTGGTTTGCAAGGCTTCTATGCAATGTATGTCAAGACTGTAACGCAAGTGGACATCTCTGGCAACTTTAGAGCCACCATGTTGGTGCCCAAAATACCTGCGCTGACATGTGCACTTGGTAAGACATTTACGTTTTTGGATGTTTTAAACCATGCGATCCCCCAGCTTGACGATCATAGACTCAAACACTCCCTTGTTTCGTTATAATATATAGTTCTTTTACCTACTTCATTGCTTTGACGGGTAGGCCTATCAAATCCTTACGTTTCATGGAAGATCACTCGAGTCCTAGAAAGCGTGCCAAGTCCGTCGGTTGGGCTAACAAGATGAGGGACGGCCACAAAACGGCTCACCGTCGGGCGACGCGGCAACAAGACAAATTGATATGAAAAACACTCGCGCAAAGGGGTAATGTGTAACGCCATGCTTTAAAACCTCGTCATTGTCTGAAGCCTCATCTAGAAGAAGCCATCACTCTGTGTATCAGAAGACCTTGTTTGTGAACGCTTCATTTACACTGGTTTAACATAGCTTGCTTTCCATGTGACTGTCTTAATTGATGAGCCGGTGTTGGCGATGTTGCGAGGTGAAGGTGAAGCGAGGTGAAGTGAAATGGGGCTGCGTTCAAGGTTGTTTTACTGATATTGCGCACGAGTGTATGTGCAGTGCATGTTTGTGTGTGTGTGTCTCTTTGTGCGTGTGTCTCTCTCTCTGAGTCTGTGTCTGTTTGTGTGTGTGCGTGCGTGCGCGCACTACTACTCAGATCTCGGAATACTACCTCCGACTTGACAATCCTGATTTTGTCCCCTTAATGACCAGTTCCAGGAAGAGTAACAAGTACCACATTTTTAACGTTTCTCCGTATAACGAAGTCGGTGATCGAACCTCCGTACTTCAGGTCACCGGACAAACACTCTAGCCACTTGGCCACGAAGGTGGGCGTGGTGATCAGTGTATGTTTATGTGAGCATCAAAAGTGAGTTGGAGAGAAGCCACTCTCTTGTATATGCTGACGTTGCACCGAGTTTCAACCATGTGCATTAGTTGGTTCCGTCTCTACACAGCTGGGCGGAAGTGCAGGAAAGGTGCATATGAATGAAACGTACGTGCAATATTTATTTATTCATTTGCTTCAAGAAATATACGTTTACATTCTACCTTACATTTCTCTCATCTTTTGACAAAAAGCTGCGCGTGTAAAGAGGATGCAGTTGGGAATAATTAAGCGTTGTTTCAAAGCGTGTGAGGATATAATGCCTTCCTTTGAACACGGGCGACATGAGAGGAACTGCAGTGACGTTGGGATAAATCAACCTGTTTCAATACACACAGGATATGCTCCATATGTCAAGCTAACTTTACAAAGTATGCTGAAATCAGTTGTCAGAGCTCAGGGTTGAGGTAGGCGTTCCCCCTTTTGTGACAAGCAAACAAACCGAGGCATCTATTACATGTTGGACAATACTACATCTACGCTACATCTTCAACTACACCGACTACAGTCATGCGATCGCTGAGGGTGGTGCTGCTGGTTATGACATCGTTGCCCGCGGTCACCTTCATGTAAATATTACACAGTAGATACATTACATTGCAAGTGTGAAAACATTGTATCTATGACATTGTTCTTAACGATGTGAACCATAGACTTGCTCATTAACGTGTGTGTGTGGGGGTGGGGGTGGGGGTGGGGGTGGGGGTGTCGTCAGTGAGTGAGTAACTTGCTCTGACCAGTGTTCAAGGTTAATCTCAGATAAAAGTCCAACCTGCATGGTTTCCATGTGTTTCAAGGTCAGTCAGGTCTCTCCTCGATGACATGACTGAACAGCGAAACTCTAAACTCAAAATTGAGGCTTTTTAATACTCGTGCTTTAAATTATCGGCGTTAAGGAAGTTAAAACATTGTATAAGTAATGTGGAATATAGTCCTCTACCACCTCTCTTCAGTTTCCGTTGTGTGGCCGTGACCAGAAGTAGAACATTCCTTGTAGTCCACACCTGTAATGGACGGATACAACGAGTAGCATTACAAAAGGCACCCAGGTGTTCTATTCGCTGTGTACAATGCTGCTTTCAAAGTCACTATGGTCACAAAGTGAACTAAGATGAAGATGACCCCGTTTTCCATCATGAACATATCACGCCTATACCAAGCCTCAAGCCATGGGGCTGTATTTGCCCATCTCTCTTCATGCCTTCATATAGGAATGTGTTGTTGTTGCTGTTTCATCTTTTAGGACTGATTGCTCGAAACCCTTTGGCTCCGTCATCCAAAATACCTACCATGTACAGTTACCTTGCGTAGTCACGAAACGACACACAGACGGATATAAGTGAGTGAGTAAACATCTGTTTATGCCGCGAAACCCGTAAAGATCCGGGTTAGAATTGATCTTCAGTACCCCTGGCTTGTCGTAAGAGGCGACTAACGGGATCGGCTGGTCAGGCTCGCTGACTTGATTGACACATATGTCATCGTATCCCAATTGCGTAGATCGATGCTCATGCTGTTGATCACTGGATTGTCTGGTCCAGATTCGATTATTTTCAGACCGCCGCCATATAGCTAGATTATTTCTGATTGCGGCGTAAAACTAAACTCACTCACTCCCTGTTTATGCCGCACCTACATCTTCAGTAAGTGTGTGAAGGTCACACTGTGTACCAGATCTGCTGCGACGAGAACACCCCAGCAAGTCTAGAGTCAAGGGTCCAAGCTCCACCCTTCAAAAAGTCCGTGTTTGTCTTGCCAGTTTGCCTTGTCGTCGGCAGCTGGGATTAGTAAAATAATGTGCCAGTGAAACTGTCAATTTTAAATTTCAAGGTTGCAGTGAGATGGCCTGTACATTACCATGCCATAATAGATTTTTTAAAGATTATATAACATACAACGTCTTTGTAACACAAAGGGCGATTAAGATCTATTCTCTTTGATGTTAGATTAAGTGAGGTAATTTAGTCAATAACAGTCCTTTTGTGTGCACATTCCATACACAGGTGAGGGTTGAAACATATCCCATATTTGTATTCATTCGTTTCACTAACGACTTGCCCATTGTCGAATTGCTGTGGCCTGCGTTCCTGACACAGCAGATTTGAGATTCTAGCAACGAACTCCATCCGCTTTTTAACTAACAAGCATAATGGCCAGGTATATGTGCTGAGTAGAGAACTTGGGCGGCTATATTCACAACATACATACTGATAAACGTTCACTGATGATGGTTTTCGTTCTTAACTTATCGTGAGATGAATTCAATCTAAAAGGACAAACAATACACGCTCGTTTGGCAATATAGACATGAATGGCACATTCCATCATTTTCTGGAACAAGGAAGGACCGAGCGTGAGTCTAATACCACCAATATACCCCACATTACACTGCTACATACCACCAAATATTCCCCACATTACACTCTTACATACCACCAAATATTCCACACATTACACTGTTACATACAACCAAATATTCCCAACATTACACTCTTACATACCACCAAATATTCCCAACATTACACTGTTACATACCACCAAATATTCCCCACATTACACTCTTACATACCACCAAATATTCCCCACATTACACTGTTACATACCACCAAATATTCTCCACATTACACTCTTACATAATACCAAATAGTCCCCACATTACACTCTTACATACCACCAAATATTCCCACATTACACTCTTACTTACCACCAAATATTCCCCACATTACACTGTTACATACAACCAAATATTCCCCACATTACACTCTTACATACCACCAAATATTCCCCACATTACACTCTTACACACCATCAAATATTCCACCCATTGCACTGCTACATACCACCAAATATTCCCAACATTGCACTCTTACATACCATCAACTATTCCCCACATTACACTGCTACATACAACCAAATATTCCCCACATTACACTCTTACATACCACCACATATTCCCCACATTACACTCTTACACACCTATCAAATATTCCACCCATTGTAACACTGCTACATACTCACCAAATATTCCCCCACATTATTGCACTCTTACATACCATCAACTATTCCCCACATTACACTGCTACATACAACCAAATATTCCCCAGGTTACACTGTTACATACCACCAAATATTCCCCGCATTACACTCTTACATACCAACAAATATTCCCCACTTAACACTCTTACATACCACCAAATATTCCTCACATTACACTGCTACATACAACCAAATATTCCCACATTACACTGTTACATACTAACCAAATATTCCCTTACATTACACTGTTACATACCACCAAATATTCCCACATTACACTGTTACATACAACCAAATATTCCCCACATTACACTCTTACATACACCTCAAATATTCCCTCTACATTACACTGCTTACATACTACCAAATATTCCCCACATTACACTTTACATACCACCAAATATTCTCCACATTACACTGTTACATACCACCAAATATTCCCACATTACACTCTTACATACCACCTCCAAATATTCCCCACATTACACTGTTACATACCACCAAATATTCCCTCTACATTAAATATTCCCACGTTACATACACTGCTACATACCACTCAAATATTCTACATTACACTGCTACATACCACCAAAATATTCCCCACATTACACTCTTACATACCACCAAATATTCTCCTACATTACACTGCTTACATACCACCAAATATTCCCCACATTACACTCTTACATACCACCAAATATTCCCCACACAAACTTACCACTGTTACATACACTCAAATACCACCAAATATTCCCTTACATTACACTGCTACATACCACCAAATATTCCCTACATTACACTCATACCTACACTACATATTCACCAATTATATTCCCTACATTACACTGCTACATACCACCAAATATTCCCTACATTACACTGTTACATACCACCAAATATTCCCCTACATTACACTCTTACATACCACCAAATATTCCCCACATTACACTGCTACATACCACCAAATATTCCCTACATTACACTGCTACATACCACCAAATATTCTACACATTACACTGTTACATACCACCAAATATTCCCCTATTATTCCCCATTAACCAAATATTCACACCATTACACTCTTACATACCACCAAATATTCCCCTACATTACACTCTTACATACCACCAAATATTCCCTGAACATTACACTGTTACATACCACCAAATATTCCCTACATTACACTGTTACATACCACCAAATATTCCCCACATTACACTCTACATACCACCAAATATTCCCCACATTACACTCTTACATACCACCAAATATTCCCCACATTACACTCTTACATACCACCAAATATATTCATTACACATTACACTCTAATATACCACCAAATATTCCACATACATTACACTGCTACATACCACCAAATATTCCCCACATTACACTGTTACATACAACCAAATATTCCCTACACATTACACTTGTTACATACCACAAAATATTCTACATTACACTCTTACATACCTCTTACCAAATATTCCCTACATTACACTCTTACATACCACCAAATATTCCACACATTACACTCCTACATACCACCAAATATTCCACACATTACACTGCTACATACCACCAAATATTCCCACATTACACTGTTACATACAACCAAATATTCCCCACATTACACTGCTACATACAACCAAATATTCCCTTTACATTACACTGTTACATACTACCAAATATTCCCCTACATTACACTCTTACATACTACCTAAATATTCCCCTACATTACACTGTTACATACTACCAAATATTCCCACATTACACTGTTACATACCACCAAATATTACTGTTACATACCACCAAATATTCCCCACATTACACTGCTACATACCAACCAAATATTCCCCACATTACACTGCTACATACCACCAAATATTCCCTACATTACACTGTTACATACTACCAAATATTCCCTACATTACACTCTTACATACTACCAAATATTCCTACATTACACTCTTACATACCACCAAATATTCCCCAACATTATACTGTTACATACCACCAAATATTCCCCACATTACACTGCTACATACCACCAAATATTCCACACATTACACTGCTACATACAACCAAATATTTCCCACATTATACTGCTACATACCACAAAATACTCCCCACATTACACTCTTACATACCACCAAATATTCCCCACATTACACTCTTACATACCACCAAATATTCCACACATTACACTGCTACATACAACCAAATATTCCACACATCACAATCTTACATACCACCAAATATTCCCCACATTACACTGCTACATACCACCAAATATTCCCCACATTACACTGCTACATACAACCAGATATTCCCTACATTACACTGTTACACACTACCAAATATTTCCCACATTACACTCTAACATACTACCAAATATTCCTCACATTACACTCTTACATACCGCCAAATATTCCCCAAAATATACTGTTACATACCACCAAATATTCCCCACATTACACTGCTACATACAACCAAATATTCCCCACATTATACTGCTACATACCACCAAATATTCCCCACATTACACTCTTACATACCACCAAATATTCCCCACATTACACTCTTACATACAGCCAAATATTCAACACATTACACTCTTACATACAACCAAATATTCGACACATCACACTCTTACATACCACCAAATATTCCTCACATTACACTGCTACATACAACCAAATATTCCCCACATTACACTGCTACATACAACCAGATATTCCCTACATTACACTGTTACACACTACCAAATATTTCCCACATTACACTCTAACATACCACCAAATATTCCTCACATTACACTCTTACATACCACCAAATATTCCCCAAAATATACTGTTACATACCAACAAATATTCCCAACATTACACTGCTACATATTCCACCAAATATTCCCCACATTACACTGCTACATACAACCAAATAGTACCCACATTACACTGCTACATACCACAAAATACTCCCCACATTACACTCTTACATACCACCAAATATTCCCCACATTACACTCTTACATACCACCAAATATTCCCCACATTACACTGCTACATACAACCAAATATTCCCCACATTACACTCTTACATACCACCAAATATTTCCCACATTACACTCTTACATACCACCAAATATTCCTCACATTACACTCTTACATACCACCAAATATTCCCCACATTACACTGTTACATACCACCAAATATTCCCACATTACACTGCTACATACCACCAAATATTCCCACATTACACTGTGCTACATACCACATTATACATCCACCACATTACACTCTTACATACCACCAAATATTCCCCACATTACACTCTTACATACCACCAAATATTCCCACATTACACTGCTACATACCACCAAATATTCCCCACATTACACTGCTACATACAACCAAATATTCCCTACATTACACTGTTACATACCACCAAATATTCCCCACATTACACTGTTACATACCACCAAATATTCACCACATTACACTCTAACATACCACCAAATATTCCCCACATTACACTGTTACATACAACCAAATATTCCCCACATTACACTCTTACATACCACCAAATATTCCCCAAAATATACTGTTACATACCACCAAATATTCCCCACATTACACTGTTACATACCACCAAATATTCACCACATTACACTGCTACATACCACCAAATATTCCCCACATTACACTCTTACATACCACCAAATATTCCCCACATTACACTGCTTACATACCACCAAATATTCACCACATTACACTGCTACATACAACCAAATATTCACTACATTACACTGCTACATACCACCAAATATTCCCACATTACACTGTTACATACTACCAAATATTCCAACACATTACACTCTTACATACCACCAAATATTTCCCACATTACACTCTTACATACCACCAAATATTCCCCACATTACACTCTTACATACCACCAAATATTCCCCACATTACACTGTTACATACCACCAAATATTCCCCACATTACACTCTTACATACCACCAAATATTCCCCACATTACACTGTTACATACCACCAAATATTCCCCACATTACACTCTTACATACCACCAAATATTCCCTCACTGTTATTACACTCTTACATACCACCAAATATTCCCACATTACACTGTTACATCCCACCAAATTTCCCCTACATTACACTCTTACATACCACCAAATATTCCCCACATTACACTCTTACATACCACCAAATATTCCCCACATTACACTCTTACATACCACCAAATATTCCACACATTACACTGCTACATACCACCAAATATTCCCACATTACACTGTTACATACCACCAAATATTCCCCACATTACACTCTTACATACCACCAAATATTCCCACACATTACACTCTTACATACCACCATATATTCCCCACATTACACTGTTACATACCACCATACATTCCCCACATTACACTCTTACATACCATCAAATATTCCCCACATTACATTGCTACATACCAAGTATACCCCGGATTACACAGTTACATATCACCAAGTATACCCCGAATTACACAGTTACATTTCCCTCCCGATATTCCCCTTACATTATCTTAAGGTATCTACACCTTAAGGTATTTCCCCAATTACATTTTATTACACCCACAGATATTCCCCCGTTGCATAGTCACATCGCTCTCTCAGCCTTCCAACGTACCTCCAGATGTTTGTGACAGTGCAACGTTATTCCTACACTGCACAGAAGTAAGTACCATGATATATGCCTGTATTGAAGCAGGCCAGTGGGGCAAATGTTATCTCAAATTGACGCAGGTGCTAACCGTTAACTACTTAAGCGGTTCCCACGGGCGGTGATGTGGGACTATCAATTCAGCAGTCATCAGGGTGAATGTGGGATTCGAACGTACGACCGTATATTCTTGTCCATCCTCGGGGTCCAAAATTACATAGCAATGGACTCGGCCTCCATTCCCTCAATACAAGGTTAAAGCACTCAGTTCTACTCTCGGGGAATATATACCGAAATACCCCTTGTGAAACATCGCCATAGCTATGATCTTTGAAGGGAATCAGTGTTGACCATCTTGCAAGTTCAAAGTTACTTGTGTCAGCTGAGAATCTTCTGTCTGATTACTGAACATTCCAAGCGCTGTGTCAGACAACGCCCCAGACTTCCATTCATTTTATTTTGCCCTAACGCGCTTAGACGACACCTTGCTGGTAAACATAATTCTGCTTGGTAAACCCTGGACACAAACCAATGTTGACATTCTATGTTGAATATTCGTTCTATAAGCCCAAAGTGTTCTCTGACATAGTGACTAAAGGTCAACCAGGCTAAGAATGATTTTGCAGTAAAGACAAAAAGAATTATTCCCCTCACATTTGTGGTCATGACATTTTCGCCTGCGTCTATATTGGTCAGCACAGACTGGACTGTTGTGCAGGACCACGTTGATGGTGGTGTTTGTCATCGATGTAGCCGTCTCATACATGATGCCAGGATGGCGGCGTGGCGGAAAGTGACACACACATATTGCTTGTGATGAAACGTTGTACTATGGTGAATAAATACAACTGTCACCCTCATCTACGTCTACACCTTCGACCCCAGATAACAGTACTAGTCTTGATTAAGGAATACGTGTACTTCAACACATGATTGCATGGCCGGTTTATATCTGCATTTTAAGTGAGTAGGTAGTATGGTAGGTTTATATCTGCATTTTAAGTGAGTAGGTAGTATGGTAGGTTTATATCTGCATTTTAAGCGAGTAGGTAGTATGGTAGTTTATATCTGTATTTTAAGCGAGTAGGTAGTATGGTAGGTTTATATCTGCATTTTAAGTGAGTAGGTAGTATGGTAGGTTTATATCTGCATTTTAAGTGAGTAGGTAGTATGGTAGGATTTATATCTGCATTTTAAGCGAGTAGGTAGTATGGTAGGATTATATCTGCATTTTAAGTGAGTAGGTAGTATGGTAGGATTATATCTGCATTTTAAGCGAGTAGGTAGTATGGTAGGTTTATATCTGCATTTTAAGCGAGTAGGTAGTATGGTAGGTTTATATCTGCATTTTAAGTGAGTAGGTAGTATGGTAGGTTTATATCTGCATTTTAAGTGAGTAGGTAGTATGGTAGGTTTATATCTGCATTTTCAGTGAGTAGGTAGTATGGTAGGTTTATATCTGCATTTTTCAGTGAGTAGGTAGTATGGTAGGTTTATATCTGCATTTTAAATGAGTAGGTAGTATGGTAGGTTTATATCTGCATTTTAAAAATGAGTAGGTAGTATGGTAGGTTTATATCTGCATTTTAAGTGAGTAGGTAGTATGGTAGGTTTATATCTGCATTTTAAGCGAGTAGGTAGTATGGTAGGTTTATATCTGCATTTTAAGTGAGTAGGTAGTATGGTAGGTTTATATCTGCATTTTAAGTGAGTAGGTAGTATGGTAGGTTTATATCTGCATTTTAAGTGAGTAGGTAGTATGGTAGGTTTATATCTGCATTTTAAGTGAGTAGGTAGTATGGTAGGTT
Organism: Haliotis rubra; assembly: GCF_003918875.1. NCBI lineage: Eukaryota > Metazoa > Mollusca > Gastropoda > Lepetellida > Haliotidae > Haliotis > Haliotis rubra. The sequence goes on along the minus strand of NW_025767113.1, from coordinate 1,665,932 downwards.
TATATCTGCATTTTAAGTGAGTAGGTAGTATGGTAGGTTTATATCTGCATTTTAAGTGAGTAGGTAGTATGGTAGGTTTATATCTGCATTTTAAGTGAGTAGGTAGTATGGTAGGTTTATGTCTGCATTTTAAGTGAGGAAACGTGGTTGCCAAATCAAAACACTGGGTGTTTTCTAGATGAAACAGTCACCAATGTTTCGACTTGACACATAAGTATCAGGAGTTTTATTACAGTAGATATTTACTTCCTTCTCTGATCGCTAATGATAATGCGAGTCGTCAGTTGGGAACAACAAGTCTCCCTGTATACAATACCGTGCCGTGTACATGTAGTATCTATACAACCGATACTGCGTATTTTGCTTGCTGAGAATGTATGGAAGGATATACTGGTCATGAGCAACCTTTGCACTGTATGAGTCGTCCTACATGCTGTTCCTGTGACGAAGTTCTATACACCCACACTCCCTGTGCAGGATATTCAGAGAGTGTGCATGTGATGAAGACTGATATTCCCGCCATATTCTGTAAAAGCAAGTTTTCATGTAACTAAGAGTGAATTCTATTCATGTTTTAAGAAACAAAATGAATCAATGTTTCAACAACACATATAGTTTTGTTTCGCAAGAGTGAAGCAAGTTTATTGACTGTATATGGTCCTCGCCAGGAAGAGTGTCTGTGTTGCTATATTGAGATATATGTCTACTTCCTATGAACTGGTGTGGAGGATGTGTGGCCTGTCATCAGTGACACACCGACTGATGTACACATCATCATAATGCACCGAGAGAGAGAGGAGTGGCGGGGGTAGTAATCTGTCCTCACACTATGAGTACGTTAAGTGAAGGCAAATATGAGTGTATGTGGAACATTAAGCTATTTAGATATTAATAATGGCGACAAACCAAAGATCACAGAATGTATGATTCGAGTAATCGAGAGGTGGTTCGTAGCAGCAAGCGATTACAACACAAATCTAGAGCTACTATCTTGACTTTAATCACTAGAAAAGGTTGTGTGAATCAATTAGCAAACCTCTGTATCCACAATGGGGACTTCTGACGATCATCTGCGGAAACAAATGATATAGAGCGATTTCTATTATTTGTCTTAGGTCAATCAGAGCTGTTACAGTAGTAACCGATACGACTACGAGGTGTGTTTATAGACGACTTTGAAAGTCTTGTACGTTATGTAGCGCCAAATATGAATGATTGACTTGCCTCTGCGTGTGTTTGTTATGAGTTGTGATGGTGGCAGCGACGGGCCAGGACACCCTCACCTTAACGCGAACACCTGGTATCATGCTGATGCATAAACATGAAAATCGATTCTGCAACTAGAAGAGTTGTTTTCTGATATATTGTTGTTTGGCTCAGTTAACACTATAAGGAAGTCAATATGAACATAAAGAAATACATTTCCTCACTTAGCTTCTCTATAGCAGGACGTAGAATGCCAGTGGCAATCATCATCATAAGTAGCAAACATCGAGAGTTAATTACATGAGGCATGCAGCATACCTCATACCTAGCTGTTAAGAAACTGTAACACATACAGAATGTACAGTGTATATAACAACGAGCTGTGAGGAAACGATCGATAATATTACAGATCTACAAAGCAAAACTTGATAATATTTCTTGAAAGTAAAGCTAAGTGGATGTTCTACACGGTCCCCCGAGTACAGTGTGTGACATTGATAACAGGAGGCGTCATCTACACGGTCCCCCGAGTACAGTGTGTGACATTGATAACAGGAGGCGTCAAGTGCTGTCTGAAGGGGTCACCGCAGGACAAGGTGACCAGGCGCACAACCAGGGGATATAGTTGCTACAGGACCGACAAATTGGTTTTAAATTGTCTGGGCATTGTACAAGGGTGTAACCTCCCCAGTATCACGTCCTAGCTGACCCCACGGCTGACCTGGTCCACTCTAAATAACGCCGTCAGTCGGTCAGGGGGACGAAGTGGAAAGGTGGGACCCGTGTCGGGGTGGTCGACCCTCGACATTTAGGAGGGAGTGGACGGACAAAAGGGGCAGTTTCGACTTTTGTATTTGCTTATGCTGTAGTTTAACCCCATATGTCAGAAGTCACTCGATTCATTCAGGTATCTAGCACATTTACTGCTAACACAGTGTCTTGTAGTAACATATACATACTGGTGCATGGCACTGTAACATCGGGAACAGCTGATGAGGCAGAGCGGAATCAGAAGCAGGAATGGTTGATGCGTACCAGGAATGGTTGATGTGTTCTTAGAACCGTTGATTACTGTATTCATGTTAACATTAGTTGTGTGGAAAGTGCTACTGGATACAAAACAACACAGATATGTTAGAACCGTTGATTACTGTATTCTCGTTAACATTAGTTGTGTGGAAAATGCTACTGGATGCTTTTCAACACAGATATGTTAGAACCGTTGATTACTGTATTTGTGTCAACAGTAGTTGTGTGGAAAGTGCTACTGGATGCTATACAACACAGATATGTTAGAACCGTTGATTACTGTATTTGTGTCAACATTAGTTGTGTGGAAAGTGCTACTGGATGCTATACAACACAGATATGTTAGAACCGTTGATTACTGTATTCGTGTTAACACTAGTTGTGTGGAAAGTACTACTGGATGCTATACAACACAGATATGTTAGAACCGTTGATTACTGTATTTGTGTCAACATTAGTTGTGTGGAAAGTGCTACTGGATGCTATACAACACAGATATGTTAGATGCAGTCTATATTCACCATACGCTGCTAACAACACCATCAGTTGGACACCAACCTATTCCTGATCTAGACGTGTTTGTTATGGGCTCGGTGAGTCGACTCTGTCCATGTATCTTGTTATGCCACAGTACGGGCTTGCACATTCTTTCTGTTGGTCACTAGCCGTCCAGGCCAGCAGGCATACACGACAGTACATGCAATCTTCCACCGATACGAAGTTGCATCATTTCCATTCGAGGTAAACTGTACATATGTAAGCGTGAAAACACGGATCGATGTTGTAAAGCTGTCATAACACTCCCCCTTCTGACACGGATCGATGTTGTACAGCTGTCATAACTCTCCCCGTTCTGACACGGATCGATGTTGTAAAGCTGTCATAACTCTCCCCCTCCCCTTCTGACACGGATCGATGTTGTAAAGCTGTCATAACACTCCCCGTTCTGACACGGATCGATGTTGTAAAGCTGTCATAACACTCCCCCTTCTGACACGGATCGATGTTGTAAAGCTGTCATAACGCTCCCCCTTCTGACACGGATCGATGTTGTAAAGCTGTCATAACACTCCCCGTTCTGACACGGATCGATGTTGTAAAGCTGTCATAACGCTCCCCCTTCTGACACGGATCGATGTTGTAAAGCTGTCATAACGCTCCCCCTTCTGACACGGATCGATGTTGTAAAGCTGTCATAACACTCCCCCTTCTGACACGGATCGATGTTGTAATGCTGTCATAACGTTCCCCCTTCTGACACGGATCGATGTTGTAAAGCTGTCATAACACTCCCCCTTCTGACACGGATCGATGTTGTAAAGCTGTCATAACTCTCCCCCTTCTGACACGGATCGATGTTGTAAAGCTGTCATAACTCTCCCCCTTCTGACACGGATCGATGTTGTAAAGCTGTCATAACACTCCCCCTTCTGACACGTGTTGTGAATAACCCTCCTGTCTTTGGGATTCACTGCCCTCTGTCTCTATCGTGTAGCTGTACCGAGTTAAACGGTTGTTCGAGATTATTGTACGTTTATGAAGTAAGAGTCTCTTTTATCTCCTCGCGCAGAAATCATGGCTTTGTCTGGCTTGTCAAACTTGGGCTAAATTGATTTGTAAGTTTAAAAGGTTATACTGCCAGCGGAACGTTTCTAACGGCTTGGTCTACCAGGCCCTGGTTAATTTCAGCAAAATATATGTCGTACAATAACCAAACTCCTGATATAACAGACGGGGTTATAACTACAATGGAACTGTCGCTCAATTACAGACATACCTGGTGCACCTTCAGGGCTGTGTGCCAGATTCATATACTTTACACGTCTACAGTTCTATCAAGGGCGAAGGAAAGAAATATCTTATAACACACAGAACGTATTAACTCTTAACATTAAACTAGGTGGCGCTACACGCTGACACTTGAAATTCCATTGTATTTTTTTGTGTTATCGCAATCCAATTTCCATTACTTTCCATTAACAGTTTAGTTATATAGCGACGGTGGAGTCTGACAGCTCTCCTCGAGAGGTATACAGGAGCAGTTCCTAGAGAATGTCCATCAACAAAGGGGAACAGATTTAGCCACACTTCTATACCTGCGCCAAGGGTATTGTGACATGAGCCAGATACACAACTGAGATCGGACATTCTACATTGTCAACATACACACTAGCAATCCTGAGATAGGTTTTCGCCATGACGGCGAAGGGACCCATCCGTGGGGATTTCACAATATCAATGTACTGACGTGACCACTGCAACACATGGTTGCTTAATCTTACGATCGATATTTCATTCCCGTTTCTCGCTCTTTGTCATTATTTATCTCTGGAAGTTCAGTGGCAACCCTATCACATATAGAAGTGCTTGTGTCAGCTGGACCACTGCGGGCAGAGCTTGTGTTGTAAGTGTTGTGTTGCACCCAACATGTCTGTGGAATCGAGTAATGTAGTAATCATGCAACGCGTCCCTCCGCGGGGATAAGGTGCAATGAGAAAACACTGTTTTTCAACACAGCCAACTGGCAAAAGTTCGATTTTCTCTATTGGTTTATTACAAAGCTGAGCTTTACGGCACATCCATGCAAAGCAGAATATTTACGATGGGTTTGTGGAGAACGTCCGGCTTGGTGGGGATGATGATGATGATGATGATGGTGATGATGATGATGATGATGATGATGATGATAATGATAATGATAATGATAATGATAATGATAATGATGATGATGATGATGATGATGATGATGATGATGATGATGATGATGATGATGATGATGATGATGATGATGATGATGATGATGATGATGATGGTGATGGTGGTGATGATGATGATGATGATGATGATGATGATGATGATGATGATGATGATGATGATGATGATGATGGATGATGATGTGATGATGATGTGATGATGTGATGATGATGATGATGATGATGATGATGATGATGATGATGATGATGATGATGATGATGATGATGATGATGATGATGATGATGATGATGATGATGATGATGATGATGATGCTGGTGGTGATGGTGATGATGATGATGATGATGATGATGATGATGATGATGATGATGATGATGATGATGATGATGATGATGATGATGATGATGATGATGATGATGATGATGATGATGATGATGATGATGATGATGATGATGATGATGATGACCACTGGTATGAGTTACTTGCTATCTTTCCCGGTATAGAGTATTGCTTGGACCAATATGGCGTGTTGTATGAGTTTCACAAGAGTCCAGAAGGTTCTGGTAGTGTGGTCAAATAATTACGAAGAATATATTTATTCAGCATCAAGTTAGTTTAAACTGAAATAAATACATGAATAATTTACCCCTCTGGTAGTCTTGGAATGGAACATAATGTTCCTTTGCTATTGTTCATGTTTTCAATGACTACAATTTAGTGTCTTGTTCTCGAACAGTAATTGAAATCCTTGCCCCAATACATAGAACTGTGGCAGATACTCAATACAGGTGGTGTCGAATTGTCAGCGTGTTGTCATATTTGTCACCCCCGTGTCTCACCCGATACACGTACACCCAGTAGAAACAACGGACAAACACGTCAAAGTCGGCACAGAAAATGTCGGTGATGCTGCTAAAATATCTGCGTTACTCAGCCAACACGTTACTGACCCACCACGGACGTCATTAAAGGCACTTTATATAGGAGCACTCGCCTATCAAACTGGTGTGAAATTAGCCCATTTATCGCGGGTTACCCCACTGATTGGCACCAGAGTGAAGGGTAACGAGGGGCAGGTCACAACTCTCAGACAAAACATGTCTAAAGACATCAGTGGGTAGTTCCAGACAATCAATATTGCATCAATAACAGAAATCATACATTAATTTAGTACAACAAAACGTTTTACTTTCCACGTAAACGTTCAAATACCAAGCGATGATGATTTGACGTTACACGTATTCTGGCGAGACTGACGTACTATATATATATATACGACACGCACATGCATAGCACATGAATATATATATATATACCGAGTTCATGTGCTATGCATGCTCGTGTCAACACCCGTGGTGTGGGTTGTCTGTCTTTTGTGGGTTATCCGTCTTGTGTGGGTGCTTCGTGCACTTCGTCAGAAGAGTCAGGTCCCCGAATTTGTTTTCAACCGTAGCAGTAGTTTCAGGTCCCAGTGGTTGTGTTCACCTGTAGCGGTAGTTTCAGGTCCCAGTGGTTGTGTTCACCTGTAGCGGTAGTTTCAGGTCCCAGTGGTTGTGTTCACCTGTAGCGGTAGTTTCAGGTCCCAGTGGTTGTGTTCACCTGTAGCGGTAGTTTCAGGTCCCAGTGGTTGTGTTCACCTGTAGCGGTAGTTTCAGGTCCCAGTGGTTGTGTTCACCTGTAGCGGTAGTTTCAGGTCCCAGTGGTTGTGTTCACCTGTAGCGGTAGTTTCAGGTCCCAGTGGTTGTGTTCACCTGTAGCGGTAGTTTCAGGTCCCAGTGGTTGTGTTCACCTGTAGCGGTAGTTTCCCCAGTAGTTGTGTTCACCTTTCAGGTCCCAGTGGTTGTGTTCACCTGTAGCAGTAGTTTCAGGTCCCAGTGGTTGTGTTCACCTGTAGCGGTAGTTTCAGGTCCCAGTGGTTGTGTTCACCTGTAGCGGTAGTTTCAGGTCCCAGTGGTTGTGTTCACCCAATACGGGATCATCGTGCCCCAACACTGGATCATTGTACCCCCGGTAGCCCGACGCTATATCATCGTATCCCGACGCTGGATCATTGAACCCCGACACTGGATCATCGTACCCCAACGCTGGATCATAGTACCCCTGTACCTGGACACTGGATCATCGTATCCCGACGCTAGATCATCGTACCCCGACACTGGATCATCGTAGCCCGACACTGGATCATCGTGCCCCAACACTGGATCATCGTAACCCGACACTGGATCATCGTACCCCGACACTGTCCACACAAGCCACCTGCTGCCAGATACCGAAGACCAAGTAGCTCCGCACACACACCGGGCAGTGCAGAATACATATTAAAGCTGTCGCCCAACAGGAGAAGCGGCTTTGTTTCTTCACATGGGTGCAATGTATGAGGTCATTTCGGGTACAATGTGTGAGGTCATTTCGGGTACAATGTGTGAGGTCATTTCTTCTGTTTCTTGTTGCCAATTTGCTGTAATGTTGCTCAAGGCGGCGAACAACCGTCCTCACTCACACACTCTCAGGTCCAAGCCAAATGAGTAAAATCGGAATACTTGACATGGATGTTCTGTTGTACGTGATACACAGACGCTCAGTACAGTTGAGCCAGGAAGCGCACTTGCTACCGATTTTGACGCAATACTGTTTTGAAGTTTTACATAAATAATTTTCTACATCAACATTTTGAGAAAAACTTATATGTGTTTGTCCATGGGGAATGTACATACCTCTAAGATAGTGGTATGTATTGGTATGCTTGCTTTCTTCATTCCTTTGTCCTGTAAAATAGCCATTAGGCTTTGCGTACAGTCAATTGTATTAATGCATTATCTATAACGTGACTTTGCCTTTTGGGGCGTTTTTGTGTCTGGTGAGTATTTGAGTATGCACCGTCTGTTACGCCTCGAGCTTTTGACAAAGGAAGTGATGTATGGCATTTCAGTCCCCGTAACGTAATTAATAACGCTTTAGCACCACTTTCTCCTGCACAACGACCGTCAACCCCCGCAACCCTTTGCGATGAGCTGTTATTTCATCAGCATCCGTGATTGAAGGCGGGCAAAAATAACTCGTGTTCAGAAAAAAACTGTCTGTTAAAAAGACGAATCGTAAAAACGCTATATGAGTTTCCGGAAAGCTCTCATCACCGACTGTGCTAAGATCAGTTGTCTGAGATGGAGTCAATTACTGTGTTCGTCGTATCGTCGTGGCTTGAGCCGAACGTTATCACTAACGATGCTCGACTCCATTGACGTTGAATGCTCCCCTCATTTACGTAATTGGCAAAAAACTGTCTGTGATCTACACGGGACTTACTGAAATACTCGCGACAAAAGACACAAATCGATCAGGGTGGTTGCGACAGTTACATAAATTCTCTGCCCAATCCATTTTCTGATGTGTATATCGAGATTTGCTGTAACCCGGAGCGCTGCCAGGAGTCTGGAAGCAGTGGAGATAAGCAGGACAAGGGATCGCGCCTTGTGTAGCGCGGTGACCGGAGTGTATCGCTCATCACTCATTCTCTCCAGATTTACAGTCATCATGTAGATGCAATTATCCCTGCGAACAACACACTGGCGCTGGATTCGGATGTTCTTGAAAAAGGCGTTTACTTGCACTTTACCTCGCATTGAACGTGTTCATGAAGTCTAATAAAGTAGAAATGTACTAGTGTACGAGCAAAACTTGTAGAGGTGCGAGTGATGTATTAGTTTGTGCATTAGAACATTGCGGACCCGGATCGAGTTAGATTTAGGTTGACTGAATGCTACCTTACCTCTTCTAGCAACATTCCAGCAATAGCACAGCGACAACAGAAGCTGGCTTTACACCTTGTACCCATGGGGGGAATCGAACCCGTGGTACCATTACTGACTGACAGTGATTCATAAACACACGTTATGTTATGTTTGGTATCGTACAATAGACTATGCTCTTAGCAGAGATTTCGTATGAAAACGGTTATGTCGCATTTTCAAAGTGTAATGAAGGTCGATCAATTTCAAAGTTATTGATTATTGCGAGACTGATGCGTATTAAGTGACGGCTGCAGCCATGGAGTATATCTCAGGTAGAGCGACTACTGTCGGCAATATATAGAGTTACATCCACAAACAGCTGATAATCTGTGGATGTGAGAGTTTTCAACACTCACTCAAATATTTACATTTGGATCAGACACCACATGTGAAACCCACCGCTGGGGTACGAAACAACGCCACGTCAGACAGATCTGTACTTCACGCTGTTTCCCTCCGCGTGTACACACTTATTTCAGTAACTGTGTGAATTAATCGTGCCCATCAGGACAAGCTGTGTGCCCGGGTGCAAATCTACATGGGATCAGAGGCTATTTTGAGCACGTGAAATGCCCTTCCAGTGGGCTTCTGGAATATCCACCCATTGCTGGATGACGCTTTCAAATATTTCCGCTGGATAATCGTTTTTTGTTTCAGTGTGCATTAACGGAAAGCCCAGCCTTCTACATACTTCACATACTGACTTGAGTATGTATCAGGTGATTACACTTGGGTACCGTTTGCACAGACTCTCGTTCAATTTACAAAGCCCGGTGACCTTTCATATTAACACAGTGTACATTTTCATAACATCGGATCTTGGTATTTCAAGTCTCATCGAGAGGCGCTTTCACATGATGATTTAAACAAATATATAACTATGTGCAACGGCCCTCTCTCTCCTTGAAGAGGCCTCTTGCTGCCAGCCCGGAGATACACTGGGACCCTCACAGACGGAGCTTCCAGTCATACCTGTGTCGTCAGTCAAGACACCCGTGTCACCCGCTAATACCTCCAACCATATGGGCGACCGTTTTCAGTCAAACACCCCGTTAGTATCGTAGCGTTTCCCACCCTTACCCTCCACTTTTCTTCAATAATCTCAGTGACATGGAGTTTCCTGTTCAGTAGTTTATATCCGCCACATCACTGCCTTCGCATCTGTAAATATGGCTTGAGCTTCAATTTGCCACGGGCCAGGCTGGAAATCCCTGTAAAAATTTGTTGGATTTAATTTCCCGGTCGCGTGTGAGTGCGAGAAGTAGCTCCGTATAACGATACAGTATGTATAGCGGAGATATACCGACTCTCCTCGTCTACAATCCCACAATATAGCGGGTTACGTCTCCTGCTCGTCAGAGACCTCAGTCGGGGGCACATCGAGGACAAGGCGATTGTTCCGAGAGGGCTGACTGTAAGTAGTGGCTGTGAACGGCGGCTCGAGAGAAGCTCTATCTGCCGGCTCGCGAGCTCGTAGCGCGACTCTGCACGGTTGTATCTCACTGGAAAAGCAGAAGAGTGAAATCATTCAAGTGAATGTCCCTAAGCGATTGCGCTGTGGGGTTAGCACTGTGGATTACCAGTCGTCCGGCGCTATGATTGTGTGTCGACGATACCAGTGGCTTTAGGATAACGTAGTTCCACGGCATACGGATACATAGGGATCTGCTTACCTATGATTGCCAGCTAGCATCTTTGGAGACTTATAGAGCCACGAGCTCTCCTACAGGTGATTGAGAGATCAAAGGAGCCGATTTCAAGATGGATAAATCAAGGTAAATGATTATTGTGATAAGTTGATATGTGATCACTCGACTGTGTTACTTATATGCGATTTCTTTTTTCAGCAAGCTAGCAGCTCATGAGAAAAGCGACGCCAGGATTGTATAGGGAAGTTAATGCACGGCATTTGAAAATCATTTATAGGTACTTGTAAGGCGTAGGTTTATTGCTTCGCGTGGCCTGTATCAAATAAGTAGAGCCACAAAAGAAATTTATTCTTGCGTTTGCTTTTATGTCACTGCCTCTTCAGTTTCATTAATATCAGCGAACAACTGCATGTCCCTCTAACCAGAAACCAGAATATAGGAAATGTTACATATTAGAACTTTTAGGATGTTGGGTATATTTTCTCGACAAAGTATTGCCATTAATTTAAACAGTCATACATGAGAAATGCTCCATGACCTTTGTCTGTTCAAACATTCCCGGGAAATGCCAACTTCATAATCTCATAACCCCTCCGAGATGGTTGACGACCAAGGAACCAATTGTTGCCGAACAGCTTCGAGGACCGACAGATTCGTGACAAGAACCGAGGAACAAATTCTTACGTGAAACAATGGGCGAATGCATCTCTTTGGCAGTCAGCAAGTCTTCGTGAATGAAATTATGCAAAACCTGGGTCAAATTGAATGATAAGTTTCTCTGATCGGAAATACAACAATTAAGTGAAAATCCTTTGGGTCGGGTAGTTTTGCAAGTGTTCCTGAATTCTACGTGTTATGTGACCTGACGTAGTGCTGAGACCCTAGCAGGAGGAAATTGAGCATGGATGTTCCAGTGTGTAACTGAAGATCTGTCCTCATATGTCAGCACATCTGTCACAGTTCCTATGCAGCGATATATAGCACCTCATTGTTTTACCATCACGAGGTTACATAAGCTTCCGTGTACAGACCACTCATGACGGACATCCTTATCAATGCATTGGGTGTGGAAGAAAAGAACTTGCTTTACTTTTTAAGGCTTCTTAGTCTCAGAGCTAAGTTTCGGCAGAGTAGGACAGGCACATTTGACTAGTCCCACGTTTATTAAAGTCGATTCAGACTTGAAAACGTAGCACGTAAGGATTGTGAATCACGCACTGAGAGGCACTGAAGGACGCTGAATATCAAAGTGTTCAGTGAAGGCACGACTCCGACTAGATTGGCTTCTCGAAAGATTATGCTTATTGTGCAACCACTATTCCAAACATTTTTAGCCTGTGCATAGCTGTGGGGTAAATACTGAATATGTAATTTGATTCCTTCGCCTCTGTGAAAAACAGCCGTCATCAAAGCCCGTTGCTCAATGTTTTGCGAGGCCCTCGTTCCCCGTTGTGCGACAATGTTGAGTGTAGTGACAGTTGTACACGGAGATTAGCCCAAACCACACTGTTTGTTCATGTACATGAACCGGATTTCTGCATTAAACATAAGCACGAGAATTTATTGAACTGTGAACGTGTTGTTCTCAGCATAACCTTCTTCACAAACAGCAGTCTTGTTGAAAACAAACATCGGTCTCTACATGTTGTTTTTGGGTAGACAGTACATGTGGTTATTATAGTTCACTATTAAAACTAAGCAGTGAAGCAGTTCCTATATCTGTACGCTTCGTTAACTGTACTCTATTGCATTCATTGTACATGTTTCAACTTACACTTGTACATGGTATTGTAAACGTTGCAGTTGCTGTACACGGTTGTAGTTGTAGTAGCTACAACGACGTCTTCTCAGTACTTGTGATCTTGTTACAACCTTCAGTGAGTTGTCACTAGATTCGGAAAACCTGTAGAGAACTCTTGAAATTCAGACCGGCAATAATCGATAGTGTTTTCAGTTGCATATAACAGGCAGTATTGAACATAGAGAGCATGGCTCCTGCTGCCTCGCACAGATAAAGAGTAAAACGTCAAATAGAAGTGGAATCTCGCCAGTGATCACGTGATGACGGGAAGTTCATTCACTCGTGGGTTAGGTTCACTCACCACGCAGACTGTAGCAAGGCATCCCTGGGATGTCATCACGACAATAGGAATAACGTTTGATAAAGGTATTCTTCTTAATCCACAACATACCAAACCCACTTCTTACATATCAGTACATCTAGTTGAGCTGTACAATTCCTGCTGGGCCCTTTACAGTAACCGTAAAGAGAGATCAACATCGTAGGTATAGTAACCGTAAAGAGAGATCAACATCGTAGGTATAGTAACCGTAAAGAGAGATCAACATTGTAGGTATAGTAACCGTTAAGAGAGTAACCGTCAACATCGTAGGTATAGTAACAACATCGTTAACAGAGGTCAACATCGTAGGTATAGTAACCGTTAACAGAGGTCAACATCGTAGGGATAGTAACAGTTAAGAGAGGTCAACATCGTAGGTATAGTAACCGTTAAGAGAGGTCAACATCGTAGATATAGTAACCGTTAACAGAGGTCAACATCGTAGGTATAGTAACCGTTAAGAGAGGTAAACATCGTAGATATAGTAACCGTTAAGAGAGATAAACATCGTAGGTATAGTAACCGTTAACAGAGGTCAACATCGTAGGTATAGTAACCGTTAACAGAGGTCAACATCGTAGGTATAGTAACCGTTAACAGAGATAGTCAACATCGTAGATATAGTAACCGTAAAGAGAGATCAACATCGTAGATATAGTAACCATAACTAGATAAACATCGTAGGTATAGTAACCGTTAAGAGAGTTCAACATCGTAGATATAGTAACCGTAAAAAGAGATCAACATCGTAGATATAGTAACCGTAAAGAGAGATCAACATCGTAGGTATAGTAACCGTATAAGAGAGATCAACATCGTAGATATAGTAACCGTTAAGAGAGATCAACATCGTAGGTATAGTAACCGTTAAGAGAGATCAACATCGTAGATATAGTAACCGTTAAGAGAGATCAACATCGTAGATATAGTAACCGTAAAGAGAGATCAACATCGTAGGTATAGTAACCGTAAAGAGAGATCAACATCGTAGATCAAAGTAACATCGAGAGATAAACATCGTATATAGTAACCGTAGATAAGAGAGATCAACATCGTAGGTATAGTAACCGTAAAGAGAGATAAACATCGTAAGAACCGTAGGTAAGAGAAAGAGAGATCAACATCGTAGGTATAGTAACCGTAAAGAGAGATCAACATCGTAGGTATAGTAACCGTAAAGAGATCAACATCGTAGATATAGTAACCGTAAAGAGAGATCAACATCGTAGATATAGTAACCGTAGAATAGTAGAGATCAACATCGTAGGTATAGTAACCGTAAAAGAGATCAACATCGTAGATATAGTAACCGTAAAGAGAGATCAACATCGTAGATATAGTAACCGTAAAGAGAGATCAACATCGTAGGTATAGTAACCGTAAAGAGAAAGAGAGATCAACATCGTAGATATAGTAACCGTAAAGAGAACATCGATCAACATCGTAGGTATAGTAAGATAGTAACCGTCAAAGAGATCCGTAAAGAGAGATCAACATCGTAGGTATAGTAACCGTTAAGAGAGATCAACATCGTAGGTATAGTAACCGTGAGAAGAGATCAACATCGTAGGTATAGTAACCGTAAAGAGATGATCAACATCGTAGGTATAGTAACCGTAAAGAGATAAACATCGAGGTATCAACAAAGAGAGATCGTAGATATAGTATCGTAGATATAGTAACCGTTAAAGAGATCAACATCGTAGGTATAGTAACCGTAAGAGAGAGATCAACATCGTAGGTATAGTAACCGTAAAGAGAGATCAACATCGTAGATATATAGTAACCGTAAAGAGAGATCAACATCGTAGATATAGTAACCGTAAAGAGAGATCAAAGAGATCATCGTAGGTATAGTAACCGTAAAAGAGAGATCAACATCGTAGGTATAGTAACCGTAAAGAGAAAGAGATCAACATCGTAGATATAGTAACCGTAAAGAGAGATCAACATCGTAGGTATAGTAACCGTAAAGAGATCGTAGGTATAGTAACAACATCGTAGATATAGTAACCGTAAAGAGAGATCAACATCGTAGATATAGTAACCGTAAAGAGAGATCAACATCGTAGATATAGTAACCGTAAAGAGAGATCAACATCGTAGATATAGTAACCGTTAAGAGAGATCAACATCGTAGATATAGTAACCGTAAAGAGAGATCAACATCGTAGATATAGTAACCGTAAAGAGACATCAACATCGTAGGTATAGTAACCGTAAAGAGAGATCAACATCGTAGGTATAGTAACCGTAAAGAGAGATCAACATCGTAGATATAGTAACCGTAAAAAGAGATCAACATCGTAGGTATAGTAACCGTAAAGAGAGATCAACATCGTAGATATAGTAACCGTAAAGAGAGATCAACATCGTAGGTATAGTAACCGTAAAGAGAGATCAACATCGTAGATATAGTAACCGTAAAGAGAGATCAACATCGTAGATATAGTAACCGTAAAGAGAGATCAACATCGTAGGTATAGTAACCGTAAAGAGAGATCAACAGCGTAGGTATAGTAACCGTTAAGAGAGATCAACATCGTAGGTATAGTAACCGTTAAGAGAGATCAACATCGTAGGTATAGTAACCGTAGTAACCGTTAAAGAGAGATCAACATCGTAGGTATAGTAACCGTTAACAGAGATCAACATCGTAGGTATAGTAACCGTAAAGAGATAAACATCGTAGATATAGTAACCGTTAAGAGAGATCAACATCGTAGGTATAGTAACCGTAAAGAGAGATCAACATCGTAGATATAGTAACCGTAAAGAGAGATCAACATCGTAGATATAGTAACCGTAAAGAGAGATCAACATCGTAGATATAGTAACCGTAAAGAGATCAACATCGTAGATATAGTAACCGTAAAGAGAGATCAACATCGTAGATATAGTAACCGTTAAAGATCAACAGAGATCAACAGCGTAGGTATAGTAACCGTAAAGAGAGATCAACATCGTAGATATAGTAACCGTAAAGAGAGATCAACATCGTAGATATAGTAACCGTTAAGAGAGATCAACATCGTAGGTATAGTAACCGTTAACAGAGGTCAACATCGTAGGTATAGTAACCGTTAACAGAGGTCAACATCGTAGATATAGTAACCGTAAAGAGAGATAAACATCGTAGATATAGTAACCATAACTAGATAAACATCGTAGATATAGTAACCGTTAAGAGAGATCAACATCGTAGATATAGTAACCGTAAAGAGATCAACATCGTAGATATAGTAACCGTAAAGAGAGATCAACATCGTAGATATAGTAACCGTTAAGAGAGATCAACATCGTAGATATAGTAACCGTAAAGAGAGATCAACATCGTAGTAACCGTAAAGAGAGATCAACATCGTAGGTATAGTAACCGTAAAGAGAGATCAACATCGTAGATATAGTAACCGTTAAAAGAGATCAACAGCGTAGGTATAGTAACCGTAAAGAGAGATCAACATCGTAGATATAGTAACCTAAAGAGAGATTAACATCGTAGGTATAGTAACCGTAAAGAGAGATCAACATCGTAGATATAGTAACCGTAAAGAGAGATCAACATCGTAAGTATAGTAACCGTAAAGAGAGATCAACATCGTAGATATAGTAACTGTATGAGAGATCATTATCGCATAGTCACCAGGAAATGGATCAACAGCGGTGTGGCATGTGACTGTATGTGACAATATATAGCCCTGACATGAAGGAAACCAAGTATTTCTGTCACACGTCACTGTGTAACTCAGACATGCATATTACTAAACCCAATCAATACACACGTCCTTGACTAAACCTTGCAGCAGATTAACTGATAACAAACACTGAATGTTACGTATGCTGGTTGTAGTCACGTGACCATGCAGTCCATAACACGCTACTTATCGTAATCCCTGCATGTATTTAAGTGGTGTCGTACTTGGAGTTGACATACAGTTGGTGATTCGTTCAATAGGGTGATTGATATAGACGTCGGCGGTGCCGCCGACACTGTCCCCACTACCACGTAGCCCAGATACTGACTAGCAGGACCCGAACCACTCGTCAGGCCGTTCAGGTCATATCCAATTGTAGTAGCCTTAAATATCAACAACATACACTGTGTTTGGTAGGTAAGAACTGTATGAAACCATAAAGTCTGTTTTCCTACTTATTCGACGTCTAGACAAAGGAACCAGCACGTTGAGTGCTGCACACTCCCTGACACTGACAGTCATATGAACAACTGTCTCCTACTTCAACACTACGTTGTCTGTGTTCATGCCTTTCATCTTTAAAATAACGTGAAAGTAATAGACTTGAGAAACACAACACTCAGTCCTGTGGCTAATGGTTAAACATTCTCATCTAATGACAGAGCCTCAGGTTCGAATCCCCTCTAGACTCATTGATACATGGGTGAGAGGCTATAGAGAGACATGTTTTTGAGTTTGGATGATGTCGTAGTAGTGTTGTAGACATTCACTCACTCACTCACTGAAGAGACATTACAAACATATATGTATGTTGGTGAATGATGGTTTCGTTCAGAGACGACCTGCAGAGACGTCGAACTTTGGTCCGTTACAGACCACATCGGGGCTTCAACTATGGATGACATTTTTTAAGACATCGTTCGTTCAATTTGATAGTATACACAATATGGGGCTAGTTAGATGCTGGTCAACCATAACTGCATGTGCAGTACTGAATCTGTGATGATAGTAAAGCTATGCTAAAGCGATATACTTAAACACTCTCTGATATCGTTAGTTACGTCACAGTGGCTCTAACACTGTCACCCATGGCGCCAGAGTGGCTCTGGCACTATCACCGTGACGTCCCAGTGGCTCTAACACTATCACCCATGACGTCCCGATATCTCTGACACTTCACCATGACGTCACAACGGCTTTATCACCATCATCCATGACGTCATAGTGGTTCTAACACTGTTACCCATGACGTCCAATTGGCTCTAACAATATCATCCATGACGCAAGAGTGGGTCTAACACTATCACCATGCCGACTGTGAAGGGCAAGATGAAACCAAATCAAGTCCCGTTACTTCTGTCGTGTACTGACTGTGAAGGCCAAGATGAAACCAAATCAAGTCCCGTTACTTTCATCCTGTACTGACTGTGAAGGGCAAGATGAAACCAAGTCAAGTCCCGTTACTTCTGTCGTGTACTGACTGTGAAGGCCAAGATGAAACCAAATCAAGTCCCGTTACTTCTGTAGTGTACTGACTGTGAAGGCCAAGATGAAACCAAATCAAGTCCCGTTACTTCTGTCGTGTATTGACTGTGAAGGCCAAGATGAAACCAAATCAAGTCCCGTTACTTCTGTCGTGTATTGACTGTGAAGGCCAAGATGAAACCAAATCAAGTCCCGTTACTTCGGCCGTTTCCCGAGCCGACAACATGACGGTTTCTTCACACATGCTCAAACATAAACATGTAGAAAACGTGTATCTGCAGAACAATGTTGCCTGTATTTTGAATCAAAGTTCACACATTAACGTGCGCTCACCTCACACCACATATGCGCTAACACGTGCAGTCCGTGTACAGGGTACAGGTACAGCCCGTCAAGAGGCCGACGCCCCATGCCAGGCTAGTTACGCATGTCGTTGTACACCGGCCTCCATTTGACGATATAGAACCATATAACATAACTTGCATTCATGTTCTAAGTTGATTATGTAAATGGACTGTGCTAGGCATTCGGGGTGACAGTCTCACACATTCCAACATTAACTGGCATGGACTGAACATATTTCGGTTATGTAGGAATCCCATGTATGTCACCCTCTGCATGATCTATTGATGTAAGTAGCAGCAATTTAGATCGGTCCACCATTCTGTAGTAGCGGGTAATATAGCCATTGTAGTGTCTGCTGCTGCAGAGTAAACACTAGACATCGCTGTGATAGCTTACCGCCAGGTGGTCGTCACCCTTGACGTGGTGTGCACTCGACCTTCAGATGACGACGGTATTACAGGTGATTAGGATGGCATCGAACCTGAGAGGGGCCACGGGTGGCACAGCCGTCCACAGCGCTGTAATCTAATGTGCGGAGTTGCATCCAATGAGCGTGCAAGAAACATGATCGGGGTCCACTACGTCTGATTATTGTCTTCTGGGTTTATCAGCCAAATGTTCGTGATGGTGGGTTTCACTACAGACCTGCACAACGAGCTTTCCTCCCCTACCATGCAGTCATGAAACGCCGTTAAACGAACTCTAGTGTGATGCGGTTAGGTAATACAAGTAACAAGCCTGTATGTATGATATTCTGGACAGTCTTGGTCAGTCTGACGGGAGGTGGGCACCGGTCCCGTCTTCGAAGTACAGATGTGCCTCACTCAGTTCGGAGATCCTTCGTCCCAACACACATTTCCATCTGATGAGGATTCTGTATTTCTGGCACCATACCCGAGCTGCAGGCTTTTAACGAAGTGAAAAACAGTTTGGATGTGCCCACGCATCTCTATGCAAATAAAGCAAGTTAACACGCTGTGATACAACTATGTCCACACCCAACTCATTCACTCGCCTTGCCTAGACTAGAGTATGGACATCTTTATTCCTTAAGACAACTACACCTGGCTCGGTTTATGGTCGGCATATCTTTGGGTGGGTGAAATCTTAAAGAACACCATACTATTTACATGTGTTTTGGAAAACCTGAAAACTGTCTACGTTTACGGAGCTATAAACGTACAACCCGGTATGCAAACTCTGTAAATATATCGAAGTCAACTCGTATCCATAAACAAGTCAGCAACAATAACATAACAGACTACTAATTAAATTTAAACCAACAAAACCCCTGAAGATACCATACAACAGCAGACACGTCGTTCAGCACACAAATCCCCACCCACAAGCACCACCCACCAACCCCGTCTACTCTAATTCCACTAAATCCGGTAGTGGGTGTGGTCTATTTTGTTCGGTTTATGGGAACATTAACCCAAGGAATTGCTTGGACAATAAAATGCCTTGGATTCACTGGCAATTGATGTACAGATGAGATATACTTTTAGAAAAATATATCTAAATAAGACCTCATTGTTTCACGAACAAGGGTACTGAAAACCGATATTTACCGGCAGATATACCAGATTTTAAGCTGAAATGATTCACAGATATAAAGGGGGGTGCATATCATTTGGTGCGCATAGCTACACATAAGTGTTAAGAAATTAAAGTGCAATATACCCAGCAGCAACTTAGCACGACAACATCCCATCAGGCCGACTATCTCAGCATCACATATTGAGTCACCCACACACGCTGTGTGGACCCGTGGCAGATAGACGACTTAAGGGATTGGATGTCAGAACCAGCCAGGTGTAGACAGCACGTTGAGGGGCGAACAGAGGTAGAAGACAATCTGAGACTTGGCACAGTATCGCGACTCTCGGTCGGAGTTCCCGATGGGATATTTGAGAACAATTCTCAATGAAGCAATTATACAGTGGTTTCAACATGTTAGTCATGCTTTGTTCTTTATGACAAGTGATTCCAGTGTCCACACACTCGTCCTTGACCCCGGAGCAGTGTTGTAATGTAAGTGGGAGTAGTTCTGACGCCCACAGTAAAGGCAACACACACGGTCAGGTACTAACGTCACCACTCGTGGAATCGATGTACACGTCGCGTCTAACTGTGTCGTTATATTACATTTCACCGGCGACATGAACTTTACATGAACAGACGTATAAAAGAAAGTACCTTGGGGCCTATCTACCATTTAGGGGCATGTCATGAGCCTGCCAATATCGACGTAATCGTCTACGTTAACCAAGGGACGTACGTAACATTAAAATGATATATTTTACAACGTAATCCCTTCGTCACATTGATGTGCTTTGCCAACGATGTTTCACGGATATTATCCTAGTCTCGTAGAAAGCTTCACAACATTTTCTTTGACGTCATTGTTCGAATCCAAATTGGATTCGGTTCCTGCTATGTTCATGCTATGGAACAGATAGAAGTCTGACGGAGTCAGATCAGAAGAATATGGTTGGCGGTGAATGACGTCAAAGCCACACCCGCGGAAAGTAGCCACGTGAATGACCGATTTGTGAGCTGGTGCAATGTTCAGATGGAAGGGCAAACCTTTTCTTAAATTCCCACGTGTTATGTTCAAGCTGTAATTACCTCATAAGTGCAACAATATATGTTCTGTTTTTGTCCTGACTGATAGCGCGGCTTTGTCCTTATTATTCGGGGTGATGCTAAAGGCTCCTCCTGTTTCGTCTGTTGTTTGAAGTCATGCTGAAAGTGGTTAATCCAAGCTCCATCCAAGTGGTTGCAAGAACTTCCGACATAGTGGAATGCTTAGGCATTGGAGGTTCGGTTATCGTTGACAAAATACCATGTTTTTGTTTTGCACCTGCCACAAGATTGTCCAGTTTCCAAATGTTACCAACACCTACTTATTTTTACTGACTTCTGACACCGACACCTTTTTGTGAATCTGTCTACAAGATATCATGTAATGTCTCTTATAGTTTATGATTACGCAATCCTTCAGTGTGAGGCTCAGAACTTATCAATCAACTCTCATAACTCCAGCCGTACTGGGAGACTGAGTCTGGCTGTTCGTCCTGGGGGACCAGTCGCAGACTGTGACTAGGTCGGAGACGGCAGCACATCAGTAACAACAGAGACCATCTATTATTATATGATCTCTGGAAACAGTAACAGCTGGATGGTTGGGGATGCATTACTAAAGCGATAAGTTCCGATAATATATAACCGCTACAAAACGAAGCAATTAATTCTTGTATTTGTATCCACAGCAAAGTTTGCTTTGTGCAACTACAGATACCTATATATATATACTTGAGCCTACTGACTTCCAGACATACGCTATGATTCAGCATCACGCATCAGACAATGTGATGCGACTTGAGGAAGGAAGATCAATAGAGCCGCCGCCGCCAGACGCCAGTGATATATACAACTGGCGAGTTCTGCTGCTTACTAAAGCCTGCTGAGGTCGGGATATACGTGATTCGGGGCTGGACCTAGCTCATCAACTGGACCTAGCTCATCAAGGCAAGCGGTAACCAGTGGCCTACTTGTGTGTCCAGTAATCAGCATTTAGCACATGGTTGATGGGCAAACGTTACCAACATTACATCTTGTCTGCTGGATTTCAAAGACAGATTAAATACACAATGGAATTAATTTTTATTCATCAACAAAATTGAATGTGGTCACATGTAACTGCCAGATTATTATTTGTGAAGTAACAGTAGATTATTTGTCAAAATGTTGATACTGCAATATGTATGATCATAGTCATGATAAAATATCCGCAAGTGCTTTGTATGAATCTAGTATTCTTGTGTTCATAAGGTTAACCACCCACACTTAGAAACACGATCGTGTGCTCTCACTTATCAAAGACGAAGATAGAAACAAGCAATCCAGGGTAAGAATGTCATCTTAATTGTATCTTAATGAGACTGAGAACGACGGTGTGTTCCAGTTCAACCGGATAACGTTGAATGTCGTTTAACTGGCAGCTCTGGTGGTATTGACAGACGTAAGACAAAAACGTCATGTCGTTTGGTCATGGAATTCGGTTTTCGTGGTGCACTTCATATATCATTGAAATCCGGATCTCTTCTCACAAATGTCATGAATAGAGCATAGTCAGTGCTGTTTTCTGGACGGTACAGTATTGGTTGTTGTTTAACGCGACATTATGCTTTAGTCCAATCTGGAGCAGATAATCACATGATTGTGTTGACAATGATCCCATGATTGGGGTATGCTATCAAAAACGTCAACTGGTCTGTCCATCCGATCCATTCTGGACAGCCCATATGACCATCACAGGTTGCTGGGAACCTATTCTGTCCCAGAATCCCCACTGGGGTATATTCATGGTGGTGTGTGAATAACACGAATCACAGCTTGCATGAAGTCACACAACTCCTGAAGATACGCCCCTTTAAACATCCATTAAAATCATTCAAACAGTCGTAACATTTATAAGGCTGACGACAACTGGAGGTTATAAAGTATGTTCATGATAATTATTAAACACCTACCATTATAGCATCCAGCAACTGTGAAATGTTATGATACCCGGTGTTACATACCTTAGTTTTAGCTCGAATCTGACACCATGATGACACCAGATATTTTATAACCTGGGAAAACACCTGTATTATAGACTTTCACGGACACCCCAGGTAATATAAAAGAACACCAGGTGTTTAAAACAGTACATCACATAACTCTGGGTATTTGGACATATCACTGTGATCGACGTCACTATGAATATAATGACACCAGGTGTTCACAACTCGAGTCGTTACAACACTAGTGCTACAACAACTGTACGTTGTAAGTGCTAGCATTGCTATGTACATGTTCGCCAGGAGCACTGACAACTGCCGCAGCTGCTGAGCGCCGGTACAGACAGGTTGATTGAGCTCCAGCTATAAACATAACGCGGGTCCTCCCACGCAGGGAAGAGGTACGGTATGTTCCACCAAGATAAAGATAGCTTTAGCAGGCGCTTAAACGAAAAACACGCGTAAAAACGAAACAGTTAAAATAGAGATGACTAAGCAAACGTGAAGTAGGTAATGAGGTCTATTTCTGGATCACTTTTCAAATGTATTCTTCCGCACAATGAAATACGATCGTAAATATATAGCATAAATCTACGCTACGATGGCGAGACAGCGCCTAGTCTTTCAACATCAGTTGGCAGACTGGTTCACGCAAGGCCACCCTTGAGGAACCTTCTTACTGTGCTAGCCTGTCGTTTCTCGGGTATATAGTGCTTGTGTATTTGTTTATATGCCAGAAATTAACGATTAGATTCAACTACAGATTTATGTTTTAATACTCAATGTTAACAGTATTGGTCATTAAAATGTGAAATTTGCGATAAAACATCACTGGGCATGACGATTTACCGTTGAAATAAAATTGTGTTATCTGTTTATGCTGCTGTTGTGTTTTATTCATAGATAACAATTAGCGTGTTGTTATCTATGAACTATGGAAGTGCAATAGTGCCACAGTCTTAAAGCAGATGATACGTGTACGTGGGAGATACTTTTGTTTTCGTCAGCCAAGAAGTGATTCCAATCTACGAAGATGATACTCATATATTTATGTAATGATACTTATAGTTACGTCGAAAATGCTATCATCAACGTCAAAGATACTTTCATCTACGTAGAAGATCTATTTAGGAAAGCGTGTCATTTACATGTACTGTCGAATTGTCTACTTTGGTAACCGTATTTGAACTGATCGACAATAGTTCCGGGTTTGTTTTTGTTACCTCAGACTTAATCAATGATGACCGGTTTGTTTGACTCGCATCCTTGGTATGTGGTTATCGGGGTACTGTCAGAACACCCTATAAAGTAACTCTTCTATATGAAGTACTGAAGTGTTTGAAATTGCATGTATTCAAGGTTTTGCTTCTAGTTTATCCCACTAGGGTCGCAACTTCCCAACACAATATCACTGCCTCACGATTACAATATAGTTGAAGATGAAAGTATATTCGTTGCAAATCGTGATATGACGTCAAAGAATTTTGAGGCTGATGGAAATTTTATCGATTTAATGTTATCTTATACATTTCCAGTAAGAGGTTGTTCCAATGTCGTTATATATTACTTGCCACGTAAAGTATATCGGGGAATGGAAGTTATGCAAGGAACTGAAGTTATCTCTAATGCTGGAGACAGGTGATCTTGGGGTTGGTGTTAGGATGTAACTGTTTTCACTTGAAAAAATTGTGATATATTCTTTATTTTCGCCCCATTTTGATACTTTAATCGTATTTTAAGCTGGTATTCTGATAGAAGAACAAGTATCTTAGTACATACATATCACTGCTTATAACTGTTATTTATCTCTGTTCCGCTTTCTGTTAACGTATCATTAGATCGCCACATGCAGTGTCTGGTAAATTATTTCATCAAAGTGTAAGTAATTTGTCGATTTCTATAGACTCAGACATGATTAGTTTACTGTAATAATATATCAGGTGACGTGTCTGTAACCAACCTGTATATATTTACTGTAATAATACACCAGATGACGTGTCTGTAACCAACCTGTATATATTTACTGTAATAATACACCAGATGACGTGTCTGTAACCAACCTGTATATATTTACTGTAATAATACACCAGATGACGTGTCTGTAACCAGCCTATTTACTGTAATAATATACAGATGACGTGTCTGTAACCAACCTGTATATATTTACTGTAATAATACACCAGATGACGTGTCTGTAACCAACCTGTATATATTTACTGTAATAACATACCAGATGACGTGTCTGTAACCAGCTTATTGACTGTAATAATATAGCAGATGACGTGTCTGTAACCAACCTATTTACTGTAATAATACACCAGATGACGTGTCTGTAACCAGCCTATTTACTGTAATAATATAGCAGATGCCGTGTCTGTAACCAACCTGTATATATTTTAAAGACTAGCTCAAGACTCCGATGCTCAAGACTCACATCGCTCCAGACTCACATCGCTGCTGTTAAAACTGTTGTGTAGGTCACTAATAATGTAATACTGAAGTAAAAACATCAACAGATTTCTGTGAATAATAATTTTCAAAGTTCTCAGCTGAATGATCTCCAGTAAACTCAGTACGTTTTATTCTTTCTTGCATTAGAACAAACAAAGCCAGACGTGGTTGTCCAAATCAGGGCAATTAGCAGCTCCTGTCTAGCGGAAGACGTCTAATGCCAAACATGTGCTAAACACGCCGCTTCGTGCTGCTTTAAGTGAGTTTTTTCAAAGCGCGATTTATTGCCGAAGTCTACACATTACGTGTCCCCTTCTCACGTTTCCAGCGTCCTGTTTGTCAGGGCTTCCCAACCACCTCCGATGTTGTGTGTTAACTGGCTCCTAATTGAGTCACCGAAAAACTGGTCACTTCCTCATGTAAGGCTTTAAATGTGTAATCAAAGCGTGCTACTCTATGTAGTGTCAGCAAACTTTCCCTGGATGTTATCTGTCGCAGCAATGAACGTGCTCGGGCAGTCATCTGGTGTTACCATTCCATGTATTGCCTGTCACAGCTCCAGGACCCCGGCCAACGCACGTCGGTCAGGGTGAGGTCGGAACATGCAAATAAGCCATTGAAGGAGGTTCAATGAGGTAATAAAATGTTGGTCGGAGACAGAACCTTGGATGCTCCACTCTGCATCATGCTACATTATAAGACATAGGTTAAGGGTTAAGGGTTATTGAGGTGACGGGATAGAGGCCACGCAGGACATTAAACTAGGAAGGGCACTAGGGAGTGTCTGGGAGTACATGTAGCTACTGTAATGCATTAGTGAGACGTACGCTATGGCGTATGGTGATATGAAGACGGTATGTGATGTTCTGAAAGCACTGGGTGACTCCTGTGTCGATGTACCTAGTGTCAGTCATGTGGATGCTGTTACCTAGCAGTATAGATGCATGTACACTGTATACTGTAGGAATACACACGACCTAACCAAAATGTCGAAAACGTCTAATGTATCCAGCACTTGTTGCCGTCTCCTCTCTGGATGTTCAGAGTTCCCCCTGCCAGCCGTGCTACACACGCGTATGTGAGAACACAAAGATGGAACAATATATCATTTCAGAAGGATCTAATGTAACATAAAAGCTGAAAGGTGTTGTGATGAAACTCTAGTTTGGCAGCTGATAGCACAGGCCACTGATATGGCTTTGCGTTATTTAAGAGTAGCTTCTAGGCACATAATATATTGTAATGTAATATCTTGAATGCATGGATCGTGGAAATGCAATTACTTTAGCTTAAGAATGTTTCATCAAGACAGAAAAAAGCTGTGGCAACAAAACAGTTTTGTAATAAACAGTGGCCATTACGTGTCAGGGCAATAATCATTGTTTAGTACGTGTCAGGGGAATAATCATTGTTCAGTACGTGTCAGGGCAATAATCATTGTCCACTACGTTTCAGGGCAATAGTCATTGTCAGTACGTGTCAGGGCAATAATCATTGTTCAGTACGTGTCAGGGCAATAATCAAACGCCAGTACGTGTCAGGCAAAACTCACTGTCCAGTACGTGTCAGGGCAACAATCCCTTTCAGTACGTGTCAGGGCAATAACCATTGTCCAGTACGTGTCAGGGCAAACTCAGTGGCCAGTACATGTAAGGGCAACAATCAGTGACCAGTACATGTCAGGGCAGTAATAATTGTCCAGTACGTGTCAGGGCAATAATCAGTAGCCAGAACGCGTCAGGGCAATAATCAGTAGCCAGTACGTGTGGAATCGTCCTCTGGTCGTGATTCGTGAACTATATACAAAATGTATATACAATGGATGGACCATCCCTCCACAAGTATGCCACCCTAGTGGGATTTTACACAGTGGTGTGCGACATTCTTGTCACAAATTGGTGTCAGATTTGACTGTTGTTTTGTATGTGGTAATGATGAATAGAGAAAACACTTGTAGGGTTCAGGTTGGTTTTTCGTTCTGTGTTTGTCTTTGTGTGGGAACCCGACACCAACACGTTGTGCATATACCTTATGAAGTGTGAACCTTTCCCAATAATGTTAGACGTTTAACCCACAGACAGCTGCCACAGACAGCGCGACACGGCCAGTATTACTGTCTGTATGTAACCGTGGTAAATGTTACCACCCTGATGTTCAGCTGTATTATACACAATAACAAGGACGCGACGGAACAGAATACTCCAGTATGCTTTAATGTTAGAGTATATTGACATCTCATCTAACCGTGTTAACCTTGGTCTTCACCGAACCAGTCGTGTCGTCCAGGGCGACTAACGGGATCGGATGGTCAGTCTCCTTGACGTGCAGGTCATCGTATCAGAAATGACGAAGATCGATTCTCATTAAGTCCACGACATTATTGTTTGGTCCTGACTCGATTATTTCCAGACTGTCAACATATTGTTATGTCTGTTGAATATTGTTCACTGCGACAACAAACAACAGACAAACATTTTCTGATGAAACCCAACCCAACTGAAGCTGGTTTAAGTGACGTG
Source organism: Haliotis rubra (assembly GCF_003918875.1). NCBI lineage: Eukaryota > Metazoa > Mollusca > Gastropoda > Lepetellida > Haliotidae > Haliotis > Haliotis rubra. Next base: position 1,638,362 of record NW_025767113.1, on the reverse strand, counting down.
CTGAAAATGCTGATTCAGCAACTAGTCCAGACATCACATCCTTGTGTTACATAGGTAATGACTCCTATCCAAACTGATACAGCGTGGGCTAGCATTCCCTCAACGCCTCGGGGTTATTGGTTTACAAAAGGTTCACTAAGTGATCCTTCCGATTAGGTAAGACTTCAGCATCACGTGGAGATACCCTGTGGATCTATCCTCTATATGTCGTCCGTGTATGTACCCCCCCCCCCCCTGTAGTAGTAGATGTAGTAGTTGCTATAGTAGTTGTTGCAGTGGTGTAGTTGTAGTTATAATAAGAAGTACAGTTATAAGCCCTAATAACACGGCAATTGTCAGCCTCTGTTACAATTTCCCCAGTATGCAATCTGTTAATATTCTCAACTCCTTGGGGAGAGTACTACCAGACTGCCTGTTTAGCGCTAGAATGTTATCCGACGTGATTCATACATAACGGGATCTGTTGTAATATACGTGTGTTTGTTTGGCGGCGCTGTGTACAGTATGTCTGTGATATGACGAGGTGTCGGTTTCATGTTCAAGGACGTTGATGCTGATGATCATGATGAAACACCCGTCACGTATCTGGTACTGACAAACCTTGCATCATAGGTCGAACCGGGAATCGAACTCAGGATCGTATCTTTCTAGTATGCTTAAGAAACGAACAATTTGCGTAACTGTTTATAAACGAAGCCCACAATAATGTTATAACACTGAGAAAAAGCGCGTACACCATTGTCTCCAAGTCTTCCAGCAAATCAGCAGCCATAACCTTGTAGAGCTACGGCAGCGATGTACAGCATGGGAAGAAGTGGGTGTTGGGGTTGGAGGCCGGGGGTAGGGGTGGGGGTGAGGAGGCTCTGCTAAGTTTACTGGTATTCTATTAAAAGAAAGCAGACGGGAATAGACAGCAGGAATAGACTAGTGCAAACACAGTGTCAATATTTGGTTTTGATATGTTATGTTGTCTGGAAGCCTCCCCTGATATGGAGCCTAGCAGGAATAGCAACGCGGTGTGAGGAGTACACGCGGGGGTGCAGGCGATACCTTTGATACTGACAGGTAAAAGACACGGTGTATTGGTAGGACACGGTAACAACCGTGATTAAATCGTATAGAGTTAACTGTGTTGCCAAAACAAAACAACAAACAGATAGGTAGCGCCAGGCGTAACGCTGTGATACCGACACGAACCCCAGGTGACACTGTCTCTATCACAGGTATATTAATGGGACTCATCACCCGAGTATTTCATACAGATGCATCCCTCTGCAGCAACAGAGCAGGGCGATGAGCATGTTTGTAGCGTTGATGAAGTCGCGTGTCATGCCTGGCGTCTATAAGTTGGCAGTAGTGGTGTGTAGGTCTGCATCGTTGATGATGACGTATAGCCGACGGCGCCGAAAGTCGTGACGGCAGCATCCACACGTAATATCCCAACTGTAGCGTACCGTGGCGTGTGGAGTAATTATGGTGTATGGTGTTGAGATTGTCAGCCTGCAAGGAATCGATCGCGCTGCTCTTCCCCGAGGTAATAAAGGTGTTTGTTTTAGTTCCAATCAGCGGGTAGATGAGTTGTTGCATCATGGAACATTCAGGTATGTCATGCCGCCTGGACTGTGTCTGGCACGGACAGCAGCGGGTAGAAACTGTCAGCCATGGTAAGGAAGTACTTCATAGCGTGATCCCCGACAGATTCAAGTAGTAATGCAACCACGTGAACGTAATCGATCATGTCCAGGGGGAAACACAGGGGCAATAAGGTATTCTAGTCGAATTCTAACCGCTTCTTGCACATGAAAAGTGTAGCACAATTTGAAAAAGAACCCATTAAGTACCAACCCATAGCAATTCTAGCCCCTATATACAAGTGCCTGTCCAGACTCGCCTCGAGGTCCCTAGTCGACCCCAACCTGTCTCTCTCCAGGCCTGGCACAGGAACAATGCTACCACTAGTGCTGTTGAGAGCAACAATAACGCTTCTCACTCACTTAGGTGTGTCTCCGCCAGTCTGCCAACACCAGTGATAGCCTTTATATAACTGACTACCCACACACGTCCCACAGAAGGCATCCGTCGACCCAAGGTGTAACGTTAGCTCTGTAGATCTCACAATGTAAGGAAGATTAGGAGAAAGTAGTGCCGAGGTGTGTAACTCGAGCACAACATTCCTGGTGGTATTTTTCAGAGACAGGCGTGTTTCTAGAAATCAAAATAATCCCCAGAGGGTGGGAGTCTGACAGCCGCCTCCACAACGTTCACGTCAGCACCCTTTTTATATGTGAACCTGTTGATTTCGCATCCTTCGTGTCGCCAATAGTTACAGCTCAATACGACTTCCACAGGCTGCTCCTATGCTTTAGAAGAGGAAGATTATGACGGTTCAGACATCCAGCTTGAGGTTATCATCATTTTTTACTCATTGACTCGTGAAGCAGACATTTGGCGACATTGATCACAGCTGTGGAAGATATTGGAACATATATACGCGACACATAAGACCTCATATAATGTTTATGTAAAGCTTCTAAACCATGGGGAATGATGGAATGTTAGTATCGTAAACTGGGATATCAAACAGAAACCATCTACGCTCCAAAAGGTTTTAAGGATTTGTGAAGTGCCTTTGGGATGTTCCACCGATACAATCATAAAGTATCCCATTACATCTTGCATCTGGCTTTGTGAATGTTTATAAGTTGGTCAGGTGGTGGATAGGAAGTAGACAATGATAAGTTGGGTGTAGAGAAGTTTGTGTCAGCTGCCTTTGAGTTTAGAAACAGTCTAGAGATGCAAGTAAGTGTCTAAGACAGATGATGCTCCCGAGGAACCGAAGACCGGTAATTCGGTGTTGATTTAAGCCTGTGGCTATTGCAGCGGACTTCAAAGGGATTCAGGAGGTTGAGCCTGGTATCTCGACTATCTTGCTTTCTCGACATAGCCCCCCAGCTCACAACTAAACTTGTGAAGTTACTTTTATCTAAAATATAACGATACTGCACAATCTAAGGCAGTGGATAAGGCCAGTGGTTGCGCGCCCGTTTGTGACGTCACAGACCTGGGATCCGATCCCCCGATGGGGACGAGTTGCCCGCTCCCTGGTGTTCCTGCACAAGTGTCGCTACTGAATTCACTCGCTGTTTTAATATCCCTAATGATTTGTCACTTTCACCCCTATTCAGCTGGATTTATCTCGACATGTCTTCGAGTGGGTATCCTTTGACGTGAACGACTTATATTCAATGTCTGATATAACCTTCCTGAATCAAACAGTCAGGTACACGGAATGAGTGGACTGAACCTCCTCCACATTTAAAAATAAAATAAACCTAATTATTTGTTGATAATTCTATTGAATTATGTTGGGTTTTTTTCCTTTATGAACAAGAACCATTTTGTATTATCCATGTGAAGATAACTCAGCAAACATACATAAGTTCAAATCTAAAAGAAATTCGCCCTTTTACCTCCTGATGTAGACAAGCTGATTTGGTCGATTAGCGTTTGCCCTCCGGTAATATCGCTTGTGTCAGAATGTGAGAAATGTTGGACAGCTTTTGTCATGATAATATAGCTGATGCTGATTCCGAGTCGTTTTCGTTTGGTATGAGGAACTCTTGTACCGAAACGATTACCGGAAATACACGTAAATTACTTATCATTGTTGCATCGGACCCCGGGACCCGCAGCTAAACTGGAGCGTACGGTCTGTGCTGAAGTCATTAATCAGGTCTATAGGGTCAGTCACGGTATTGTGGGTTGGAGAAATAGGTGTTAACATGACCCTTATGGCTCTTGACTGGTAACAATATAACAGCACGCTACGACAAACAGGCCAAGATCAGATACCTCTGTCAATCCGTCCCCTATTTCCAATATGAACACACTAAAACGAATATGATGATAAGCCTCGAGACAAACCTTTACTCATGGCCGTAGCTCGGGGGTTCGGTCGGAGTGCATTGTTGTACACCTACACTGACAGTCTCGTAAATTTTTGAGGAGAATGTTGTGTTTTGAAGTGCTTTCGTTTTTATTACCATATGATAGATGTGAAATACGACCCATAATTGGCCGTGGTTTAAATAACGATTAATCCGGCGTTCGGCCTCCGATTGTTAACCGAGTGGTGTCACACTATACAAACGTAGGCTATGTATAAAGGATTGGCTAACGCCTATACGCTGTGACGGGCTTATATCTCACGTCGTGTTGGTGGGGAGGTGTGGAGTACCAACGCTGCCCACTAGGTCCCGCCCGGTCCGGTTACAACATCACAGAGCGAATACACAAGGGGCAGCATATAATGTAATCTGTTTAAGGGGCTCTGTAGCTCACCTTTACACATTTTGTGACAAGAGGTTTGCGGACGGATGGGCGTAAGACCTATTGTGCTGGTGGGTTTATATACAACAATGTATGTTTGATTTGGGTATTGCATATATTTTGTACAAAAACTGAAAATTATAAGAAGGTGAATACATGTGTTGTGTGAGACTTGACGCATCTTCATACAGCATCTCTGGATGAAAAATAGAAGTATTCTAGAATGACTTCTGCTATATTGATTTTGTTTGCTTAGAAAATCATCCGTTCGCCCTTTAATTTGATTTGTCTTGTGCTGTTGAGAAACATTTATCAAATTGTGGGAAAACATTGATTAAAGGATGATTAGATAGACCAATAGAGATAGAACATGTGTAGGTATTGGGGTCAACAAACGTAACACATTCATTAGTGGAAGCCACAGTTTTATATAGATAGTATAACAAGTATCCTCCTCGCCAAAGCCGTAATTATCTCCATCGTGATGTTTTAGTTATGTTTTATCTGACGTTTTACTGTTATATAGCGACAAGGAACCTTGTTATCTCACACGTGTAAAACCTGATACCATTACTCTTCTTAATTAACCCTCGCCGGTGACAACTCTGACGGTAGTGCTGTTTAATTGGTTGCTAAAGCATGTTCACGGAAACTATTGGACACTTTTTCTCTTTGGATTTCAATATGAGGTGGTACGCTATATATAACATAGAAGGTATACTCTTGGAAACTGAGTTGGACCAAAATAATACAAACGTTATCAAAACTTTCCTAGGCTATATCTATCGTTGATGATGCGCAAGAACTTGTTTCACATTTCGACTCACATGTTACGTGTATTGCTGATATGTGTAGTTTTCTACCGTTACTGCAGTCAGGAAGTAGTATATTACTGGTGACACAAAGTGTACACACCGTCAGCGTCACAGTTACTGCAGTCAGGAGGTAGTATACCACTGGTGACACAAAGTCTACACATGACCAATGTGTAGGACATCACCAGTTGACATCAACGTTCGCACCCGCATTAGTACATGCACTAGTCAACATCGTCATATGGCCAACGTAACCTTGTTCCCGTGGTGCTATGGCCGCACGCCAGTGACCAGTAATTGACCTTTCCAATAAATAATTCTGCGACGTCAGATACATGCTGTTGTTGTAGACAAAACATACCCACAAGCTATGTGCTATCCCTACTAGATGGGACCTTGGATAGCTCTAAAGATAAAACACGACTCTGTGGAGGATAGGAATCCCCTCGAGGTAGTTGTGAAAAATGCTGCCTTTGATAAAATATCGGCGTTAAGACAATGTGTACTTGAAACTATGTGACAAAAAGGTAGATATGTACCAATATGTTTTATCATCGCCTATATCACACTGCCAACTATTCGACACACTGTTTTAACTGTAATAGTCAGGGACATACCGGGGTATATACGTGTACGCAGGAGTTTATGTTCCTGGACTCAACTATATAATACAAAGATTGGTTTACATATAAGGGTGCTTCGGGAGCACTTTCGGGTTACCGGTCACGAGTTACGGGCTCTGGATCAGTAATGAAGCCTACTATTTGATGGTGTTTTCCATGTTTACGATAAGTACTCATGTGTGACAGGTATATGATGGAGGAGTCCCTTTAGTGAAGGACAAGTCAATGACTGCATGGTCTCCCCACTATAACCATGTTATGTAAGGAATGAGAATATGAACGACTGCGGTTAACCCTTAAATAAATACACTCGGCCTCCTACGAGCTTTAACACACATATTACAAGAATTCTCATTTGTGAGCAGCGAGTGTACATGTCCTCTGTTTGTAAATAGACAAGGTGTCAGTGGCTCACCCTGTCTCACACACACTGTGCTAGTTTACCTACCTTACAGCTCCCCCACCTCACCACGGCCTACGCGATTCGGCCGTCATACAGTTTTTTTGGCCGTCCCATCTGTGACGTGTAGACTGTCGGCAAACAGAGAATGGTTGATGGGCGACAAACTGAGATAAATGATGGTCGCGTGGCATCGGCTGCATGTCCACAGCAGCTTGGGGCACTTCATGCTGACGAGTGATGCTGCAAGAGTAATGAGTTTGTTACTCTGTGTGTCATTGTACCGGAGGCAGAGCTAGTCAAAACAACATTTGGAGATGATGGGCTCCAATCTCGGAATTAGACCTAATAATAGTTTTGAGACTTGTGGCACACATTGAGAGTATACATCTTGATTTAACGGTAATACTGTTGCAAAACCGGCGCTACACGCCTGAAAACATCTTACGATATGTTTCTATTTTATATTTTTGTATATCAACGATTTGAGAACAGACCTTTGACATTAACAGTTGATTCAAATCGACATAAATCAGGTATTTTCTGAAAGAAATGAGTGTGTATAGTGTTCCGAGTCTATTAGTGCATACAAAATCAGCCATTTGGGGGCGGGGAGGTCACTTGAGGGGATGTAAGGGTTACGATGATACAACTTCACGGGGTGGCGGGTGAGAGGGGAGGGGTAACAGGGGTGGTGTTGATTCCTGATGGTATTATAGTGCTAGCCCAGGTAGATGCCTCACTCACACACATAGCACTGCCTCCAAGCTCACCAGACTTAGGTTTATCTCCTGTATGTCAGGCACGGGGACAACAAGTACCGTATCTTTTAACGTCACATGGGCAGACGCTGGATCTGACGGAGTTGGTGTTGGTGGCGGGGAGCCTCACCACGTTGTATTCACGTGTGATTACTTAAAGTACAGAGCTGATACTCAGACTCGGTCTATCGCCATACTGTTAGTTCATAACATGTTGGATAAAAGGTCGACGTGTATTTTGATAGTCCAGTCTGTGACGTTGTACCTCAGCAGAGGCAGTCCTTACTAACAATACAATGACCTGATTTGCCAATATTTCTCAGCTTCGAAAGATAAACAGTGTTGATTTCCTCAAATGGCGTGAATGACACTGCTTAAAGGGAAATATGTAGAAGATATTTCGCATTCCTTTTCTTCTGTGGAGCGCAAAATATATTTATAGAGCCCGATTGTTGTTCAGAGCAAACTTTGTAAGTGTTCTCCCAACAAGTATGCATCTTCTCCTAGTGCGTTTGGAGATCTATTGTGGAGCAGCAATTCAGAGCATAACATGTAATCCAAGTGTATAATAAGAATGAGGATTCAATAGGGACAGAGTTTAAATGTGGCACTTTTTCAAAGCAGTAATGCTAGGAATTGCGAGCTTACAGACGATTTGGCTGTGTGAATACCATGTAAGACATGACCTGGAACAAATTAACATATATACCCATGCAGTATAGTACTTGGGGATGCTGTCTCATCAGCGAGTGTATTGAATCGTCTCGGATGTGTGCCAGATTTGTTAAACACAGTATGTGTTCTCGTCACAAGCAGTGTTATTGTGGGACATTATACTGACATTAAACATGACGATGGACGTGATATTCTGAGAGTGTGCAGCAAATAATTCCCCTCATGCATGGACAGCTGCATCTGCCAGTGGGGCCGTGTGTCATATTAGAGGTATTTCACAATTACAATGAGAATTGTATGCATTATATGACCCCATCAAGGGAACATTAAACATATTTTGTGTAAGTTCCATTTGCACAGTGATCGTAAACAGACAACAGCCTGCACATGTAGACGGTGGATAGTCAGTACAACATTCACGTTGTAATATGATTATTTATGGAACATTTGGGATATTTCACATTCCAGTTATTTTCAATACACCCTTTTTGTCAGCCTCGCGACATTACATACTGTACACAGGGAAGGTTGAGACGCCGTATCGTACAGCAGGTCGTTCTGACAGTCACTCGCTGGGTGCAACTAAAGCTTCACATGTACACAGTTATAACTAATTCAAGAAAATTAATACATTAGAGGCACGTGAATGGCAACCATTACAATTTTACACTTAAGGTCTCTGAAGTATGTTTGGTTTGAATACCCTAAATATATTCCACACTCAAGGAAACAGTGATGGCACTGACGTATAATGGTTCCACTCACCAGTTGCTCTCACATTTCTCCCCCTGGTACCTCGGAGATGTACAACCCATTGTTAACAGTCACATTACCATCCAATCCTACTGGGTACCCATTAACTGCTTGGTGAAAAGAGTCATGTCACGAACAAAGTCGTTTGGCTTTGGATGCCATGTATCTAGGCAATGAGATTTATATGTGACGCCCGTCTACATACAACCCTACATATCTGGGCAGTGAGATTGTATGTGAGACTGGTGACGTCCGTCTACATACAACTCTATATATCTGAGCAGTGAGATTGTATGTGAGACTTGTGACGCCCGTCTACATACAACTCTATATATCTGAGCTGTGAGATTGTATGTGAGACTGGTGACGTCCGTCTACATACAACTCTATATATCTGAGCAGTGAGATTGTATGTGAGACTTGTGACGCCCGTCTACATACAACTCTATATATCTGAGCAGTGAGATTGTATGTGAGACTGGTGACGCCCGTCTACATACAACTCTACATATCTGAGCAGTGAGATTGTATGTGAGACTTGTGACGTCCGTCTACATACAACTCTACATATCTGGGCAGTGAGATTGTATGTGAGACTGGTGACGTCCGTCTACATACAACTCTATATATCTGGGCAGTGAGATTGTATGTGAGACTTGTGACGCCCGTCTACATACAACTCTATATATCTGAGCAGTGGGATTGTATGTGAGACTGGTGACGCCCGTCTACATACAACTCTATATATCTGAGCAGTGAGATTGTATGTGAGACTGGTGACGTCCGTCTACATACAACTCTATATATCTGGGCAGTGAGATTGTATGTGAGACTGGTGACGTCCGTCTACATACAACTCTATATATCTGAGCAGTGAGATTGTATGTGAGACTTGTGACGCCCGTCTACATACAACTCTACATATCTGGGCAGTGAGATTGTATGTGAGACTGGTGACGTCCGTCTACATACAACTCTATATATCTGAGCAGTGAGATTGTATGTGAGACTTGTGACGCCCGTCTACATACAACTCTACATATCTGAGCAGTGAGATTGTATGTGAGACTGGTGACGCCCGTCTACATACAACTCTATATATCTGAGCAGTGGGATTGTATGTGAGACTGGTGACGCCCGTCTACATACAACTCTACATATCTGAGCAGTGAGATTGTATGTGAGACTGGTGACGTCCGTCTACATACAACCCTACATATCTGGGCAGTGAGATTGTATGTGAGACTGGTGACGCCCGTCTACATACAACCCTACATACATGTCGAATCATGTTTAGCCTTTTGTCAACCTCAAAGCGGCCAGGCATGGCAGCAAAGCCGGTGACCGTAACCAAGCTACGGTCCAACTACGTTGCATCAAACAGCACCGTTATCTAGTTGAAACATTTGGAGCTCCGGTCCAACTACATTGCATTAAACAGCACCGTTATCTAGTTGAACATTGGGAGCTCCGGTTCAACTACATTGCATCAAACAGCACCGTTATCTAGTTGAACATTGGGAGCTCCTGTTCAACTACATTGCATTAAACAGCACCGTTATCTAGTTGAACATTGGGAGCTCCTGTTCAACTACATTGCATTAAACAGCACCATGATCTGGTTGAAACATTGTTGATGACAGATGTGAATATATGTCAATATTGACTAGGACGTTGTAACATGGTGCCCATCCTTAATATGCACGTGCTTGTAGACGAGAATTATGACCCAACATAGCAAGCTGTTGACATGTGAAAGAACTTGACATGCACTCGACGTACAGACATACTTTGGAAGGCAGCCAATAGTCACACACAAGCAGCTGGTAATGAACTTTATGTATGTATGTATATATTTATATATCCGTGTACAGTGGTTGTATACATTCGTAACAGGGCCAAATAGACATATGCTCTGTAGAAAAAAGGATTAAAAAAGTTACACACGTTCCTTGTTTCCTAAATTTGACATGTTTAGGCTTGAGGCTGACACCGTGGGACTGACCCGTATGTCCCCATAATTCACTGGAGGAAATTTGACAAAAAGGAAGCTTCACGTTTTTGTGCAGCGTTTGATAGTGATATAGAAGTGTTGGGATAGCGTAAAACGTCAGGGTTTATTGTAATAAACAGATAGTTACCTTTTCTTTGAGAACTACTATTACTCATAGAAAAACAACATAATCATGAACACAACATGTCGGAGGGTATACTTACCTACCAGGTCATGGCCTGCAGTCCACTCGGCGGGTATACTTACCTACCAGGTCATGGCCTGCAGTCCACTCGGCGGGTATACTTACCTACCAGGTCATGGCCTGCAGGCCACTCGGCGGGTATACTTACCTACCAGGTCATGGCCTGCAGACCACTCGGCGGGTATACTTACCTACCAGGTCATGGCCTGCAGACCACTCGGCGGGTATACTTACCTACCAGGTCATGGCCTGCAGGCCACTCGGCGGGTATACTTACCTACCAGGTCATGGCCTGCAGTCCACTCGGCGGGTATACTTACCTACCAGGTCATGGCCTGCAGGCCACTCGGCGGGTATACTTACCTACCAGGTCATGGCCTGCAGGCCACTCGGCGGGTATACTTACCTACCAGGTCATGGCCTGCAGTGCACTCTATCACCTCTGCCGGCGAGAATGCTGTGGACACAGCATATTGGACGTTAGTACTTTATACTGACTGAATGACTGACTGACTGACTGACTGAGTTTGGTTTTACGCCGCTTTTAGCAATATTCTAGCAATATCACGGCGGGGGACACCAGAAATGGGCTTCACTCATTGTACCCATGTGGGGATTCGAACCCGGGTCTTCGGCGTGACGAGCCAACGCTTTAACCACTAGACTACCACACCGCCCTAGTATTTTATAAGTCCTGGTGGAGCATATATATGTCCTGGAACTGACCTTGAAAATGATCTGCACATCTAATGTATCTATGATACTTCTTATCCATAATTGATAATGAGATGCACTTTATTTAAATGTGTTAAATTCCAGAGAAGTTTAAATTATTAGAATACTAGACTATAACACTATACTATATGCATTTTGTCGTAACCTCTGAGTATGTGTAAAAAATAAACAGGATTAAAATGCGGCTGGGTTAGTTGTGACGAGTAAGAACATTTCCCTTCCTACCCCGAGAAAGGAGTAAGAACATTTTCATGCCTAACCCGAATAAGGAATATGTCCTAACTACCCCAAATGAGGAGTAAGAACATTTTCGTGCCTACTCCGAATGAGTACTAAGAATATGTCCTTACCTACCCCGAATGAGGAGTAAGAATATTTCCCTACCTACCCCGAATGAGTACTAAGCATATGTCCTTACCTACCCCGAATGAGGGGTAAGAATATTTCCCTATTTATCCCGAATGAGAAATAAGAATATTTCCATGACTACCCCAAATGAGGAGAAAGAACATTTCCCTACCTACTCCGAATGAGGAGAAAGAACATTTCCCTACCTACCCCGAATGAGGAGAAAGAACATTTCCCTACCTACCCCGAATGAGGAGTAAGAACATTTCCCTGCCTACTCCGTGAAAGGAGTAAGAACATTTCCCTTCCTACCCCGAATGAGGAGAAAGAACATTTTCATGCCTACCCCGAATGAGGAGCAAGAACATTTCCCTACCTACTCCGAATGAGTACTAAGAATATGTCCTTACCTACCCCGAAGGAGGAGTAAGAATATTTCACTGCCTTCCCTGAATAAGGAGTAAGAACATTTTCATGCCTACCCCGAATGAGGAGTAAGAATATTTCCCTACCTACCCCGAATGAGTACTAAGAATATGTCCTAACCTACCCCGAATGAGGGGTAAGAATATTTCCCTACGTACCCCAAATGAGGAGTAAGAACATTTCCATGCCTACGCGAATAAGGAGCAAGAACATTTTTATGGCTACCCCGAATGAGGAGTAAGAATATTTCCCTACCTACCCCGAATGAGTACTAAGAATATTTCCCTACCTACCCCGAATGAGGGTAAGAATATTTCCCTTCCTACCCCAAATGAGGAGTAAGAACATTTCCATGCCTACCCGAATAAGGAGCAAGAACATTTTTATGGCTACCCCGAATGAGGAGTAAGAATATTTCCCTACCTACCCCAGATGCTACCTTCCTACCCCAAATGAGGAGTAAGAATTTCCATTTCCCGAATAAGGAGCAAGAACATTTTACCCTACCCCAGATGAGGAGTACTACCTATGAGTACTAAGAATGTTTCCCTACCTACCCCGAATGAGGGTAAGAATATTTCCCTACCTACCCCAAATGAGGAGTAAGAACATTTCCATGCCTACCCGAATAAGGATGAGGAACATTTTTATGGCTACCCCGAATGAGGGTAAGAATATTTCCCTACCTACCCCGAATGAGGAGTAGGAATATTTCCCTACCAACCTCGAATGACGAATAAGAACTGTTCCCTACCTACCCCGAATGAGGAGAAAGAACATTTTCATGCCTACCCCGAATGAGGAGTAAGAACATTTCCCTAACTACCCCGAATGAGGAGTAAAAGAATTTCCCTAACTACTCCGAATGAGGAGTAAGAATATGTCCCTACCTACCCCGAATGAGGAGTAAAAGCATTTCCCTATCTACCCCGAATGAGGACTGAGAATATTTCTCTACCTACTCCGAATGAGGAGTAAGAATATTTCCCTACCTAGCCCGAAAGAGGAGTAAAAGAATTTCCCTAACTACCCCGAATGAGGAGTGAGAATATGTCTCTACCCATCCCGAATGAGGAGTAAGAATATTTTCCTACCCCAAATGAGGAGTAAGAATATTTCACTATCTACCCCGAATAAGGAGTAAGAACATTTCCATACCTACCCCGAATGAGGAGTAAGATCATTTCCCTACCTACCCCGAATGAGGAGTAAGAATATTTCCATGCCTACCCCGAATGAGGAGTAAGAACATGTCCATGCCTACCCTGAATGAGGAGTAAGATCATTTCCCTACCTACCCCGGATGAGGAGTAAGAATATTTCCATGTCTACCCCGAATGAGGAGTAAGAACATGTCCATGCCTACCCCGAATGAGGAGTAAGATCATTTCCCTACCTACCCCGAAGGAGGAGTAAGAATATGTCCTAACCTACCCCGAATGAGGAGTAAGAACATTTCCATGCCTACCCCGAATAAGGAGTAAGATCATTTCCCTACCTACCCCGAAGGAGGAGTAAGAACATGTCCATGCCTACCCCGAATGAGGAGTAAGAACATGTCCATGCCTACCCCGAATGAGGAGTAAGATCATTTCCCTACCTACCCCGAATGAGGAGTAAGAACATTTCCATGCCTACCCCGAATGAGGAGTAAGATCATTTCCCTTCCTACCCCGAATGAGGAGTAAGAACATGTCCATGCCTACCCCGAATGAGGATTAAGATCATTTCCCTACCTACCCCAAATGAGGAGTAAGATCATTTCCCTACCTACCCCGAATGAGGAGTAAGAACATTTCCATGCCTACCCAGAATGAGGAGTAAGATCATTTCCCTACCTACCCCGAATGAGGAGTAAGAACATGTCCATGCCTACCCCGAATGAGGAGTAAGAACATTTCCCTACCTACCCCAAATGAGGATTAAGAACATGTCCATGCCTACCCAGAATGAGGAGTAAGATCATTTCCCTACCTACCCCGAATGGAGGAGTAAGAACATTTCCATGCCTACCCCGAATGAGGAGTAAGAACATGTCCATGCCTACCCTGAATGATGATAAATGTCAGTTCCCACCAACATGAGTTTAAGAGAGGTCAGAGGTCCTGTGAAAGCATGTCTCGACAATATCGACGGGTAGGCTCCTTGCACTAGAGACTTTGTATTAGTATTATGCTCCCGTAATACAAGCCCTTCTCGGTACAAACTTCCCACTCGCAAGGAATGTAGATTAATGGTAAGGGTCAAAGTATGTCACCTTGTAAGCATTGCCAGCATACTGTGGAACAGTGTGAAGAGCGACACTGGAATACTTGCACTTCAATGTCCCATGCAGCCACAGAATGCATGTTGACTGTGCGCTAGGACATATACTGCTCAAGTGCCTTGTAAATAGATATATCTAGCTAATAGCATCTGCGTGCGTTGTACAATAGTACAAGGGTGGTATCGCTCAAATCAGCTGGCGATATGCAATCTAAGAAGCACAACCAACATGCCGGAGTGAAATAGATGGGGAGTGTACACTGTACAGGGTAGTGGTAGTCAGCCGCATATTGACGGTATAACAAATCAACAATGTTTTCTGATGTACGATTACACAGACAAATAGTCATTGTTCTTCTAGTGTTATCGCCTTCAATAACAACCTTGTATTTTCGATACATTTCTATCAAAGCTAAGCATTTGGAAATTTTTATCAAGTGTTCACAATCTAGTTCACGTCTCTGTGTTGTAGTTTAGCACAGGCTCTACATGTCTAAAGCAGTGATCGTGTGTCAATAAGATAAAATCCGAAAGTAAATAACGCGTCTGTGTGTTTAAGAACCAAGAAAAAACAAACCTCGAGTCCGTTTGAAATCAAACAGCATCGGCTAATAAATCAGATGCCAACAGAAAACATGGTGTTTTGGTTTCTGCCGAGAGACTTTGAGGTTCACATGTAATTGAACAGAATCATATTTACTCCATGTAACTGCATGTAAATTATTATCTAAACGTCCTAACGCGTGTGTAAACACTGAAATTCTAATCAGGGCCAATATACAACTTTACATGGCCAAGTGTTAGCTAGATAGGGCTTGATTGTGATCGATGCTTGTACACATGTGTGAAGAGGTGAAATAGGAGCATGCACGAAAGAGCGGCATATCGTTACTACAGTGACGTGCCAGTCGTCGTAATTAAAACTCTATAGTTACCACACTCTTCGGCAGCTGAGGCGCCACGGGTGACAGGGTGGTCTAATTTTTCAGGCACTACCACGACAGCACACCATACATGGGCTTACGACGTTGTTTTTATGTGGGGAATAGAACTTGGTATCTCGTGTTACTGGCATATGCTTTAACCACTGGGCTATCACACTGACGCTTACATTAATAAGGGCGTTCTATCGTCATTGATGACGTAATCGTGTATGATTTCATGAATGTAATGAATCCGTCAACGGTAGTAGCGTGTACAAAATAACAACTGACATAAATTGACCGCCACGAATGAAGATGGCAAAAGATGACATGGTTAACGATCCCTGGTGTTATCGTGTCTTTCATTCAGTTCTGTGTTATATTCCTGTTTTTAATATGGCTGATTCTCTGTTCCAGGCTAATCGACTGCGTCCTGCTACTTATCTGTGTCTTCTCTCCTCTCTCCACGGCCGTTCAGGTTAGTACTACTTAAGTTCAACACATGGAGCGGGGGTCTTTTTCATCAAAGATTAAATTGTATTGATCAATGCATCAACCTGATTATTGTACACGAGTCCCGGCTCTGATCATGTACACGCCTGATCATGTATCTATCACGTTCCGCAAAAGTTTTCCGGCACAAAAAACGTGGATTACATTTTCAACATACTTAAACGTAAAAACTGAAATACCACTTATACCAAGCATAGGTGGGCCTCAGAATAGCTAACCTGGTAGTTACACCAGACAGCTACCGCCACGCCCTGACAGCTACACAGCTACCGCCACGCCCAGACAGCTACACCAGACAGCTACCGCCACGCCCTGGCAGCTACACTAGACAGGTAACCACCACGCCCAGACAGCTACACCAGACAGCTAACCACCACGCCCAGACAGCTACACCAGACAGCTAACCACCACGCCCTGACAGCTACACCAGACAGCTGACCGCCACGCCTTGACAGCGACACCAGACAGCTAACCACCACGTCCAGACAGCTACACCAGACAGCTAACCACCACGCCTTGACAGCTACACTAGACAGCTAACCACCACGCCCTGACAGCTACACAGACAGCTAACCACCACGTCCAGACAGCTACACCAGACAGCTAACCACCACGCCTTGACAGCTACACCAGACAGCTAACCACCACGCCCTGACAGCTACACCAGACAGCTAACCACCACGCCCTGACAGCTACACCAGACAGCTAACCGCCACGCCCTGGCAGCTACACCAGACAGCTAACCACCACGCCCTGGCAGCTACACCAGACAGCTAACCACCACGCCCTGACAGCTACACCAGACAGCTAACCACCACGCCTGACAGCTACACCAGACAGCTAACCACCACGTCCAGACAGCTACACCAGACAGCTAACCACCACGCCTTGGCAGCTACACCAGACAGCTAACCACCACGCCCTGACAGCTACACAGACAGCTAACCACCACACCCTGACAGCTACACCAAACAGCTAACCACCACACCCTGACAGCTACACCAAACAGCTGACCACCACGCCCTGACAGCTACACAGACAGCTAACCACCACACCCTGACAGCTACACCAAACAGCTAACCACCACGCCCTGACAGCTACGCCAGCCATTTCCCCAAAATTGTACAGCGTTATTAACACCTCCCTCCCCCCCTCACCCACTCTTCATTGCATCAGAAACCAACTGAGACCAGATACAGTGTGGTCTGGCGTGTGACATGGATTGGCTTCCTACCAACTTATATAATTGGATTGTTTCCATCACAAGCTAGCTGCATATCAATTAGTTTCCCCATCGATAGTGAACAACTTGGGTGAGCCGGTGTATCGTGTGTGGTGTTGGTGCGATGTGGCATGTCCAGCTTTGCCTCAAACGGTGCAACAAAGTTGTGGATTGTCTGTAACATCACTGAGAACAAAATGTTAGATAAGGTACCAATACAGGACACCAACGTACCACAGACACCCCACCCTCCTCCCCACATACAAACACACATATGAAAACACCACACACACACACACTAACACACGCACATCATGAGACAAGGATCTCATTACTGAACAATCTGCTGATGACATCATGAGACAAAAGTTCTCATTACTGAACAATCTGCTGATGAGATCATGAGACAAAGGTGCTTATCATGAGACCAAAGTTCTCATTACTAAACAATCTACTGATGACATCATGAGACAAAAGTTCTCATTACTGAACAATCTGCTGATGAGATCATGAGACAAAGGTTCTCATTACTGAACAATCTACTGATGAGATCATGAGACAAAGATTCTCATGACTGAACAATCTACTGATGAGATCATGAGACAAAGATTCTCATTACTGAACAATCTACTGATGAGATCATGAGACAAAGATTCTCATTACTGAACAATCTACTGATGAGATCATGAGACAAAGATTCTCATTACTGAACAATCTACTGATGAGATCATGAGACAAAGATTCTCATTACTGAACAATCTACTGATGAGATCATGAGACAAAGATTCTCATCAAAGATCTACTGAACAATCTACTGATGAGATCATGAGACAAAGATTCTCATTACTGAACAATCTACTGATGAGATCATGAGACAAAGATTCTCATTACTGAACAATCTACTGATGAGATCATGAGACAAAGATTCTCATTACTGAACAATCTACTGATGAGATCATGAGACAAAGATTCTCATTACTGAACAATCTACTGATGAGATCATGAGACAAAGATTCTCATTACTGAACAATCTACTGATGAGATCATGAGACAAAGATTCTCATTACTGAACAATCTACTGATGAGATCATGAGACAAAGATTCTCATTACTGAACAATCTACTGATGAGATCATGAGACATAGATTCTCATTACTGAACAATCTACTGATGAGATCATGAGACAAAGATTCTCATTACTGAACAATCTACTGATGAGATCATGAGACAAAGATTCTCATTACTGAACAATCTACTGATGAGATCATGAGACAAAGATTCTCATTACTGAACAATCTACTGATGAGATCATGAGACAAAGATTCTCATTACTGAACAATCTACTGATGAGATCATGAGACAAAGATTCTCATTACTGAACAATCTACTGATGAGATCATGAGACAAAGATTCTCATTACTGAACAATCTACTGATGAGATCATGAGACATAGATTCTCATTACTGAACAATCTACTGATGAGATCATGAGACAAAGATTCTCATTACTGAACAATCTACTGATGAGATCATGAGACAAAGATTCTCATTACTGAACAATCTGATGAGATCATGAGACAAAGATTCTCATTACTGAACAATCTACTGATGAGATCATGAGACAAAGATTCTCATTACTGAACAATCTACTGATGAGATCATGAGACAAAGATTCTCATTACTATTACTGAACAATCTACTGATGAGATCATGAGACAAAGATTCTCATTACTGAACAATCTACTGATGAGATCATGAGACAAAGATTCTCATTACTGAACAATCTCATTGATGAGATGAGATCATGAGACAAAGATTCTCATTACTGAACAATCTACTGATGAGATCATGAGACAAAGATTCTCATTACTGAACAATCTGACAATCTACTGATGAGATCATGAGACAAAGATTCTCATTACTGAACAATCTACTGATGAGATCATGAGACAAAGATTCTCATTACTGAACAATCTACTGATGAGATCATGAGACAAAGATTCTCATTACTGAACAATCTACTGATGAGATCATGAGACAAAGATTCTCATTACTGAACAATCTACTGATGAGATCATGAGACAAAGATTCTCATTACTGAACAATCTACTGATGAGATCATGAGACATAGATTCTCATTACTGAACAATCTACTGATGAGATCATGAGACAAAGATTCTCATTACTGAACAATCTACTGATGAGATCATGAGACAAAGATTCTCATTACTGAACATGAGATCTACTGATGAGATCATGAGACAAAGATTCTCATTACTGAACAATCTACTGATGAGATCATGAGACAAAGATTCTCATTACTGAACAATCTACTGATGAGATCATGAGACAAAGATTCTCATTACTGAACAATCTACTGATGAGATCATGAGACAAAGATTCTCATTACTGAACAATCTACTGATGAGATCATGAGACAAAGATTCTCATTACTGAACAATCTACTGATGAGATCATGAGACAAAGATTCTCATTACTGAACAATCTACTGATGAGATCATGAGACAAAGATTCTCATTACTGAACAATCTACTGATGAGATCATGAGACAAAGATTCTCATTACTGAACAATCTGCTGATGAGATCATGAGACATAGATTCTCATAACTGAAGACAATCTACTGATGAGATCATGAGACAAAGATTCTCATTACTGAACAATCTACTGATGAGATCATGAGACAAAGATTCTCATTACTGAACAATCTACTGATGAGATCATGAGACAAAGATTCTCATTAACTGAACAATCTACTGATGAGATCATGAGACAAAGATTCTCATTACTGAACAATCTACTGATGAGATCATGAGACAGATTCTCATTACTGAGATTCATCATTCTCATTAGCTGAACAATCTACTGATGAGATCATGAGACAAAGATTCTCATTACTGAACAATCTACTGATGAGATCATGAGACAAAGATTCTCATTACTGAACAATCTACTGATGAGATCATGAGACAAAGATTCTCATTACTGAACAATCTACTGATGAGATCATGAGACAAAGATTCTCATTACTGAACAATCTACTGATGAGATCATGATCATGAGACAACAATTCTGATGAGATCTGAACAATCTACTGATGAGATCATGAGACAAAGATTCTCATTACTGAACAATCTACTGATGAGATCATGAGACAAAGATTCTCATTACTGAACAATCTACTGATGAGATCATGAGACATAGATTCTCATAACTGAACAATCTACTGATGAGATCATGAGACAAAGATTCTCATTACTGAACACTCTACTGATGAGATCATGAGACAAAGATTCTCATTACTGAACAATCTACTGATGAGATCATGAGACATAGATTCTCATACTGAACAATCTACTGATGAGATCATGAGACAAAGATTCTCATTACTGAACACTCTACTGATGAGATCATGAGACATAGATTCTCATAACTGAACAATCTACTGATGAGATCATGAGACAAAGATTCTCATTACTGAACAATCTCATGAGATCATGAGACATAGATTCTCATAACTGAACACTCTACTGATGAGATCATGAGACATAGATTCTCATAACTGAACACTCTACTGATGAGATCATGAGACATAGATTCTCATAACTGAACAATCTACTGATGAGATCATGAGACATAGATTCTCATAACTGAACACTCTACTGATGAGATCATGAGACATAGATTCTCATAACTGAACAATCTACTGATGAGATCATGAGACATAGATTCTCATAACTGAACACTCTACTGATGAGATCATGAGACATAGATTCTCATAACTGAACAATCTACTGATGAGATCATGAGACATAGATTCTCATTCATTACTGAACAGATCTACTGATGAGATCATGAGACATAGATTCTCATAGCTGATGAGATCATGAGACATAGATTCTCATTACTGAACAATCTACTGATGAGATCATGAGACATAGATTCTCATGAGACTGAACAATCTACTGATGAGATCATGAGACATAGATTCTCATAACTGAACACTCTACTGATGAGATCATGAGACATAGATTCTCATAGCTGAACAATCTACTGATGAGATCATGAGACAAAGATTCTCATAGCTGAACAATCTCTACTGATGAGATCATGAGACAAAGATTCTCATTACTGAACAATCTACTGATGAGATCATGAGACAAAGATTCTCATAACTGAACAATCTACTGATGAGATCATGAGACAAAGATTCTCATTAACTGAACAATCTACTGATGAGATCATGAGACATAGATTCTCATAACTGAACAATCTACTGATGAGATCATGAGACATAGATTCTCATTACTGAACAATCTACTGATGAGATCATGAGACATAGATTCTCAACAATCTGCTGATGACATGAGACAATTCTCACTACTGATGATTTGCTTGTGAGATCATGAGACAAAGATTCTCATTACTGAACAATCTACTGATGAGATCATGAGACAAAAGTTCTCATTACTGAAGGATTTGCTTGTGAGATCATGAGACAAAGGTTCTCATTACTGAACAATCTGCTGATGAGATCATGAGACAAAAGTTCTCATTATTGAAGGATTTGCTTGTGAGATCATGAGACAAAGGTCTTCATTACTGACGATGCTGCCTGTATGGCAGACAAGCTCTGCCGGTGCACTATGGAAGTTAAGCTATGATGACAGAGACCCTCAACGCTGAAGCTACTTGTGATATTGAGTCTTTCTGTTTGTATATTTAGAATTGTCTTTGTTATTGCATTACAGCCAAATGCTGTTTTATACCATTTTGTCAGGATCTTCCCTCCCTGCATGGAGGTATCAGGGTATCAGTTGTCCCATTTAAATGATGTTAAAGTGTGTTGTTCACCTCCAGGGTAGCACCCACCCAGGTCCGTGTTTATTTGACAAGTGTTTCAATGCTGTATAGAACGGATTATATTCGTGTCGGGAAATTAAGTTCGGTGGCTGTCCCGGAAATGTCTCATTGTTTGTGTTTTCTCGTGGGGAGAGTTGCCTTTCTTGAAGTGACGTACGATTGGACCAACACATGCCTAACACTTGTCGTGCTGGAAGAATGTCTTCAGCTGATGTTCTGGAATGTCGCGATCGCGGAATGTCAGCGAGACCTAAATGGGAACATGTGAACAAGTCATTGAGCTAGGAACTATAAAGTGATTACCTCATCACATCGTCGACTGGCCGAGAGCACCTCCACCCCCGACTAGGTTGTAGGAGAGGTTGGCCTAGTGTTCCCCTAAAAACTGTTTGTAATGTTTTGTTTTCTTCGTGCGGAAATCTCATATGGTGTAACATCATGGCTGCACAAGACTAGCATCAGCATATTGGAAATGTAATAAGAAGACTCGTATTGCATGCTGCAGTCGTGGTGTGCATGGAAATGTGCATTTTCGTTTTACCGGCAGCACGCGATCCCAGCTGACGCGACCAGTGATGATCTGGTATTGACTGACTGGTGTTCCTAGGCACGTACAAACTGTTGGGGTTGCCTCGACCTATCAGGAACCATTTATGAAATAATCTTCCGCATGTTGATTGACGAACCAGAAGATACTCAATAAAAGCGACAGGACAAACGATAGCGTGGGTAGTATAGCTCCGTGGTTAGTGCGTTTGCTCTTTACGCCGACAACTCGGTTTTATTCTGAAGGGAGAAATAAGATTCGCAGTCAAGTAATACATGGTCGTGCACCTGGGGTAGGTGTGTGGGGGACCAGTGAGGCAGGAGGGCAAGTCTGGGTGGGTCTGTCACCAGGGTCCTGTGGGGATCGTTCTTCCGCGGACGTCGTACCTTCAGTGGTCAACATTGACCTACTGTCCTAGTTGTCTGACCACATTGTGGAATGTACCTTATTGTCACATGTTTGTCATGAGAACAAAGTGTGCCTTGTCACACGAAGCCAACACGAAGATAGCCTGTTGTAAGAGGGGTTGTCTATTTGGGCATGCGACGATCTCAGTGCTAGGATACTCTTTGTTAAAACGCGGCAGTGAAGCACAAAGCCGTCTAAACGTTACAACATTCGAACGTCTTGTGTCATACAACAGTTACGAGAGTTGTATGGCAGCGATTGCTTTGTTGAATGAATTGCAGGGGGTTTCAGTGTACGCTGACCGGTACCGGTACCTATACCGAGGACCAGTGCTCACCGCATCAACCACTCGTGGCCGAGACTCAATCATACGAGCAGTTTTGCTAAAGCTCAAACATTGCTGAATGGCGAAAATTGAAAGTAACTCCCCAACTTCTCTGTGTGCTCACACATCTGTTCCTGGCTCACAGTATTGGTGTATGTGCTACACTGTTGTGAGAAGAAAATTAACTTACCTCTAACTCATTGCGAAAAACAGGGATAAAGAGCTACTGACACTTCTTCACATGAATGCGAAACCAATAACCATCTTAACACCCAACAGATTATGAATTGGTAACGGCTTTCGAAACAACTCAGGTGAGGTGAAAATAATGTCAATTATGGGTAGTTACATACTAGTCCGGATTCAACTCGACCTCGGGTAGAGATGGGGGCTCTGTAAGGACAAGATGCATCACTGTATGGTATCACTGGAAGACGGTACCAGCATTTGGGGATACATTTAATGCCACAATGATTGGAATTATTGGATCTGAAACAACAACAAATAAAGATCCCGTGTATAGTATTTTGGGTGTTTGGTGATGCGAAGTTGAAGCTGAAGGGGTTACCTTCAGTACCTTCCCATGTAACAAGGCACCGATAGTCTGGCTCTGTGGATAAAGCATTCGCTTCGTCACACCTAAGACCCGGGTTCAATACCCTACGTGGGTCCTATGTGAGAGGCATATTTCTTCTGTCCCCGCTGTGGCGTTGCTGCAATAATACGCTGCGTGAAACACTCACTCACTCACTCACTCACTCACTCACTCACGCCTCGAACAAAGGTTATTGAGTTATTATCGACTGTACATCAATCGCTTTTCACTGATTCATCTTGTGGTACACATTCATTGTTACACATCTACCATGCTAGTGACATGGCGATATTATCCAGCACGGAGGAGAAGAGGTTGTTGCAGGACTATTGACGTACACTGGAACAACAGGAAACTGATGTCTTTATCAGGTAGACACATGTGATTCCTGAATCATCAAAGGGTGAAGGAGGAAGTATACACACGACACACTACATTATAAAGTCATCTAGGGTACTAATCCGGACAGTCTGTGTGGATGAGATGAAAACAGTGTGGATGTTATGGCAGCCTTTACGACAGTAACAAGTGTCTCACACCTCCATAATTCGACACCCGTGTATGTACCAGTCTGTAGGCGCATCTGTCGTGGTCGTTAAAGGTTATTAAATCAACTTCCTAGACAATCTAGTTGATCTGTGGTGGCCTGATGCATACCGGCGCCCGAGATGAAAAAGACTCCTGGTGCAGCTTGCATGAAAGCAAATAATCCAGAAAGCAGTCCGTCATAATATCCTGCAGACAGTGTTCCCCCTCCACCAGCACAAGCACCATGAATGAAGAACAGCAACACTGAGCCTCCATCCAAGGACTACACGGCCTAGGCCCGTTTCTCAACATTGAACCACACTTCATTGTAACCAGTGCAGGTCTTAGATTCCGCTGAGCTCTTTTCCAGATGCTGAAGGCATCCGAGCATGTGTCGAATCAACGTTTAACAACTTCTCACGTCTCAGCTAAACATTCTGGTCTGGTTTATTTTGGGGAGACCATTTGCTATATTCAGTAGTCTGTTAAACCATCAAATTGAGTGCCATAAAAGTTCATGCAGTTTATGCCTTGCACATGTGGCAAATATTACTGCCCGAATAAGAAAATATTTTCTTACGATTTTTCTTGATACGGAGCCGTGATGCATTAAATGTGTCCCCGTATTTTACTGATGAGGGATCTAGTTAGTTAGTGTTTGACTGAGTGAGTGAGTTAGGAGAGCTTATTGGAAGGGGTAGGTGAAGGCCTGTTGTAGGAAGGTGACCAGTGACCTTGGAGACTGACCACGTTCATGAAGATTATGAGCATCGGTGGGCTGCTGTCAGAAATGCGGAACCCCCGTGCCCCAGAGCTTGCGTGTTGCCATTAA
This sequence comes from Haliotis rubra, assembly GCF_003918875.1. NCBI lineage: Eukaryota > Metazoa > Mollusca > Gastropoda > Lepetellida > Haliotidae > Haliotis > Haliotis rubra. Next base: position 1,613,260 of record NW_025767113.1, on the reverse strand, counting down.
CATGGGTGTATGTTTATGTACTGTTGGTTGTGCACGTCTGCTAGTATGAAGGCAATGTTTTCGTATGGTTGAATTCAAGACGAACGTATTGGTGTGGGTGAATGAAAACTGCATGCCAATGTTTTATGCAAGAACTGACCTTTATGACAATCAGCTGCATAACATGATTGTGTGTGATTATATGAATAGTTGTGTCCCATTTCATATTCAAATAGACATCAGCATGGGAGAATGATTTGCCCTGATGAAATTAAGGAAGACAGGAATATGTTGTGAATGCCAACACATCGTATACTAACATCACATCAACCGAACATGTGTACCTCTACATGCAACATGCTCATACACAACATGTACCTCCACAAACAACACGTACCTCCACACACAACATGTACCTCCACACACAACATGTACCTCCACACACAACATGTACCTCCACACACAACATGTACCTCCACACATAACATGTACCTCCACACACAACATGTACCTCCACACATGCATGTACCTCCCACACACACCTCCACATACAACATGTACCTCCACACAACATGTACCTCCACACACAACATGTACCTCCACATACAACATGTACCTCCACACATACAACATGTACCTCCACACACAACATGTACCTCCACACACAACATGTACCTCCACACACAACATGTACCTCCACACACAACATGTACCTCCACACACAACATGTACCTCCACACAACATGTACCTCCACACACAACATGTACCTCCACACACAACATGTACCTCCACACACAACATGTACCTCCACACACAACATGTACACTGTACACACACAACAACATGTACCTCCACACACAACATGTACCTCCACACACAACATGTACCTCCACACACAACATGTACCTCCACACACAACATGTACCTCCACACATGTACCTCCACACACAACATGTACCTCCACACACAACATGTACCTCCACACACAACATGTACCTCCACATACACAACATGTACCTCCACACACACAACAACATGTACCTCCACATACAACATGTACCTCCACACACAAACCTCCACATGTACCTCCACATACAACATGTACCTCCACACACAACATGTACCTCCACACACAACATGTACCTCCACATACAACATGTACCTCCACACACAACATGTACCTCCACACACAACATGTACCTCCACACACAACATGTACCTCCACACACAACATGTACAACATGTACCTCCACACACAACATGTACCTCCACATACAACACAACATGTACCTCCACACACAACATGTACCTCCACATACAACTGACACCTTCATATAAAACATCCAGCTGCAGTATTTGTGTACACCATTTACTTTCTGTAGATCCCAGGCGAAATGGAGGAATGTATTTAAACCAGATGTTGGTGTCTCCAGTACGGAATAACTGCGAAATCATGACGAGTGTTCCTCGCTTTCGTTGCTATTAATGATACATTCATTATAAGCGGCGCTCTCTAACTTTCAATAAGGCTTTGTACATTTCCACACCTAATTATTTTGTCTTAATTGTACACAGCAAAAACGACATAACATCTGGATTTGTCGTAAATAAAGATTTCTTCGACCCTTCGACGCCATATCCCTCCCACTAGCACGATAGGGCGACATTAACGTGATGTAGTGCCAATTAGAGGACCAGGTCCACCTCCAGTCAGGATGGTAATGGAAACTAATGATTGCTAACGGGATCGCTTTAGACCGATACATGCTTAGGTATCGTGCTCGTTAGCATTAGGAAATAAACCCATACAACCGGGATAAAACACTGATGGCATGGTTGAAGGTGGGGCTTCGTGTAGAGTAGACTACACTGTCAGTACCATATCCCAGTCGACGGGGTAAGATCACACACAAACCCAGCCAGGTCAGGGATGGGGATGTTCGTGAGTCACAAATGGAATTAGTATGCTTACACCATGTACTCAGTTGTAGTCGCGGTCTATCCAAGAACCATAACTGTGTGTCAGGTTGCATTCACTATGTGAACAAGTGGTCCCCGTCAGGTCAAACTCTATACAAGCATGCTCACCGTGCAGGTCGTGCTGATGACGTGCCATAGGTCAGATTATGTTTTGGGTTTGTCAGTAACAACGAGTTGGGCCCCTATAAACTGAAATACTTTACAACGCGCGTTCGACCTCACTCTCGGTCAATAGACGACGCCAATATTTCACAAAAGACCGCCCCACAAAAAGCAGCGGAAACACAGAAGTCCTACATCACCGCCACTGAACTGTGGAACTACATGTACGAGCTGTCATCAGGTTAGCACAATAGCCACTTTCCGAACACAAGCAAGACGGTGGCACCGCTGTAAGTGGTGTTAACTTGTGGGTTGCTACACTGAATCCCGTTCAGTCATATGGCAGTCATCCTGGCTTCTTTCTTATGCTCCCCACGTCCTACAGGTACTTGTGTGTGATGAAGGGGGCACACGTGGATCAAGTAGCTGGCTTCCTGTTCAGGCTCCTGGGACACAGGGACACATCTTGCTTACACTGCCTGCTGCTAGAACACAGGAACACATCTTGCTTACACTGCAGGCTGCTAGAGCACAGGGACACATCTTGCTTACACTGCAGTCCTGGGACACAGGGACACATCTTGCTTACACTGCAGGCTCCTGGGACACAGGAACACATCTTGCTTACACTGCCGGCTCCTGTATCCTCCTGATACATGGGGTGGTGTGAGGGTGGGTGGGGTGCGGGTGGGAGGGTGTGTTATTTACTTGTACGTTTTTCTTATCGATGACGACATCGTAACCTCGTGTATTTTCTATTTTTATCAACCATCGTTATGTCCGGCCCTCTAATACTAATTAGAATTGGTCTTCAGCAGCCTATGTTCGTCTGTAAAGGCGACTAACGGGATCGTGTGGTCAGACTTGGGTCATGCAGGTCACTGTGCCTTAGTTGCGTAGATCGATTCTCAAGATAGCAATCACTGGATCGTGAGGTCCCTATTCCCTAGAATAATGGTGAGTTGGTGCAGGGCTAAAGAACAAACAAACAGAAAACAGAAACCTGTTATACTCGTAGTTGTTGTTCTTCCTTAAGACGTGGTAAAGTTACCAGGTTTAATCATGAGTTATAAGCTTTCACAGGCTGAGCTGATCTGAATGTGTTTCTTACTGTTGATATTTCAGTGTGAGACAATGCAGTATTGATATTCCTGTGTGAGTCAATGCAGTATTGATATTCCTGTGTGAGTCAATGCAGTATTGATATTCCTGTGTGAGTCAATGCAGTATTGATATTCCTGTGTGAGTCAATGCAGTATTGATATTCCTGTGTGAGTCTATGCAGTATTGATATTTCAATGTGATACAATACAAGATTAATATTATGGTGTGAGTTATTGCAAGATTTATATTTTAGTGTGAGTCAATACAGTATTGATATTTTAGTGTGAGCCAATACAGTATTGATACTTTATTGTGAGTCAATGCATTATTGATATTTTAGTGTGAGCCAATACAGTATTAATATTTAGTGTGAGTCAATGCAGTATTGATATTTCAGTGTGTGTCAATAGAATTGATACTTTATTGTGAGTCAATACAGTATTGATATTTTAGTGTGAGTCAATGCAGTATTGATGCTCCTGTGTGAGTCAATGCAGGATCAGTATTCCGCCCTAAGACATCAATACCCCCAGTGTGTACATACCCGTATGTGTGATTGATGGTACAGTACATCTCGTGCTTCCTCGTGTCGTATCTCCTTGATCCGCGCTACCAGTTAATAACATGACCTGTATTTCTTCTTGTCCTGTCGTATCTCCTTGCTCCGCGCTACCAGTTAATAACATGACCTGTATTTCTTCTTGTCCTGTCGTATCTCCTTGCTCCGCGCTACCAGTTAATAACATGACCTGTATTTCTTCTTGTCCTGTCGTATCTCCTTGATCCGCGCTACCAGTTAATAACATGACCTGTATTTCTTCTTGTCGTGTCGTATCTCCTTGATCCGCGCTACCAGTTAATAACATGACCTGTATTTCTTCTTGTCGTGTCGTATCTCCTTGCTCCGCGCTACCAGTTAATAACATGACCTGTATTTCTTCTTGTCGTGTCGTATCTCCTTGATCCGCGCTACCAGTTAATAACATGACGTGTATTTCTTCTTGTCGTGTCGTATCTCCTTGCTCCGCGCTACCAGTTAATAACATGACCTGTATTTCTTCTTGTCCTGTTGTATCTCCTTGATCCGCGCTACCAGTTAATAACATGACCTGTATTTCTTCTTGTCCTGTCGTATCTCCTTGATCCGCGCTACCAGTTAATAACATGACCTGTATTTCTTCTTATCGTGTCGTATCTCCTTGCTCCGCGCTACCAGTTAATAACATGACCTGTATTTCTTCTTGTCGTGTCGTATCGCCTTGCTCCGCGCTACCAGTTAATAACATGACCTGTATTTCTTCTTGTCCTGTCGTATCTCCTTGCTCCGCGCTACCAGTTAATAACATGACCTGTATTTCTTCTTGTCGTGTCGTATCGCCTTGCTCCGCGCTACCAGTTAATAACATGACCTGTATTTCTTCTTGTCCTGTTGTATTCTCCTTGATCCGCGCTACCAGTTAATAACATGACCTGTATTTCTTCTTGTCCTGTTGTATCTCCTTGATCCGCGCTACCAGTTAATAACATGACCTGTATTTCTTCTTGTCGTGATGAATGTTATTCTTTATCGTATGTATCTTTCGTTGACAGCAGAGCTCTACTTAAATGTTGAACGCATAAATCATAACCTGCTTGTGCCATTCTTGTTCCCATGCTGAGAGCTGTCATATACCCAGGTAAACATGCAACTAGATATATAGTCTCCTGTATAAAGGGCCGGGGAAACTATCGGGGGCATCATTACCGTTGTAAAGCATTCATGACGTGCTGTGTCCGCAATGCAGCGTGGCCCGGAGAGGGCGTTAACATGCATGTACTCTTGTAGCGGGGTATTTATGTGCATGTGTGCACATTGTATTGTAACAACGATGGTCTTACGTGTGCACTTGCTGAGGATATCACAGCAAAAGGATATCACAACTGAAGGATATTGCAGCCAATACACAGCTAGAGTCAGTTGTCTTTGTACACAATACATATTGGAAAACACGGTATTGTTAATCACTTGCTACATGCGGATCTACACTACGTGTTTCTAGTTGTGGCGATCCAAGTGAAACTCGTGGTAGTCGAATACAGGGGAAAATATGTGCAATACCACCCGGTCCTGCTATATTAAACACCATGTCTTTATTTCTGAAGATCTTCACGTGTGTGGAATGACAGTCAGGGCGACATTGTTAGCCTGCAGCAGCCTGTAGATGTCCTGAAGTGTGGGAGGACAGACAGGGCGGCATTGTTAACCTGCAGCAGCCTGTAGATGTCCTGAAGTGTTGAAGGACAGGCAGGGCGACATTGTTAACCTACAGCAGCCTGTAGATGTCCTCAAGTGTTGAAGGACAGGCAGGGCGACATTGTTAGCCTGCAGCAGCCTGTAGATGTCCTCAAGTGTTGAAGGACAGGCAGGGCGACATTGTTAGCCTGCAGCAGCCTGTAGATGTCCTCAAGTGTTGAAGGACAGGCAGGGCGACATTGTTAGCCTGCAGCAGCCTGTAGATGTCCTGAAGTGTGGGAGGACAGACAGGGCGGCATTGTTAACCTGCAGCAGCCTGTAAATGTCCTCAAGTGTTGAAGGACAGGCAGGGCGACATTGTTAACCTACAGCAGCCTGTAGATGTCCTCAAGTGTTGAAGGACAGGCAGGGCGACATTGTTAGCCTGCAGCAGCCTGTAGATGTCCTGAAGTGTGGGAGGACAGACAGGGCGGCATTGTTAACCTGCAGCAGCCTGTAGATGTCCTGAAGTGTTGAAGGACAGGCAGGGCGACATTGTTAACCTACAGCAGCCTGTAGATGTCCTCAAGTGTTGAAGGACAGGCAGGGCGACATTGTTAACCTACAGCAGTCTGTAGATGTCCTCAAGTGTTGAAGGACAGGCAGGGCGACATTGTTAGCCTGCAGCAGCCTGTAGATGTCCTGAAGTGTGGGAGGACAGACAGGGCGACATTGTGAGCCTGCAGCAGCAGATGTCCTCGTCGCGCCCTTAACAGCTGCTCTTTAGGTATTCATACCACGATACGATATCATTTCGCCTCCTCATTTTGTTGCGTTTTTACCCCGTGCTTGGCAACTGACGTGACACTTCTTATGTTGCTCTACAAATTTAGAACCTGGGAAATATGGAAACACCGCAGCCTCGTTAGTTCAACCTCGTGTCATTGTAAACCTGCCTTTCTGGACGACAACAAATATTGTCAGCATAGTGTTCGACCAAAATAAAAAACAAAACCCGTCATCTGTGACCATCGGGGGATTCAAGTATTGTTCAGATTGACAAGGATCCACGATAGCACGTACTGGGTGGGTAAATCGTGTCAGCATTACAAGTATTATCATTTCAAGACTTATATGCACTACTGAAATTCGCAGCGCAGTTCTTACAAATAAGAACTGCTTTTTATTATCAACGCAATCAAAATTGTCGACTTCAATACATAGTCTGAGACATCGTTCAGCGGCGTCTAATGCTCACACTGACGGAAGCCAATTGCTTTGAAAGTTGAATGTGACTTGCAATATATTTACACCAGCATACGCAATGGTTTTTAATATCGCAGTCTGTTGTGTATGCTTAGTTGGTACGGCCTATTAAAGCTTGGCTAGTTTAACCAGGGATTACATTGTCAACACCGATCATCACCTTGATGTGCGGGGCACTCAGTCATATTCCAGCTACCGTTTGGTGAAAAGTTCAGTTCTGGAGCAAACAAACCAGACGCACGTGACAATATCCAACGTAGTGGTGCCATGTCACGCGAGGACGTCATCTAGCCAGCTGATCATGTGTTTATCTCTTACAATAAGCAAGCATGCGCTGGGATTATTCTAACCCAATTCACCATGGGAGGTCCCCATTCACATGTGTTGGGTTCTAACCACAAACAACAGGCACAGTGAGTATAGTCGGACTCGCGTCTCCCGTGTACGTGGCAGTGTCTACGAGAAGCGATATATAGTAGAATCATCTCATATTCATCAGCAGATCGAAGGGGGGAAACAATCAAATAACCATGGCTAATTATACACTCTGAAACAACCCTCGCCCCCAGCATCGGTTTATCCGACGTATTCGTAGCTGGCCTCCGCGAAGATCCGGGTAGAACTGGACTTCAGCAGCAAATGTTTGTCTTCCCCGTGAAGATCACAATAGAGTAGGACCTCAGCTACAAGCGTTTGTGTTCCCCGTGAAGATCACAATAGAGTAAGACCTCAGCTACAATGTCTGTCTTCCCCGTGAAGATCACAACAGAGTAAGACCTCAGCTACAAATATTTCTCTTCCTCGTGAAGATCACAATAGAGTAGGACCTCAGCTACAAATGTTTGTGTGACCCGTGAAGATCACAATAGAGTAAGACCTCAGCTACAAGTGTTTGTGTGTCCCGTGAAGATCACAATAGAGTAGGACCTCAGCTACAAATGTTTCTCTTCCCCGTGAAGATCACAATAGAGTAGGACCTCAGCTACAAATGTTTGTCCTCCAGTGAAGATCACAATAGAGTAGGACCTCAGCTACAAATGTTTGTCTTCCCCAACAAATGTCTTTGTCGTCCTTGCAGATCCGGATCCTGTGTTGTAAGAAACAACTAACGGGATATGGTGGACAAGCTCCCTGATTTAGTGTATCTACGCCATCGTATGTCAATGGCATAGATCGATATTCATGACATAAAATACTGGATTGTCTAGCCCAGATGATTTAGAGACCGTTGTTGTCGTATAGCGGAGTGTTGCGTCAACGCATAAACACACACACGCTGTTATCTATGACAAGGATTCCCACAGTTAACTGTTAACGTGCCTAGTACACTCTCGTAGTGTTCAACATTTCACAATCCGGCTCCAATATGGTCAGTTTTTAACTTAAGGATGCTTTAACGTTTTGCAAGGTTTCGTAAACACAAGCTTAACAAACAAACCGTACAAACACGTGGCGACTATGTTTATTTTCATTTGCAAAAACTAAAGCACGCTGGGACATGATATATTCCATTGTTTACAATGCTTTTAAAAGATGCCAATTAACTGTTACAAACAGGGCTAAAACTTTCCTTTTTGCTTGATCGAAGGTGACATATTGTAAACACAGGTTGCATGTTGTCAACTGCGCAGTCTTGCCTCACTGACGAAGAATTCCTAGGCGCTGCAAACGATACCAATTACCATCCCCCTACGATTGTGACATGACCTGCTTGGAAATGTCTTGTTTTGCTAAGTGGCTAGCAGCCTACGATGCCATCTTGTGGAGGGAATCCGTGGCACAATGCGCACTGTTTCCTAGTCTGTTTTCAAAACAAAGACAACCATACCTATATGTCAGCTTCTTCCCATAACTGGTGTTATTTCATTATTCAAACAACCGGGCAGTCGCTAATTTGGTAAATTATACTCCAACAGCGCACCACAACCTGATGTTAATACGTCAATCAATGTTATTTTAGAAACAGAAAAATCAAGTTCAACGGTTTTGATTTAGATTTGTATCAAAGATCAAAGACGATGTAACAATAGACGAATGTGTAGAATGTTCCCAGGAGCAGAGCAAAAGGATGAGATAAAAGCGGCCATTACTTGAAATAATATTCTTGTCCATCAACACTCCGGCTTTGATTCATCTGCCAAAACGAATTTCGCTGAAAACATCTTTGGCTTTGACAAAGAAAACGAGAACCAAGCACTCTTACTTTCCAATTCGAATTCAATATTTCAGAACAGATTGTAATTGATTAAGCTTTGCCAGCGTTAAAATACTCCAGCGGGAGTTGGTTTGGAGGAATTTATTGGACTGTCGAATCTCGTTGTGTCCTGTTGAGCAGACTAAATACTCAGAAGCGCCACTTGTGTCGTATTGCGTTGTGTCGTGTTGCGTTGTGTCGTGTTGCGTTGTGTCGTGTTGCGTTGATGTCATGTTGCGTTGATGTCATGTTGCGTTGATATCATGTTGCGTTGTGTCGTGTTGCGTTGATGTCATGTTGCGTTGTGTCGTGTTGCGTTGATGTCATGTTGCGTTGTGTCGTGTTGCGTTGATGTCATGTTGCGTTGTGTCGTGTTGCGTTGATGTCATGTTGCGTTGTGTTGTGTTGAGTTGATGTCATGTTGCGTTGTGTCGTGTTGCGTTGATGTCATGTTGCGTTGTGTCGTGTTGCGTTGATATGTTGCGTTGTGTCGTGTTGAGTTGATATCATGTTGCGTTGTGTCGTGTTGAGTTGATATCCACTTCTAGTGGTGTGAGACAGGGTTGCATATTAAGCTTTATTTATCTTTTTCATTAATGAACTTGTAACAGAAGTATATAATGAGTGTAGTCATGGTGTATTTGTGACACAGGATATTGTTGATTTAATGCTACTTCTTTTTGCTGATGATGTTGTCATGTTTTCATATACCGTTAATGGCCTGCAGAAACAATTAAATGTACTGACTTTCTTTTGCAAGCAATGAGGTTTAGAAGTCAACTTACACACAAAAAAGTCATTGTATTCAGACATGGAGGCAAATTTGCTAAACATGAACACTGGGCATATGACAATGTTCCTTAACAAATTAAGACAGATTATAAGTATTTAGGATTAGTTATATCTTCTAGATTATCATGGTCAGTATTTTGTAAACAATTAGCATGTCAAGCATCTAAAGCTGTTATTTCAGTAAATATATATATGTACATTTTTTTAAAAACTTGTAAATGTTCCATTTTCTACAGCATGTTCTATTTTTGGTGGTAAAATTGCACCGATTATGTTATATGGTGCAGAGATATGGGGCACTAAATATAATGAGGTAATAAAAAAAGTCCAATCATCTTATTTTAAAAGGCTTTTTACGTGTTGGGATGTTTGCATCAAATAGGTCATTTTAGGCGATACAGGGCGTTATCCTCTTTTCATTCTCAGCCAAGTTAGAGCTGGTCAGACCAGTTGTCAATGGGTTTCAAATGTTAGATCTTTGCTTTATACTTGTGGGTATTCTTCTGTTTGGATTGCGCAAGACTTTGGTGATGAAGAGTTATTTCTATTTTCATTAAAACAAAGATTACAAGATATGTGTTATCAAACCTGGCACAATAGTATTTCATCTTGATCCTTTTTATGTCATTATAATTCGATTAAGTCAGCTATTGAGCCAGAGAAATATTTGACATCATTAGAAAATAAGCATTTGATAAGAGCCATGTGTAAATTTAGACTTTCCCTGCACAATTTTATAATGTCAGTTTTCTAGAAGGCATAAACAGGACGATATTGATGTAATTTAATGTGCAAACTGCAAATTGGGTTTTATTGAAGATGAATTTCATGTATTATTAGTTTGTGATAAATATAAAGATCTGAGAGAGAAATATCTTCCACACATTAAACATGTCCATAAAGACAATATGTTAATGGTAAACTTATTAAACTCACAAAATCCTCTTGTTATACATGCAGTTGCAACATTGTTAAAACATATATTTATTGCTAGATAATTACTTCAATTTGTGCTCACGTGACATTATAAATACATTATATACTAACTGTAAAATGGGCCATAAGGCCGTATATTACCGAATAAAGTGTCTGTCTGTCTGTCTGATATCATGTTGCTTTGATGTCATAGCCAGAGAATCTAGACTGTTTGCGAGCACATGACTGCTGTCTGCCTTTCCAGTATATAAACGTCAACGCCAGCAGATAACCAGTCTCCATTATCTACCCAATCCGCCTCCCTCTGGCAAAATAGCGACTACATGAATGGAACAAGCACCAGTTCATTAAGACAGAAGCTTTTCCAAGGCTGGTCCCGTACTGTGGAATTCAACCCCACACAACCTCAAGAATACTCAGACACTCAGCGACTTTAAGTCTCGATGGAAAACACTTCTTCGAAATAGCATGCAACTGAAAACTTTGTGTCACAGCTCTGTGAGTGCCTGTGAGCAAACTTTGAAGGACTGGAAACGGGCGCTGTATAAATGACTGGTTTGACTGATACCTGACAGTCAGTGATGATGCAGGTGTTCGTGGGTATGTATATCCTGTCGTACCAGTATCACCCAGCATTCACAGCATTTGCATAACGAAGTATCTGTTTGTTGCCGAAAAAACAAAGTTGAAATCCACGACTAAATCCTGTTCTCAGCTACACCACAGCCTTCAGATGCCACTTACAGACATTCCACCGTGTACTGAGTCATCCTATAGGCCCAGTCAAGATAATGTATCATTAAAACCACATTTGTACTCAAAGCTAATGATACATGAATGTTATTTACTTTCTACGGTACTGAATTATTTATCATAATGACATTACTATTATTATAATTACACTAATTCACAACTGAAAAATATATTCTGAAACAGCACATTAATTCTTAACCGTATTCTTAATGTGTCGCAAATCCTTGTAAAGATACCTGGCCTACTTGAGACATGCACCAGATGACAAGACAGCATGTGTATGACATGCTGGTGCGAGAGTACTTGAAATCCCGAACACACATACCCACTGTCTGCGGCGATGTTCAATAGAAATACCTGAAATATTCACTTTAACCACGACGTCACACTGGTGACCTGTAGCCATGTCTGTAATCGTACAGTCGTGTTTTTCGCTGTATTACGCAATGTAGTAAATGTTTGCACCAAATGCCGTGGGGATGTCGCCGTCTTGTCTTTGGAGAACAAGTGGTTTCCTTGTAGAATGCATGAGCTCCTCCATGTCTTGCAAGTTAGTCGAGTTGGGATGGACCCTCTCTCGTCGGTGCATCGTGTTATTAGAACAGGTACATAGGTGCATCTCAGCGTCTGCTTAAATATCTGCTACAACTCTGCAGATCATCTATTGACCTGACTCTTCAGGGGATCTATTGACCTGACTCTTCAGGTGATTTATTGACCTGACTCTTCAGGGGATCTATTGACCTGACTCTTCAGGGGATCTATTGACCTGACTGTTCAGGTGATCTATTGACCTGACTCTTCAGGGGATCTATTGACCTGACTGTTCAGGTGATCTATTGACCTGACTCTTCATTTGATTTATTGACCTCACTTTTCAGGTGATTTATTGACCTGACTCTTCAGGTGATTTATTGACCTCACTCTTCAGGTGATTTACTGACCTCACTCTTCAGGTGATCTATTGACCTGACTCTGCAGATCATCTATTGACCTGACTCTTCATGTGATCTATTGACCTCACTCTTCAGGTGATCTATTGACTTGATCTATTGACCTGACTCTTCATGTGATTTATTGACCTCACTTTTCAGGTGATCTATTGACCTGACTCTTCATGTGATTTATTGACCTCACTTTTCAGGTGATCTATTGACCTCACTTTTCCAATTATCTATTGACCTGACTCATCAGGTGATCTATTGACTTCATTCTTCAAGTGATCTATCAACCTGACTATTTAGAAGATCGTTGGATCTAGATCTTCTGAAGCCCTATAAGCATTATGTGTTGTAAATCGACAGATCCTGGGTTCGAATCCGATATTCGTGCATATTTTGCCCATTTATTTGTCAGCACAAACCCCTTGTTAGGGTCACAGGGTGGTCTTGTTGTCTCTGTGTTGTTTGTAAAGCACAAAACACCAATTTAGATGTTTAAATGGAAACGAGTGATACTTGGTAATAGTTCACATACATAGTTATTTCAATACTTCTCCCAGTCTATACAGGTGGCGATGGAAGATAACGCCATTTTAGTACGTTAAATAAAACCAATTATCAGGAACCCGGAGTAGAATAGGTCGCGGGTAAATGTACCACATGCTATGTTCTGCAATAAACCCAAGAACGCTCAAGCCATTCTGCAAGATACAAGAACAAATGTTGCTGTTTAGAGGGATGCCGAAGCCCCTGCCACCATGACGTTACCGACTGTAACTGCAGAGGGCACCTCCAACCTGCCATATACTCCGCTACAGTTTATTGGGCAATTTGGAACTTTTCCGTGTGTTCTCAATGCCCTCAAATTTCTTCCTCGGGTACACAATTATTATCTGTTTCAGTGAAGGGAAACCCAAAAGCTTGAAAAGATAACAAACCAATTTGACTTTAACGCCAGAGTTTCTGACTGCTGGGATGAGCAACACTATATCAACACTATATATTTATCGGCTCCACCAACATCCATGACAACTTGACCATACATCATATTCACGTTCTCCACATACCGACTCATCTGTGATGTTGGCAGCTTCTTAAAACTCGGAAAGTTTTAGTTGGGGAAGTTGAAATCCCCACGCTTCTCAACTCCCGCATTGTTTACTTCACCAGACTGCGAGGTGAACGTCCTGTATACTGCATCTGGAGCGGCCTCGTTCCCTCACGGCTGTATTGTTGTCAAACACCCCCTACCAGCTGCTTCCAGAGATATTTAAACAACGACAGTGTTATGTGATGGTGTGTGGAAGTAGGGGAGGGGGGTGGTTACTGCCTCTAAGAACCTGTTTACCATGTCAGGAGCTATCGGAATCCCAGGAAACCACAATGTTTAGGACAAAAAGTAATATGTGGATGAATAACATCAAGGGATATATTTATTCAGTGCTGGCATAAATAAACGCCTTCCGCAGTCCTCAGATTTACAGTGGGTCTTCTCAACTCGGGAGGAATGGACTGGCTTCTTGTCGTCAGTACTCGGAGACGTTATGTAAATAAGCTGTGCTATTCTGAATGAATTTGTATCAGTAGATGCTCCTTTAAAGGTCAAATACAGTCGTTTTAGTGTAAAACAGTCCGCAGGAAAACATTATTTACGTTACGCTGTTAACGTTACGCGATGATCACTTCACGTAGGAGAACTGGTACTGTGTTTACTTGGTAGTGTTAAACAGGTGGTTCAGGAGTTTGCGTGCACGCTCCTTTAATATTATCTGTGTTTTTTTCTGAGTTATTACACAGATAACAGAAATACACATTGGTCATTTGCATTCCCGTGTTGGCATTTTGCTTAATTTTACAACTTGTTCATTGCCAAGTAGATCTCATTTCACTTCACATAAGTTGTCTTGCTTCTCCTCCAGCCAGGCTGACGCCCGGAACCACATAATCCATATCTATATATTCCCTGATCCGTATCTACACACACGAGTCCATATTTCACATTCACCCAATGGCTGTGTATCCCAGGTGACGTTACAACGCTATTACTCCACTCTAATTTTCCTCCCAACAAACTAGCCAGGTATACAGTGTCCAGAGAGCCCTAGCAGCGGAAGGTTCATTCTCTTCTTATTCTACTTAGCAAGGCTTAGCGAGGACAGTCAACACCATGCGACCCCCGGCTAGTGTGTATTAGGCTGTTTGTATATCATTACATGGAGATACGCACAGAATCGGGGGGATTATCCCCTGCCCTGACTCACCTCTATACATCCCAGTATGGAATGTGTATCCTTTCATTAGTACATTATGAACATGTACAAGTAATTTCCTTATCACAGAAGGCACGTGACAGGCCGTCGGAAGAAACAGAATCCTGTCTCAGGGTGACAATTGATGGAAATCCAACTAAATTTGTTCCGTTGTCTATGAATATGTTACGGTACGTGGGGTATACGGACGCATGGCCTTGTAATTATTAAGTCAATAACAAGGTTAATTGCTCTTCATGTGGTTCAGCTTGAAGAGATGTAACCAACAACGCGGCTTCTTCCCATGGTGCGCGATGTTCTCAGCAACTGTTAAAGCAAGGACAACTGATGACAGTCATCCTCGTTCTTAGTGGTTTGGCCATGTTATCAGTTTAAACAGTCCAGCCATGATCCCTCGTTCAATATCTGAATTCCATGCTAAGCTACTCCATTTTTTATCTGATGCGGTATTTTACAACTGTTGGAGACTTCAAAAATGCATTTAGTAGGATTCGGTGTCACGTCGTGACCATCCTCTATAAGAAAATAATATGTTTGTGAAATTGAGCATATTACTCTTTATGTAAAGGGCCAGTGTATAATGATTTAAGGGCAAAATATCCAAATATACGTCAGTGTCGAATGTGCTATAGACCTTTGGCGTCATCCAGATGATGAATATACTGACTGACTGACTGACTGACTGATTGAATGACTGGTTGGTTTGTTGGTTTGTTGACTGATACTGACACGAGGATAGATTGTGTATTGAGGGGTTGAACATGGCCGTTTTTAGGAGCACCATATATGTGGATTTGGTGGCCATGTTAAATGGCTACCTGGTTTCACTCGATGTGTCACGCGAGTCGGTCGCGATAATTTCAGAGAAACTAATTTAGCGGCGACCCGGGTTAAACTAGCTCTCTAACGCTCTGTTGTTTGTCGGTGAAGGTGACTAACGTGATCGGGGATCAGGCTGGATGACTTTGTGAAGTGCGTGTCATCCTGACCTTAGCACATGTTCATTATATCAATCACCGAACAGCCTCGGGGATTTGCTAGGCGCCGTGATACTGCTGGAATACTGGTGACTGGGGCTTGCAAGAACGGCTTGCCACAGGAAGGTTTCACTAACTGCATGTCTCCACAAGATGGCTGATGGATGACAACAGTTGACTAATCCTTCACTGGGCTGGCAGAAGACATACTTCAAGGCTGCCAATGGGCTACACTAAAGACTTCAGTAAATCTGCCATGTTGGTAACCAGGTAACCGTTGCATGACATCTGTCTCCTGTGACAGTGAGTGATCGCATCTTGGCAGTCAGTAGTGTTATACCTGCCACAGCAGCACCCCGGTAGGGAAGCTGGAGATACAGACAGCTCCACAGTCATAGTCTGTCAGGTTGTGATGGGATGAAAGGCATTTTATTGGATTCTGAAACCAGATGCAAAACTTTTGCTGCCTGAGTTCCAACAGACATATGCGTGATGACATACGTGGTTGGCTTGATGACATGTGGTTGGCTTGTTGAGTTCCAACAGACACATGCGTGATGACATCGTGGTTGGCTTGTTGAGTTCCAACAGACACATGCGTGATGACATCGTGGTTGGCTTGTTGAGTTCCAACAGACACATGCGTGATGTCGTGTTGGCTTGTTGAGTGATGGTGATGAAATCGGCATTTTGATTGGACATGCGTGATGACATCGTGGTTGGCTTGATGCAAAACATGCTTTCGTGGTTGCCTGAGTTCCAACAGACACATGCGTGATGACATCGTGGTTGGCTTGTTGAGTTCCAACAGACACATGCGTGATGACATCGTGGTTGGCTTGTTGAGTTCCAACAGACACATGCGTGATGACATCGTGGTTGGCTTGTTGAGTTCCAACAGACACATGCGTGATGACATCGTGGTTGGCTTGTTGAGTTCCAACAGATGACATCGTGGTTGGCTTGTTGAGTTCCAACAGACACATGCGTGATGACATCGTGGTTGGCTTGTTGAGTTCCAACAGACACATGCGTGATGACATCGTGGTTGGCTTGTTGAGTTCCAACAGACACATGCGTGATGACATCGTGGTTGGCTTGTTGAGTTCCAACAGACACGTGATGACATCGTGGTTGATTGACATCGTGGTTGTGGTTGGCTTGTTGAGTTCCAACAGACACATGCGTGATGACATCGTGGTTGGCTTGTTGAGTTCCAACAGACACATGCGTGATGACATCGTGGTTGGCTTGTTGAGTTCCAACAGACACATGCGCGATGACATCGTGGTTGGCTTGTTGAGTTCCAACAGGCACATGCGTGATGACATCGTGGTTGGCTTGTTGATTATCATTGTTGAGTTCCAATCTATCACACTGAATTTAGCAATCTATCACACTGAAGCTGAGCTGCCTGCTCACATGTCGGGATTCAAGGACAGTAGCAGTAAGTAGTCATCAATGTCCTGCCACAAGTAACAGAGGAAGCTGACAGTGACAGAACCAACACCTCATTGATCTCTGTTGTCGACGACATCGGACGTTAAGGATCTGGACAGCAAGGAGTTGTCTTAGATTGAAAACAACATGCAATGATCTGATATGATACAACAAAATATCGATATCAACAAGCGTTTTAACATATGTGCATATTAGAAGGTTAATACCCATCTCAGCCCTCGATAGGATCGGTACAAGAACTCATTCCCTTGAGTCACGAGGATGGAACTGAGATGATTAAATGCCCTTATCGGTGTAGGACTATAATCCTCTGATTGTGCTACTATTTTATTTACCCCTCGTTAGACAGGTAGCACCGTATGTTCAGTATGTTTATGTCTCCTTGTATGTTGCAGCCTTCCTACCTGTCTGGTCAGAAGTCACGGGATGTCAATAAGATCGCCGGACAGTGGGGGGAATGGGGCGTGTGGTCGTCATGCTCAGTCAAGTGTGGAACAGGCATCTCCTCCCGGACACGGCGTTGTGAACATCCGCTTACCCTCCCCGTCGCATCACTGATGTAAGTATATCCACATATATCACTGATGTAAGTATATCCACATATATCACTGATGTAATTATCCACATAAATCACTGATGTAAGTATATCCACATATATCAGTGATTTAAGTATACCTCCACATATGTCACTGATGTAAGTATACCACCAGATATGTCACTGAACATGGACGATCATGGACCCATCAGCAAATGGGTACCCGGTAGGATGAACCAGCTGTGTGACTAACGCCCCCAGGGAGCTGATAACGAGTACCGGATGTACACTATTGCATTGACCGACAATAGGATAATATAGCACCTTCAGCATCCCATTGGTGAATAGGATGTGCCGCGTTTTACCGGTACTAAATATATTTGTATGAAAGCGTATTGGTTTCGTCCTCACCAACTGGAAAATAGTAATTTTCAAGAAATACACGAACTTTTGTTCACCTATTTAACTTACATATACCATTAGTTTTGAAGGTGTTTAAAGGCCAAATTCTCTGCCATGTGAACGTGTCCTCAATATCTAGCTAAACTGATAATGTTAAGGCCAGAAATTCAAATTTAACTGGTCCGAAGTTTATGCCAAAGTAATATACAGTTTATAAGAAATTGGACAGGAATATAAAACGTTATATCTTCGAAAATTTGAAATTCAAAATAATCGTGAAATACTAAATATGAGCAAGAGGCCAGATTGCCTTCTTTACACTTAGTGATCGGCACAGATACAGGCATCAACACTGAAACAAAACCAGTGATCATTTGCTTGATAACGGCCTTAGTAGCCACACCGAAACGTCGCTCATATTAATATTATACAAGTTGTATATCCATACAACTCTCCTCGTTGTTCATCACACCAACTTCTAAATGCCACTCAAAGAAGTCCACCAGTGATGTTGGAATACGAAATAAAACGTAAAATATCACAGCCAGACATTACTGGCTAGGTATTTGTACATACAGTCTGTCCTCTTGGACCTTGGACATTTGGTCAGGCTCACTCTGGCTCCTTGTTAACTGTTTGCTTCGATGGCAAGTTGCGTTACCTGTGAAAATCGTCATTAACCCTGTATCACCCACAGGTAGCATTAGTCATATTGTATCCCAGGTGTACGTGTGAGTGTAATGTTTGCCTGATGAGTAATGAGTGAAGGCACTGAACCGACGGCTTACAAAGTCAGGCCGCAGATTCACTTGTACGTTATTTCATTGGTGATGGCACCGAGCACATATTTTTGAGACTATATAGTTTGTCAAGCGAGGCCAAGAGAGTACAAAACATTTATTGGACCATTAGGTCTGTTCATGATGCGGATTTAAGCGTGTTTTATCTTGCACAGTTACCGAACACCTCACAGGGGAAATGCATCGGTAGGGCTTTCCCAGATCCTCATTACCAGAGTGGAGGTAGTGGATAAGTACTATATCAGTTCAGCGCCACTGGAGCTGTTTTACCTCCGGAAGCAAAGCATCTATTACACGCACTAAACGACTTGACAATTGTGGATACCAGGTGTCGCACGTCAGATTACGTGCTGGTTTATAGATGTTGCTAACACTCTGTAATATCCCGAGAGGGACAGACTGATTCCTGTTTGGTCTATGTAGGTGATGTGGTATCCCGAGAGGAACAGATGGATTCCTGTTTGGTCCATGTAGGTGCTGTGGTATCCCTAGAGGGACATACTGATTCCTGTTTGGTCGATGTAGGTGCTGTAGTATCCCGAGAGGGACAGATGGATTCCTGTTTGGTCCATGTAGGTGCTGTGGTATCCCGAGAGGGACAGATGGATTCCTGTTTGGTCCATGTAGGTGCTGTGGTATCCCGAGAGGGACAGATGGATTCCTGTTAGGTCTATGTTGGTGCTGTAATATCCCGAGAGGGACATACTGATTCCTGTTTGGTCCATATAGGTGCTGGAGTATCCCGAGAGGGACAGATGGATTCCTGTTTGGTCCATGTAGGTGCTGTAGTATCCCGAGAGGGACAGATGGATTCCTGTTTGGTCCATGTAGGGACTTGAGTATCCCGAGAGGGACAGACTGATTCCCGTTTGGTCCATGTAGGTGCTGGAGTATCCCGAGAGGGACAGACTGATTCCTGTTTGGTCCATGTAGGTGCTGTAGTATCCCGAGAGGGTCAGATGGATTCCTGTTTGGTCCATGTAGGTGATGTAGTATCCCGAGAGGGACATACTGATTCCTGTTTGGTCGATGTAGGTGCTGTAGTATCCCGAGAGGGACAGATGGATTCCTGTTTGGTCCATGTAGGTGCTGTAGTATCCCGAGAGGGACAGACTGATTCCTGTTTGGTCCATGTAGGTGCTGTAGTATCCCGAGAGGGACAGATGGATTCCTGTTTGGTCCATGTAGGTGCTGTAGTATCCCGAGAGGGACATACTGATTCCTGTTTGGTCCATGTAGGTGCTGTAGTATCCCGAGAGGGACAGATGATTCCTGTTTGGTCCATGTAGGTGCTGTAGTATCCCGAGAGGGACAGATGATTCCTGTTTGGTCCATGTAGGTGCTGTATCCCGTATCCAGACTGATTCGAGTAGGGACAGACTGATTCCTGTTTGGTCCATGTTGGTGCTGTAATATCCCGAGAGGGACATACTGATTCCTGTTTGGGTCTGTAATATCCCGATGTTCCTGTTTGGTCCATGGGTGCTGTAATATCCCGAGAGGGACAGACTGATTCCTGTTTGGTCCATGTAGGTGCTGTAGTATCCCGAGAGGGACATACTGATTCCTGTTTGGTCCATGTAGGTGCTGTAGTATCCCAAGAGGGACAGACTGATTCCTGTTTGGTCCATGTAGGTGCTGTAGTATCCCGAGAGGGACAGATGATTCCTGTTTGGTCCATGTAGGTGCTGTGTATCCCGAGAGGGACATACTGATTCCTGTTTGGTCGATGTAGGTGCTGTAGTATCCCAAGAGGGACAGACTGATTCCTGTTTGGTCCATGTAGGTGCTGTAGTATCCCGAGAGGGACATACTGATTCCTGTTTGGTCGATGTAGGTGCTGTAGTATCCCGAGAGGGACAGACTGATTCCTGTTTGGTCCATGTAGGTGCTGTAGTATCCCGAGAGGGACATACTGATTCCTGTTTGGTCCATGTAGGTGCTGTGGGACATACTGATTATCCCGAGAGGGACATACTGATTCCTGTTTGGTCCATGTAGGTGCTGTAATATCCCAAGAGGGACAGACTGATTCCTGTTTGGTCCATGTTGGTGCTGTAATATCCCGAGAGGGACAGACTGATTCCTGTTTGGTCCATGTAGGTGCTCTAGTATCCCGAGAGGGACAGACTGATTCCTGTTTGGTCGATGTAGGTGCTGTAATATACCGAGAGGGACAGACTGATTCCTGTTTGGTCCATGTAGGTGCTGGTGTGTGACGAGAGGGACAGACTGATTCCTGTTTGGTCCATGTTGGTGCTGTAATATACCGAGAGGGACAGACTGATTCCTGTTTGGTCGATGTAGGTGCTGTAGTATCCCGAGAGGGACATACTGATTCCTGTTTGGTCCATGTAGGTGCTGTAATATCCCGAGAGGGACAGACTGATTCCTGTTTGGTCCATGTAGGTGCTGGAGTATCCCGAGAGGGACAGACTGATTCCTGCTTGGTCCATGTAGGTGCTCTAGTATCCCGAGAGGGACAGGCGGGTTTCGGCAGTGTTCCTGTTTGGTTCATGTAGCGGCATACCGATTATATTCTTCTAAACACGGCGCAAAGCAACATTCATTTCTCATTTTTGAAGGATGCGGAGTTGGAATTTCGCCACTTTATACGTTCTGGGTGCCGTAACGCCGTCCACCTTACCTCCACCTTACCTCCTGTATGTGTGTGAGGGTCGGCTGTCGGTGTGACGAGGCTTAAAGTATATAACAGATATGAGTGGTAGTTAAGATATTTATTTAAACGATTAAGAAGGGGACCGAGAAAATCCACGTTGACCGGGATTTTATGCACGTAATTTGATAAACTCAATACAAATAATATCAGTGTGTCAGATATACATTAGGGCCAAACACTAGCGTTATCGTTGTTTGAACAGTGCTTTTTGTTGGATTTATCTACCGATTTACACCTACCCTGCCACGTTCGGTATATTAGGTTTAACCTGTACAGGAGGTATTGGCTCGTTGTCAAATTCCTTGTTCTTTTTCGCCAACTGATGTTTAAGACACACCATTTATAAACATTTACATACAGAAATTAAACCAGTTCTGCTGCACCTGTTTTAGTGCTCTCAAGAAATAAATGCACACCTTGTCATTTTAAATGCGCAGTTTAAAACATCCATATGGAATAAAAATGTTTTATGTAAATATTACAATAACGATCTTCGCTTTATTGTTTCGCCAGACTCTTAAACCTCACATGATTTATTTCGACGCCACTTTTCTCAATATATTTTGACATCTGACGGCAGGCCCCAGGACGACCGGGTTTCATAATTGTAGGGATTTGAACCCAGATCGACGGCATGGTGAGCCAGTGTGTTGACTACAAGGCCACCCCATCGGTCCTTATGATCACTTGCACCTCGAACCATATTGTTATATGATGCACGGTGCTGGCCCTAGTCCGCTATACAGAGGGAGGCGATGTACACATGGACCTGCTACTGATGGAGGATGCTTGTCATATCCTGAAACCACAGTTGATCACCAGGTACTTCTGATAAGTAGTCCAGGGATTTATGGCTATATTTTCATTTGGTTCTCTTTGTGTAGTAAAGGATGCAAGAAAAGCATTACCTTCGACACTTGGCCAGTTTCTTTTGAACTAATTGGTATAGCCTTCTTCTGTGCTGTGGATCAAGTCTCTTGGCGTTGCTTACACTAGTTCACGTGGGGAGCTAGTTTGCTAAATTAACCTTTGAAATTAGGGGGTGAGTCACGGACCTCGACATTGAGACGCAGATATCAATCACTCCCACTCCTTAAATATTTCTTTGCTTTTTATCCCATTTGTGAAGGCTGCTAATCAACGCTTGGGGAGAGAGGGGCCGGGGAGGGGGGAGTAGCGGAAGTAGAGACCTGCAGATGGGGGTGCCACAGACCAGGCCTGGTAACTTGACTCCTTGGCAGCAGATGCTTTATGATGAAATGAATTTAATGAACGTTCATTCTACCACAAAGCTACTCAATGATGAAAGGACTGTTTTCCACTTTGAACGTGTTGACTATAGCGAACTAGTAGTGGTATATAACATCACACGGTATGCTCGCAAGCTTTAACTGGAAACAGTTGCTTCTACGTGTCATGGCACAAGACGTTCTTAGTGATAAGTCCCTTTGAAGAATCTCAAGAAGTTCATAAGCATTTCAAAGGGGGTCTGTATGAAGCCAGTCGTGAACTGTCGACGATGTACAACAGACCTGGTCAGAGAGAGACATAAGAGTTCAACACCAGAATACTCGATGGCCTTCGGAACACGTCTAACACAAGGCCATGGACTTGCACACGTCTCCAAGGAAATACGCTTTATTTTAAACCTTAAATAGGGGCGGTGGGGTAGCCTAATGGTTAAAGCGTTGGCTCGTCACGCCGAAGACCCGGGTTCGAATCCCCACATGGGTACAATGTGTTAAGCCCATTTCTGGTGTCCCCCGCCGTGATGTTGCTGGAATATTGCTAAAAGCGGCGTAAAACCAAAACTCAGTCAGTCAGTCAGTAAACCTTAAATATAAATACCACGAACACGTTGTCCCTATATCCCACTGGTTCCTTTCTATCTAGCCTTGCCCCTTTAAAGAAAGAACTGACTTCATTAAATACAGTCTTGCAGCAAGGCTACACAGCACATGATGTGTTTTACACAGTGCTTATAACATACATCCCGTAACATACAATGCCGTCCGGTAATTCCGCGCAGCTAAGCCCATCGATCGCAACACGGCAACTAACGTCTCTTATGTTTTGTGGTTTACGTGACTTAACATGCTGGTATGCACCATATTTACCTAGAAATATAAGTTTTATTGACGACTATAAGATTCTAGCTCTGCATTATGCCATACGGTTGACCTTACCGGCGTTCTGACGACATCGTTAGCTGTCCGGTAATTCTGCGCAGCAACTGTTGCGCATAACAATCTGTTGCAGATCCAAAGTATGGAAGCGTATTAGGGCCAAATTATTTTTAAAAATCACTCCATCAATGCAAAGAAGATTGTTTCATATTAAATCCAATTATGAATAATGAAGAAAAGGGTTTAAAAGTCTGAAGAAAACGAATTTTTCATAAAACTGTCAATTTATCTGTCAATTGCTGTTATTTACTTACCTTTAGTGATTAAAAGCCAGTCCCTTATAGAAATGTCCTGATTTCAAACGTAAATATGGTAGCAGACAATGTTTACCTCGATACAGAAGTGCGTTATTGCAGCTGCGCAGAATTACCGGACTCGTTTGAATGTATTTTGTTTGCGACACTTAATGTGAAATAGGAGTTTGATTTAGTGTAAATCGTAATATAGAAAAGAATAATTGTCTGAGTGCACTATGGTTATTTGCTCCCATCTGAAGCAGATTCCAGTCCCCTAACACCAACATGCTGAACGTATGTACTCGTCAGCTTACCTGGTGCTCGGCGTTACGGTGGTCCCCTAATACCAACATGCTGTACGTATACATGTACTCTGTCAGCCGACCTGATGCTCGGCGTTACGGTGGTCCCCTAATACCAACATGCTGAACGCATATGTACTCTGTCAGCCGACCTGGTGCTCGGCGTTACGGTGGTCCCCTAATACCAACATGCTGAACGTAGACATGTACTCTGTCAGCCGACCTGATGCTCGGCGTTACGGTGGTCCCCTAATACCAACATGCTGAACGTACATGCTGAACGTAGACATGTACTCTGTCAGCCTACCTGATGCTCGGCGTTACGGTGGTCCCCTAATACCCACATGCTGAACGCATATGTACTCTGTCAGCCTACCTGATGCTCGGCGTTACGGTGGTCCCCTAATACCAACATGCTGAACGTAGACATGTACTCTGTCAGCCTACCTGATGCTCGGCGTTACGGTGGTCCCCTAATACCCACATGCTGAACGTAGACATGTACTCTGTCAGCCGACCTGATGCTCGGCGTTACGGTGGTCCCCTAATACCAACATACTGAACGTAGACATGTACTCTGTCAGCCTACCTGATGCTCGGCGTTACGGTGGTCCCCTAATACCCACATGCTGAACGTAGACATGTACTCTGTCAGCCTACCTGATGCTCGGCGTTACGGTGGTCCCGTAATACCAACATGCTGAACGTAGACATGTACTCTGTCAGCCGACCTGATGCTCGGCGTTACGGTGGTCCCGTAATACCAACATGCTGAACGTAGACATGTACTCTGTCAGCCGACCTGGTGCTCGGCGTTACGGTGGTCCCGTAATACCAACATGCTGAACGTAGACATGTACTCTGTCAGCCGACCTGATGCTCGGCGTTACGGTGGTCCCCTAATACCAACATGCTGAACGTAGACATGTACTCTGTCAGCCGACCTGATGCTGGGCGTTACGGTGGTCCCCTAACACCAACATGCTGAACGTAGACATGTACTCTGTCAGCCGACCTGATGCTCGGCGTTACGGTGGTGCCATGTGGTCGGCGAGGGGTCAGTAGTCTGCGTCGAAATGGAGGAGTATCCTTGTTAAACTGAGACATCTCAGTGGACTTACTCTGTCTGTCTGAATTGAAATATCTAGGAATTGTATCATTAAGGACGAAGGGAACGGAAAGATAACAGCTCTTTGTATCGCCAAGAAATGTAGTCTGAAATTACAAACCTTATCTAAATCAAAGATTGTCCATTGTTTCACAATGTTTAACATGTCCCTCCTTGGGTTAGATTCATGTGGAGTTACACTGTTGAAGACGTATGCATGGTAATGTTGTTCTATTTCATCACTTCTATAACTCTAACACAAAATTCACCATATAGTTCCATCCATAGACACACCTATCGACAAGCAAGTTTGAGGGCACGAAATTTCAATTATTAATAATTTCCCAAAACAGAGTTCGAAATGGGAATATATACGGGAAACTGCCTGGACATAGACAACTATTTGTGATACATCCGCAGAGGAACCAGGTTTCCGGGTTAGTTGATACATTGTGTTGCAAACAGGGCGTGGGTGACCCCTTCTCGTTTGTCTGTTCTATACTGTAGTTGGTGTAGCTCTGTTGCAGCATCCGGGCTGATGACAGTGTTGTGTGTGAAGGAGGCGGGAGGGAGATCCGCGTCTGCAACAAGCATGTAAGTAAAACACAGACTTTCTTCACAACCTGAGTCGATGTGCGCAGAGGTATTACAATTGTCACCTGCTTCTCAAACTGGTGAAAAGCATTTGAAAAAGTTCTGACTTCTTTTTACGACAGTGCAGTTTTTCTTGTTAGCAAAGTCCGTTGTACAGAACCAAACAAGCTTCAGCAACAGGTTCAGTAAATTTAAGTTTATCAGTGAAAACAATATACTGACATGCACAATATGTCTCTTATTGGCCCGATGTTTTCTCCCTGAAAAAAACTGGAACATGTTCGTTCTAATTAGGATAATTTGTTTCCAGAAATGTCCACCCAACGTTGAAAATGTTCGTCAGAAGCAGTGCCGTAAATTCAATGCAAGAGTGTTCAATGGGAAGAAATATGAATGGGAGCCGTACATTAACCGTGAGTATGCAGGGAGCGCTAGATCTTTCACCTGTTTACGGTAATGTTTTATAAACTGTGAAAAACTTGGACGAGAACTTTCTCTTGAAGGTAACCTCAACTGGCCAATTTATTTTATTTTAGCTAATAACAAGTGTGAGCTGACATGTCGGGCTAAAGGTCAACATTTCTACGCCCGTCTAGCCAATCGGGTTGGAGATGGCACTCCATGTGATCTGAAGACATTTTCTGTCTGCATTCGGCGCCAGTGCATCGTACGTACCTGTTAGCTTCTCACTACTTCACATATCGAACTGTTTATACAATGGTGTACGAAGTAATACACTCCAACACTGGGGTCAGACTATTTCATACCTTCAAAACCCACCGCTTCAACAGACTGCGTAGATCGCAGGTGACTTATGCGTACATTTTGTGGTTGTAATTGGTCGCCAATAAAGTCTGCATGTCCTACATGACGTAAATAGATTGGGCAGTCGGGTTCGGTGACATCCTGTGTCATCCGTCCCAAACGGCGAGCGAAGTCTATCATAATATGAACGACTGGTTGTCTGACCAAGATTTGATTACGATAAGAAAATTAGTGAATAAAATCACTGACATCTGACTCTCAATTCTCTAGTTGATGTTTACATAATGATACTGAATAGCTCTTTCAATTTGTCCTCCCAAGAAGGTTGGGTTTTTTTTATGAAATAGGTGGAAACACGAAACCTTCTTTGGACATTATATTTCCCTTTGATATTTTACGAATTTATTTGGTTTGCTTTGAATTCACGCTTAGAATTGTTATGTTTTAAATCAAATGTTCCTTATATTGTCTGTAGAAAGTTGGCTGTGATGACAAAGTGGGTTCTAATGCGACGCTGGACAAGTGCGGCGTCTGTCACGGGGACAACAGCACCTGTAGAACCATCTCTGGTGTGTTCACCCGGCCCGACCTCCCTCACGGCTACACCAGGATCATCAGCATCCCAGTCGGCAGCACCGGCGTCAACATCACAGAGCTCCGCCCCAGTACTAATTACCTCAGTAAGTAGATGATGTTGTATAACCAGGGCGACCTGGAGCTCCGACCCAGTTCTAATTACCTCAGTAAGTGGATGATGCAGTACTCCCAGGGCGACCTGGAGCTCCGACCCAGTACTAATTACCTCAGAAAGTAGATGATGCAGTACTACCAGGTCGACCTAGAGCTCTGACGCAGTACTTATTACCTCAGTAAGTAGATGATGCAGTACTACCAGGTCGACCTGCTGAAGGCAGAGTGTGTGCCGGGTCTATGCTACTCCCATTATTTGACTTGACCTCACGTGTATTTGTGACGCATGCACCGGTGATATTGGACAGAGAATTATATACACATGCCCATGACTCAGGACCTTCCATCTTGATCTGTTCAATTTGCCTGTGTTCGAAGATGCCACTAGTTGTTACGTGTGGTCTGTTGATTTCCTAAGTTCCCATTGGTTTGATTTTCCTGTGTTTAGGCCTGTGTGCCAGTGTGTGTCCGCTATAACAAGACTATGTTATTCAGACACGTTTTGTCATATGAGTAATCCATGTCCTTTTCATTCATGCATCCACACGATCTCTTTGCAGGTTTAAAAACTTCTTCAAAATCAGTTGTAAACGGTAATTGGACAATGTCAGCATCAGGGAACTATGACGCTGCCGGAACTACTTTCATATACAAGAAGCAGTCACGTGACTGTCCCGGAGAATGCATCTTCGCTGCTGGGCCAATAAACCAGACTGTAGAAGTCATGGTGAGGAAAGGGAAATAAAATCGGGTTTATAGCTATCAACAATGGATAAGAAAATATGAATGAATCAAAATCAGTTTATATCAAACTAATAATATTTTCTTGTTAAACGCGTGTAATGATTCTTTCCGCGAACGGCTCCCTGAGTAGTTTAAGTACTTGGTAATTCGTAAATTGCTCACCGGGACTATTGCCGTTTACAGTGTGAAAAACACCTGAAACTTCATTTTGATCGTTGGGTTCAAGGTAACCTAGCTCCACATTGGATATACAGTATGTTAATCTCTATGTTGTTGGTGTTCATTAATGAAGTGTCGTGAACTGTCACTTGATGATAATGTGAGTCCCTTGTTTCCTCCTCAGATGCTGGTGTACCAGACGAACCCAGGAGTCACGTACAGCTTCAATGTACCTGTTGACGTGACGGACGCATACTTCAAACATCTCATTTCTCGTAGTGATGAAAGTCATGTTCTCACCACAGAAGCACCAACCACTGCCATTCCTACACGTCGTTCTACTGCAGCCCAGCCAGAGTTGGCGAATCTTGAACTGGAAGGACCAACTGATGTACACTTGAACATTGGCAAGGATAAGGATGAAGAGGAGGAAGAGGAGGCATCAGAACCGTTCAGGGAAGATTTTGTGGAGAGACCTGATAGACATCCTAATGAGGACCTGGAAGAAGGTGTCATGGCGGGACCTGACATAAAGGAGGATAATATTAGAGGGTCGTTTGGTCGAAAGGAATATACTTTCCATGAAGGAAATGGTGCTACAGTTCTTCTGAAAGCTAATGTCGACTCGTGGTCTGAACGTGCCAATGTTCATGAGGCACAGAGTCAAAAAGGTCCCACGTTTGTGTTGTCGGAGCTCGGGTCTAAAGGAGAGGACGACGGCGATACCAGCCTGGAGGTTGTTGACGGGGCAGCTGTGTTGAAGCAGCAGGGCGAAGACCAGGTGGAGAAGACTGATGTAAGGGATGAAGGTGGTGACCAGGAAGGTGATGAGGGTGAAGATATCAGTGATGGACAGCACGAAAGACAAGAGAATGACGGGAATGACGACGTCAGTAGAAAGCCGAGCTTTTTGGGTGAAGAGATGAAGGTCAGAGAGGCAGGTGACAGTGGGAATGTGGAGATAGAGGGTGAGGAGGACCAGGAGATTAATGATTTGGATGATGAGGGTGACGATGATGATGATGATGATGATGATGACGATGATGATGATGATGAAGAAGAAGAGGCCGATGAAGAAAAAGAAGAGACCTATGACAAAAGCAGAGGTGATGAAGTTCTTGGGTTGGGAGATGGATTCCGAGAAAGAAAACCAGTGTACAATAGCCATGGGTACAGGTTACCAAATGCAATGAACACTGACAAGGCAGAGACAGAAACAAGAAAAATAGACTCAAGTCTTGGAGGCTATTCGTCGAACACACCGACAACACGTGTACATTTTACTACAACAGCAACTCCCTTAGCGACTGAACGAAGTACCTTGAATGTACCACAAAGAGATAGCAGGTTCCGCACCTACAGCAGATCACTCGGCCGGTCAAGTGTTCAGCCATCAATCCGGCGGGCAGGTCGCCCTTTCGGTAGACCAGGGCGGCGAGGAAGTGTTAGAATTCCAAAATATTCTCAGAGTTTTACATTCCGAGAAAGATTTAAGATTCTCAGGGAAGCACAGAAAAAGCGATTACTTCGACAAAGACAGAAACTAATACAAAAAAGCGAAATATCTTCTATTTCTCCATCAGTGAACAGACACATCTCTAGCAGTTCATCACTGCCCAGCATTCAAGGAAACGACACATCCAGGATACGTAGTCAGCATGGCGGAATCAGACAGACGTCACACATACGTGGACAATCTACGACTCCACGGAGTCACCATGTGCGACATCGACATCATCATCGCCAGGCAGCATCTGTCACAACACCTCCTCCACAGAGGAGACTTGGTAGTGTTGACAGAAATACCCAAGGCCTCCGACTTCGAGAAACTGCCGAGCGTCGAGTTGACGAAGGGAACCAGAGAGCTGGTTCAAGCATCACTTTGAAGGCCAACGTTAACGCTTCGCCTTCCGAACGAGATCAACAATCCGGGCGTAACTATCGTCGAAACCAGGGGAAACTACCTGTCCATGGACAAGACAATCAGGGCCATGGTTCTCAAACCAGCAGCCGACGACCTTCTCCCGGACATCAGCCTTCACTGAATGCACGCGTCGCCCATTCATCAGGTAGAACTATCAACTCCAGAGATCCTCCTCCAAGACCAAATCAACACCAAACGCCTCGACGTCAGACAGTTGACCACAGGACAATAGTCGACGAGACCCTCCCTCTAGGTCACTTTGACAGAGCTATAGATCCTCTAGGGTCGGACAGAAGGATTGTTATCCCACAGCAGCCAGTAGGAGTATCCACTGGTCAGCAGGTGATCCCCCAACAACCCGTCATCAATTCAAGGCCTCGATATGAAGGTCGCGGACCTGCTACTCAGGCAGGGGAACCACTCACCAAATATGCTAATGGATTGGACCCAATCTCAGGCCTGCCACCGCTCAACCCCGGGGGTAACCAGGCCCTGACGGCAGGGAAGTCCTACACCAGAAACATCATCCCGAATGAAAAGAGGTTGGGGAACCCGACCCGGAATGGTGGACTGTCAAATGAAATCTTAGAAGCCACCAATGTGTGGAGAGTGTCTGGCTTCACTGATTGTACCACATCTTGCGGTGGAGGTGAGTGGCTACTTCCTTTATGAAGATATGTTGTTATGTTAGATGGACAATGTTTAACTTACAAAGTAAGATTGTTATTGTGAGCATATGTACTCTGTAGTGTGTCACTCTCAATCGACTTTTAAGGGACCTAGCACTATCAAAGTGGCTGTCCAGGCAAGTAGGAACCATGTCATACAACCTTACAATGTTTATTGCCTGCAATATATTTCGATGATGTACGTTGATCTCGCAGTTAATAGTTATTAATTAATCTCTTTTCATAGAGAGATAGTGGTTAATAGTGTATAATTAATTTGTGCATAATAAATTACTAGTTGCAGATGACATAGTGTTTACATGTACTTTACCCTGTAGAACTGAAGCTACGTTATATTTTAACGCCTTCTCTTCTTCCTCTGTGAATATCCCAGGTGTCCAGCAGACTGTTGTCGTGTGTGTGAACACCAGGAACCAGGCAGTTGTTACTGATGAGAACTGTGCCAGACTACACAAACCAGCACCGACAGCAGTCACCTGTAACACCAGACCATGTCCAGCAAGGTAAGACCACCCACAACTCAGACCATGTCCAGCGAGGTAAGACCACCCACAACTCAGACCATGTCCAGCAAGGTAAGACCACCCACAACTCAGACCATGTCCAGCAAGGTAAGACCATCCACAACTCAGACCATGTCTAGCGAGGTAAGACCACCCACAACTCAAACCATGTCCAGCGAGGTAAGACCGCCCACAACTCAGACCATGTTCGGCAGGATAAGACCAACTGGCAGCCCGATTTCCCTTTGACAGGAACAGGAGCACATGTGACATCACGGATGGATTCCAACACGTCGTACATGAACATAACGTGAACCAACATGGTAGATGACACCTCAGTTCATGGTTCTTCTGTTCCAATATGCTCATGTGTATCTTAGAGATCACAACTATGCTGCTTATCTATTGACCATCTACCGTAGAATGTTGTACTCGTGGTTTTCGGATTGAGTGGTACAAGTTTGAATTTCGTTTCGTCAATGCTGTTTCATCTGTATGTGAGCTGCCTGCAGACATGATGGACAGTTATGGTGGTTGCTGTTTGATGTGTATGTGAGCTGCCTGCAGACATGATGGACAGTAATGGTGGTTGCTGTTTGATGTGTATGTGAGCTTCCTGCAGACATGATGGACAGTTATGGTGGTTGCTGTTTGATGTGTATGTGAGCTGCCTGCAGACATGATGGACAGTAATGGTGGTTGCTGTTTGAGGTGTATGTGAGCTGCCTGCAGACATGATGGACAGTTATGGTGGTTGCTGTTTGAAGTGTATGTGGGCTGCCTGCAGACATGATGGACAGTTATGGTGGTTGCTGTGTGAGGTGTATGTGGGCTGCCTGCAGACATGATGTACAGTTATGGTGGTTGCTGTTTGAGGTGTATGTGGGCTGCCTGCAGACATGATGGTCGGTTATGGTGGTTGCTGTTTGAGGTGTATGTGAGCTGCCTGCAGACATGATGGCAGTTATAGTGGTTGCTGTTTGAGGTGTATGTGAACTGCCTGCAGACATGATGTACAGTTATAGTGGTTGCTGTTTGAGGTGTATGTGGGCTGCCTGCATACATGATGGGCGGTTATGGTGGTTGCTGTTTGAGGTGTATGTGAACTGCCTGCAGACATGATGGACGGTTATAGTGGTTGCTGTTTGAGGTGTATGTGAACTGCCTGCAGACATGATGTACAGTTATAGTGGTTGCTGTTTGAGGTGTATGTGGGCTGCCTGCAGACATGATGGTCGGTTATGGTGGTTGCTGTTTGAGGTGTATGTGAACTGCCTGCAGACATGATGTACAGTTATAGTGGTTGCTGTTTGAGGTGTATGTGAACTGCCTGCAGACATGATGTACAGTTATAGTGGTTGCTGTTTGAGGTGTATGTGGGCTGCCTGCATACATGATGGGCGGTTATGGTGGTTGCTGTTTGAGGTGTATGTGGGCTGCCTGCAGACATGACGGACAGTTATGGTGGTTGCTGTTTGAGGTGTATGTGGGCTGCCTGCAGACATGATGAACAGTTTTAAAAACAAGCCCGGGCCTACACATGATTCTTGCTAAAAGGTTGGACAAGCCCTCAATACTATCTAACTATAAAGCTTAGCAACCTATCGGGCTGACACGAAAAAATTGGCTTGCTATGCGTCTGTCAAGTGAACTGTGACTTAACATTTCAATATCCGCCAGAACCAGTACGAATGAACTAGCGACTAAAACAGCTTTTGCAATGAATACAAAATATCGAAATGAGTTATGTTTGATTCAAGATTACATGTTAACAGAAGCAAGGTAGAAACGAACTCTGACTTAACATTTCAAATATCCACCATTACCCAATTTGATATACTGGTGACTAGACGAATACAAAATCTCGAAATGATTGATTATTGCTTCGAGATTTTATGTTAACAGATACAAAGTACAAGCGGATTCAGTGGTGTACAATGGGTCCTCCTTGTACGAAGATGATTGTCACATAGACAAACATGTGATGGGAGTATTGATTTAGCCCTATTGGGGATACCTGTGTCTTGTACCCCATTCACTTACACAGACACATAACACTGGCTTCATAGGCCAACACATGTTGCCCTGTTGGCTGTGTTGTCGGGTTTAACGATATCATCACAGAGCGATGACAGCTCGAAGTCCCCTTCCGCCCAAGATTGATGGGGGAGGTACATGAGCACACTGAGACTGTGGCGCACTGAGCGTCTCTGTACTGCCGACTGGCCAACAGTAGCATAGGGGAGGGAATTTGAGGACCAAACATGATCACATAATTATACCTAGCGGGACTCGTGCGTTACATTCTTGCTGGTGTTAAACTGGGGTCGTTTTACCTTGAAATAACATTACCGGGAACGCCACTTGTCGGCGTGTGGGAGAGAGTCGTGCGCAATCATCTGGTGGACTGACACATCGCCTAATCCAGCAGATCAAAACACAGGCTCAGGTTGTACTGTCCGAAATACGATTTTGTTTCTTTGCACAAATAGTCCAGTTCTTCCCCTTGGGGAGTATTAATCTGGTGCAATTATCGGAGACATTAGTAAACGTCTAACACCAGCATCCCCTGGGGCCACGCTGTGATATTACTGAAATGTTCAACGTGTAACACTTCTCACTGAAGCATTCTGGATGCCTCACTTGACTCTACCGGAGTTAACAGGTGCTGTGATATTTTTCTGAGGAAGCAGAAAGTTCTTGTTTAACCTTCTAATGTCCAAGATACGTGTTAACATGGGCCAGGGTTTGATGATGGGTGTGTGGTAAGTTGTGTGATATAAGTCACACATCCATATCAAGTTGTGTGATATAAGTCACACATCCATATCTAGTTGTGTGATATAAGTCACACATCCATATCAAGTTGTGTGATATAAGTCACACATCCATATCAAGTTGTGTGATATAAGTCACACATCCATATCAAGTTGTGTGATATAAGTCACACATCCATATCAAGTTGTGTGATATACGTCACACATCCATATCTAGTTGTGTGATATAAGTCACACATCCAGATCAAGTTGTGTGATACAAGTCACACATCCATGTCAAGTTGTGTGATATACGTCACACAGCCATACCAAGTATAAGAACTCAGACACCAATGTAGTACTCAGAGACCAAATCACCTCGTACGCAAGTAACCCCCACAAGCTGTAACCTCATTTTGCATGTGAACCGATGTAAGGTACAGAACAATCCATATTGTCCGGGTTTGTGAACAGAGATGACATACTGAACAGGTGTAGTCACCCCCAACAGTGTAGCCGGCATGGTGATAGAGCTCATTCATCTCCTCTTGGTCTTGCAGCTGGGAGGTGTCACCATGGAGCACTTGCACCACCACTTGTGGCCCGGGGACCCAGACTCGAACCGCGACCTGCAAGTCGCGTGTGTCCGTCACCCTCAACCTTACTATGCCCGACAGCTCCTGCAACGCCGAGAGGCCAGCAACTGCACAGACGTGCGAAATCACCCCATGCTACCTGTGGGTTACGGGCAACTGGAGTAAGGTAAGGTATTAAACAGTTGATGACAAATATTCAGAGCAATGTGAACATGTCTATCACGCTGATTCCACACACAACCTACAAACGTCATGTGACTGGACGGATCAGTATGCTAGCAGTATCAGCCCCCAGGGGAGTACTGAGTATTCGGGACGGGGAGGAGCACCATCATCCATGTGTATGAATCAGCACAATGTGTCACATTTCACAGAGTACCAGAGTACACCGTTTACATATTCAGGCTCGTCGACAAAATGAAACGGCCATAAAAAACAAGTGTGAAATTCTGAAAACTGGAATAATTCTCGTATTTGATTGTTTCCTATCTTTTCGATGCTGCATTGCTGAAAGAACAAGGCCACTTTACAAAACTATCCAACACATTGTGTTTGTCGCTGTAAGCAGTGTGTGGGTGTACGGCGTCGATGTGAGGCATACCTTCAGGGGGAAGGCTTCAGATTACCTACATGGACATAATGACTCCTATACATACAGCAGAGATTCCTCCTATCAGGAATAGGATGTTGATCTGTTGGAATAAGAAGGTGTTATGGAACAAGACATCCACAAAATAGCAAACACTTATCTGCTGTCAGCGATGGTAATGTCGAGGAAGATAAATGAGGGCTACATAATTTAGTGTTCCCCGTTACCAGTATTTATAACAATGCATGTAGGGCTGTTCTGCAGGACAAACCTTGGCATTCATCGTGTACCCATGTGTGTGTTTCGCTGGCGTGAGGTAATTAGCTGGAAGTCTCTTGTTGACGGAATGGAATATTTGGCAAGGTGGCGTTCTCTGTGAGTGACATTCTTTGAGGGTCTCCGAGTCCACACAGTCGGGAGGTACAGCTGGGGCAAAAAGTTGTGAACATAAAAAATAGTTCGTCTACCAATGATTGCGACACGTTAACCCTGTCAGGTTTACTCAAGCTGTGATTTACAGTTATGTAACACTGCAATTTCTTTATCCGTGGGAACACTTCAAATATGTCCTTTAAAAAATGTCAATGTCGCTGAAAACCGTTATTTCGGGTTTGTTTCCACATTCTTGCAATAGTATCGCATTGGTATTTGGAACTCCAGTTTTAATTTATTGTCTTACAGAGAGGCTATGATATGTATTAACTGCGTGTTTTCTATGTACGTGTGGAAGCCAGTCGGAAACAAATACACATCGCCAAACAAAAGGTCATCGTGATTTCTGCTTCACTGATTTGAACTGGTTTAAATTTGGGATTTGTAAAAATATATTTTATTCCCCCACTGTTGTAGCTCTCAAGACTTGGATATTGTATCTGGTTTGAATAAAAACGGAATTCTGCTGAACAATTCGTCATAGCGAAACAGATAACCTAGCTCTGTTCCCTGATAGTTTTGACACCAATAAACCCGTGCTAACGGGTTTCACCAGTGTGACAATTGGCGCATTTCGACACGAACTTCGTTTTGAGAAGCTTTGTTTTTAGAGCGTGAACGTTTAAAGTTGCAAAGGGAAGCGTTTATTTGACGACCACCCAGCGAAAACAGAAACAATGGCACATCCTTCAAGGAGATTTAAAAACACGTTGAAGATAATTCTTAGATTGTTTCTTTGACAAAAACCTGACATAACAAATGCGATACCTTTTTGGCAGTCGTTTATAACTGTTCCTTTGGACAAGAGTAGAAGCCATGTTGCATTGTGTCATAGGACGTTGTCATTGAATCTGCGAGTATTATCTCCACATCTACGCCGACTCTGCCACTGCACCTCGTTATCACGTGCGACATCAACACCAACAGTCGCCGAACGTAAAACACGTTCTGCGTGTACGTCAGGAATGCGGCATCAACTAAGCTCTTGATAATAGGGTTTGTGGAACACTTTTCTTTAACAGATGCCTTTTGTCCGACTGTCGTGCTGTTTGTATATTGAAATTCCTTTCAAAGCTTAAAGTCGTCAAAGAATGATGTCGGCTGAACCTTATCAAATTACCACTGTATAATGGATAATGAATGATTTTTATAAACTCGTTAACAGTTTTGATTTTTTACCCTTGGAACCTTGTTAAATAATGCACGTTATTTGGCATTCCAATGATATGTTTATAACATATGTATATATTTTTGAATATGTATGCATGTCAAACGGAGACCAGTGATATACAGAACCAGATGTCTTAACATAACATGTGCTGTTAGGAGGAGCGCCTTGAAGTGTGTTTGGGATAGTTGAAATAATACGGTCGTGTTTATTATACCGTCTCGACATATGCATTTTACAACTCCTTACTGCAAGGACATGCCGATATAAACAAACAGTGGCGTAAAAGTCTCCGACTTGGGCAGAGGTAACACGCTATGACAGGCTTGAAGGATACAAATATGATGGCAACTCGAATCCAAGGACAAGCGATCGCGGGTTAGTGTCCTCTCATACAGATGACATCTAGAAGGCACAGCCTCAACATATGAACATTTGAGAAAATATCCCTACCACCCAGGCCATGTCATATTGCATTCAGTATTTGTTCATTCTGCACCACGTTATATCACCGTGTAGGTCACACGGTTGAGGCAAACGGCTGGGAATTTATGATCCTGTGACAGATTACACAGTCATATCTCCTCTACTAAACCATAAAATATATATATCAGTAGCCCCCAAAATACAGTTCAAGTTGTCATTCACAGAATACCTCATACTGTCCTCATATACAACATTCAGAATACCAAATAATCAATTGTTTATGGCCTTCAACTAGTTGTTTTGGTAGAGATGTTTCCTCAGGGAATCAGGGGTGGCCGAGTGGTTAAAGTGTTCGCCCGTCACACTGAAGGCCAGCAGTGCTGGAATATTGGTAAATGTGTAAAATCAGGTTTCTGAAACTGCTGGGGTCAACACACGGTGTTCCTTTCTCCGCAGCAGAAGAATCTTCTAGATATGATCATGTTCTTTGGCTGTCATTATCTGTTGTCGTTGTCATCACCAGTGTTCGAGTCGATGTGGACAGGGCAGGAAGCAGAGAGTCATCACCTGCACTGACGCAGCCGGAACTGTCGTGACCTCTCAACTCTGCACGGGGCTCAAACCAGCCAATCAGGAAATCTGTGACATGGGAAGTTGCGGCAGGGGCTGGTACTCCACTGTGTGGCCGGAGGAGGTAGGGGGAGCCTGTGTTCCTTTGGGACCCGTTGTCACCTGCCTAGACATAAGGCGCTGTGGTCTGTTTACATTGCTCCAATAGCTGAAATACGAGATGTAACACTCGGTTAACGATATTTAGAACACACCCATGGCGTCATTGTATTGTTTAAACTTGTCTACAATGTATATGTGTCTGTTAATAGCATATGCCAAACACTATCTTGAACCACATTTACAATATTTAGATTTGTTTAATACATTATTTCCTACACTAATCTAGCTATTTCCGGCTTGCATGACTTCACTTTCACTATCACTTAAATCACTATCAGATATTAGTTATAGCAAACCAAGCAGCGATCCTGTTTCAACAGAGATGTTAGATATTACCTGTGAATTCTACCAGGGATTCTTAACATCGTTTTCAGTGGTAGTAGTATAGGGAATGATACAAGGTCCCAACTGTTGGTAGGCAGAAGGTAACAACATCCTTGTTTCAAATTGCGAACATGTCATGGAGGTCATTTTTGGATTTCCTGTCGCCATATGCAGGTCGAATCATTGTAATACTGGTAACAAGCACCATAGAGCAATATCCTTTCCGTCGTTACGCTAATGCACCAGGTTCGTGGAGTGAGTGTTCTCACACGTAGTCGTTGTTGCAGTGTCCAGTGTCGTGTGGGGAGGGGACTATGAAGAGAAAGACGATGTGTGCAGGCGAGGAGGGCGTGGCCCTGGACCCGGACCGCTGTGACCAGCTGGACAAGCCCCGGGTGGAGAAGACCTGCAAAGTAGCCACGCCGTGCGGGGGCAACTGGTTCGTAGGGGAGTGGTCCAAGGTATTGTCTACATCACCAGTTCTTAAACACTGCAATTTGATGTTTAGAAGTGTACCCTGTTATTCCGACCTCTGTATCTCAATGTCTGTGTATACCATGTAGTTATCTCTATAGGCCATGTTACCATTAGCAGTGTAACTCTCTAGACCGACTATGTAACTCTTGGGGCACCAGGGTCTGTTATCAGCTTGTCTCGAGTTTCTGAGAACTCGACACGTGTGGTTTCATGAATTATTCCTTATTTATGTATCCTCAAATAAACAGTTAAAAGCGCAATTGAACAAAAGCATTATATGCTAGTTGTACAAATATTCTTCTGACTATTTAGATGTCTACAGTGAACTGTTCTAGTCGCAAAGCATGGCCCAAGTGGAGATGTTCACCTATACAAGTACACTTAGTAAAGTGCAACACTTACATTTTTGTATATTCTTCTATTC
The DNA here is from genome assembly GCF_003918875.1 of Haliotis rubra. NCBI lineage: Eukaryota > Metazoa > Mollusca > Gastropoda > Lepetellida > Haliotidae > Haliotis > Haliotis rubra. The sequence goes on along the minus strand of NW_025767113.1, from coordinate 1,574,051 downwards.
TTTATTTGAACAATAAGTTACATTTTTTCCCTTTTCAGTGTAACGGAACATGTGGTTATGCCGTTAGATCACGTGACGTGGCGTGCGTGAAGAACCTGCCAGGGGGCGTTCTGGCGGTGGTCACGGAAGATAACTGTAAGGGCAAGGAGAAACCCGAAACTGGGGAGGAATGTCAGTTACCGGAATGTCATCCCGAGTGGTACATGACGTCATGGGCAGAGGTAGGAATACAGTTATCTGCCCCTTTTTGGGCGTCGAGCAAGAAATGATCTATTCAGCCTTTCATGCTTGTCATAAATGGACAGTCTAGTTAAGATCCGGGACAGGCTAGCTATTCCCGAAACGTGTGTAGCCCTACGAACTTCTTAAGCCCATTCTTAACACATTGGCTACGATCAAAGTTAAGAATTCTCAAGACTACGAACGTTTCGAGAATAAGGGCCCAGATTTTCTCATTCTTATCAAGAGCAAACGAATAGGGTCGGGTGGTAAGGCTCTCTAACTTGTTTAATGCATGTCGTGTCCAAATAGCGTACATCTATACTCAGAATTTCATTTTCTTGACAATCCGGTTCAGACCCGATTATCTATATACCGCCGTCGTATATATTTAATATTGCCGATTAATAATATGTTACCCTTGGACGTAATATGAGTAGACATATACGTAGACAAAAGTATGAGGGTCATTATAGGTGACGATTGCCCAGTATTGAGAATACATTTGGTTTGCGATATTCCAGCAATGTCACCACTGAGTAAGAAAAGAGTGGATTAGCCTCGATGGGCATTCGGATCTCAGTGTGGTAAAGGAACACCTCAGCAATACCATTCCAATAGAGCTCGGAGGGTCTCTCAGGAGGGACCTGGTGGACGTAACATAAAAACTGGATACTCGGTGGCTGGCTCCCCAGCCCGTGGGACGCTTTGTTCGTGCTGAGAGGAAGACAGTGCTATGGTGCCCCTGTAACAGTAGTTCAGACATATTATGTAGGCTTAGGTGTCCTTATGTTCCTCTTTGGTGGGATTGGATGACCAAGAGGCGTACGTCTACTAAACAAATGTCTCCGTTTTAGACCACTAGACCATACTGAGGTAATTGTCACCTTGAGCTCCTCCTTCTGGAGCCGAGAACAAAAGCAGCACGTACACTGTTCCATTCTCAAAACTTCTGAGATCAACAGTTACATTTTGTGTTTAAAACCGTTCTCAGGTAAGACCCCGAACAAACTGCACTGAGTCGCCCACCTTTAGCAGTAAATACCTGCCGTGTAATGTGTCAACAGCCTGCCAATATGAATACTACTAAACCAGCCGTCAAGGATGAATGTTCCTGAATGAAAATCTGCCCCAGCCTGCCGAGACTACTGACCCCACCGCTCAGTTTAATACCATGACGTAACATGTGATCTTTGCAGTTCAGAAGCAAAACCAGGAATTTGAAAGTCAATTAAGCCCTTCAGTTCCCCAGTCCACCAGAAGACTATCAGGTGGTCCAGATGGGGAGTAATCCCTTACAGATTTCCTCTTTTAAGATGTTGACACAAATGGTAAGGTTTGCTTGCCAACACTGGGTTCCTCCCACGACAAGCGTACAGTGGAACCCGGGACACAACCATGGCCTACAGCGCCTTGTAGTCTTATCATTGTGAGACAGGTTGAGTCATGGGGGTTGTTTTCCCCTGCTAACCCGGGTTTCCGGACAAAGGATGATCACCCCTACATCGCAAGACATTCTTCTTCCATTAAACAATGAAAACAAGTTGTGAGTGGTCCCCCGCGGATGTTCTGTGATTCCAGAAACACTGGAAGTCAGCATACGTCCCCGGGATCTTAGTTTGTCGTAAGTCGAGTAGATCAAGACGCATTAAACACCTCTCTTTGTCTACACGGCTAAATATTGCCATCCATCCCACCCAAACCGCCGTTCCATCAGTTGCCCTGCCAGGCTCACCATAAAAGCTGTTGCAGTTACCGGCACGCTGACCTGTCAAAACAAATATCAACGGCGTTTATGTGTTCTCGTCAAATTCTGTATTCTAACTAATCATTCTTCATATTGATTCGAGACTGACTATAAAAAAACTCGGTAAATCCGTTTGAGTTTTTGCATGCGTCACATCAAAGTTTGAATGGAAACGTAATTGAAAACGACCATTACCGTTATGCTTTAGTGTGCAAAATGTGCTGAGATTTCTCGTTATAGAACTATTTTATCTGCTTACAGAAGTAGTCTGCAACGTCTTTATGAAAATTCAATAGTCATAACATGGCTGTTCTGCCGAGGTCCTTGTGTGACCTTGGCGACATTCTGAAATTTCACCTTCAACAGTAGCATAGATTACAATTCCTTGCTTTGCAAAATAGTGGATTTAAATATATACGTGTACAATTCTTGTATCTTGTTAGTCCTGTCTGATCTGAACTGGTGCAGAATACATAGTGCCATATTGCCACCAAGATTTCTCATACGACTGACACCCAACCCTCCAAATCCTTACAACGGTGAAACTAACCCTGCTGTCTTTAGTATTCCTGAAAACCAATAACCGGAGTATATTTACACAGAACCGTATTAGCTAGGTTCACGTTTTAATCACTGCCGTGTTTGACATTTAAAGTCAGATCAACTGCCTGAAGATGTCATCAATCTGTGGCTTTAGACTTTGTGGCGTTCATATTTTAAGAAGTATTTTATGGATCCTCCCTCGGGCAGTTCTCTGATCAAATACCATCTTTACAGTCCATTGTGCCCTTTATTTGCAGTGTTCCAAGTCCTGTGGAACTGGCTACAGGACACGGGAGGTCAAATGTCTGGATCCCAACCAGCAGCCCAGTGCAGAATGCCCTCCAAGGGCGAAACCCAGAACACGAGAGCCCTGCAACACCCAGTCATGTGTAGCAAGACCAAAACCTACCAGCAAGTCAGGTGAGGTGACCTTGAGTGCGTACAAGCAAGAAAAATGTCTCGACTCTGACAGACAGTGTGCATTTTGTATTTGGTAAACATTGATGCTACACATTCGCAAAAATCGATATAAACCAAGATAAACGGTTTACCGACACTCTTTTTACATCCACATTAGCCAAACTCTACATCATCAATAAGTTAGGTTATACTGTCTCACACTGGTGTAGCTGCATAAGGCAATACTTTCATGTTTCTGTACATATTCCTTCTAAACAGGATAATGGTTTCCTGTTTATTGTCCAGGAGGTTCTTTGTGTGTTCCTTCTTAGGCAGACTTGATTTACCTGTTTATCTCTGGAGAGATTCCAGTGGGCGGTGGAGTAGATTATTGGTTAAAGCATTGGACGTCACGCCGAAGACCCGGTTCGATTCCCTATAAACTATTTCACTTGTCCCACCTGTGATATTGCTGGAATATTCCTGAAAGTGGCGTAAAACCTCCCACTCACTCACTTAATTATGAGATTCCAGAACTCATTCCTTCTAAGCAAGACTTAATTTCCTGTTTAACTTCCAGGAGGTTCCTGTACGGATTCCTTCTCTCAGTGTCAGCTGGTTAAGAAGGCAAGACTTTGCAGGTATGGATATTACGCCAAGATGTGCTGTCTCTCCTGCTCCAACGAGACATGAAAACCTACTGACTACATCGTGCTGCCATCATATACTGACAGTGCAAGGATAGGGACGATGGAGCGCGTGATAGTGACACTTTATAGTGCTATATTGACACATTCGGTGCTCTGTACGACGGGCCAGGGAACCTGAAATACGTGCTCCGTCAACACAGTATGAAGACATTATGGACATCGTGCTCTTGAACATGCCTGGTCTTCATAAATACTTCTTTACTCAAATAGATTTCTATAAAATTCATTCTCAGACAACGTTCTGGAAGTGAACGTTATTTCCCACACAAGTGTTTATCTGTGGTCTGGTGTCAGCTGCCCCAGCGTGTAGGGGACATGTTTGGTAGTCCTCGCTAGAAGGAGGACATGTTTGGTAGTCCTCGCTAGAAGGAGGGCATGTTTGGTAGTCCTCGCTAGACGGAGGGCATGTTTGGTAGTCCTCGCTAGAAGGACACCTGCTGTGTCAGCTGACCCGGCATGTAGGGGACATGTTTAGTAGTCCTCGGTAGAAGGAGGATATGTTTCGTAATCCTCTTTAGAAGGACCTGTTGTGTCAGCTGACTCGGCGTGGAGGGGACATGTTTGGTATTCCTCGGTAGAAGGACCTCCGTTGTCGGCTATGTGTTTTGAGATCAAGTACCCAGTGAAATGAGTGTAATCATTGCATTTATGTTTCTCGACCAATATTTTGTACATACGAGCTAATGTTATTAAATTTGCATGGATTTTCCCCGCTGACGACACATGTTTCTAAGTGCCATAATATAGCTATGCACAGGCCACACTGTTTGGGTGAGAACTGAGTTAATGCATGAAGACGAAGTAAGGCCAATCTTAATCAGGGCAAAGTCTACTGATGATCAAAAGTTAGGTAAACATTAAAGTAAATCTAAAATCAAAATGAAATGATTAAGTTATTATATGCTAATATAAAATAATAGGATAAATGAACTAATATGAAGGGTGAAATTATACAGAGAAATTGTAAAGAGTGCACAATGCAGTACACGTGTGAACTATTATCTGGAACAAAGCACTGAGCGGTAGATTGTGCAGATTGATGAGGATTTATCTGCATTTTGTATATGTGTAGAAAATATTCAATGGGTGCTACCTTGCTACATACACACAATCAGGAGCTGTCATACATTATGAAAACTATTTTATGAGATATATGAAAGTAAAAGAGCTTTTGCCACATTTCGTTTTGACACTAACTTTTTGTTTGTCACCATTTGCAGAAGCTTTATTACCATTTTCAAAAATGAAATTTCACGTGTATGGCTGAATTTCCTGTCGACTTCAGTGTATGATTCAGGTTAAGTTGTACTCAAGGTTAACTTGTACTCGATTTGTAGTTGTACTCAACCATTAGTTGTACTCATTCTTCAGTTGTACTCGGTGTTAGGTTTTAGGTACTACAACGGCACTATGAAGTGCCGTCCCTGGATAATGTATCCACAGGGTGGTCCACCCATACGGGATGTGGTGCCAGAAGGTATTGGAACTTGATGCAGTGCATATTCATGAGGATTTCCGCTTCCAGTCTGTGATAACCTTAGATTATATCAATAGCTGTACTATGTGTGTGCCTACTGTCACCAAGCAGGACGGATGGTGACCGGCAGGTCCCGGATCTTCATGAACATTCATGTTTACAATCATAAAGGCTTTTATAGCTCATGTCTCTGACGGAAATAAACCTTTCGTAGATCAATGAAATATAAATGTGTTTGATTGTGATATTCAGAGATCCTGCCTAGTACATATGTCCAGAAAACAGCGTACATTTGATAATAGTTAAGATATAATACGAAGGTCAATCCACACCAAGATTGATGTGCCCCCACAAAAGCGAAGGGGGCGTATTCATCGCGAAACAAGGGATATTTGTTAAATTAAGACGTATTGTAAAACCCACATTTGTACAATTGAATGTTCTTGTTTAGACTCAACCCGACGGTTACAGATTATTTACACGTGCATGTTCTTTCATTATGTCTTTCTACATTCAGATTAGTGAGATGTGTACATGTGTTGTAAATACTATTCTAACACAGCTAGTGTTGCCGACGCCAGATGTAGATCACTCGACCAGTGGGACATGTCTACAGGCCAGATTATATGAGACATTAGTCTGTAAAATTGTGTAACATAGCCAATATGCATATTAGTATAACTGCAATCCTGCTTATTTTGAGTCCAAATAAAATATGTCGATTTTTAGATTATTTACATTGTTTCATTTGTTGTTTTGGATGAGAATGTCCGGTGGTGTAGTGAGGACTATTTTGATTGGGGTATGCAGTGAAACACACCCTTCATCATATCTCTGGAATATTGTTGACTGTGGCGTCACACACACACACACACACACACACACACACACACACACACACACACACACACACACACACACACACACACACACACACACACACACACACACACACACACACACACACACACACACACACACACACACACACACAGACAGAGAGAGAGGTGTTCGGGAACGATATCCTGCCCACCCTGTGATACCTGTCACAAACACACATGATTCGTTCAACTGAAAAATACACGGAAAGGTCTCATAAAGGCAAAGACGTAAATACTGTGTACTTCGTTGTTACAAGTCAAATAAGGGACTTGATTCGGACATCACGTTTTGTCAACGAGGGTCAGATGTGGAAGTGCCCTTCACATATCAATCAAATAACTTTTGGAAAGTTTTCCAAGGCCCTGAAAGTTGTCACCTTGATTTAACCATATTTAATCACGATTCGTATGAGGCTCCTTGAAAGGATATGTTTGATTGTACAGTACAACCAGAAATTATTGAGAATTTAAGACTGTAATTTTTTTTTCACTCAAATGTGAATATTAACAGAACATAACTCCAGATTCAAAGACAGGTGAACAGTTAGTATTTTGTCATGGGCAGCAATGCAGGCTTCAATGCGGCGGGGCATACTACTGATCAAAGAAATTAGAAAGTCCTTTCCTTAGATAAGTCCCCAAACATTTTCTATTGGATTTAGGTCAGGCTATAGCTTGGCCAATCTAATAATGTCATATTTTGGGTCCGAAACCAGGCCTGTGAATGCTTGAACGATGTTTTGGGTCGTTGTCCTGCTGGAAAATCCAAACATTTCCATAGAACACGTGAGCAGATGGAAGTAAATGTCCCTCGAGAATATCTGTGTACCGCTCACTGTTCACGTTTAATTGGATTTCTAGTATAAACAGCCTTGACCAGCTATCAAGTGCTTGGTTTCGTTCAAGAGAGACAACTCCGTTCAACCTTTTCCATTAGTTTGTGAAGAGTTATCCCCCTTTGTTTACTTGCTAGCAGAGTTATATTCACATTTAATACGTGAGTAATGAGTGAAAACAATACAAAAATTACAATCTTTAAATTCTCAATAATTTCTGGTTGTACTGTATGTCACTTTACCAATTTCTTTGATCAAACAAATAGAGAAGTGATGCATAAAATGAATACATCATGTGAGGCCTAGTCAGTGGGAACAGCTATATGGGCAGCCATACTTATGGTGACAGCTCGCTTGGAAAGAATGGGGTTATTTGAATTCTGTTTCCTCTTTTTCAGTTCGTACATTCTACCAATAACAACATTGCGCACTAGCTCAACCCACTCTGAAAGACATTCAACAGATTCCGCCTCTCTTTCGGCTCATTTTTGGCAACTGTTTGGACAGCATCCATCATGATGTTCAAGTTGTGATCCCATATGTCTGATGCTGCTCATGGTGTGTGGGTCAGATGCGATTATCAGATGAAGTTTGTCATTGTTATGATAAGAATGCTACGTACTTTTTAAAGTATGTCCATCGTACTGAGGATAGTTTTATGCCGTTTGTCCGGTGGACAGATTGTATCCTTATTACGAATCGGTGCGACTAGCCAACTCACTATCCTATTGACTCTTACTTAACATGGGAATTCTCAACAAAGGATATTAATGAGTCGGTTTCATCCAAGTTTGCAGAAAATAAGTGATCCACTTGATTTGGACGGTGTACCGTGTGGCCTGATAATGTTTGTTGAATGATGATTAAGCAGAACCCAGTTTGTAAATATAAGGAATCTGTCCTGGTTTCGTGTTATGCAATACGCAGAACTATTGAGACACTTCCCATGAAGCATTTCTCCAACATCTCAACACAAGCCATGATGGTATCTGTGCTATGCATTGAGTTAATTAGCACACTGAATGCATAACAAAAATAATGGAGATCCTGTTGCAGATACTTTTAGTTGAAACCAGATATACAGACAAGAAAGCTGTTTCTGCTTCCGGCTGTTGTCAAACGTCATACTTTTTGTCCATGTTTCTCAAGGAAGCTGCTCCCGATAAGTACTGCACGTAGTGATTTCAGAGCAAATGCCTTCCTTAACCATGGCCCAGACCAAGATGAATACATGTAGTTGTTACAGGTTTCTGCACGGATGAGAAGGATATTTGATGTCAATATCATAAAATGACAGGAATTGTTCCAGCTGGATGAGAACAAGAGGGCATCATCGTCTTCATCGTTCTGTATGGCCACCATAACCTATCGTCTATTTTGATGGCTCTGTGTGGCCACCATAACCTATCGTCTATTTTGATGGTTCTGTATGGCCACCATAACCTATCGTCTATTTTGATGGCTCTGTGTGGCCACCATAACCTATCGTCTATTTTGATGGTTCTCTGTGGCCACCATAACCTATCGTCTGTTTTGATGGTTCTGTATGGCCACCATAACCTATCGTCTATTTTGATGGTTCTGTGTGGCCACCATAACCTATCGTCTATTTTGATGGTTCTGTATGGCCACCATAACCTATCGTCTATTTTGATGGTTCTGTATGGCCACCATAACCTATCTGTTATGGCCACCATAACCTATCGTATCCTATCGTAACCTATCGTCTATTTTGATGGTTCTGTATGATGGTTCCACCATATCGTTTGATGGTTCTGTATGGCCACCATAACCTATCGTCTATTTTGATGGTTCTGTATGGCCACCATAACCTATCGTCTATTTTGATGGTTCTGTATGGCCACCATAACCTATCGTCTATTTTGATGGTTCTGTATGGCCACCATAACCTATCGTCTATCGTCTATTTTGATGGTTCTGTATGGCCACCATAACCTATCGTCTATTTTGATGGTTCTGTGTGGCCACCATAACCTATCGTCTATTTTGATGGTTCTGTCCGTTATTACCGGCGTGAATACAATTATATAGTGCATACGTTTTACTCGGGGTTTAATAAATGCATAAAATAACAACAATAATAAAATACAGTGCATCGAACCAATCCTCCCGGGTGCATGGCGATATCTGCAACCATCTCTACCTGTGTCAATACATTCTGGTGTTCAGTAACGCATGTGCGATACATGCTGTGATTCCTGTATTCACGAACATTATCAAGTAATTAGGTCCTTGTTGCATATATCACTTAAATGTGTAATTTGTAAATCAGTTCACAAAACCAAGCCTGCTCATAAAAGCTCTCTAGAGGAGAATAAATCAGAATGAATTGACAGTAACTTCCCTGAGCGGGTCACATTCCACCCAAGAAGGTGCGGCTTGACATCGACGCGTTACCCAACCAGTGAGGGCAGGTTCAGTTATCATGCTTTTCCAACACCTTGCAGCCTTAAATGTCATTGTCAGTAACATGCAAATATCAACGTCGGCAAACTTGGATAAATATGTAAAATGAAAGGCAAATATACAACATTCCACTAACTGTTGAAGTATATTTCCATTTAAAGACCCTGGTCACAAGGAGCCTATAGTGCTTGATGCTCCTCAATATGTTGTTCTTGAGCTAGATCGGGAACGCCTTCTATGTAAGTCCACGCCCTGATATCAACATAATGTAGATTGCACACATGCACTGAAACACGCGAGTATGCATTAATCTGTCGCCCGGTTGCAACGAACCAGAGAGAGGGTGCGAATAAAGGTCATCTTGTGTGCAGTGCGTGGGCATAACATTTTTTTTATTACAATAAGTTTGAACTGAATGATACAAATATAAGGCTACCTTCATAGCCATAATTTCCTGAAACATGCAGGAAATAACCAGTCAGCAGGCGAACGCTAATTGTTCTTTTCTGGAGAATAGAAGGTCACCAATTTACTTCTTAAGGTTGGTGTGGCTCACATTAAACTTATAAAGGTACAGCGGCCAGGAACCTTTGACAACCTTTGTTACGTTGTAGAATTTAGCTTTGAATGCGTGTGTGTTGTGAAACATAATGTGGTTTTGATTCCTGTTGTAACGTGTGCAGGGGCCTACCTGCTATTGTTCTCTGTAACCGTGACTGTGGGTGATATTTAGCAGCTTAACAAGTGTGAACAGTTGGTCTTTACGACGGTTAGAACAGTATTCCATGTACGTCACGACGGTAAGAACAGTATTCCATGTACGTCACGACGGTTAGAACAGTATTCCATGTACGTCACGACGGTTAGAACAGTATTCCATGTACGTCACGACGGTTAGAACAGTATTCCATGTACGTCACGACGGTTAGAACAGTATTCCATGTACGTCACGACGGTTAGAACAGTATTCCATGTACGTCACGACGGTTAGAACAGTATTCCATGTACGTCACGACGGTTAGAACAGAATTCCATGTACGTCACGACGATTAGAACAGTATTCCATGTACGTCACGACGGTTAGAACAGTATTCAACGACACAACGCCATTGGCCGTTTACAAGGACGGACACCGCAGCATGATGTGGCAAGGCACTTCAGCGTGTCCAGACAGACCATCTCAAACCTATGGACCTATTACAAAAATACTGGGGGTTGTTAATGATAGACCCAGGTCAGGTCGACCAGGAGTTACCACCGCCGCCCAGGATTGGCACATCCGGTTGAGACATTTTCGTTCAAACACCGCGGCCGCATCATCCACAACAATCCAAATCCCTGGACTGCTATGGAAAGCCAGACTCTTTACCAGAAGACCCAGTTGAACGTCACGTCGTTCCCTACATCAACGTCAACGGTTGAACATCTATGGGATACTCTTGATCGACGCATGCACCAGCGTAATCCGCCACCTCAGACACTACAAGAACTGCAAACAGCACTTCAGCAATAGTATCAAAACATTCCTCCAAGACAGCATTCGGCATCGCCTTTCTTCTGTGGGTCACCGCTGCCAAGCTGTTATCGATGCTCATGGTGGTCACACCAGATACTGACATTTTACTCTGACCAAGTGGCTTTAATAGACCTCTGTGGTTTTACCAAACACTTTCTGGATAATCATGTTTTGGAAATTTGTAAAGTGATGATTTTACTGTAATTGAGCAATGATATCATCGTATCCCAGTTGCGTAGATCGATGTTCATGCTGTTGATCCCTGAATTGTCTTGTCCAGACTCGAATATTTACAGACCGCCGCCATATAGTTGGAATACTGCTGAGAGCGGCATAAAACTAAACTCACTCCTCACTCTCCAATGTAAAGTTTCTTTTTTTTGAAGACTGACTGACTGTGAGTTTAGTTTTACGCCGTTTTGAAGAGTGTATGTATGTATGTATGTATGTATGTATGTATGTATGTATGTATGTATGTATGTATGTATGTATGTATGTATGTATGTATGTATGTATGTATGTATGGGGGCGCTGGGGTAGCCTAGTGGTTAAAGCGTTGGCTCGTCACGCCGAAAACCCGGTTCGAATCCCCACATGGGTACAATGTGTGAAGCCCACTTCTAATGTCCCCCGCCGTGATGTTGCTGGAATATTGCTAAAAGCGGCGTAAAACCAAACTGAGTCAGTCAGTCAGTCAGTCCGTCAGTCCGTCAGTCAGTCAGTCAGTCAGTCAGTCAGTCAGTCAGTCAGTCAGTCAGTCAGTGTATGTATGTATGTATGTATGTATGTATGTATGTATGTATGTATGTATGTATGTATGTATGTATGTATGTATGTATGTATGTATGTATGTATGTATGTATGTATGTATGTATGTATGTCAAAACGAGGAAGGGTTATTGAGTGCGCCCACGCTTCAAACGGAAGGCTCCCCAAGCCGTGACACAGAGGCCGACAAGTTGTCCAAATCCAAACACTGCACGTCATTACTTGAATCTATACAACGTACACGTTAGCTTGTTGTATACCATTAACATTCGTGGGGATATTATTTATAGATTCATGCAGCTAATTACTACATTTCTGACGAAACACAAATACCACCATGCCGGTTTAGGTCACGTTGACTTACCGCTGGCTGGACGTCAAACACACCTTTAACATGCTTAAATTACCTGGCATAAAAGCCCCCATTGTAGGTAGATCCGAAATCTATGCTATTGAAAATATATAGGCGGGGATGTGGTGTGTACTCATTCAGTGAACACAGAGTCGAAATACGTGACATGCTCGGAGGCTGGTAACATGAAGATTGAGTCAATATTTATATATGACACACGGAATTAAATATAGATGGCAGGGCCTGCAGGCTTTACACAAGTATATATGTGTGCACAATGCTGGGCGTTAAGGAATCGACTTGCTAGGCAATTGATGACATTTGCATTTCGCCCGGGAAGTGTGTTTGTCATTGAAGTATGTTTATTGAACTGTTAACGTTGGAAGATTTGTCTAAGTGTATGGATGATATAGTTAATCAAAGACAAATATCGCCGTGTTTAATATGTAATGATATGATATAATTAGGGGTGCAGTGCTATATATACAGGGGTATATGAATACAGTGATGAAATAGTTGAGCTACTTACCATCTCTAGCTTAACTACACAGTCCGCTTGCTAATGAAAGGTACAATGTACTTTAATGAGCATGGGTGTTTTTACAAGAAGAGAAACATTTGACAGTGAGAGAGTAAACAAACACACAAGCTGAAGTGAATGTGCAGCATGACTGTTGACAGCAGTGTCCCTGTGTACTTGTGAATCATGAACACATGTGGTGGGGTGTCTATCTGGGCGACCACACACGCGAGCATGCGAGCATGCACGCACACACACAGACGCACGCGCACGCGCGCGCACACACACACACACACACACAAACAAACTTCTCTCGACACCAAAACTGCTTAACTGTATGAATTTCTGCGAAACGATAAGGTTTTCTATTTTCATCAGAAAACCAGAGAGTTGTGTACACATGTACCACAAAGTTGTGTACACATATGTACTAGAGAGTTGTGTACACAAATGTACCAGAGAGTTGTGTACACAAATGTACCAGAAAGTTGTGTACACAAATGTACCAGAGAGTTGTGTACACATATGTACCAGAGAGTTGTGAATACATATGTACTAGAAAGTTGTGTGCACATATGTACCAGAGAGTTGTGTACACATATGTACTAGAGAGCTGTGTACACAAATGTACCAGAAAGTTGTCTGCACATATGTACCAGAGACTTGTGTACACAAATGTACTAGAGAGCTGTGTACACAAATGTACCCAGAAAGTTCTGTACACATATGTACCAGAGACTTACACATATGTGTACACATATGTACCAGAGAGTTGTGTACACATATGTACCAGAGAGTTGTGTACACATATGTACACACATGTACAGAGAGTTGTGTACACATATGTACCAGAGAGTTGTGTACACATATGTACTAGAGAGTTGTGTACACATATGTACCAGAGAGTTGTGTACACAAATGTACTCAGAGAGCTGTGTACACAAATGTACCAGAGATTTGTGTACACATATGTACTAGAGAGTTGTGAATACATATGTACTAGAGAGTTGTGTACACATATGTACTCAGAGAGTTGTGAATACATATGTACAAGAGAGTTGTGTACACATATGTACCAGAGAGTTGTGTACACATATGTACCAGAAAAGAGTTGTGTACACATATGTACCCAGGAAGTTGTGAACACATATGTACCAGAGAGTTGTGTACACATGTACCAGAAAGTTGTGTATACACATACATATGTACCAGAGAGTTGTGTACACATATGTACCAGAGAGTTGTGTACACATATGTACAGAGAGTTGTGTACACATATGTACTAGAGAGTTGTGCAATACATATGTACTAAGAAAGTTGTGTACACATATGTACCAGAGAATTGTTACACATATGTACCAAGAAAGTTGTGTACACAAATGTACCAGAGATTTGTGTACACATATGTACTAGAGAGTTGTGAATAAGACATGTACTGAGAGAGTTGTGTACACAAATGTACCCAGAGAGGCTGTGAATACATATGTACTTAGAGAGTTGTGGTACACATATGTAACCAGAGAGCCATACCAGAGAGTTGTGTACACATATGTACCAGGAGAAAAAAACATACATATGTTTGTGGTGCCAATACAAAACAGGTGCCGTACAGGCATTAAGGTGGAATACGCTACCAGGAAGCGCGCTAGCCATATTAGTATTGACAACAAAACCGGTGCACATATTGTACCAGAGAACACATATGTACAGAGAGTTGTGTACACATATGTACCAGAGAGTTGTGTACACAAATGTATCAGAGAGCTGTGTACACACAAATGTAGATTTGTGGATTTGTACACATATGTACTAGAGAGTTGTGAATACATATGTACTAGAGAGTTGTGCGTACCACATATGTACCTCAGAGAGCTGTGAATGACATATATAATAAGAAAGTTGTGGTACACATATGTACCAGAGAGTTGTATACACATATGTACCAGAAAGTTGTGTACAACATATGTACCTGAAGTGAACACATATGTACCAGAGGCCATGTTGAAACTGTAAGCGGTCCGGCGAGTGGAGGAAGTCACCGATGGTCGTCGTTGAACTGTGATTGTTGGGTGACAGTAAGAAAAACTTCTACTGTGCGGTGCTCTGGGTGTAGTCGACGGCGGACAACACAAACACAATGTTGATACTAAACACAGTATTCCTTACACGCACACTATACAAAGTAAGATACAGATAACAAGCCGTCAGTGTTGTAACCTGCGCTTCAATGAAAGCTTGGTGGTCGCTATGAAATCTAACTGTGTCTATGAATCGCCTCGATACCGATGACACCAGGTGTTCACGGAAAGGTAAGCGTATCCTGCTCCATCTGATGGAGAGTGGTTTGTCATTCTGAAAAGATGAAACTGACAGACGGTCAGTAACTGGCTATTTGTGACTAGCGGAGTATCTCAGATCATTGACAGTAACTGGTGCACATGTTCTATCAGTTATAGAACGAGGGTAGAACAACTACTAAAACGTTCACAAAAATATTGCGATATAACAGAAGATGATGTTTTGAACTAGTCTTGAATGACCTAGATTCGATGCTTCCTAGGTAGACTCTCTCACGGACGACTTCCAGATCATGAAATTTTAATGGATCCCATACAACCTTCAAAAAGTCATATGTGTGGAGACAAATGAAAGGCAAAAATACATCCTTCTGATTGTTACAAATTACCACTAGCAGAACGTATTATTTTGGGATAACTATTCATATTGTACGTTGCAACTAATGTGTTTTTAAATTATTGCTTATATTATGCAGCAATAAAAAAATTCTGATGTATTTGTATATCAGGGGAATTCTTGA
This sequence comes from Haliotis rubra, assembly GCF_003918875.1. Lineage (NCBI taxonomy): Eukaryota > Metazoa > Mollusca > Gastropoda > Lepetellida > Haliotidae > Haliotis > Haliotis rubra. The sequence goes on along the minus strand of NW_025767113.1, from coordinate 1,558,838 downwards.
ACCAGTTCACGTACTTAAAATATCAAGTTATTGTTCCGTCAGAGAAGCCAGCCCTTAGCAAAAGCAATATGGACATATTTGAGAAAACACTATTGAAAATATGTTGCATTCCATCTGCCACATTGTGTCACTCTGGACCCAACACGTTACATTGTACTCAAACATCCCAGGCGTATTCAAGCATCTTTAATTGGTTTTGAATTGAAGAAACTCAGTTAACGAGAGCCTCTGGGGAGCATGCATCCACCAAATCGACACAAGCCAGCGTTTCTCTTCATGAACCGTCGTCTTGGCCTCTCCAAAGTTCGAGTCAGAGCCCACGTGGAACATGTAGAACTTTTCACGAAATGAGAAGTTGGACAATCCTAATTTTCGTCCAAACGTGAATTAACAGCTTTCTGACGCACTTCCTACATAATGTTCAGTCAAGAGCCCCAATTAAAGACAACCATCAGCGACTTTGTTGACGTTTGGAAGAGTTCGGTTCTTATTGCAGCAAGTATGGTGAGCCAGCAGGCTATTAATCATTCTTGATTGATTATGGGAAGCATAACGTATGCCTTTGTAGCAAGAGCAAGAAATCCAGAATTCACCAAGTGATGTGTTTGAATGTTTCACATTTTTACCATTCTCCTATTTCAGGGCTAACGCAGCCTCGCCAGGATATACGCATTTACAAGCTGTTGTGCTGACGTATACAAACGTGGTCGTATGTTACTGACGTTGTATGTTACTGGGAGGCTGCACTGGAAGTAGAAAAATACATTATCTGAGACTGGCCTGTTGTGAGCACTGTTCAAACGCCAACACTTAATAAGAAAAATCGCTGTTGCTGTGTCTGGTATGAGGTGGAGTGAGTGAGTGAGTTAAAATTTAAAGTCACTTTTGCAATATTTCAGCCATATCGTGACTAAAACAAGTTTATAGATTAACAATAAAGTAATGATAGATTGCATAAGTAAAATCCCGTCAACAAAGGACAGTAAAACAACTAGAACATCACAGATATAAATGTAAAACTAGCAAGGTATGAGGTGGAACTAGTGGACCGTCAATCAACGAAGTGTCGCATTGGGGCTATTACTTAGGACAAGCTTCGAAAGTTGTGCCTCTTGTTGCTTGTAATCACGTGACGTGGGAGTAGACCTATTTATGATCACTGGACTGCGTAACTGCGGTTTGTCGCATTATACACTCCCCTTACTAACACTGACTCAAGTCACTGACGACACCGCTGTATCAATACCTGGTTCCGCTGGTTAATGTACTCTCTCGAAGCGGGTACCTGGAACCGGAGTACGGTCAGTGTTTAGTTCCGCTGGAAGGAATATAATTGGTTCTCTGGAGGTACTTAACCGCTGATCGGTCAGTGCTTCAGTTCCGCTGGTTAATGTGACTGTCTGGAGCGGGTACCTGGAACCGCTGATCGGTGAGTGTTTAGTTCCGCTGGCGCGAATGCATCAACCGAGGTACCCGTTCCACTGATCGGTGGAAGCCAGTTCCGCTATAATGTAATTGGTCTGAGCGATACCGTGAAACCGGTGATCGGCAGAGCGTTTAGTTCCGCTGGTTACTGTACTGAGCTGAAAGCGTAACGGAACCGTGTGATCGCCCAGCGTTTAGTTCGCTGCTGGTTACCGTAAACAACGGAGCGGGCACCGGGGAATCGGAGATCGGGTGAGGTTTAGTTCCGCTGGTTAATGTACTCGTCTGGAGCGGGTACCTGGAACCGGTGGATCGGTGAATGCTTTATGTCCGCCGCTGACGTACCGTCCGGATGGCACCGGAACCTGCGGATCAGTGAGCGCTTTAGCCCTATGTTGGTTAATGTATCACTGTCTGGAGCGGACACCGGAAACGCATCTTACCAAAGCCGAAGCCCTGCTGGTTGAACGGAGCGTACCGGTCCGGTGATCTACGTTTGAATCTACGTATTTACGTACCGTCCGGAGCGGGCACCGAACCAGACTATGTCGAAGTCTCCGATGCATAATGTACCGGATGACACCTTCGAACCGCGACCGGCCTAAAATAGCCTGTCGGTTGTCGCGTAATGGTCTGGAGCGGCAGTAATTCAAACCGGTGATCATCGTAGTTTAGTTCCGGCGAGCCATGCACGAACGATGGATACCCGGAACCAGCATCATCAGTTGATTCGCCATAATGGCAATTGTTCGAGCGGGTACTTCGGGAACCACCTGACTGGTGAGTGCTTGAATCGCCAAGGTTGTGCCGGTCGGTTTACCGGAACCAGTGATTCGGTCAGCCGAACCCGCCAGCGAATAAACGGTCGAGCGGTACCTGGAACTCGCGATCGTCTGGTGTTTAGTTCCGGCGAACAATCGGTTTACTACCCGGTTCCGCATCGGCCCAGTTTAGCTTCCGCTGGTTATTGTGCTGTCCTGAGTGACACCGGGAACCGGTGGATTGGTCGGTTTGAAGTCCGTTGTTGTCGTATCGTCGATGATACCCGGAACCGTGATCCGAAAGATGATGCCGATACGACCACCACCTCGCCCTCCTGAACGCCGATACAGCCAACCAATTCCAGGAGGTTTAGTTCGATCAATGCAATGGCCTTTCATGATAGACTTGTATTGAAAATTTCAACACATCTGGCCATCGATGACCCGCATACGACCGGCGATGAACGAAAGCGAATCTGTTACCGCCAAGGCTGCCGGATGAACTACGATTGAGGCCGGATTTGCCGATGAAGGCCATCGCCGGAATACAGATGGAGAACCAGTAGTTATTCAAGTTCCGCCCAGAGCCGGCCAGTCGAGGAAACGTTCAATCGGGCATTTAGGTACGCAGTCAGAATGAAATATAATCCATCCGACTCCAGATAAACTGGCTTGTCTTTAATGGCGTTCAGGCCTTTGCCGCTCCAGGACTAAATACTTCCCACTCGTAATCGCCCAACATGATTCTGCAACATCAGCGAAATGCCGATCAGCACGAATGGCGAGAACGTCCAGCACCCGTCAGGATGCCCTTCCGTCAATGGCGTTTCGGATAACGAGACGTTAAATGGTTTACGCTTTGTACTACTGTTCACGCGCCTGTGGTTTTTGACTCCTTATGTCCAGCCATAAAATTAACGTCCTGCGCCGCGGAAACATGCTGCTTCGGTGCGCCATGGCATACCAGGAATCGTGACGCAGAGGCCGCACGTTGTGGTTTCACCATTTGAAAGTTCTTGCTGGTCCGAATTTGGCAGCGTTCTTTAGGACGCATCTGCTGCCCAGCGGCAGAGGGATATGTCTGGTCGATGAGTCTTACTCAGCCAGACGCGCCGGTGGACGTTCTCGGCGTATTTTCATCCTCAACATGTAAAACATACTAACAAATGGAGTCCATTGAGGATATGCCAACCATGTACGTCAGCCATGCAAACATGCACCACCAATTAAATCGGCTCAATAATTCCATGTTTCAACATTTTGCCGCGGGTTTTACATACGACATCCGCCTACGCATGCACACCATTACGTAAAGTTCGCACCGAGAGACGACAGGCTGTAAAATATCTTTACAACACACCACCACGAACTCGCAATAGAAATGCGCCCAGGCCTTACGGGCGTTATCAGGCGTCAACCTTGTGAGGGCGAACCACAAACAGGAACGAACGCCTGTTGTCGACCTGAAAACACTTTATCGCGTCCAGTGTTACCGGACCCGTGCCGCGCTATATCCCTTTTTGAGAATTTTCACCGATTATAAAGCAATAACCGCACGGAGATATGTAGACCCTTACAGAAAGCCAACGCCATTCATCTTTTTTATTTTCTAAACGGCATCCACGGTTTAAGATATCCCGCCCGCCGATCGATTTGTAGCTGCATTTTACTTGTTCCAAACTGGTTTTAAAATGTTCAAAACCCCGGCAGTTAACCACCGCATCAGAAAATAAACTTTGCAACATTCTGACACCTCACCCGGACGAAAAACTGGAAAATGAAATAATTTGATCAACGAAACATTAAACCCAGGCTAGGGTTATCATCATCTGCGGATCGGCATATGCATTAGGACCGTTTACGAAGCAAAGATCACCCGTATCCTCACTTGCTCACAGCGCCATCCCACCTGATGGAAATAAAAGTGAAAACATGCATCACAAACTCTACCGCTGACGGTTCTCGACGCTCGACCGGGCGGGCGCAAAACGTAATTTGGCGAAAAGCAGTTCTTCACCGGAAGGTTGCCAAAGCCGTGATAATGAAGCCGCCGCAGCCCAACCCGGTAAGCTTTCGAGGTTGGATATACGCACCCTGGGCCGCAAGCGGTCCGTTTTATGCGGAAGTTTCCCACGCCATCGTATCTCGACCTGCCAGTGGTTGCCCAATCAAACGGATAGTCTGGACTATAGCGCAAACATTAACATATTGAGTAGACGACCGATTGAGCGTTTGACGGAAATGGGGTTCCCGGTAACGTCGGCATTAACGAAAATGCATGTTCAAATAGACCCTTTAAAGACGGCAACATCCGACGCGCTGGGCGTGTTCTAAACGCATAATGGCTTTTGTGCTGAACTGAAAGCCGTGCACGATGGCAACAGCCCAAATCGAAGGGCCCGTTTACGCTGGTCGGATATGATTCTGAAATGATGGGGGACTCTCCCATCCCACTGTTTGAGTCCCAGTGAGGCCCATGATGGAGGCAGCTGAAATCACAGCTCCACAACATGGAGAATGGAAATGGAGAAGGAAGCCAACACACAGCCACACAAAGACAGAAGGAACACAGAAAAACAGAGACCAGGAAAGATGGAAGACGAAAGGAAAAGAAAGGAGAACACTGAAGGAATATGGACAAGGAATGAAGGAAAATAGAACAGAATGGAATAGTGGAAGGAAAGAAGAAGGAAGGAATGAAGATGGAATGGAACACAAATAGAATGAAGGAAGAAATGGATGAATGTACGAACACACACACACAGGACACAGGAAGAACACACACAACACATGGCCAGGAAGACAGAAGAACACACACAGACGAACACAACACACAGAACGGACAGGAAGAACAAATGGACACACATGGAACACACACACACAGAACACAGGAATGGAAGGAACAGAGTGGAACGGACGAAAAGGAAATGGAACACAGGACCAACACACACACACACAATGGAATGGACACATGGAGGGAACACACACACAAATGGAATATGGACAAACAGGTAGGAAGAAATGGAGTGGAAATAGACACGAAGGACACATGGACACATGGAATAGCCCACAGACACATGGAACACAAGAATGGAACGAAATATGTACGGGGAAAATGGACCACACGAGCACAGTGTGGACACACCGGACACACGTGGAACGACCATGGAACTGCACAGACACACAAAGGAAGGAAGAAACAAGAATGAAGCATGAACGGAAAAATAAGGAAAGCACAGCAGGAACAGGAAGAAAGAGTGGAATGGTGGACACAGTAGAAAGAAAGGAAGGGAGACACAGTAGAAAATAATGGAAGAATGAAGACAGGAAAGAAAGAAAGAATGAAAGAAATGGAATGGATACAGGGTGATTACAATGTGAAAAGAGGAACGCAGGCACAGCAAATGAACGGCACACAGAAACACACAGAAAGCAGCCGAGAACACACACACAGGACACACACACATGGAACGAAGGACACACAGAAATAGACACAGCACAGCAGTGGAAGTGGACAACAGAAGGAGAATGTAGCATAATGGAATGGAAGTGGTGGACAAACATGGCAGAAAGAAATGGAATGGACACAGTAGAAGAACACGAAAGACACGAATAGATAACAGAAAGAAAAGAACGGAAAGGACAGGAGCCTTACTGGACAGAAATGAAGAACATTTGAAATGGAGGACGGATGGACAAGGAGATGGACACACTGTTTTAAATGAAAAAGATGGATGGAATGGATGGAATATGGAGGTGGAGCTGGAATGGAGACAGGAAGGACAAACAACATGGACAAGGAACAAGGAAGGAACATGAAAGGAATAGAATGAGACAGCGGAAAGTGGACAGAGACACCACACAGTATATCCTTGTTAAATATGTATCTTATGAAAGAAGGATGAATGGAATGGATGGGAGGAAGGAATGGAAGGAATGAAGAAATGGAGCGGACAAACAACAGAATGGACCATGGATAGAGACTTGAAATGAAGGGACCCCATTCATATGTATAATAGTCTTGAGGAAAGCAGGGACCAAATGGAACAGTGGATGAAAGAAGGATGGAATGGAAGGAAATGAACCTTTAAAGACGATGGAAGATGTTGGTGAGAGTCTGAGTCCTGAAAATGGACACCTATGGAGATGAAATGCAGTGGAATTGAGTATGGGGAGAATGGACAATGGAATGGAGGGAAGAAGGGAATGGAATGGAATGGATGGACACAGAAAGGAAGGAATGGAAATATCTGATTATGGATTGGATCACACACGCGGACCAGACGGGGATGTTCTACAGGATGGACAAGTTAAGGAAGGGGATTCAGTGGATGTGGAATCCAGTGGACAGACACGTCTTGGTTTCAATTCGAGTTCTTTAATGACTGACTCTACTTTTAGTTTCCAACCTGGAAAATCAAATTACAAACAGAAATTGTGGCCTGGGGTCGAAATCGAATGCATCGCCAACAATTACCAGTCAATCCTTTATTATTAAACTATGTATCGTTGAATACCTTGTATTACCAACGTTTGTTATGCAAGGAACAAGTCTCTATCCTGAAACATGTCTGGACTGGGCGAATTGGCTAATGATAGAAAACTTCACATCAAATCTCCATAATATTGAGCCTAACAGTCACAAAGCCCGGCTGGAGGAGGAGATTTGAGGACATTGATTGTGGAGACAGACTCAGTACTCGTGCCATGAAAGAGGAGAGGAATTCCGACTTTAAGATATTGAATTTGAATCTGAGAGAGAGAAGGAAAACCAAATGAAATCTCCTCAGTACCTTCAAACGTGCGTGGTTTGATCTTTCCGCTATGGTTAGACTTGTTGCGTTCTCTGGAACATAATGCTGAAATGATTTTCTTTCTGAAAAGGTGACTGACAACCGAAATGGGCGCCAAATACAATAATAATATCAGGTAATCGGAGGGAACACTTGAACTGGATTTGATCCGTGCCCTTCTTCCTTCAAAAGATTCACTGGAAGCCAAGCCAACCGTGAATGTCGGCAAGTGTGAATTGGTTACAGGCCCAGTGTACAGTTTGTAGGTCATGCCATAGGCCATGTCCAGGTGCCGCCAGTACAAGCGAAGGTGGAATCTATTTCAAAGGCCCTAGGGTCCCAAAGCAAAAAAGGAGTTGTCCGGGAATGACTGGTTACTACTGTAAAGTTTGTCAACATGTCTGACTTTGTCGCAGCCCCTCTGACTAATTTGTTTGGACAAAAGAGTGAAATGTCTTTGCCAGGCAGGGTTTGAAAAGTCTAATGACATTCTTCAAATTCTGGCATTTTGAGAAACTCTTTACATGTATTCATATATACAAGTGGCATTGGTCCTGGAGCCGACCTACGCCGTGTGGTGAGACAAACGTAGGCTTTCAACATCCCGTTTGTTAAATGTTCAAGGAAATTGTACAAACGTCAAGAAAATTTGGTTTAAAAATAGAAGCTCTTGCTTTGTTAGTTGTGGCCAGCAAATTCCAAGTGTACCCTTGGTACTTCTTTTACTTCCTTTTTCAAGTGGACTCGCTGGAAAGCCGGTATTTGTAGTGGGTTGATTCATCAAACATGATTTAAAGTCGACGGTACATACCGCTGATACATTCTTCACGAGCTGGTTGAGGGCGTAAACATTATATCATAGTTACGCAATGGCCGTTTCTATCATGACACGATGGCTGAAGGCACTGCTTCACATCACTCTTCTGAAACATATATATGCATATCTAAATAATGCCTCTCAGAAGCTTTACCATATATAATTTAATTGATTTTAAAAATACGTATTTAGATTACAATATTAAATCAAGCGTCTGAAATCGAATTAATGAAACGTTGCATTAAACTGACCATCGTGCCCTCAACCGCCAGAACATTATTTCAAGCGAACCACAAAAGAGTTATGGTCCCTTTGGATAGCTCTTTACGGTAACATCCGGATAACACCTTTTGGACATAGAACTGTTCCTGATGTGTAAAAAAAAAAAAAAAACATACGCCAACTTTGTGACAAAGTCCACCGCAAACATAGTACGTATGCAGTGCCCTGAGTTCAAAACCCATCCTTATGAAATGTCTTCGAGTTCACTATGCATTTATTTTTACTCGACTTTCACCAGTTTCGGCTTTAAACAATGAATCGTATGCACACTCGAAACGGAAACATAACGAACCATTTTCATAGCAGTTTTAAGCTTGTCAGAATATGTTTCAATTGATTTTAAAGTCGAGAGGCAGACGCCATTTTGTGTACATGTCAGTATAGTCGGTATGAATTTATAGATTCTCAAAATGAAACAAACGAATATTTTGCGCATTCCAACAGTGCGGTAAGATAAATACGTTGTAACTTTCATTTGAATGCGATTGATGAATGATACGCCTTTTGTGGTGCAGTCACACCTCGCTTACTCACTCGCGACACGGCTACAAAACGTGCACATCAGCCCGTAATACCCTCGAGAGAAGCTTACGCTGCTATATGCAAATCTTAGATCAGCGGCATATTTAGAAAGACTTTGAAATCTGCTATACTCCACCGCTGATGCAGTGAACATAATAGAAAGCAGTGATATTTTGGCAAAGTTACGAGTTTAGATTTTCGAAGCTTCACCGCCAATATAGTCGGGCGTTAATGTCGGTTGTGATGGCACTTAATGATACCCGTAGCGCCAAAGAGCTTCGAAAGTCTGGGCCCAGAAGACCAGCACTGTGTGTGATGATCACCATACCCGACATATTATCTGACAGAACTGGATTATTGCATAAAGAGGTGCTAAATTACCACCTCGGTCTTTATTGCTATAATGACTTGTAGTATATGAACTTTGGTTCGATTTGTGGTGATTGTGAACATCGTAAATGTTAGAATGCAATTGTTGCATGCCCAGAAGCACATTATATTCTGTTTGTTTTCGTTTCACCCCAGTTCTTGCTATGGACTGGTTCCCGCACATCTACATTTCAAATTTTGGAATCAACACGTATAAACACACGAAGGAATATTAAAATACCTATTTCTTCAGAATTATTTCTCTGGCATGCAACGCTTCACCAGCCCCCAGAACCAGTGAGAGGAAGCACAGCATGCTTCTACCTGCGGAAATGCACGGTCCAATTCACTTGGAATTCTTCAACGGCACCGAAAGACATAAATAACAGTTTGAAGTGAATTCATAGACGACGCTTCCGCCAGAGAAAACGCATTTCATCTTCCAAGCGGAATATGCAAGATATGGGCCCTGGATTCTCCTCCCGATGACGCCAAAGTTAAATAATAGACATGGATTGAAACTGTAGACAAAGAATACTTGGGAAGGAGAATGAATCTGCTTTTAAGCCTTAAGGCGACAGTGTTTTATTGGAATATGTAACAAATCGTAGATTGTAATGCAAAAGGCGAGCCAGGGCTTTCACGGGATGTTGTAAACGATGCGGGTGACGCTTTAGAAGCCATCTACCATATTCATCTAACATTTCGCCAAACAGCTGCCGCTTTAAATCAAAACGTAATTCGATCGTTAAAAGAGCAGCAATCTCTACCGTCTTGTTTAGATCGTAAAAGCATCCAGCCACGAAAATGCCAATACTTCCATTAAAACGTCGATTTTACGGGATGTTGGCAAAATGGCGAAGGTTGCGGTGTGTACATTCTCCAGGCGGCATCGATCGCTGCGGTCGTGATGTAGGAGTATTAACTGGTTCATGACAGCTAAGGGGACAGAAAAATACGGCATGTTTCCGATAACAACAATCAAAACAAATAGGTCTCTTCAAATGTTGCCAGCTTCAGCGCTAGAAAAGCCAGTTGGACTCCATGGCGAGTGGATGATGCACCTAATCCAACAGCAGCCAGTGAGGCTACTCCATCTCATTGAGGCAATAGATGATGAACAGAGGCATTGTGTCTAATAAACGTGGAGGTGGGTTAATGATGTCGACCCAGGAGCGCATAAGCCAATCGACTGGTTTGACGTCTGGTCGGTAGGGTATGGATATAACCTTCCCGGTTTACATCAGTCAGTCATCCACAAGGGACCGACCAGTAGCTTGTTGTTCATTCCCAATGTTGAGTTATGGGCATCCATCTATCCATCAAACACCATCCCCCGGCGACCGCTGCAGGACAGAAACACTCTGCATTGAAGATGGGCATGGTGGGCGAGCTGCTCTAAGGCGCCAGGCTAGTGATCCAGCGAGCTTAGGTGCCTGGATCGAGAGCCCACCTGTGACCGGGTGTAAAACCTTGAGAGTCAACTTTGTGTGCAGACTCTTTCAGTGTTGTCACAACCCCTAGTGTGCAGAACACAAACCCTGTGCGCCAAAGAACCCACTCATCCGACGGTAGGTGACTAGATGGTGGACACACGAACACGTACAGACACCTATATGAGTCTGTTTGCAGAGAAAAACGTACCGATGAATTTCACTTTAAGCCAAATAAGTTAAATCGAATAAATTGAAATTAAGATTGCGAATCCTCGCTAATTTTTACGTAGCCAATTGAACATTTAACTCTCAGAATTTTATTCAACTTAGGATTAAAGTTGTTTAACTAACGATCATAATTTCAAATCGCTTTATTTGTTTGTATTACAAGGTATGCACATTAAATGAAACCCCGATAACAAGTAGGGTTGGTCTAAGTTAGTCGCCTTCATCACGTACCGCAAGTGCATTTCGTTTCAACTGTTCCAACTACTGCGCCATTACCCCATTGTAGCAATACAAACCAATAATAACGATTTCAATCTATGATCGTTTGTTAAACCTTTATCCTAAGTTAAAAATCAAAATTCTGAGACTTCTAAATTTCCAATTGGCAAGGTAAAACCATGAGGACCTCACAACCTTGATTTCAACTTTATTTGGCTTAGTTTTTGTTTTAAAATGAAATTCATCGGTACGTGCCACCGCAAACAGACTATAGTTGCGGAGTATTGTGACGTGCAATATCATTGGACAACAAACTGTTACTATGTGTCCCAGGCCACCCAGCTACATTTGGGTACCAGTATGAGAGGGATGAGTCTGTGTGATAACTCAGGCAGCATGAGGCATGGTGAATACTCCCCAGGGAGTTGAGTAGGTTAAGATTAAATGAATGCCAGAAAAGAAGATCCGTTGATCAAGGGAACACACCAGCGCCTTGAGCATGTACTGGATTCGCGGATATGTGCGCTATATAAATATCCTATAATAGTAATAAACACTTGGGACTGGCCATCGTTATGCCGGGGAGTCGCTATCAACACTTTGGCAAACATCGACAGTTTGCTTCCTTTATGCCTTATTGAAAATTCAAAAGCAGTGGTCGGTTCATATATTTCCCCAAATTTAAAGTAATATACTCGTAAAGGATACGGTAATGGGGATGATATTATATCCCCACACGCAGCCACTGGAAGCAATCACTGGAGCCCATTAGGCCTCATTTCCGTTCACCGTTATTCTACGTGTAACTGTCTCTCTCCGTCAAATGTTTGGGTCCTGACAATGAACTCCACTTTTACTTTCTATTTATCCGAATTGAAACTTCTTATCATGTAGACACGTTAATGCCGTAAACTGAAGGGGCAGAAAGTTAAACATTCTGGAATATATAAACACATTTTAAATGCAAATATATTTGCAGTTAGCGTCACTTTCTCCAGTGTAGTGATAATTTCCCCACGAGCCTGCAATTGAGAGGCAAAATCGCATTTAGTAAGGATTTCCGCATGGTGTTTTTAGGGAAACAAGCGACTGGATATATGGGGAGGGGTACCTCCTCCTCCTAACCTTTGTCGCACAATATTAATTCAGCTCCAGTCTTGGAGGAGCACAAATGTCGCTAGCAACAGATGTCAGCTGCACGTTGCTGTTTCTTTACGTATTCTGTAATACACGCATGAGAAGGCGTCATGTACACTTTAAAGAGAGGCGAGTGTTTTCCTGTATTGATGTATTGGAAAATACGTATGCAACTTGACTTTTGTACCAGTCCTACTGAACTTCTAATCTGTCCTAGTAGAGTATCAATAGCTAGCACCAGGTAACCTCTTATGTCCTCTCGCTAGTCTTAGTTCCAAGGATGTCCAAGTCCATGTACGTATAGTAATTCCTATCCTTAAAAGGCACATCTAGATTAGTGGACAGTACAGGACCGGTCGGTTGAGGGACATCACTGTATCACCGGACGATATGATATATGTAGTACCATCTGATGTAAAGAGTGGATTTCAGATTGGCGGCTTCAGAAGCTCTTTTGACACAACTCCGGTTTGGAATCTTCTAAAACACATTATTGCTATAAGCTCTGCTATGGTATGTCATATAATCGCCATTAAAATTCGCACAGTTAGGTAACTGCGTAATCGGGTCTTCTTTACTTGCATCACATTGTAATTGTTTGCAGTAATTTGTACTGACTTTGTAACACGGTTTCGCCCATAATACAGTCGTTAAGCTATAGTACTGTTGTTTCTGGCATTACACTTCGATCTTCTGTGACGTATATATAGAGAATACCACACGAGGTCTCATTATTACGAATTATACGAAACGAGTGGTCCTTCCTATGGTATCTGACCGAGCGAAAGCGAGGTCGGATAAACATAGGAGCGTCGCAAGCATCGGCAATTGCAAGTGTCATAAGTCTGGGTGAACAACTGCCTGTACATATATATAGTAGGAGTGAAACTCGGAACTTCTGTGTACACCATACAGCGATGTAAACATGTAGGAGGTGAAACTCGGAACTTCTGTACACCATACAGCGATGTAAACATGTAGGAGGTGAAACTCGGAACTTCTGTACACCATACAGCGATGTAAACATGTAGGAGGTGAAACTCGGAACTTCTGTACACCATACAGCGATGTAAACATGTAGGAGGAAAGAAAACTCGGAACTTCTGGGTGTACACCATGGCAGCGATGTAAACATGTAGGAGGGGAAACTCGGAACTTCTGTACACCATACTGCGATGTAAATACGAACATGAGCCTTCAGGTAGTGTTGGATGTGTTTATAACACTGACGTGCTGTGAAGCATTTACAACAGAGCTATGCTTCCCGTCAGTCTTCAGGACTCTTATGACATTCCGGGCAAGACGTCCAGTTTTGATGGCATCCCGTTATGTTCCGACTTCTTTCCCACTGTGCTTTGAACAACAATTACCCTGTGTCTTCACTTTGTGTGTATTATTCAGGGATGGTGAAGGGGGGGGGGGACAACTTCGAATCCCATCACTGATGAATGTCCTCAAATGTCCACCTATGCATTTATCAGCTTGCATTGAAGTCAATAGTTTCTAGTATCTGCATTATTATAGATAGGATGAGTTCCGTTTGTTTTTGCCAAGAGTATGGTGAGCCAGCAGTGTCATTCATCATTCTTGACTGGTCATTGGAAGTATACTGTATTCCTTTGTAGCAAGGCAAGAATTCGCTATTGATCCTGTGAAGTATTAGAATGTTTCACTTGTAAGACCACTTCCTGTTTCCATAAACACAACCTGGTTGTGATTTACGATACCAGGTTCTTGCCTTGACATGATATGAGGACATTAAGAATGACGGGTTTTTTGTTTCGGGAAGGATTATGATTTATTGTCTTCCAGATGGGACCGACACAGTTGTGAACGTTGTGGGCGACTGCCTGGTAAACAACCGGGCTCTGCTGTGGTCATGCTTGGAATCGTACACTCGACTCCACTCTTCTCGAGATATATTTTGCATATGGATAGGATTTTGTGGCTTAGATTTTTACTCTTCATGAAAACAAGGGATACTCGGAAAAACCTTGACAGGCACAAGTTTCTAGCAACATTTCGTATGATTAAAACAGACTATATAGAGTGGACACAGTAGAGTAGAGAACATGGCCGCCATCCTTCTTGAGGGGCGAGAACGGTGAGACGGGAAATTTCAAGTGAGCGTTTAGGGATCAGAAATGCAAAATACAGTCACCATCTGCCATTAATTATCACGACAAGGTATACTCCGCATGAGTCTCCCAATGGAGACGAAGGAATCTGTCCCGCTCCTCTTGTAAAGCCTGGCAACGTTTAGACTACGTTGACGACGGCCTATAACGTTGATGCTCACGTCTCCCTATCATTTTCTCGTCTCACTGCTGACCGTGACATTCTATGATGTTGTGCTGATGGACGTGAGCAGTGACGCCCGTTTGTTTGGTGTCGCCCTGTACGACCAGGAGACGTGGGAGGCCGGCTACCATCCTGGAGTATACCTGGGCCAAAACGGCCTTTTCTTCATATGATCTGTGAGCGTATACGATGATCACCTACCCGGTCCCTCATCTGTCATCGCTGACGTCAGTGAGCAACTTTTTAGGTTTGTCTCGCTGAAACAAGAGAACTGGAAATAGATTTTATAGAAAACAAATCACTTAATCTAGATACATTTATCATCTTTAGCAGTAATCCTATCTCAGCTCACACAGAAAGTTGCCACAACGTTATTTTACCCTCTCTGTCAAGGTTCTTGCAACATGTGACAACATGAGAATCTAGTATTTAACGCCGTGTAAGCCATCACGTTATGGCATATCATGGTCACCATTTCATAGTATTAGGGTGACAAATACATATGAATTTAGATGAATTTTCCGGCAAATGTTCGATGTCGGTTGTACAGAACCTTAGCCCTAGGAAGCACGGTGGTGTGTGGCACAGCCGTTGTCAGCTTGCTATGAGGCCGTGTTATTCTCTGTGGAACCGTGTTGTTTGACCAGCATGTCAGGGAGATTAAGAGGGTTCCAGAACAGAAACTTCTTGAAGCTATGTGGGTGAGTGTGTGCGTAATATCTGTGTGTGTGGTGTATATATATGTATGATATATAGGGGGTACATTTGTCGTGGTCATCTCACACCTCACATGAAGAACATCAAGTGCTGTGTTGGAAACTTGGCAGCTGTTGAAGCTATGTGATTATTATCATCATTGCTTTTGCTAGAATCACAGTTTTTTAGATTTTATTTATACCGCTACTCTTCTACTGTAACTGTAATTCTTCTGCTGTGATTCGTGCTGATTATTAGACTACGTTAATATTTTAACACTATTGTCAACTATATCACAATTTATATATTCTTTGTTTGTTCCAAGTACGTACAGATGTGGGTTGAACCTACTGTTTCAGTGTGGACCCCGACAGCTGGCAGCCATATTGTACCCAGGACTGACCTCCCTTCAGGTCCCAGGTATTAACAAGACGTGACGTCGGGACTGGGTATTGACAAAACGTGAAGTCTGGCCTGGGTATTGGGAAGACGTAAAGTCTGGCCTTGGTATTGGGAAGACGTGAAGTCTGACCTGGGTACTCAGAAGACGTGAAGTCTGACCTGGGTTTTCGGAAGACGTGAAGTCTGACCTAGGGACTGACAAGACGTGAAGTCTGGCCTAGGTACTGACAAGGCGTGAAGTCTGGCCTGGGTATTGACAAGACGTGAAGTCTGGCCTGGGCATTGACAAGACGTGAAGTCTGACCTGGCTATTGACAAGACGTGAAGACTGGCCTAGGTATTGACAGGACGTGATGTCTGGCCTGGATATTGGGAAGACGTGAAGTCTGGCCTGGGTATTGAGAAGACGTGAAGTCTGGCCAGTTGTATTACGCTGACGTGAAGTCTAGCCTGGGTATTGGCAAGACGTGAAGTCTAGCCTGGGTACTGACAAGGCGTGAAGTCTGGCCTGGGTATTGGGAAGACGTGAAGTCTGGCATGGGTATTGGGAAGACGTGAAGTCTGACCTGGGTATTGGGAAGACGTGATGTCTGGCCTGGGTATTGGGAAGACGTGAAGTCTGACCTGGGTATTAGGAAGACGTGTAGTCTGACCTGGGTATTGGGAAGACGTGTAGTCTGACCTGGGTATTGGGAAGACGTGACGTCTGGCCTGGGTATTGGGAAGACGTGATGTCTAACCTGGCTATTGGGAAGACGTGAAGTCTGACCTGGGTATTGGGAAGACGTGATGTCTGGCCGGGGTATTGGGAAGACGTGAAGTCTGACCTGGGTATTAGAAAGACGTGTAGTCTGACCTGGGTATTGACAAGACGTGATGTCTGACCTGGGTACTGACAAGACGTGAAGTCTGGCCTGGGTACTGACAAGACGTGTACTCTGACCTGGGTACTGACAAGACGTGAAGTCTGGCCTGGGTATTTGGAAGATGTGAATTCTGGCCTGGGTATTGAGAAGACGTGAAGTCTGACCTGGGTATTGACAAGACGTGAAGCCTGGCCTGGGTACTGACAAGACGTTGAGTCTAGCCTGGGTATTGGGAAGACGTGAAGCCTGGCCGGGGTATTGGGAAGACATGAAGTCTGGCCTGGGTATTGGGAAGACGTGAAGGCTGGCCTGGATATTGGGAAGACGTGAAGTCTGACCTGGGTACTGACAAGACGTGAAGTCTGGCCTGGGTATTGGGAAGAGGTGAAGTCTGGCCTTGGTATTGGGAAGACGTGAAGTCTAGCCTGGGTATTGGGAAGACGTGAAGTCTTGCCTGGTTACTGGGAAGACGTGAAGTCTGACCTGGGTATTGACAAGAAGTGAAGTCTGGCCTGGGTATTGACAAGAAGTGAAGTCTGGCCTGGGTATTGACAAGACGTGAAGTCTGGCCTGGGTATTGGGAAGACGTGATGTCTGGCCTGGGTATTGGGAAGACGTGAAGTCTGGCCTGGGTATTGACAAGAAGTGAAGTCTGGCCTGGGTATTGGGAAGACGTGAAGTCTGGCCTGGGTATTGGGAAGATGTGAAATCTGGCCTTGGTATTGGGAAGACGTGAAGTCTGGCCTGGTTATTGAGAAGACGTGAAGCCTGGCCTGGGTACTGGGAAGACGTGAAGTGTGGCCTGGGTACCGGGAAGACGTGAAGCCTGGCCTGGGTACTGGGAAGACGTGAAGTCTGGCCTGTATAATAAGTACGCCCAACTTCCAACTACTGAACAATGATTAAATTCATAAAACCGCTTCCAGCAAGCGCAAATAGAAATGAACTGTCCAAATTGGATTAGTCTAGAAAGCGTAAAGCACTTTTTGGCCCATCGTTCCAATATCTGTATCGATCTAGGATGATGAATAAGGATGCGACTTTGGCAAAACTCGGCGTTTACCAAACTATTGCACCGTCTAACATATTTCCACGAATGTCAAAATGAAGGTCTTGAGGTGGCTCGAATGTCGGAGTTGCTACTCGAGGTCGACCAGATCACGAACTGATGGAAGCAGTTCAGCTAGTTGTAACCATAACAACGTAATATTTCGCTCCTATAGTCACAGGTAGCTGTTCCACTCATAACCATGACAACGCAACATAGTGTCTCAGTAGTCACAGGCAGTTGACCCACTCATATCCATGACAACGCAACATTGTATACCTGTAGTCACAAGCAGCTGTCCCTTTCTTATAGCAGAAATACTATTGTACGGTGATCGTCCACAGGCCACCTTAGTATAGCAGAAATACTATTGTACGGTGATTGTCCACAGGCCACCTTAGTATAGCAGAAATACTATTGTACGGTGATTGTCCACAGGCCACCTTAGTATAACAGAAACACTATTGTACGGTGATCGTCCACAGGCCACCTTAGTATAAAGCAGAAATGGCTATTGTACGGTGATCGTCCACAGGCTTGCACCTTAGTATAGCAAAAATACTATTGTACGGTGATCGTCCACGGGCCACCCTTAGTATAGCAGAAATACTATTGTACGGTGATCGTCCCACAGGCCACCTTAGTATAAGAAATACTATTGTACGGTGATTGTCCACAAGAGCCACCTTAGTATAGCAGAAATACTATTGTACGGTGATTGTCACCAGGCCACCTTAGTAGTATAACAGAAATATTGTTACGGTGATCGTGTCCGCTGACGCCACCTTTAGTATAGCAGAAATACTATTGTACGGTGATCGTCCACAGGCCACCTTAGTATAGCAGAAATATTCTATTGTACGGTGATCATGCACAGGCCATAGTATAGTATAGCAGAAATACTATTGTACGGTGATCGTCCACGGGCCAATCTTAGAGTATAGCAGAAATACTATTGTACGGTGATCGTCCACGGGCCACCTTAGTATAAAGCAGAAATACTATTGCACGGTGTCGGCAAATAAACCAACACTACTGTGATTGGTTGGTGCTCCTCCTGGTAAGAGCAGGACATGCTTCATCATCTCTGGACACCTGGACCCGAGGTTATAAAACTTTCCTGAGTACGATTTCATGCTCAAATCCGGTTTCGTGCTCAACTCCAGAACTCGAACTCGGTAAACGGAGGTTATTAAATAACATTATCATTTTACTGAGGACTTCAACGTTGCAAAGTGTTTTACAGATTGAAATGATCCTTCTGTGTAATTTTACTAAGGTAAGTTTTTGTAAGTGAACTGTAACTAATGAAGATAAGCATTACATGATATTCATCTTCGGTGTAAAAATTCCTTATTCAATTTACCAGGTATAAAATTGTCAGCTAATGAAGATGAATAGGTTCCGATCCCAACATAGATACAATGTGTAGTGCTGATTGCTTGGGTAGCCTCTGTTCACTTAGAGTATAACATTTTACAATATATTCAGTTTCTACAATCAAACCAAAATTGAGGAATTAGATAAATCACTCCAACCATTATTGCTGAAAGTTGTCCTACAAAGTCTCTGCTTCAACAAGGATATAAAATTATTTTAACGTTTCCATCTGCCTGATATCCATACAAGTCCAAGTCCATACCTAATAAAATGGCTAACTATTCTCCGAACGTTCGTAGCCCTAGAGACTAGCCTTTAAACCCATTCTTAACACACTAGGCTACGATCAAAGTTTAGAATTCTTAGGGATACGAGTATTTTCGAGGAATAAGGGCCTATTCTTTATGTGTGACCCAATGAGACCTTTTATCAGTATTAAGTGACTTTAGGATCTCATAACACTGGAAAGATAGTCTTCAGTGATATAAATGAAAAAGTCAATATTTAATAGTTGTAGTCATATATCTCTCTTAATTCCAGTACTGAAGAGGCCACAGGCCTATAGTACAAAGTATTATAACAATAATGGTATACAATCACACTGTTTGCAGATGTTGTCTTCTATGTTCAAAAGCATAGTGGATATATACTAGCCACATAAAGAAACTGTGCACACAGAAAATTCTTTCAGAATTGGAACACAACACAGAAAAGACGAAATGATGTAGACACTTTATAAGCTGAAGTATCGGACCACAAGAAAATGTGGAAAGAGCAAGAACAATATCCGTAACGATGACGTCAGAAGTTCAAAATCGAGTACGGTGCGTCACACGACAAAGTCACCAAAGTCAATAACAGAATATGACCACCATGTGCGTGAATAACAGCAGTGCATCGACGACACTTATATAGGCTACTGAATGAGCATTGAAGGCCTGGGAATGGTCTTGAACGTGGTCACCGCCGTCTTGAACTTGTGTCTGAATTTGTTCCACCCAGAATCCATCTGTCCTGTCTTGGCGTCGTTACGTCGGGGACGCCCATACAAAGTGATGGTCGGCGACGTCATTTTAGTGTTTCCATAACGCCTGACCAATGCAGAATATCGTGTTACGATGGCACGTGGAAATGTGCTACCACCTGTTGTTGGCTCATTCCTGCTCGAACCATTCCATTGGCTTCTTCATGACGTTGACAGATGTTAATCTTAGCACGGTGTGCATGTGACTTCTCGCCATGTAATTTGTACTACATTTGAATGACCAAAGATCAAAACTTTCGACAGTGACAAAGCAATTTCTGAGTTTCACTTGTTGTAGTTAGCAGCGCGTGCTGCACGCAAATGTGCAGTAACACAATGCAAGTCCATAGGCCACTATTAAAGGAACGTCACGTCGCCTGACACGTCGATCGAGCATGAGCTTGTTGTCTCAATACTTGCTCTGTTCACACCTTTATTTATGTATAAAGAATTGCTGTGTGCCTATATCTACATTTTCTGTATTACTACAGATTTATTTATGTAGCCAGTATACACATACCAAGTTTGCGAATACAAGTTGTAATACTGGTCTCATTAACAAATTAAAACTACACCGTGGGAGATGAATAGTAATATTGTGGTAGATCTCTCCTTAAATCAAACTGTAAAGTATTGGGACATACCAAGCAAACAATTGCGAACTCATCTCTCAATTACATTTAGTGCAGTACCGGCACAAATTTGCGTCATTTCTCTTGGAATATTATAAATATCTGCCCTTCCTCGATCCATAAGGATCATGTGAAGAGCATACTAAATCCTGGATAATGAAACGAGGGAGTTTTCTGAGAGTTCATATATCGTGGAAGTATTGCTTTGTATTTTAAAGGCAGGTTAAAAGCACTGTAAAAAGTGGATTTGGGCGACTGTATTAAACATGAATTCCAAGTCTGACACGAATTTATACTTTCTTGGATCCTTTGCGAGAAAGCTGGTCATAAAATGACTCCTGGGCAGGTATATGTATATACAGGCATAAGTGGGATTCACCTTTCAAGATGGTCATTTCTCATAAAGGCGTGGTGCAGTGGCACCTGTTTGATAAACCATAATAATTTTTAGTCTGTATGAGTATTGACGTATATATCCAGTTAAAGGACAAAGGCCCGTTCGCCAATCAGCAGCATCTAATGTTATCTAGAGCTGTACTCGCGGAGGCAATGCAATGGTGAGCATCACTTAGCCTAACATTTCAAGCAAATGCATTGTCCAAAACAGGACATATATAGGAGGCAGACACCCTGGCCACCACCATGAGGTTTCCATGAGTATTGGAATTTAAATTGATAACAATGTAAAGATGATGAATGATCTGCGCACTTAATAACATCCTATCTACTTGACCCAAAAGAGAGGCATTACAATGCTCTTACTACCCTATTCTGAGGAAATGCACTCCTGTCAAAATGTTATTGAAAGAAGAACTGACAGCGCACTGAAACCAAGATGTTACAATACTTAGTAGATCTTAATGAATTTCTTTTTGTGAATACTGTTTCGAATTAATGGTTAGGCTGAAAAAATACAACAATTTTACATCTTCTTGACAAAGGAAATAGTTCCTTACTTTTCCAATTCTAAAAAAATCTGCTTAAAATCCGAGCGACAAAAAACTTGAGTAAATTTTTGATGTACATTATCAGTTTTATTGACAGTGTTCCAATGACTCCAATTCCGCATCTGGATCTTAAGTTGATGGTGAGAATTGATTTACTTACATGCAGCAACTGAATTTCTGATTCTAATTTCTTTTGATTTTTTTCTAACATTTTTGAATTTCCGATTTTGCAGATTCTTTTGCCTCCAAGTTTGATCCCTTTAGTGTCCTCTATAATTGTTTTTCATATGTTGCCTCAGCCTTGATTTCTTTCATAGCTTCCGGCTTTTTTTTATACTACTATGCAAGCATAATGAGAACAGACATTATCGATATGTTGAATTAAAGTTACTCATCTAGCAATGTATCCTTACACTGTTCTGGTTAGGGTGCGAGAAACTTGAGATTGATATTCCATGCAACATATGAAACCTGCATTTTATCATTGCACCATTATTATGGTAACCAAACTGCAGCATTCCTGGAGACGTAACATAGAAAGCAGATGTTTGGGATTACACCTTCTTTCTTTGGAAAGTACAGAATTCTAGTACTTATTGTGGTTGGAGTCCTATCCACCAGGATTCAGACCCGCACCCTCAGAGTCAGGCACCTGTCTGCCAGCACACACAATGCAGTGACAGAGCGGTCTAGGCAGCTGACTTTGTATGCTGGCATGATTGGAAGCTCCGACTCTGAGGGTGTGGGATAGAATTCTGGATGAGACCTAATCAAAGCGTATAAGTCTGTATACTTCACTTACAAAGAAAGTGTAATCCCTATCTCTTTAACATGGTGTTATATTGTTCCTCTTTCTAAAAATGGCATTAATCCATAATCATAGCGGCAATACTGAAATATGCACATTAAGTTCATATTTTGTTTGTTTCACATATATTAGTATAATATTTCAAATGTACCATCTGAATGGTTTTCCTGTTGAGGTGACCGCCCTTTCACCTTGTGTGGTTCTTCACCCTGTGGGCCTGCAAGGATAGAATGACAACAAATTATTTTTCATATCCTTTGCTGAATTTCAAAAGATACCATTTATTTCTGTTTCCAAGATGGAGTATATTTATCTTTTTCACATTAATGGAATTGATATTTTTCACAAAATAAAGGTAATTGGTATTATATTATTAGTTGAAATGAATTAAAATTTTAGGCATTATGCCTTTGAAATATATCATTTAAGGGAGACAACCCACCAAATTGACAGATGTTTCATGTTATACATGAGATGTGTATATAACAATAATATTCCCTGGGACCATAAAAGTTTTGTTTGCACCTTCTGCTGCAAATGGGCAGTTTCGTCTGCGCAGGCATGGAGGCATCCTGATGTGAAAGGAAACCAAAATGTATTTTTCAGCCTATTTTAACATTTTAAAGCTTAGATGCATTACCGATGCATACAAAGATGCCGTGTACCTTCTAATGTTATTGATTGAGTAATTTTCTTCAAATTTATTCTTTGACACAGAGTAAATCATTACTGTTCTTGAATGATTTGCTTTCACGATGTAATTCCCCCAACAAATGTATTATTGTACTATGATCCACATGTATAGCAGGCTTTGTGTCTTGAACATAGTGTTACTTGTATTTGTCTCGGACAGTACTTGATTGGTCCGCATGATGGTGGTGTCAAAAACGCTTTCATCTTTATTTCTTGTTTGGTCTTCAGAATGAAGGGTCTCCAGAGTCTCACCACAGGCAGCATTATTATCAGGATGTTCGTGCAAAGTTTATCAATGATCTTCGATATGGAAGACAACTTATACCATCGCATTGTCAATTAATGAGTCTAGGCCATGAATGCCTGGCCTCCCTTCCAATGACTTGGAAAGGGCCTCATCTGCACTTGTTAGTGCTGGTGGTGGAGGAGTCCTACTATGTTGCCTCTATGGTTAGAGTGAGTGGTTTCAGCGGCACAATTGACATCTGACCAGTCTTCTGCCGTTGGCTCGTGGTATTAATATTGATCACCTGCATGTGTCTACTCTGATCCAGTCTTCTGTGTAACTGGGAGGCCTGAGAGGACTCAATCTGCACATCCGGTCATATTCACTATGCGGATCCTTAGCTCGTTTAATATGTAGAAGGGAACAGCATGGATGCACTTTCCTTAAAATCCTGGCTTACTTGTGCAGATTAATCTCCGCTAAAATTATCACGTGCGAGAAACGCCTCCGCCGCAGATGATCAAACCATGAAAAGAAATTCCAATTAATTTTGGGTGACACTCATGAGATAGTGCTGTATCATGTAGCTCAATTAATCAGTCGTCTTGAGTGGATATCACAGTGCATGTTCCAACTCATCGCTCAACGCCTGGGGGTGAGTGGCTTATGCTGTTTGAAATATTCCAGCAATAGAGTACCCATGTAACCCAACTTGCTATTATAAATTCCACCACGACAGTCACGGGCGCCGCAAACATGAATTCCTTTCAGAAGTCAAAGGTAGATGTGCTAATTAATATCCTGCTTCGATTATACAGCTTCCCACCAAATCCATCATCAGACTCCGGTAAGACATACATGTCACCAAATTAGCGGTTGCGTAATATAAAGTTGTAATCTGGTCTCATTCGAATGTTCTGTATCTTCTAAACATTCTTAACTTTGATCGTACCCGTAAAATAATGGATGCTGAAGAAGCCCATGAAATACGAACGTTTCGAGAAGAAATAGCCCGATCACCAGTTTCAATTCGACAATTTGATCAATTCACACTTACGAATCAGATTGGGAGTAGGGTAATAGTCTGAAACTTTCGCCGCGTCCAAGCCGAATCCCAGCAGTACTCGAATTTAAAATGGACACGCTCTGAGTTGTAAGTCAAACTGGATGCCCATACTTCGCCGGAAAGTCAATTCCCATCCCAGTGTCTCCATCGACCGATACTGAGTTCAAGACCGCTATGCCATTGCCATTAATCATTACGGTAAAGCGAAACCGCCGCCTGTAAATTTAAATCACCAGCGTAGTCTCTCGAATCAAGTTTCGTCATGAGCATGTCACGAAGACAAACAAACTCCGGTTATACGGAAGATGCGAGTTGGCTGTCAGCGCAGTCACGCACCTAGTGACAGATAAATTCACATCCGCGCGATCGACACCATCGTTACCAACCACAACACCCAGCCACCAGCGCATTTCGTTTAGCCTTTGTTCCCGGCACAGTCCTGTTCGACAGCAAAACGATGACTTCGTAGTTCATTTGGTAATGTCCATGTATAGGCTGGTAAGTTATGGTCACTATTTGATATTGGGTAACTTCCTTATTACAATAGGAGCCACGTATCTGTAAGCCGGGCTTTACACCGCTACCATCATTTGCTTCAACGCCTCCTCAAAGACTTCGGTAGCCCACCAGTCTTCTTACCTTATTACATGTTACTGGGACAAACGTCCTCCGGTAAGAGAACTACAGGTTGATCCATTGGGTTTCGCACTTTCAATGGAGAGTCCAGCCTCACAGCTGGCTACGTCCAGCCTTCGGTATATACGATAATGGGTCACGAAGGTTTGCGATAACGAAGCCCACTAAATATACAGATACCAGTCAAAATGATGATGGCACTAAAGGAATATAAGAATGGAAATCAACAAAGGAATATGATAACGTAGTCCCAGCGAACATACGGTAATGTAGTTCCAATTTTGAAGAATATATAGATAATGTAGAAGTCCCAAATAATATACGATAATGAACCGTTAAACATGAGAATGGTCCACTAAATACAATGCAATGAACACATGGATGAAGGTAGTCCTCGCCTGCATGGCTGCATGAAGCCTGGAAGAATATATTTGATACGGGAATACCAACAATATATTGGATAATGTAGTCTCTACGGAAGATGATGACAATGTGGAAGTCCGCCAGCATAAATAAGACAATGTCCGCCTGTATGATGGTGATAATGAACTGCTCAGAAGAACATACGGCACGGGGAATCACTAGCGAATATATTTATACGGAATCTCGCTAAGAACATATGAATGTAGGTCTCAATGGAAGAACATAATGGTCGGAACTAAAGAAGAGGCGGAGAATGTAGTTCAATAAAGACATATGACAATGTAGCCTCACCAACAATATACGGCATGGAATCACCAGCAACATACGGGTAATGTAGTCCCACGGTATTTTTTTTTTTTCAATATATTATACGTAGTCTCACATAATTATACTAAATGTAGTCTCACGTATACATATGATAATGGGGTAGTCTCATCAAATATATGATAAATGGAAGTCCCGAAATGAAGAACAGACAATGAATCCCTCACCAAAGAATATACGGATGGAAGCCTCACCACAATTATGAGACGTACCTTTCATGTTGTTTTCTTTCAATATTTCTGCCATTATGTACCGCAAAGGATGTTAAAGCCATCGCAAATAGTCCAGCCATGAACACAGAGCAGACTCCAACACATAGAACCACTCGGATAATACCATTTATTACGGTATCAATCTGTCTGATTTCACCCGATTCCGTATTTTCACCAGCGGCTACGAAGATCAACAACTGATCTTGCGGCACCGGAAACCAATGCCGGTCTACAGATGATAAATGGTTAATTCCATCTGGAGGCTCATGAGCTAGACAGCGGCGGATAACGACGTTTATGCATGTCATCATATTCGCCAAAATATCTCATATTCTCGGAATTTTCACACGTATTATCAGGGCGGTTATTTATTACGAAATGATGCGCCTATGAAGAACAGCAGCCATATTGATTTACTGGCGGCTTTAACGGCAAGTCGATTGTTGATTTTGTTAAGATGGGTGACGTTTAGCGAGCTTTCTACCACACATTATAACAAACAGCGGCGCTTAAATCTAACGCGTCCATCTGATGACGAATCTATCGTCCTTGTTTTCATCGTAAAGGCATTGCTTACCAATGACCTGTTTGACCGAACGTCATGATTTACGCATTAAATCTGGAGTTTTAACATTTCAACCTGACTCCCACGCCAAAAAGACATTGCTTAGATGGCTACCCGACCATCATCAACGTGAATATGGCCTTTGCTGAAGAGCGTCGTGGCGAACATATATGAGCAGGTAAACGCGCGGCTTAAATGATCTGGCGATGTCCTGCTCTGGGTTTACTTGGATCAGTCAGCTATCCATGACTGCGGAATTCAAATCGAGGATCACTGACCTGCCAGCCCTGAGAAGGCAACGCCACTTCGAATGAGTATATTGCAGCCTCCTGGCATCTTAGTTTGTTCACTGGATATTTGTGAGCCTTGTGTAAATATTGCAATAATGACTTTGAAATAATAAAACAAATTGGATGTAACTCAAACCATACGGTCAACGATAATGAAAACAGCCCAACCTTCAAGGTTGAGAACAGAATGTCAAGGTTGTTGCAAACCAGACCACCCCCTGACCGCTTAACCCCTAACACCGTACGCGTAGCGTGTCTCAGACGATATAATCATAGATTAACAGAAAAACAACATCGCAAAACATGTGGAGTCTTCTGACTTTTCTCAAAGACTTCAATGAAACAACACCAAATGCATATATGATCTTGTACAAAACGTAATATCAATTAGACCAGAACTTGGGTTTAAATCCAATTTCGTCCCATTGGTTCAGTATTTCTAAATTTATCTAAACTGTTCTAAAACACTTGTATGCATTCCACTTATTCTGTGGTATGATTTCAATTCGCATTCGCTTCTTTTCGATTCCTTGTTTCGTGATACCCTGGCATCAGCCATTCCCAGTCCGCCCTGCACGAATTTCTACAAACAAAGAAAACCAATACATGGGGCTGGCAGCTGAAATGACCACCGGGTCTCAGCCATGGAGTTTATCATGGAATGAGATTCTGCTTTATTCACCACCGCCTCGAAATTTCAGATTACATCAAAGAAAACAATGATTTAACTGGGGTATGTCGTTAATGTTTCTGGCTACCGCCTCCTGTCTGTTCCGCGAGTGTTCGTGAACATATGGGTGACATTATAATGATCTAACTCATTTTCATATTCGGTGACGGTAAAAATGTCCACCACATGTGCGTCAAGCCTACAAAATCTGATGTATGATCCAGAGATGATGCATGTCTCAAACCACTTGCAGGGAAGCGTACCTCGATATGGTATACCACGAATGGGCAACCGCACCGCCAGACAGTCTAATGTCCCGCCGGAGATGAGGCTTTAAACCGTGCCAGACTCGGTATCGATCGTAAAGCCTGTACACGCGCCCTCACTTCCAGAGAGCGACAGGCTGAGAGAGTGACTGGCCCAGTATCGTGCATACTTCGTCATTGGGTTGTCTGACGCATTGTATTGTCCGGGGTCAGTCCTCGTACAGCAGCACCAGAACTGTAATGAGAACTTCAAAGCAAATGAAGGTTTATGTTAGACATGTTGCTCCGGGTCAAGACGGCGATCAAAACGAAGCCGAACGCAACGACCAAAAACGAAATTATTTTGATTTCGGGCAACACGCTCTACAATGAATGGCGAACCGATTATTCCTCCAGATATGACTAAATGCCTTCACAGCCAGCCAAAATCTGCTTAAATCGCCCGCCCGGCGACGTGCAAGCAGGACTGGGAACCAGCAGCGCCGCTTCATGTTGGCTGCCGTCACATGGCTGCACCCTCACTCACCGGTTCCGCCAGTGTGCCACTGAAGTGGCCTCCAGGCGGTGACGCCACTGGATCTGCAGAAGGAACAGGAGGTCAGCGCCAACGTAAGCGCCCCGCAACATCGTAGTGCGAGTGGACGATCACCGCTTCTTTAGTACGAGTCCAGAAAACATCATAAGCGGAGGCACCCCTGAATGTGTCAAACATTGTAATCTGGGTGTGGAATTCGAGTATTGAACGCTGGGAACTGGTAGACGACATTGCCACCCCATACGAAACGTATAATA
Source organism: Haliotis rubra (assembly GCF_003918875.1). Taxonomy (NCBI): domain Eukaryota; kingdom Metazoa; phylum Mollusca; class Gastropoda; order Lepetellida; family Haliotidae; genus Haliotis; species Haliotis rubra. The sequence goes on along the minus strand of NW_025767113.1, from coordinate 1,530,582 downwards.
AAGGAACTTAAATTGTCTTACTGTGTTCTGCTGAAGTCTTCAGAAAGCACGGCAACATATCTGGTCCGTCGGGGAATGTTACCCCATATTTATTGGTAGCACTACCTTTAATAGTGCGGGCCATATTAATTTTATACTATACCTTTAACAGGCCATTTACCTTCATTTACTACTGGATTACCTTTAATAGTGGCTTATGCCACTTCTGTATTTTACACCAAATTTCGAATGAAGTGGGCCAGCACTCATACGCAATTCACTACCTTTAATAGCGCCGTTTACCTTCATATTTCATTAATTCACTACCTTTAATAGTGGCCATGTTACCTCTGAGATGTAATCATCAATTTCATTAATGTTTACTCTCTCTGCGCATTTATTGAATTACTACCTTTATTGAAAATATCACCTCTATTTATATTCACGCCACCTTTAATAGTGCGGCCATTACCTCATATTTGCTATTATCATTTCATTTTCATTAGTGGGCTATATTACTCCGATCCAACAGTAAACTATGCAAGCAACCCCAAACATTTTCTTCTTGCCTATTCTGCTTTACGGTCTTTATCTGTTTGGCTACATGCTGCTCTGGCGCTGCTCCTCAGAACACTGGTAACTTTAACAATACCGAGATGCGTATTGTTAAATGGAACATTATATAAATGCTGGCCTTAGGAATAATCATTATTATTAGTGAGGAGTGAATGCAATTTCTCAAAGAATGTCCCCTGCATTATTCGATAGCAAAATAACTTGCTCAAAATTATCCAATGGCGGCGGCTATTCTCCATAACCCAATCAGTACCTCCGCCCGCCGAGGTAGACTGCGGAAACCGCAGCGAATAGAACTCTATCCCGTCCCCGAATGCGCGTTCCGCCCTGCCAGTTCCGGTTCGGCAAGAGCATGAACGACACTGCCATGACCGCTTCACCAGAGACCCTGTCGCGAACGGCCCGAAACTTCGAACGCCGAATCAGCCAGCACCCCTTTATACTGTTCACCCATGTCACCATGCCACCATGCCAACGGCGAGAGCACGAGGCCCATTCCGCGGGCAATGAAGATATCGTTGATTCTACAAGCAACGGGCAGGTTGAAAGAAAGCAGCTCGTCCTTCTGAAGCTTCCATCACCATGTCACCATCCAGGATGAATGGACGCAGGTCACGATCACCAAACGTCACTTGCCCTGTATGAACCACCGCGCGGGGGTTTTACCGTTGAAATAATTTCGTCCGACCCTGCCGCGACACTGTTGCTTCTGCTTCGCCACCGCCACAAACGCCGCCATTGGTGATGACCGTTAGGCCGTTGGCGATATGCCATACGGCGAACACGGAACGTCATCACTGGCTGGCGCAAAACATTTGTTGCTCAGCGGTTCGGTTTCGCGAATTTGAACAGAGCCATCATCGTTGAGGAACCGTTTATGCGTTCCTTCAAGGTCAGCCAACCGGTTCGATTACCGGCGGTATCTGTTAATGAACTACGTCAACAGATCAAACGTGCACGTGTTTGTTGTTACCATATAGATGCGCTTTATGGCGAACATCCACAGCACCAGGGCGTCAGCAAAGTTGAATGTGAAATGCGTAATTCGCAATGATATCCTGTTTTGCCCGTGACGCGAAATGCCATGAAGGAGCACTGGGTGAAAGCCAGGTGGAGAGGAGGTGTAATTTACGCATACGTTTCCATTGATAGCGCCATCAATGCCCAGCAATACCGCCCTGGCCATCACCGACGTATATCGGAAGTTCAGCGAAGCCAGCAGCGACTTCTGACCAGGAGTGGAGCGACGACTATAGCGCTCAGTCGCGAGGAATCGTGCGCGACTAAACTGGCTCCAGCGAGTGAGTGGATGGTTTGAGTGTTTTTGAAAAGTGCGTCACAGCGACCGCAAGGCGCCCGGCGCTGTTCACCATCAAACATAAAGAAGAGGAAAGGTTAAAGTTCATTGCGAAGCTCGGCAATCCTTTAGATCACAGGATCCTGGCAAGAGTCTAAGAATTACAACTCTGCACGGCACATTTAATCGACTGGAGCACCTGGCCAATCCTGGTCCTGAAGTGTATACTAAGGGACTCTACGAACCTACAGGAAGCCTAATGAGTGAGATGTGTTTTAAGACGCTTGTATGAAGTACATTCTTCTCGTATATAGATCATAATGGTATGTAAAAATTGTTCACAAACCATTGTTTTTGAGTTCAACTACAGTAGTGTCATATTTTTCTGGTAAAATCGTGTCCCGACTATGACTATAGTATAGCAAGGTGGTATCATACAGGTTAGAGGCCATACAGATGCTCGTTTCCCACTTCTATAGACATAGCATTGTCGCTTCGCCTAACACCTTGGTGTAAAAGGAGGTGATGCCTGAAATATGGAAAACGAAAAGAGCGCCCGGCGTACCATTGTTACTGGTAACAAATGGAACTCCAGATTGAGAATAAGAATCGCCTGAGCCAATTCTTGAACCATTCAGTAAACCACGCTAAAAGGATTAATGAATTGCAAAAGTGGCGGATAATACCAACTGCCTGTATATTAGCTGGGCTTCAATATCGTGTCCTCTCTGAGCAGCAAACGCAGTCGTCCCGGCTCCCCGTCAACATGTTGTGTTCCGAGTAGTTCATGACGTCAGTGGCAACTGGAGATAGCTTTGGACACGCTGTAGTAGAGAGGCGAAAAGTTTAAAATGAATGTCACTGTTCAAAGTTTACTGTCTACTACTTTCTGTTACACAAAGATCCGGGTATACCTTTCGGTGAGCGGAACACCATATATGGTATATAAAAAGTAAAACAGGGTGAGCGATGGCGTGGATATTTGCAAAAACGCCGTAATTTAAAGAACTCTACCAATCATGTCCATTGAGTCAAAACAAGCAAAATAAACTTTTTGGTTCCACGGCGACGACAGTTGGTGAGTTGTTTGTTTGTCTTGGAGAGGTAGGCTACCGTCAAGTGACAGAAAACACGAAAGAATGTAAGTATATGCAAAAACAGGTCTTTCCTTCTAAATTATACAAATTTGGACATTGCGTATTTCGCGCTACATAATCTAGGCAGCGTATTTTGGTTTACTCGTCCCCAACGCTAGGTGGCAGGAGTACATATCTACCTACTATGAGCATAATGACTGAGAGTTTAACATGATGCGAGTGTTTACCCCTGTAGGCCGGTGACTGCGCCGAAATCCAAGTTGCATCCCTCCATGATGGCAGCATCTTGCTCCAGGTAACCGTCCTTGTTCGAGGCCCGCCCTGTCCAACAAAGGTAGTCCCGTAACCGGCATCCTCTTCAACAACTGAACAATCCACAATATCCATACATCATCAACACTGTCGATAAAACAACACACATCATCAACACTTCCAATGCATCAAACACAAGACTATTTATTCCACTGACAGCACAAAACAACATCAGTTTCATTATTAGTAGTGAGTGAGTTTAGTTTTACGCCACACTCCAAATATTCCAACTATATGGCGGCGGTCTGTAAATAATCGAGTCTGGACCAGACAATCCAGTGATCAACAGCATGAGCATCGATCTGCGCAATTGGGAACCGATGACGTGTGTCAACCAAGTCAAGCGAGCCTGACCAATTGATCCCGTTAGTCGCCTCTTACGACAAGCATGGGTTACTGAAGATCAATATTCAATATCAATATCCAGTAGTAGTAGTAGTAATAGTAGTAGTAGTTGTAGTAGTAATAGTAGTAGTAACAGTAGTAGTAGCAGCAGTAGAAGTAGCAGTAGTTTGTTGTTTAACGCAGCGCCCAGCAATATTCCAGCCATATATGGTGGCGATCTGTAAATAATGAGTGAGTGAGTAATTTAGTTTTACTCCGCACCAGCATTATTCCAGCTATATGGCGGCAGTCTGTAAATAAATGGAGTCTGGACCTGTAAATAATGGAGTCTGGAAGTAGCAGTAGTATATTAATAGTAGTATCAGCAGTAGTACTAGAAGCAGCAGTAGTAGTAATAGTAGCAGCAGTAGTGGAAGTAGTAGTAGCAGCAGTAGTGGAAGTAGTAGTAGTAGCAGCAGCAATTGTAGTAAACAATGACAAATGTATTTCAACGTCAAATGAGAAGCAGTATGGATATTTTAATGGAGACTTCTGTCAACTATATGCAGCAGACTACAAATTACATATCAAACTGGTAACCAACGTTTAGCTTTCGAATTAGTATATATCTATATATTCAGCCGAATTTACAGTTAACAATAACAATTATCAATTGTATGCAAGATACGGAGCCAAAATAATGATGCAAGTTCGGTTACTCGTGGATCCAAATGGCAGAAGCACATGTAAAATCACCGTTTATTCCACATTTCACAGCATCAACGCAACTGCCACCTCCGGACGCGAGCTTGTTGCCTGCAGTGAGCACCAGTTTGCTACTGAAAGCCCATGTTCCAACAACTATTGTTTTGCTCATTGTGACATCAAACGGTATAAACCAGACGAATGTTTATAGTATAAGAAACATATATAACCGGTTATGACTTCTTGCAGGAAGTTCGTCAAACGAACCTCCCCTCGTTACTTGCCCTTGATTTGTCGCATATATACTAGTTTCATACAACTACCCATACATCCATGTCGGGAATGAGGTATATATTGGTTGAAAGCTTCTACACATTGTTCTGTGTATGGCGTACCCACTTACTGTGAATTTACAATTTGGGCCTGTAACATGTGCACAACATGCAATCGATAGGAACCTTACTGTCGTTGTTGGAAAGATAACATACACGTTCTCCTATAATTCAAACTGATATGGTTGTATATCATGAAATTTGAGAAGGTATGCTTGTCGCACTATTTTCTTACAAAATGTCGCGTGTAAATTTATATCCTAGGATCAGTTGTATCAGTAGGCAAGTAATACAATGCGAGATGGCAGTCTGTATATACTCAAAACCAAACTTTTTAAAAGATAGTCCGTGAGTCCTCTCGGGTGCTTTCCCAAAGTAGCAATAACTGTCGGAGTGAGTTACCCGTCTGGGGAAGGGGAGGACGTTACTGGGTACAGATTTGTAATGTTTGCCCTCTGAAATGGTCGGCTGATGTTTAAATAGTCCAGTCCGCTCGTGAAGTGATTGTTATTGAATACTGTTCATCGAAATGTATTGTTTTAAACAGGTGATACTAGACTAGGGTGATACACTCTACCAGTGAGTAATCTTTTATCTCACGTAAAAGGGAAAGGCAGGTTTCGTCTTATTCTTAATGTGTGCCTGTGTGTGGCTATGTCTGTGTGTGCTATGTCTGTGTGTGGCTATGTCTGTGTGTGGCTATGTCTGTGTGAAGCAAGATTAGTTCTTAATACAAAGAAGAGACTAGAACACATCAAAAACTCTTTTTTGAACTGGAACGAAACTTAACTCTGATTGGAAAAATAACCGTTATTAAAAGTTTAGCTTTAGCAACTATAGTTCATATATTCTTACGTCTCTTCCCAATCCTCCGAAGGATGTCATCATAAATTGAATAATATATTTTTAATTTCATATGGAATGATAAGAAAGACAAGATAAAGAGAATTAATTTAATGCGAAAATATATGAAGATGGTGGTCTGAGAATGGTTGACATCAAAACCTGTATTGATTCACTAAAAATTGCATGTTTAAAGAGATACGTGTCAAATTCTAAGTGCTATAGTTTAGCTGGTTTCCCTGTAAAAGACATTCTTCTATTAGGCGCAAATATTAGTTAAACAATACAAAATTGAAAACCCGTTTTGGAAAGACGCACTCGATGCATGGGGTAGATATATTAAGGGCTATGAATGGAACAATGATATAAATGAAATTCTTATGCAACCCATTTGGTTGAACCACCTGTGCCATACCACCCTAAGTTGATTATATTGAACTGGTTCCACAAGGGAATAGTACACATTAAAGATATTTGTAATGACCATGATTTCCTTACATTTTCAGAACTTAAAACAAAATTTGATATATGGGGAATTTTTGATACTTGACCTAAATCGTGTTCTTCTCGAGTATTCCCAAAAGAATGGAAAGAGGTTATACGAACGACAAAACATCCAAATAAATCACAATTGTCAATATGTTCCCCTTGGAATGATTTGAGCAACCCCAGTAAAAGGTTCAAGATTATTTTACGATAATTTCATATCTGAAAATAATTTTCCCAAAGTCTCAGTCAGAAATGGGACAGCGAATTGAGTGATCCTTTAAATTGGAAGAATATATTTCTACAATATAGACAATCTAACAAAGACACAAAACTCCTAGAGTTTCAGTATAAATTTATATATAAAGCCATTTATACAAATAGGGAGTTGCTTAAAATGAAAACTGGTTGATAACGATTTATGATCATCGATGTTGGTTCGGTAAGTGAGAACATCTATCATGTATATATTGAATGTCCAACTATTAGACTGTTTTGGAAAGAATTCACCAATCTTGTTAATAGACTACTGAACAAAACATATGAGCTTTCTACTATAGATATCTTATTTTGCTGCACTAGCAACCGCCTACTCAACCACATGATTTTATTGGCCAAACGCCATATATATGTAATGAACATAAAGGGTTTGAAACCCAGTCTTAATACCTATAAAGCAGTATTAAAAGATGTATATCAAATTGAAAAATATATTTGTTCGAAAAATATCAACATAGATTCATTTATTAGAAAATGGGATGTAATATCTCCAGCATTGCCAATGTTATGACTTCACCTTACGAAGATGCAGTACTTCAAGTCCATGGTGATTCACGATCTTGCATAGTCTACTAATCCCATCACATACTGTAATTCAGTATGTAAATATGTCTTTCTATGCATGTCGCCTTTAAGGCTCACAAAATGACGATTGTACCCAACTGAAGTGAAAAAAAAATATACAAAAAAAAAGATTAGTTCTTGTACATCTGAGTACAGTTATAATGAAAACAATATGTATATGCATGAATTACCGGTACTTCGATTCACACATGCCACTAGCTAGGCCTAAAGGAATATTTGCATTGCCTGAAGTCATGTCTCGAGTAAAAGCCTAGTGTCATGTCAACTGGATCTATATGACCTGTTTCTCGCCTGTAAAAACAATGATGCCACTCAACCGTGTCTGATCGCTGCATTCACTTATGATCGGTGTGATGTAGGAGTCTGTCTCCATCGATAATTACTTGCTGGTGTATATGCTTGGCAATATATCACGTGAGGCTGTGCATATTGTTCACATCCGAGGTCATCATTTACATACACAACGGGATATTGTGACGCGGGCGGGCTGTCACGGATCAAATGACACTTCGCGACAATTATCATACATAGTTTGTACCTGTGTGGTGTGTTGGTGAGTATTTTGATTTCTACTTTTAATTTTAAAATATCCTGTATACTTTCGACGTACCTCATATTCACTACATCAAGTTCTATTTGTCAGTGGAAATCACTTTGGAAAGACATGCTATATTTCACCTACATATTTAAATAGGGGGTAAACATTATCCTTTACCGTGTCAGCATATGGCAAAATAGACGTTGTTTTTTTCACTAACCGCTGCTAGGTAATGTTACATATCCCTATTTTAAAGTGGAAGATCACCGTCTTGTCTTTTTTTAAGCATGCAAAAATGACCAAACGCAGAGCCCTGATAGTATAATAAATACGTGTTAGGTAAATACGACCGAGCTTTAACATTCAAGGAATTGTGGGAAGGCGGAAGTGTTTTCGTTGGATCGTGAGAATCCGTAATTTTTCTGGACGATCAATTCGACGTAAAGTAACAGCTGTCACTGTGTATGATACCATCTCATAAAGTTGATATGTGTTAAACGAGACACTCTGACAAGCATGACACTATCATTTGCTATTCAAAGGAAACAACAATAAAAAGGTAAAGCTGTACAATGCTTTTCGATTAATAATATTTCCAGGCGGCAGACGAGTGCGAGTAATAGGGAAGTGGGCAGAATTGACGTCCGTAAGAATTTGGATTTATGTTGAATATAATGCTGACAGTTTAATGAATATACGAGAAATTCTGAATTAAAGAAATGAACAAGAACGTGCTTTTCTTAACATCTGTAATGGTATCGAGTAAAATCCAGTATGAGACATGTTAGTAATGTCTGTGTTCATCTCCTACTGCAAAAGCTGTCGATACACTATACAGTTTATAAGTGTTTTCACTCGCGAGTGTTTCAGGACATGTGTTGACTCCTTGATGACGAAACGTGGGATAATACAGTTGTAACCATATCTTGTCGATGAACTTTAAACATAAACAACTGAACATACCCTGAGATCAAAACCACTGACTGGTTGACTTAGTCTACAGAAATATTTACATATATAGCATACGCAGTAGCTTCACCACTGGCATTGAAAGATAAATAGTCTATACATGGTGCATAGCTTCCAGAAATCAATTCAGTCGCCAGCTGTTATATTCTTATTTATTGCATATTTCCTGTAATGCAATAATGTTGTGAAAAGAAGTGAGACTGCCCAATGTTACATTACCAATATCGTGCAGTATGCTTTTCAAACCACACATATGACAACACTATCTGTATCCTGGGAATAAAAATATTACAACTTTCTTATTTTCATTTTGCTTAAGCTAAAATGTACACAGCAATTTGCTCCGCAAATGTTGCTTCCCCACGAAATAATGGTGAAAAGTGTGGAAAACATGCAGAGTGATTTTCTCCTCATGCTATGCCTACAAAGACAATGAAAAGTTAATTTTTTGAAAAAATGGCTTCTAATCTGTTTCAGAGAACAAACTAACCCCATAAAGAAAGGTATGCTTTATGGATGACAACGTGTTTATTATATTATGGTGCAATGTTTTGGGTATAGGTTCTTATAGTATACCATAAATCAAGCAAAAGTCACTCCTTGAGAATTCACTCTTGCTTGACAACAATGTAAGATCCTATACCGAAATGTTGCATCATAATATGTAAGAAGTTGTCATACCTTTCTGATTACTCATCATCTTCTTCAAATGTAAATCAAACAGAACTAAATCCCTTTGAAATTTGGGCTATTTGAAAAATATATGACTAGCATATCCTGGTCACCAGTTCAGATGATTTATGAGATATACAGACTGTTATAAAAGCTATGAGATATTTGATGTTGAATAATACCATTCAATTGTGGGGGTGTTGAAAAAAGATAAGAGTGTCGTTTAAGTCAGCTAGCAAAGCAACCAAGGGGTCAAGAAAGCAGAGTTTATCTCATGCAGAAGAAACAGCAAAACCTATGCACAGAGAGCAGTGACAAAACACATGCACCTTTAATTAATATCTGGATGGTGTAGGACAGACAGACATCTGCTTTTATCTGCCTCCCACTGTGACACATGTAATCTATGCAGCATACTCATACGTAGGCATACACATCTACTTACTTAGAAGCTAGCCATTTGTCATTGCCATCATAAACCTTTGGTTTAAAAGTGTTTTCACCTTAACCAGCTGTCAAAGTTTTACAAAGGAAGCCTCTTGTTCCTTCATTTCAACTTTCGATTTCATGAGTCAAAACAATTTCAGTAGTTACCAGTACTAAATGTAACATTTATTTGTTTAATTTTACACACATTAGAATATTCCAGCTGTTGGATCGTAAATAATTGAGTCAGGACCAGATAATCTAGTGATTGATATAATGAGCATTGATCTATGACATTTTGATATAATGACATATATTTAACCACTCTATTCTCTTTAATAAGCTATCTTAGTTGAAGACTATTTCTTACCTGGATCTCCAGGGTTTCAAATGCATGAAAACAATGCAAATCAGGCTTCAGATGTGACACAAACATATCAAAGTTTAGCTTCCCAGCTTTTAAACATTTTATGCACAGAGACTTGGAAGTTTAGATTTGCATTCCATCAGCCCTTGCTTTGACAGAGGGAAATTGGCAAATCAACAAATCAGTTTGCTCTATCCGGTCATATAATGTGATCTGTGTATGTGTGTGTTAGAGTTGTTAACTGATTTCATTAGATTTATTGAAAATTATTCAATATTATGTATATTGATTCTAGCCAACTTGTGTTTGAACTGATGGCAGATCGTTATTTATAGTTACACGGTTGCAGCTGTTGGTGTCTTGAAATGATCATTGGTTGTCAAAGAAGGAATACATATGTGTAAAATGGTCTGCTTTAATAGGTTTGGTCATTTTTTGTTGAAATGTTGCTTCGAATTGGCATGACAAACTAAGTTTAGTTTCATGTATTGGAGGATTGTCACTGTTAACATGTATACTGTGATTCAGTTGCATCCAGATAATTTAGATACATAAGTTTGAGACAACTGGGAATATACTATGTCCAGTTAAAGTGATTCAAGTACAAATAAAGATAATTATAGAAGGTAGACACGGGTGAATTCATGCCAGCCAGGAATTGATACCTACAAGTTTAACAACAACATGGCCAAACTTTATGTCAGCATTGTACACAGCCCCACATATTACGCGTGCCAGAGGTAATAGGAAATGTCAGTCTGTAGGTATTTGATGATTGTGTGTGTAAGTCAAGATTCTCAAAGCATGGTTTGTGTGTTCGGCTTGTTGGGGATTGAGTGCATGATAACAAGAACAGGATATATTGTTTCCAACATGGACATGATATGCGACAGTTTGGACTTGACAGGACAAGATGTTATGGCGACATAGCTATGACGGGAAAATTCCTATTTCTTTCAAGGCAATTTCAATCATGTGTTTTCAGTTTTCAAACTGTATGCTCATCATAAAACTGCACATTGATTGCATATACGATCAGTATGCAATCAATGTACAATCAGCTGGCTGTTGTGCACCGATTTGTCTTCTAGTGATATGTTATCAGCACCTTGCCAGTTCTCTAAAATGTTTGACATGTAAATTGTATGATAAATATACAGATTATCATCAGCTAAAACTGGACATATATCTCAGAAAGAGCATTGTTTTCCAGTGTAAGTAAAACCAGTTTTCTTCTATTTGTATGTAATTGATCACACTCTTCATGCTCTGTTGGCAAAATCTGAGATCATGTTGCCTGATTTTGTGTACCTAGCATTGTGTTGGTTATTGATTACAGTCGACCTGTCTCGAGCATTTGTGAGTGTTACCTGGTGTTAATCATGTTAATGAGGGTTGCTGTGATTATGCTGAAATAATGATGTAAACAACGTGCACCTTGTCCTTCACATTTCTTCACTCTGTGCCTACAGCTATGTTTACTAGCCCAGCTATGGCTGTTTATATCTCCAGTAGCCTCACCTGTTATGATAGGGATATAGTTAGCTTTACTTGTATGACCTAACAGAAGTTTACTACAGATGGACTTTAGACTCATAACTACTGCTTGTGTATTTAACTATAACAGTATCTGTTACCATGGTTACAGGTTCAGACAACAGTGAGCAGCGTTCAGCAACAAGCAGCTGACAGGGAGGAAAGGACAGACTGTCAACCATCATCTCTTCCACCTTCCTTGAGAAGACATGGCAAGACACACGTGTGTTATTCCTGCTGTGTTAGCCTGTGTCATAGCAGTGGTTACAGGACACAGCATTGGTGCTGACAATGCAGGACATAGTATCAATACTGCCGATGACAGCCTAAAGCCGACTGATGGAGTCCTGGGGGACACGATGAAGATGGACATCAAGATGAAGGGGGCACATCCTGACACTGTAAGTACTGCCAGGGTTTGTGCAAGACGTGTATTGATGCTCAGTGTCATGTGTATTGTAATACTTTATGTCAAATTGTTATGAAAATACATTTTGTTACAAGATCAATCACAATACAATAGGTCAACTCTAAATCGTTTGTTCCTGCAGACTTCTGTTACAATCTGACCACAACAGCTTTAGCAATTTACTGGCACTTGAGTCATCTCCAAAGCCTGCACATCATTTGTTTAGAAGTTTAGTAAAACTTTTGTTAGGGCTGTGTCTTGTCAGGAATTTTGTGTTGCAGTATGTTATGACAATTAGGTCTGTACTGTGATACATACTGAAGTGAAGAGATGGAGGATAACAACTTCTTTCTATTTGTGTTCATTAAATATGTCATGTATTCATTAGGGCTGCACGATATTACCGGTATACCAGTAAACCGCAATGCGACATTGTATCAATTATGTATCGCGATACGTTTATGATGTAACGGTATACCGACAAAGATTTATTTGTTCAATTTTAATCCATTCAACACCGAAGGTAAGACTTCTGCCCGTAAACCCCGTAAAGTTGAATGGTGAGGAAAAAGATATATATGTATATTCAGGTAATATGGGTGGCGGTGGTGGGTGGGGATTAGAAGTCTTTCCAAATGATTGGCAATGGGTCCACTTAGAGATTGTCAAACAGCAAAGTATCGATATTTCCAGGAAATAATTAAAATTGAATAAATTAATGAATAAAATCTACAGTTTTCATAAAAGTTGTCAAACGTACATCTAAGTTACTATTTCCATCTTTTCGTGCGATCATGGTATGCAAGTCAAGTGACATCTCGGCTTTCGTCGCCTCGATCTTCATGCTCCGACACGATGTTTAATGTGAAACAAATTGCATAAAGAATATTTGTCACAGGTCGTCACCTAGTACGATATGTCCAATACGTTCCACAATTTACATACCTGTGGCGATTTCCTGCTTAACACGCTTAAAAAGAATAGCATTATTGTACCTAAAACTTTTGTCTAAAAGTTTATGAGGACGGTATCCATTGCTGTAATATGATTGGCTGCCTTAGGCTACGTGCATGATTTTTACCAATCACGAACCTTATAGCAGACTGTGGTGAAAAAAGTGTCATTAGAAACCAAGCTTTATCCAATAAAACCGCTTCTTACAACTGCGAAAATATTCCTGGCAGGGTTACTGTGATATTATTGATGATTAGAGCTTCGAACGATACCAGCCATCAAATGAATCTTCTCGAGTATTATTCATACAGAGCTTCGAAAACGGAGGCATTTCCCAATGTTATGTCGTGTTACTGGCTTAAAAGCCATGGCTACCGGGAAATAGGCTGCGCCATACATATTATTTAATTAATCTTTTTATAATAATTTTCTGATTACGTAAAAATGAAAATATAAATGAAATAGGTAAGAGGATATTATGGCATATTACAAATGGGTTAAAATAGCGTGAGTTTCCGTCTCCTTCGTGCTTTATCTGGACATTATGAGTGTGTAAACTTTTTAAGTTGAAGTTGTATTATTTGAATAATATGTTAAAATAACTTTGGTACGTATCAACAGTTGGATTTGACCTAAATATATTTAAATGGTGTATGCCATGTAGTAGCAATTATGTTTCACGAGCTGATATTTTCCATGACAAACGTAGGCTTCTATCTTATTATAAGGCTATGATTCTCATGTTTCATTTTTTTCATTGTTCTATTCCGTCTAAAGAAAGTTTACTTTAACTAATACAGAGAGACTTTTGCCCATCTTGGGTGTTTTGTTAAATCATTTCTTTATGAGAAAGTGTACCCAACGTCATTCATGAAATAGGTAATATTAATAATAATTTTATTCAAAGACATAGGTGCATAAATCATTGTTATGATTAGAATGTGCACTTCAAGATCATGTCACATGATTGTGACTTCAGTTAATTTTTTCTTGAGTAATACAGATGTGCACAGTAGCTCAGACTCTTTAAATTATTTGAAATTCAGCATCCTTTGCAGTTTAAGAAGTTAGAGTATATAAATAGTATGGTTGGGTTTATGGAGGACATGATGTAAGCTAGTTTCAGTTGAATTTGTCATATGAAATGAGAAATCATACATTTTATCTGTGTTAAAGGTCACATGCAACCAAAACATCAAACATAATTAAAACACAATTATCACTTATTCATGACATATAATATACATTGCTGGTTATGAAAAAACATATAAACAAAATTATAAGTGTACAATCGCAAATCAAAAGTGCAATATTGTGTACTTCGGTTTACTTCCCAAGAAACGAAGCAGCCTGGATACCGACCCCTGTCAGAGCAGGTGGGTGTGCACTCAGGTGTAACGGCTGGTTCATTTGCAGATGCCCTCACGGCTGATTGTGTGTGTATATATAGAGATGTTGGGTTTTGTAAATACATGCTCATTTTTTGTGTATAACATTTTGCAATCAACAGACATCATAACATGTCATGTGTTCAAGTATCACACCTGCCTGTCTGTGTAATTACAAAATGTGACAGAGACCCATGAACTCGGGCCATAAATCAATGCATTTTGTTTATGGTGTATAGCCTGATTGGTGTTAAGTTCAAATTGCATGTGGTCAGTGATAGCAGCTGTGTATTGAATATTGTCATTAGCAGACAGGCAGGCAGACACACAGGTGTCAATAAAACAAGACATTGAGTTTAGTCTGTGACAACGACATATCTATATCACAGTTGGAAATTCTGTCAACGCTAAATAATGGCATTGCCTTGAAGTATCGAAAGTGACTCGGTAAGAAGAACGTGTGGTGAAATAGACAAATGAAATTATATAAACAGTTAATTTACTGTCATAACATATAAAAAGCTCGCGTCTGTGAGATATCAACAAAACATTAGAAAAATAGCTTACATCAAAGCCTTCACCGAGTATTCACCGGACAAGCGCTTCCAAGCTGCGCGAACCTACTTCACTGCGCACGTGCTATAAGTAGTATAAGCGCAGCCCAGCTGTTGAAATCCTTTAGTGAAACGTTTGAACTCCGATTTCGCGCGTTTTTTTTCATCGCGTTATTTTTCATGTTTATAAGTTGAATTTGCATTTTTGACGATTTGTTTCGGTAAGTCCATACCGAAAGGTATCAGAATCTGCAAAGTTGTGTTTTTCGTTGCATGTGACCTTTAACTTTCCTTTGGACAGCAGTTACCATTAAAAGAAAGACTTGTTGAAAGTTTTTTATAGTTAAGTGTAGGGCTAGTAATATTTGGAAAGGACTAGTGACATTCAAAATCCACTAGCCTGGAGGACTAGTTGAAATGTTTAGTGAGTGTCGATCCCTGCTGGTTTAAAATATAAATATAAACAGAAGAACGTTCTGGTTTTTCCTTTTTCTTGCTTTGAAAGAAGCTATACAATGAACAGTGGTTACTCACATATACTGTGATTCAATTTGAAGGTAAAAGAATATTACAAAGTGGACAGATCTCAATAAGTGTTCTTTCACAAAATATCGAATACAGAAGAGTGTATCGCAATATATAGCAATACAAAATTTGGGGCAATACACCGCCCTGGTATTCATGTTTGTCCAACTTCTAAATGCCTTTTAAGAAATACATATTGAAATGTTTTGTCATTCGCCACATGCTACTGCTTCCACTTTCAAAATTTCCTATTCATGATGTTGCATGGCTGACAATAGCACCATATTTAATGGGGCTGTTATGGTTCAGCCCTTTATTCAGTGAATCAAACCGTGAACTTTCATGGATTCAGTTTATTATTCAAGATCACTACATATTTATGAATTATTTTTAAAAGCAGGGTTGTTACTCGAACAATGTTGTTTTTTATCAGAGCGAGATATGCAACATGGAATCTATCCAAGCCTGGCACAATAACAGTCAACAGTCTTTTATGTGTGATTTGATAGTAAGGTGATTACTGGCCATTGTCAACACTGTCAACTTGGTCCAAACATGTCAGACTATTTCTTTTGTTATCATGGTTATTGTATTCTTGAATATACTGATTAACACATCAACGGCTAAGTTGCTATTTAGTCATTTCACAATATTCACATTCATTACTCAATATTCGGGATATCCAACAAATTGAAATCATGGTGGATTTAGTGCATCCCTGATATTTAAGTATTTCAGCTCTTATAGGGAGCAGTCCCAGTGGAGGGGTCAGTCCACATTACTACCACAGTAAGACTTTATAGAAGGACTTGATATTGGTAGGGACAAATATAATTCCTTCAAGATAAGCCTAACATGTAAGATTTTAATTTATTATCCCAACTGCAAGGTTAGAAAAATGAAGTTTTACAATCTGAAGTTACTGGTCACGATCTCAGATGATTTGGAAAATTGGCATCAGTAATGGATATTTTACAGAGTTATGGCCCTTGCTCCATGCTTTTCAGCATAGCCCTATTATTCTACTTCATCAAGCTAGTGCATGGTGTATGCAATGAGGACAAGTTTCTTACAATATTGGACTTGTTACTGGAATGAAACCTTGCAACCGTATCTGAGAGATACTTTTCAAAACAGAGTTAAGGTTGTGGCAGGATTAATTGTGTTCTACTCGGTTGCTATGTTGTCACAGTTTGAACCTACAGAGATATGGCCCTTGATCCTTATTATTTAACTGAGTGAGTAGTGACTGCTATGAGAACAACTGTTCCTGCAGCTACTGTAGTTACCTGATGAAACCTTCAAGCTAATGTGCTCCTTGTCTGGGGAAAGTGGTAACAGTGTTGTCTCTTTTGTTTCATTAAGCCTTGTCAAAAATCTCGTTCACATTACCTGACCAACCCTATAAACTGCATACAACTGTTATGCTTTTTCAGCACTTATTAACTTGATTTGACATTGCTGGGCTATTTTCTCAATCTTCAGTTACTTGACTGAATTTTAGTAAGGTCCCATACCTCATTGTGAGGACTTGATATTTTCAATGTTCCATATACAATCAGTTCGGTGGTTTCATAGATATCTTGAAAATAAGAGCACAGAATCAAATAGCAGAATTCATGTCACTCAAGGAACCTATGGGGCTCAAAACTCCTGGCACTAAACTGTCACTGGCATGGTTGTAATATGTTGCACCCTGACAAGTATCTTGTGATGTTCTTGTTTTAATGTAAAACAAATAATAAAGTTACTTTGCAAAAGAACACTGGAAAACATATGGAAAATGCTACATACATTAAACTCTGTTACCTGATACCAAAAAACCCACCTTGTTCTATCAAATCTTTTTCTGATTGGAATTAATACCCCAAGGAAGTGTCCCGTGACACTGTTGAAAAACATGACATATCTAGTTGTGTACAAGAATTCAATATTCTATTGTCTTGCTTTAAAAGAGAGACTGCTGACTGATCACACTAGCTACATGGCATTATCATGGCACAGTGTGTTGTAAACATGGTGGATAGGAAAGCTCATTACTGTCACTATGATGGAATTTATTATAGTTAATAGTAAAATATTCAGTGAACTGCTGTCAACATCTGGCATGATCCCATTGCATGGCTGCAATCTGTGTTCAGATGTGTTGACATTGATAACAGTGTGTGTCCCTAGATTGTTGGTAGATACATACATATTATTGACAATAGCTGTGGGTCAGTATTCAGTCAGTGTCAGTTAGTTTCATTGTTTCAAATTAAGCTTGAAAGTCAACATAAGGGGCTGCCACTCGCCTCCCGTCATGATAACGAACCAGACAAACTTTGCCGATAGGTTGTACTGCCAACCAAAAAGTGTAAAGATCATGTTAAGGAAGATGCTGAAAATAATGACACCAAATTTTCTAAAACAATCATTCAATTAGTGATCAGTTTGTTGATCTTAAAAACATTTGACTCTGTTCTTTGCATGAGGTAACAGTATGCACACAGTGTGTTCGTCTGTGTAACAAGGTACAATATGCACACAGTGTGTTGTCTGTGTAACAAGGTGACAATATGCACACAGTGTGTTGTCTGTGTAACAAGGTGACAATATGCACACAGTGTGTTGTCTGTGTAACAAGGTGACAATATGCACACAGTGTGTTGTCTGTGTAACAAGGTGACAATATGCACACAGTGTGTTCTCTGTGTAACAAGGTGACAATATGCACACAGTGTGTTGTCTGTGTAACAAGGTGACAATATGCACACAGTGTGTTGTCTGTGTAACAAGGTGACAGTATGCACACAGTGTGTTGTCTGTGTAACAAGGTGACAATATGCACACAGTGTGTTGTCTGTGTAACAAGGTGACAACAGTGTGTTCCTCTGTGTAACAAGGTGACAATATGCACACAGTGTGTTGTCTGTGTAACAAGGTGACAATATGCACACAGTGTGTTGTCCTGTGTAACAACAGGTAATAGCACAGTTGTCTGTGTAACAATATGGTGACTCACTCAGCAATATTCAGTGTGTGTATGACAAGGTGACACTCAGCAATATCTGTAATAATCAAGTCTGTATCAGATCAGACAATCCAGTGATCAACAGCATGAGCATCGATCTGCGCAATTGGGAACCGATGACTGTTATCAACCAATTGCGCAGACTGATGCTCATGCTGTTGATCACTGGATTGTCTTGTCCAGACTCGATTATTTACAGACCGCCGCCATATAGCTGGAATATTGCCGAGGGTGGCGTAAAACTAAACTCACTCACTCACTCTGTGTGCATACATCAAGTTTCAGACTTTCATATGTGAAACATGACAAACTAATATTTGGTATGAACATAACAACACCATTCCTGTGAAAGCTGATGCATTATGCTGTAATGATTTTGTTACCCATCTGAAATAGATTTGGCCTCATTAAATGCATTGATACATCCCAGCAGATGTGCTGGTGCTGGGGAGTAGGTATCACAGCGTGTATACTCACACCGGCAACACATGCTGGACAGCTGTCACTAGCCGTTCAATAGTCCATACTGTAACAAGCAGTAAATGGTGGTCATATTGATCATTTCACTACTTCTACAAGTCTGTTTTTCATTTTCTAACATCATCATATTTCCTTTGAATTATTAGAGTGATAAGAAAAATTATCATGTGAAGCACATTTTGCAATAAGGTGGAAGGTGGGGGTGGGGGAGGGTTTGGGGGTGTTGATATTATTTTGGACACTGTCCGTCTTTTCCAGACCAGAACATAAAAACCTTTCAATATTTCTTTGCACAAAGATAGGTCTGGTGGTGAACAGGTGCCTTTAGATAGTTTTGGATTTCTGAATAAAATAGGTTTTGCGTTTCCATGGCAGTTTTACTTTCACTGAAATTGTTTGTTGTGCTCCTTACCGGAGCAGAAGTTTATAACCTTTCAATACTCTCCTTCCATTTTGTGGGTATTCAAGAACCTAATGACATAAATCAACAGCACTACTCTATTTCCAGTATCAACATTACTGAGGTACATCTAACCATGGAAGCACTCAGGCAGTCTGTTATTAATACAAGCATCACAGAGTCATAACTAGTTGACCTGTTCATGAAGATGATTTTACTGTAGCGGGGGATATTGATGACTTTGTCTTCTTGTTATCATCTAACTGAAATTGAGCTTATACCATGGTATGATTGTCAGTTGGCACATATAGTCCTTAGAAACCAAGGTACCATTAAAGTTATTACTTCACAAATGTGTCCCTACCAGTGACACCCCACTTTATTCAAGAGGTTGGAATCCAATCTTTACATGGCGCCAGTGGCAGCCATGTTGAAAACCCTGCTTCTTGCCGCCATTATCCAGCCATTTTCATAGAACTGAAAGGGCAGGGCCCACTTAGCATGATGTGCCCATGCTGTGGCACACACTGTGTGATGTACAGATATATGTATGATGTGCCCATGCTGTGGCACACACTTTGTGATGTACACATATATGGATGATGTGCCCATGCTGTGGCACACACTATGTGATGTACACATATATGGATGATGTGCCCATGCTGTGGCACACTGTAGACAGATATGTGGATGATGTGCCCATGTTGTGGCACACACTGTGATGTACAGATATGTGGATGATGTGCCCATGCTGTGGCACACTGTACAGATATGTGGATGATGTGCCCATGCTGTGGCACACTGTACAGATATGTGGATGATGTGCCCATGCTGTGGCACACACTGTGTGATGTACAGATATGTGGATGATGTGCCCATGTTTTGGCTCAAACTGTGTGATGTACAGATATGTGGATGATGTGCCCATGCTGTGGCACACACTGTGTGATGTACAGATATGTTGATGATGTGCCCATGTTGTGGCTCAAACTGTGTGATGTACAGATATGTGGATGCTGTGGCACACACTGTGTGATGTACAGATATGTTGATGATGTGCCCATGTTGTGGCTCAAACTGTGTGATGTACAGATATGTGGATGATGTGCCCATGCTGTGGCACACACTGTGTGCTGTACAGATATGTGGATGATGTGCCCATGCTGTGGCACACACCGTGTGATGTACAGATGTATGGATTTTATTCTTTGTGTTTCAGCCGGATTCCTACCTTTGTTCCAGCTACAGTTTGAAGGACTTAGATATGGATGAGAACTACATTGGTGAGTGTGCAGTTCTACCTTATGTTGGAAAAGCATTCTGTTTGAGGGAAAAATAAGATTGTCATCAAGTAATTCATCTTAAAGGAGATTCCCAGCCCTGTCTATAAGTTCCAACATTGTTTACTTTTACTCACACGCATATTGGAGGGCGATTCACATGATGTGACCTGTCAACCAGCATTTGTTTGCTTTGTTGCTAATTATACCTGTAACATTTGATGGTGTTACAGTTAAGTTTGAGGCTATGGCTGATGTGAAGACAGCTCACCACATCCTGCTGTATGGCTGTGACGGGGAGCCTGCCAGAGGTACAGACATATGGTAGGTTGGCTTCAACATTCTACTCTAAGGTCAGTGGTACGATCCCTGGCTGTGTCGGGGAACCTGCCAGAGGTACAGACATATGGTAGGTGGGCTTCAACGTTCTACTCTAAGGTCAGTGGTACGATCCCTGGCTGTTTCGGGGAACCTGCCAGAGGTACAGACATATGGTAGGTGGGCTTCAACGTTCTACTCTAAGGTCAGTGGTAGGTGGGCTTCCCTGGCTGTGTCGGTGGTAACCCTGCCAGAGGTACAGACATATGGTAGGTGGGCTTCAACGTTCTACTCTAAGGTCAGTGGTACGATCCCTGGCTGTGTCGGGGAACCTGCCAGAGGTACAGACATATGGTAGGTGGGCTTCAACGTTCTACTCTAAGGTCAGTGGTACGATCCCTGGCTGTGTCGGGGAACCTGCCAGAGGTACAGACATATGGTAGGTGGGCTTCAACGTTCTACTCTAAGGTCAGTGAATGTATCGATCCTGGCTGTGTCGGGGAACCTGCCAGAGGTGCGGGACAGACATATGGTAGGTGGGCTTCAACGTTCTACTCTAAGGTCAGTGAGTGCGATCCCTGTTTCGGGGAACCTGCCAGAGGTACTATGGTAGGTGGGCGGGTCAGTGCGTGCCTGCCAGAGGTACAGACATATGGTAGGTGGGCTTCAACGTTCTACTCTAAGGTCAGTGGTACGATCCCTGGCTGTGTCGGGGAACCTGCCAGAGGTACAGACATATGGTAGGTGGGCTTCAACGTTCTACTCTAAGGTCAGTGGTACGATCCCTGGCTGTTTCGGGGAACCTGCCAGAGGTACAGACATATGGTAGGTGGGCTTCAACGTTCTACTCTAAGGTCAGTGGTACGATCCCTGGCTGTGTCGTACCACTGGTTTCTGTTTCTAAAACTCATATATCCTGAACGTTTCTGTCACTCACTCACTGTTGTTGCTGCAGGAAGTGCCCAGCCGTGTGCCGGGACCGTTCCCAGGAGCAGATCATGTTCGCCTGGGCCAAAGCTGCACCACCCACTCGCCTACCTAAAGGTGACTTTCATCTTACATTGTTGTCTTTCCTTCACTCATTTTACTTTCAAATGTGCAAATAGTTTGATGAAGTTGACACACTGAACAGTAATATGAATACATAGCTCCAAGCTGTGTAATGTATCACAAAGATAATTTCATAATCAAGTATATTTGAATTCAAACTCAGAGGGGCTATGTATCTGGAAGTATTTGAAAATATGTGTTAGTTACCATTGTTACTACAGCAAAATGACCTTGTGATCGGCACAGTTATTTTAGTCAGTGTGTTGCGCTCTACCATTATGAATAACCATGACCAGTTTTGTAATACATTACCTTTTGTAACTGAACTTTTCCATTTGTGAATAAAATTCACTATTTCTAATTGAAAGTTTACCAATAATTTTCTGCAAAGCATTATTTGCCCCACATAATATTAATTAAGTTTGGAACTGAGGAAACCAAATAGAAAATAAATATCTTCAGCAGTGATGTTATGCAGATACTTAACATCATAATGTGATGTTCACACATCCTGAACATCAGTTGGTCAGCCATGTGACTGACCACTTGTCCAATAGAAAAGCCATCCCTTATGTACACTTCACTTTGTTTGGCTCTCTACTTGCCTGAATCTGTCACTTGACATCATTGTCAGTAGATATGACTGTTAATGCAGTGGTTTTGTTTATCAAAAAACTTAGATACAAAATAACAATTATATACTGGTCCTTCAGACCATTTCACTACCTACATACATATGATGTGTTGACAGATGTTGGTTTTCGAGTGGGTAGAGCCTCGTCCATCAAAACCATCGTGCTACAAGTCCACTACAAGCATAAGTTCAGCGGTAAGTCTCTACGTCACCTAAACAAGGATTGTGCGTGTGGGGCTAGGTGAACTGGATATGCAACTGTATGAATCCTGTGCTGAATGTTTATGTACATACAGGGAAGCATCCAGACCAAGGGGTTGTGGGATATATGCAGGTGTGTCATTACTTCTGCTAACTGGAAAGTCAAATTACATGCAAATAGCATTGTGTTGAGGCACCTTGTTGATGTAGTGGGAGGTAGGATCTAAAAACACAATGTAAACAACACATTGGTAATTGCCATGTCCGTCACATACTGTGACTTGAATTTTGACCCAAAGCAGTAATCGGCACTAATCATTCTAAAATCCCAAGTTACCTGGTCAAAGTCAAACATTTCAGTTGCTTTCTTTGAATTTTTGAGCTTGATCATGTGACTGCCTTTCCCTGGAGTGCCCAAATAGTGAGGTAAACTTCTTAAACATCATAAAACACATTTTTCATATAAGGTATCATAAATATCATCCAGTCAGCAATTGCTGGCTGGGTTTGGTGAAACATAGATCTGCCTAAGGTTCAGAGGCAGAAATAAATCACTGTTATGCAAGAATGAATGTTTTCCACCCCTACTCTCCTGTTTGAACCTTGTCCAAATGTAATATTTTGTCTTGCAGAAACTATGCCTCGTGACTACTCAGGAATACGTATCTATCTCACTCCTGAAAGGTGAGAATAATGAAATTTATACCTCAGTTATGCTGCTGTTAGTTTCATAATGCACACACACACCTACTGGGACTCATTTCTCAGGGCTTTGTGTGCTGGGCATATAGTTATAACATTGAAAAGTCAAAGACATGACATTTATTCTCTGCGGATCGAGTTGTGAAAACCTGTACAGTATTCAGTCATGGAAGGGAACATGCTGGTAGTCCTAGGGGAACAGTTAGATGTCTTTAAAGAAGGAGGATGTCAGTAAACTTTGTAAAGATGTGATTGACATTATCTGTTTCAGACAGAAGTATGTTGCAGGAATACATCTGATGGCATCCTACAGAATTGAGATCCCCCCAAACACCCCTGGTGAGCACTTAGTTTTCATGTAAACACATGCAGCAGTTTGATTGAAGAAATGTGGTTAAAAGTTAGTTGTTTCCAGTTCTGCCTGTCTTGTTTGATTCCTTTAATGTATGATTGGTGAACCCAGGATGTTACGCATGGATGACTTGTCAATACACAGTTTCACCATCAATCATTCAGTGAGTAATTGTGTGGTGTCCCTGACATTACTTTGAAATGCTGTGCTGTATGAAATCTACCTTTGCTTGCAGTGACTCACTCTGACATCAGCTGCACATACACCGGACCCAAGCCTATGCATCCCTTTGCCTACAGGACACATGCCCACAGTCTTGGTACGTACTGGGCTGTCGCTTGGACAAGTTACAGCTTGGGCCTGTTTCACATGGGGGCCTGTTACAGCTGGGGCCTGTTACAGCTGTGAGCAGTTGCTGCTGGGACCAGTTAGGACCTGGTACAGCTGGGGCCTGTTACACATGGGGGCCTGTTACAGCTGTGTCTAGTTACAATTGGGGCTTGTTACAGCTGGGGACAGGGACCTGTTACAGCTGAAGCATGTACATGTAACGACTGTTGTCCTTGTGAATGATGTTACATTCTTCAGTCAATATGTGAGATATGACAGTAAATGATCTCTTTCCTGTTTCCACCCTGGCTGATATAAGGTAATGTAAGAATTGCTCCTCCTTAAGTCAACAGACTGCCTCTATGGCCTATAGGTGAAAATATATGTGTCCATCAAGCAGTAAGGCATATCCCCGGGGCCCCATCTTACCAAAGTACTATAAAACATGGACCTTGTTGTTTCCCTGCCTGGTGCTCAACACTGAAGGCTTTAAACACAGACTGGCCAGCCCGAAGCAGTGTAATGTGCTTCTGAGGAGACCAGCACTGTAGAACTTGTTTAATTGGACCTCTTGCCACACACCCATTTCAGGGTACATCACCTATCAAGTGAAACACACTGCACCTCTCAACTCACCTTGTATTTGAATGTTAAATTCTGATTATGTGCTGAAAAAACGTTTGCGTCAATTTTCAGGAAAAGTGATATCTGGTTATCTCTTCAACGACACCTGGTATGAAATTGGCAAGGGCAATCCACAGTGGCCCCAGGTAGGTAGCAGATAGTAAGGGGAATTGGGGAGTTCTTTAATATGTTGTTGAAATTTAATAGTATTTCCTTTGGAAGCAAGTAGTCAATCCTGTATATCTGTAACTGCCATTTGGATTGTATGCATCTACTGGTCCAAACATTGTTGTACAGTTAGGGAAACACCGACAAATACAGCCAGCAGGAGAGTGAGTGATGG
Organism: Haliotis rubra; assembly: GCF_003918875.1. Classification (NCBI taxonomy): domain Eukaryota; kingdom Metazoa; phylum Mollusca; class Gastropoda; order Lepetellida; family Haliotidae; genus Haliotis; species Haliotis rubra. The sequence continues at coordinate 1,505,702 of NW_025767113.1, read as the reverse complement.
TGTGGACGGCCTTTGTATCTGCAGGGAGTATAATATTCATAAGTTGACTTTTGTTTTACAGGCATTTTACCCAGTAAATGGCTCCTTCACTGTGAACCCAGGCGATGGACTGGTAAGCTGACCACATAACCCGTAGACATGTTCTACCTTGTCATAACATATAATGTGTTGATGAAAGAAGAGATATAATCTGACTTTCCTTCACACTTGAAACAATGTATCTATGTTCTGCCAAAACTGTACCTGAGGATCTTCACAAACCACAATATGTTTTGTAAGTCAAGTCTGTGTCATTAACAGCATGACACTACATGTTTTGTGACACTTTCACTTCTCACCAAGCTGTGAAGGTGCTGGCACAGTGTGACCTATGTGCTCCATGTCAGGCAGTGGCATTAGATGTGATGGGGACGGTTTGGACATGGGAGTCAGTTACCCATCAGACTGCATCCGATACACAGTACAGTGTGTCAGGACATGCCAGAAGCTCTTGGCAGTAGTATCGTCAATATATACACCAACATCTTCATCAAGCACTATTTTATTCCAACAGGCTGCACGATGTACCTTTGATTCAACTAGCAGGAATAGAGTCACAAACATTGGGTAAGTTTGTGTGAATGAAAATTAAATTTCCATCGAGTAGTCATTCATTCACTTTATTGTGATTTGCCCAGGTGAGAAAAGGTCCCCAGTTGTGTTACCTGAGTAGTGGGTGTGACCTGGCTGGGCGTGTCATGAGGCCCATACAGCTGTGCTCCTCCTACTGGCTGACTGCCACATAGCCATCAACCAATCTGAGACCTCTCTACAATCTAGTTACACAGGACGTTTGCAACATAACAAGACACTGTGAATGTAATTACTCATGAGCTATTTCATGTCCTTCCTTTGGTAGTTTTCATTGCAACTGATATTTCTGGTTTGAGAGTTTACTTGATGATGACTTGTTTTTTTCCCAACAGAGCTACAGGAGCAGATGAGATGTGCAACTTCTACATCATGTACTACACCGACTCCAGCGTCAAGATGCCCTCGGGGCAATGTGGGGGAAACCAGCAACCCAATCTCATCGCCAACATCCCCCAGGACTCCGACGTCCCTCTGCCACCGAACCCGGAGCTGGAGGAGGAAGCTATGGGACATCATCACCATCACTCTGGCATGCAGACCGAGGCCTCGCAAACTGTGGACCAGACAGGTAATGACATGCCTTACTTGGGAGGCCAAGGCTACTCAATGCAAGAAGACTATCCTGACTATTCTTTGTATTCAGAATATTTGAAAAATCTAGGTCCTATGAGAAATCAAAAAAAGGTTCGGACAAGATTATTATGATGATCTTGGGGAGTCGCGTGATGATGACCGTGATGCTTACTCTCGGAGTAGTTTCCGACGGAATCGAAACAGGAACAGGAATAAGGCTTTTGAAGAAATGAACCGGCAGCTTAGTGAGGTTCCACATGACAGACGGCCATCCCTGAAGAACACAGATTCCGAGTACAATTCAAGAGGATACGTGGCCAGGCCGACTGACAGGCCAAGACAAGGGGGGACGAACTCTAAGCAGCTCCACAGATCATGGCAGCCAGAGTGAAGCCAGTCGTAAGACACATCGTTGTGGCATGTTACCAGATGCAGTGTTGTTGTGTCACATTGTTTCCTGATTTGTCATGAAGGTAGTTGTCGCTGATAGTTGCACAGTACTGATCCCGTTCGATTCATTAGGCTTAGTGTCTGCTTTGTTTTATAGTAGTCGTGATCTGTTTGGATGTGTTTACTGTTTTGTGTGTGTGTAGAGATAGGTCTCCCACTTTGCACAGCACTGAATTTACCCCCAGCAGCCAGCAGGTGTGGGTGTCAAGCTGACACACCCAGAAACATAACTGGGATAATCAGGATTCAAACCCCACAATCATAGCTTACTGACGTGCCGTGATGCTGAACAGTAAATTGTGCCAGCCTAGACTACTGGGCCACCTTTGCACTCTCCAGTCCCTGTGTGTGTAACGTGTAGAGAATGCTCTGGAATGACCTCCGCTATGTACTGGACAATATCAGTTGTATCAATATTTTCTTGTGTGTAATATTTTTCACCCTCACAGGCATGTCTTTCTATATATTGCACATGGTAGTGCTCATGATTATTTCACAAGTGTATTCTATGTATTAGTATTGAAGATAGGGTAGATTTGCCATGTAATGTGCAGTTACATGATTGGCATACCACTGTCTCCATCACCACACGTGTCACTAACAGCATGGACAGCTTTCTTCTGTGGGTGTTCCAGATGATAATCAGTAGCATGTTTTGTCATCAGTAGAGATAATTGACAAGCTGAGTAATGAGTATTTGTCAGGGTGTTAAATGTTGTAAGCAGGGAGCTGATGGTCTGGTTGAAACTCTCACAATTTTTCCTTATCCTGACTCATGCTCTTTTGCTTGTCTTCTTCTTCTTGCGAACATAGTGGAACACTTGTATCTCCTTATTTGAAGCTCCCTTCAAAATAAAATCACTAATTGGTACTCACCACGAGTTGCTCCCCTTGGTCTCCCCTGGCGGGAAAGGTGTCGCCACCCTCTGGCCATGTGCTTCACTCTCTCCTTCTTCGCCCAGTGAGCAGGATGTGAGAGCGCCTTGTGTCTCCTTACACACATATCCTTTGATAATCTCTTAGTTTTTACCTCTCATAGGTTACTATAGAGGTATAGCTAGTATCCTTTACTATTTGTATTGATTAATTATCGTGATTTCTACTGTTTATTCACGGTATTCGTGGATTGTTCAGCTAGCTTTACGCTCATGAAAATCTGTACGATTTGTAGATTACGCTTTTCTGCCTCCGATCCACATGTAATATGCCCTAGTTGTTCTACCGCAGCGCTTTAATTCACGCTGCAGTTACTGCATTAATTTATCTCATTCTGCATTTAATAAATATCATCTTTATGTCTTAAGACGTGCTGCAGATAGATCACGCAAAACAAGGGCAAAACATGGCAGAGAGTCCAGATATTCCATCCAGTCAGCTGCTAGCGATCGACCCTCTCCGCGCCTGGTGTTCTGCTAGAGACCCCTGCGCAGAGGAACGTGGACGCAGTCCGTTACTCTCGATGAAACGACCGCCTCCCCAGACATCCCGCCATTGCAGACTAAGTCTAAGAGGGCCTCATCGTCGTCTCAACGCAGATTGAGGACACCCAGGGCAGCGCAGACTTCCAAAGGGAAATCTACGAAGACAGCAAGAACTTTCTCAGCCGAGATCGTTCCAGCAGCAGAGTTGGGCCTCTACGATGATCAGCCGATAATCATCCCCGACTTACGGCAGAAGAAGCGACCGGTGTCAGCGACTGTGACTTCTGCAGAGATCTCCATGCAGCCTGATGCCTCTACACCGACGTCAGACGTCATTGATGTGAACCCCATCGCAGAAAAGACGCCGACGACTTCGTCACAGATCATCCCAGAAGACATGATGCGGCAGATTATGAACATCATGGAGGACCACTACAAACTGCGCAAGCAGGGTCCGAGCCTTCGCGAAGGCTCCAACGTAGACAGCACCCCAGAGGCACCCCCCGTCAACGTAGCAGCCAAGACGATGTCACCTTCGCGAAGGAAGTCCCGCACCACCTTGACGAAGGACCTAGATGTACAGCCTTCGCGAAGGCCTTCGCGAAGGCGGGAGAGATCATCACCATCTTCGATTTCATCTCTAGATATGGACTCAGACCATCAGACATCACGGAAGCCTTCGCGAAGGTCATATCATCGATCCCCCGGACCGGACGCAAATGAAGCTTCGCGAAGGCATTCGCGAAGGACATATGATTCCAGATCTTCATCGTCTAGAAGAACATCGAGGGACTGCCGAAGAGCTTCAGCGGCTATCAACATTCACCTCACAAGTCTCGAAGATCATCCCATAGACGATCTCCACCGCTTCATCACCAGGTCGATCACCCATCAGATCTCCACATAGAGCGCGCACAAGTCAACTAGATCGCCACAAACCTCATCAGATATACAGACAGCTACACGCAGTCCCGGCGAGCATCTACAATTTATTAATGATGATGGTTTTGAGGATGATGGAGGAATCATATTTTCTGATGCAGATACGGTATTGGATGGTCAATAACCTAGATCTCACATCACCATCTAAAAGTGGCAATACAGCTCAGACGCATTTGATGAAGGAAGATGATCCAGATGCAATCACTCTACCCCGATCGAATCCGATTAGCGGCAGTGCCACAGAATCTAGATGCAGCTTTCCAGAAAGCTACGAAAGTTCAGATACCACATCTGCCCAACTTTCAAGCCAAGAAGTTCTCCACGATAACATGGACTCCTTCTACAAGGCCCAGGACATCGATGAGAACTATAAGATCATCAGCTATGTAAAGAACAAGATTTACAAGATGGATGATCGCAGTTGGCTCATATAGAAACCATGACGAAAGACGTATGTTCTTTGGGTTAAATAGATCTAGGACGATCAATGAGACTCTTATTACTAGATTCGGGATTCCACGACGGGAAGATGATAGAATGATTTATTCTGCCTTACTTATGCAAAAGAAAGATCAGCAGTTTTAACGGATCATCTTACATCTGTTTCAGCAGCACTGACCTTAGCTCGTCGTCAAGGCCTCCTCAGCTTCCTGTAATTGGGGAGAACTTTACAGCCCCACTTTATACAGCCCCGTGGTCGACAACATCCATCTTTGACGGAGAAATCGACAAAGTCGCCAAGGAAGTCTCTAAGATTCCAGGGAAGTCCTTATGATTAGATCGATGGACACACTAGCCAGCGTCCATTCGTCAGACTTCACAAAGATACTCAGGCAGATCTAAGTTCACGGGCCACAAAGAGCAAGAGACAGGAAGATAGCCAGCTCTAGAGGTAAAGATTCTTTTCGTCACCATATGGCAACTATAGAGGAGGATCAGGAAGAGGCAGGACACCCAGAGGTTCCCGCAATTATAGACGCTGAAACACAGGTTCGGAACGACTGGAGTCTTCCACCCCAGCCGCTCCAGTACAACCAGCTCAAGTGGGTGGACGCCCAACTACACTGGGAAAACTGGGGAATACTGCAAGACCCTTACGTCTCCAACATTCTTCAACACGGATTTCGTATCCCTCTACAGGCCAAGCCTCCGCTGACAATCAAACCCCCCAAGTTCGATTTACAAGCGCAACAACTACCAAAGATAAAAGAGGCTGTTTCATCACTCCTATCCAAACAGGCCATAGAAGTAATAGATCAAGCAAACGTCGAACCAGGTTTCTACTCCCCAGTTTTCCTAGTTCCCAAGAAAAACTCCACGGAGAAATACAGACTCATCTACAACATGAGCTTTTTCAACAAGAACTATCTACGCGAAACCAATCGGTTTCAAGATGATACATTTACCTCAGTTACGCCAGATGATTCATCCTATGGACTACATGGGCAGCATAGATCTACAGGATGCCTACTTGCACATCCCCATTCATCCCGATTCCAGGAAATACCTCACGATTTACTCTAGAAGGGCTACATTACCAGTGGAAAGTACTCCCATTCGAATATCATCAGCCCCTGGCTATTCACGAGGATAACGAAAAACCGATTATCAAATTTCTACATCGTCAAGGGCTACGCGAGTGCTTTTACCTCGACGACGGGATACAAGTAGATCAAGATCCACTGGCGCCTCAAACTACAGTTAAATTACATCATAAAGCTACTAACACAACTAGGTTGGTTAGTAAACTTACGCAAGTCGGACCTAGTACCATCGCAAAGACCTACAGTTCCTAGGTATTCGATTCATCACAAATCGCAACCGTATTATGGTACCAGAAGACCGTTGGCTCAAGATACAACAGACCATTCCACCAGCTCTACTCTCCTCGCTACCACTGCTACAATGGCAGAGCCTACTAGGTCTTCTCAAGATCAGCCCAAGACATGACTGTCACAGGCAGATTACAGTTACGCCCCCTACAGGTCCTCATCAACGACATCTCAACGATGTACAACCATTCAGTCTACCGAAACATCTCAGACCACATCTACTATGGTGGACCAAGAAATCGAATGTTCATGAAGGGATTTGTTTAGCAGAGCAGGAATACAAAACCCATCTGTATGTAGATGCTGTTACTCCAAGGTTGGGGAGCTCATCTCACCAACCACACGATATCAGGGTTATGGAATCAGCAAGAATGCAAACTCCATATAAACAGTCTAGAAATGAAAGCTGTAATCAACGCCATTCTACATTGGAGCACATTTCTACAAAATGCGCTAATGATCCATACAGACAATTCGACAGTGGCGTTTCTACATAAACAAGCAAGGCTCAACGAGATCGATGAACCTTTTGAACCTAAGCTTTCAACTGTTCGATTTAATACAAGATCTAAATCTACATGTCAGAGCAGTGCACATTCCCGAGCCAGAAATATACTAGCAGACGCTTCTCTCGCCTCATCTACCATCACCGACAGAGTGGATGATCAACAGGGAAATTTTTGCACAGATAATCAAGCAATTAGGGCCGCCGCTAATAGACCTATTCGCCACGCCGATTCAACAATCAGCTACCGACATTCGTGTCACCAGTCCCAGACCCCCAAGCTTGGGCAACGGACTTCTAAGTCTATCATGGAAGGCCTCAATGCGCACGCGCTTCCGCGCCAGCAATAATACCTCAAGTATTACAGAAAATCAGACAAACACAGAGCCTACAACTCACTTTGGTCGCTACTCTTACTGGCCGGGCCAGAGAACGTGGTTTCCCATACTAATTCAAGAAATCGGTCAACCAACACTGGAGCTACCCAAGCAGCCAAGAAACCTGTTAATTCATCCTCACACCAAACAAGTGCACGGAAACCCAGCAATGTTCCAACTACACGCATGGACTGTATACAAATGTGTTTAAACAAGAGAGGATATTCTGCCAGGGCGGCAAAAGCAGTCACGCTTTGTTTACGTTACTCAACTCGTGAACTTGTACGACCTACAAGTGGCACAGTTTCAAAATTATGCAACAAAGAAAGGGTTTACAGCAAGAGAGGCTTCACAACCTCAAGTGGCAGACTATTTGTATTACCTACGCCAAAACAAACATTTAAAAGGTTCAACGATATCAACATATCTTGCCGCTTTAGCTCTGTAATCACCATGAGAACGGGTGTCAAATTGACAAGATCTCCAGAGTTACTGGCCTTACTACGAAGCTTTCGATTGGAGGACCAAAGCGAAGTTCCACGCCCAGCTTGGGATCTGAATGTAGTGTTACAACACCTCACGAAAGTGAGGTCTATGAACCTTGAATCGACAAACTTTGAATTTCTCTCACAGAAAACATTGTTTCTGCTATCGCTAGCCACAGCAGCAAGAATGTCTGAAATTCACGCTCTGGATTACTTAGAGGGATACAGTTTGATGACAATCATAACACAGCACTCGGATTAAGATGGGATTTCATCGCGAAAATCAACTGCCAGGTCAACCAGACAGATTATTCCACATCCCGGCTTATCCTCTATTCTCGATCACAAGATACACAAGACCTATCACTGTGTCCGTAAGAGCTCAAAGTTTATTTACGACGATCCAAAACAAGGAGAAGATTTCTCAAACGCTTATTCATCCCATTATCGCCACGAATCAAACAGAAGTGTCACGGACCACAATATCTATTTGGATAAGGACTGTCATTCTCCTGCGCCTACAAGGCAGCAGGCTTGGGACCCACCAACAGCATCAAATCCACATGAGATCAGGGCACTGGCCTCTACCCTCAGCTCTACACGGTAACTGTTCCTTGAACACGATTATGGAAGGATGCTATTGGAAATCTAACATGGTATTTGCTAATCACTACCTAAGAGACATCACTACAGAAGATGTCTCTGGCATTCACCATTTCGACCACTGGTCCTCGCCAGCAACTGACAGTCCCTCGTAGGGCTTAAAATATTATCCTCACAAGATTAATATGTATTTTATACATACTCATCTAGCTTATAACTCTACACTGGAGTTTTAGGGCTATGTATATATGTTCAGCTTAAGTATTCAACCTTAAGCATATACTTGATATAGTCAATTTCAGTGCCTCTATCAGAGTCACCTATATATATATATATAATTTATATGTATTGTTCAATATATTCATAATGTAATTCCCCTTTAATGGCTTTATATAACCTATGGTTTTCTTTATACAGGAAACATCCTAAATCTAAGCCTTCATGAAGTTCCGTGAGGGGATATTACAGTATATCTATACAAAATCACTAATTATAAATCCAAAGTATTCTGTTACCCACCTCTCCGTCCGTGAGGATGCTACAAGCAAAAGAGCATGAGTCAGGATAAGGAAAAATATGTAATTTTAGAGTAAAATTGATATTTTATACTTATCCTGACTCATGAGGTTAGCCCTCCCATCCTCCCCACATAACACTTTGGATTTCCCTGTAAATTCAAGTGTTGGGCTCGCTAAATCAGGAGAGAGTGGAGCACATGGCCAGAGGGTGGCGACACCTTTCCCGCCAGGGGAGACAAAGGGGAGCAACTCGTGGTGAGTACCAATTAGTGATTTTATTTTGAAGGGAGCTTCAAATAAGGAGATACAAGTGTTCCACTATGTTCGCAAGAAGAAGAAGACAAGCAAAAGAGCATGAGTCAGGATAAGTATAAAATATCAATTTTACTCTAAAAATTACATTTTTGATTGGTCCAAGCACTGTTTGCATCAGCTGCCATTTGACCTAGCTTGTGTTCAGATTCATTATTTAAAACATTGTCACCATGTGAAGTGAGCTGATATACAGCATGTTTGAACCTGAATAGTACGTCTTTAGGAATGAAATATTATGAATTGTTCTATGTTTTGTTATATATTGTTTTACTCCCACAAATTTGGGATACTGAACCATTCTGTATTGTCACTAATAGATTCCTCTACTTGCAAGTTGATGTTATGCAAACTGTGTCAAATGGTCATCTTCTGTTCACTTGATTTTTGCTTAAAGATCATTCCCTTGTCTGTTCATAGCCTACTTATAGCCATGATCTCAGGAACTACTGCTCCGTTGGGGTGTGTAACATTGTACACAACCAGTATCATGCCTGTGGATCTGTTGCAGACAAGGCAGATAACCTCCCTGACCCGCTGGTGTTTGACCCCTCCTGGCCCGCTGAGGAGCTTACCCTGGGGCAGATCGGAGGCATGGCCACAGATAAGGAAGGGAATGTGTACATCTTCCACAGAGGCAGTAGGCAGTGGGACAGTCGGTACGTGTCAGGTCCTGTAGACTTTGCATGGAATTTTAACCAAAGTCCAAAATAGTGGTACATATTTAAATTTTTGAACTAATTGTGTTCATTCACCTGGACAACGCTGCTCATGTATAAAGTGGTTGTACTGGATTGAGTATTGCTGTTTGTTGCAGGACATTTGACATCAACAACAAGCTGATCCCCAAGGATCCCATACCGAGAATGTGATCATTGTCCTTGACAAGAAGGGCAAACTGGTCCGCAGTTTGGCAGCAATCAGTGAGTATTTACCTCAGTCTTCTGGAACACCTAGTGTTGTTGTAGTAAAACAGTGGTGACCCAAGCTGTATCAGCTCATGTCAATAAAAGTTTGAAAAAAGTAAAACATATTACTGTTTCATCGTTTCTGTGCATAATGACAGTATAGGAAGTGGCCTAGTTTCCATACATCTCTGCAGCTCCTCCTATTTGTGGTATGTTCCAGATTCTATCTGCCCCATGGTATCGAAGTGGACTCCAAGGGCAACATCTGGGTCACCGACATCGGCCTGCACCAGGTACAGTAGTCATGGAGGGATTCTTGCCACGGGTTCAGGTGTAAGCTGGTCTGTGTCACTGTATCAGACCACATCGGTCTACATCTGTTTTCGGCATGTTACATGGTTATATCCTTGGCTGAGATTCTAGGTAGATGTGGCTCACAAAGACATAAAAGTTAGAATTAAGCCAATGATTTGTCCCTTTCATTGAATGTGACAGCAGGTGTCCCCCTACCTCCGACTTTGTCCAGTGTTTCAGTCATTGTTCCAGGTGATGAGAATCCCCAAAGGTGCGTCCGCCCCAGACTTGGTCCTCGGTAAACAGTTTGAGCCTGACAGCGACAACGAACACTTCTGTAAACCAGCAGACATCGCAGTCATGGAGTCTGGGGAGTTCTTTGTGGCAGATGGGTCAGTGATGTTTACAGCTCAGTATCTGCAGGAATATACACGGTTCCTCACAGAGTATAGCCCTCACAGGCTGGGCCACGATCGATGCTCATCATGGGGTTATCATTCTTGTGGGCAGCGTGCATAGAATCAGGGGCAATACTAGTGCTGCAGTTATTGTAACTCTTATTTATTGTACACAGATTTAAAATATCTGAGCTCAAAGATCTCTCAGTGAAACAGGCTCAATTTCTGAAAAGGGCTGGTTTTTGATTGAAACTCTTAAAAAAGGGTACCCTTCAAGATTTTTGTCTGTGGTGTAGTAGAACGAATGATATGTTAACCAGCCTGATGTAATGATACATTTGTTGACACTACTGAACATGAAACATGACAGCTTGATCTTCCTCACTCACTCTCTTCCACGCTGCTTTGTTCCAAGAACTTTACCTAGAAGAAATGAAAGTTATTACAAATCACACCTAGTTACTTCTATGTTTTACAAACTGCAGTAATATTAAAGAATCTAGATGATAAGGACCTCCATGTCCTTCTCAGTAGACTAGTGTCAGTATTTTGGCTGTCAGGTGTACGTGATGAAGGTGCCCAAAACAGCCTGCAAATGTATTTCTAATAAATATACATCTTGATACATCTGGTTTCTCTGTAACTCTCCAACTGTCAAGTGCTGTCTGAATTAATCCTGATTGACTGTGGTATGTTCTTGTTGCAGCTACTGTAACAGCCGTGTTCTCAAGTACTCCAGCAACGGCACATTGCTGGATGAGTGGGGGCAAGCTGACTTCACAGACAATGGTAGGAGATGGTCCCTTGTCTGCACCTTTCCTCTCACTGTGAATGCAATCTTACAATTGTAATGGTAACCTGTCATTATTGTGAGTTTTACAGCCTTTTGTCAGTAAGGAAGGACATACAGTGTACTCATTCCTGTAGCATGTGAGAATACTGTGCCTTGTCACTGTATGTTTCTCTTGATCATTACAGGTGATGCTGGAGTCCCCCCATCTGTGTTCAACATCGTCCACAGTGTGACTGTAGCAGAGGACAAGAAGCTGGTTTGTGTAGCAGATCGAGAATGGACGGATACAATGCTTTGATCTGGATGGAAACTTCCGATTTATCATCAAGAACTAACACATGGGTCCTCGTGTGTTTGCCATCGAAAGTACTGTCCTCTGCATGGTCAGTGATCTCTCCGCCTTGCATTATTCATCTTTGGGAAAAATCAAATCCAGATATGCACCTTGTCCGTTAATGTTATGACAGTTCTAGCTGTGTCTCACACCTGTTTTATTATGTGGTGTTGAATGAATCAGTCAGACCAGGAAGTAGCTAACCCAGTATTGTTCCCTTTCAGGCGGATCCTGTTTGCTGTAAATGGACCCACCCCACGATGACAAGCAGACCAAAGTCCAGGGGTTCACCATAGCCCTGAGCACAGGAGACCTGCTGCAGACGTGGGACATCCCCAATGTAAGACTCATTCTCTACTTAATGAATAAGTACATCTGGCTTCTTGTATTCAGGGGCGTTCGGTAGCCTAGTGTTTAAAGGGTTGGCTCGTCATGCCAAGACCCAGGTTCGAATCGCCACATGGGTACAATGTAAAGCCCATTTCTTGTGTCCCCTGGCCGTGATGTTGCTGTAATATTGCTAAAATCGGGCGAAAACCAAACTCAGTCAGTCACTCAGTCTTGTATTCAGATATTCAAATATGTACCAGCTGTTGCATTATGTAATTGCTTCTAAACTTTTTACTGTATTATTGTTATGTGAAGTCTACCCATCATTACACTAGGCAACAATGATGAGGTGGAAACAGATGATAACATTAAATGTGTGACACTTCTACAGGGTCTACGGAACCCCCATGATGTGACAGTTGACTCCACCGACCATGCTGTGTATGTGGAGAACTTTGATCCGCACAAAGTGTGAATGCCTCAGTATGAATGTTCCCACAAAGACGGACACAGTCATTGGTAAGTACATCCATAGATTAGATGTTCAGAAGGTTTGTTAGGTTTTAAAAACAGTAAAGAATTAACATGCAGTATTGTTCATGCAGTCACATACACCTGGGTCCATTATGTTGACCTACACCCAACAAAACATGCTGCTTCAGTCCTGGTGCTGTATTCAACAAGATATCTTCATGTTCTTCGCTATGAGTTGTCAAATGTAAGTGAGATGTCCAGAGCAGGCTAGAATTGTGTCTATGTCAGGGCTATCTCCCTTGCACAGTCTTTGGGTATTCCACAATCAGGTCATTCATGCTATTGATGCAGGTGAAGTTTGGCAGGTTCCAGGGAATCGAGCCTGGAAGATTTATCATGGCCGCAGGTAGTGTGGTTGAAGTAACAAGCAACCATTTCTCTTTTACTAACATTATCCACATGTCCAGAATCTGTGTGGTAGACAGCTTGGCTTCCATTCCTCTCTATGGATTCCTTCAGCCATCTTTTGTTATATCATTTGGAACGCTACTGCTACATCATTTGCCCTCAAGCAGTAAGGTATTGATTGACACCTTGGTGTTACATCTGTCTCACACCTGTCTGTGTGTCTCTCAGTAGTTTCACACAGTTTCACTATTTGTTCACTCCAAGACTAGTTTTACACCTGTCTCAAACAAGCTTTCTGTTTTTCTTCACCAAAGTTATAAACCTCACTGTTATTCAAGACTGGTGTCTCACTAAATACAAAATAGTGACATTTGAAGTTCATCAAGTCACGAGTCAAGTATTCATCAACTCCCATCTTCAACAGAGATCTGTTTTACTGTTGTTGTGTCCCCATGTATTGCAGCTGTTCCTGATAAGAAAGGCTTTGCTGGGAAGCCCAAGGACACAAGTGACACAACAGGGACACAGATGCCCCCTATTGCAGGCACAAGCAACAGTTCCGTGACTCAGGAGATGAAGGACGTCCATGACAAGAAGTCTGACTACATGCCCTCTATTATCATCGGTGTGTTGTTGATAGTTCCGGTGGTGTTGCTGCTGGTAGTCACAGTCATCATCCGACTGCACCATTCAGGTAAGCCAGGGCAGAAAGGAACAACAAATATATAACACCTAGATCAATGGCTGATTCATTATATGACTGGATTTGGCGATGTTCATAGTGCTGTAACTAGTGTAGGTCACAGTAGTCATAACGCTTTGATTGTTTCTGGAATGAGGACCCACTTAGATATTTTTCCAAATTGGTAATGGCTGTACTTCAATTCATACCCTCACTAAGTCTTAGCCTGATTGGTTTGTGGAGTTGTCTTCTTGTTACCAGTCTGTTTTCAGTAACAGTCTTCCATGTAGCTTCATTTGAATGTGTGTTCAAATTCAATACTTGAGATTGTTTGTTTTTTCATGATATTTTAGTGTGCTACTCTAATGTCGCCCAGCTTATGTCTGTACATTCTTGGAAGTTTTGGTTGGAAAATACTTAAATAATAGGGCAATGACCCACACGCTGAATGTTGAAAAGTTCAGAATGATGTGATCACATTCTTGATAGTTGTAAGCAGTGAAGCTTCTCTCCTTTTATACTTTATGAATTGATTAATTGTTAGTTTATTAATGAAGTCATTATTGTTTGCAGGTAAAATATCCTGTTTCTCAGGCAAGAAACAAAAGGTGTTTAGTCTCCAGAGTTTCCTCGGTAACTCTCACAAGGGTTTTGGACCGACTGAGCACAGAAGAGAGTGACCATGAACTTGACCCACTTGATGACCTCGGATCAGGAGGAGTACACGGCTCCCAGTAAGAAGCAGAGGGCGTGATTCTGCTTCTGTGTGATTGCCTCCTCTTACACTGAAAAACTATGCCTTCAATTATTCAGATGCTTATTTTGGAGATAAACTGGGACTCAGTGTTGTTATAATTGATCTTTTACTCGGCTACGATGCCTCTGGGGATGAAGATCTTTTACTCGGCTACGATGCCTCTGGGGATGAAGATCTTTTACTCGGGTACGATGCCTCTGGGGATGAAGATCTTTTACTCGGGTACGATGCCTCTGGGGATGAAGATCTGAGGTCACCTCTAATTTTCACATATCTAATCAGCCAATCAGACATCTCCAAATTAGCTGTGCAATTTCTGATTTACAACCTTGGAAATGAACTGATATGACACTTCCAAATGTGGAAAAGTGACATTGTTTGATGTTCTAACTGTGGACATTTTGTACGCTCTGTGTCGAGCTCTGTGTACTCTCGTCACCCAAAAAGCCACCCATGGAAGGAATATCTGTGTTATAGGTGGGAACTTACACATTCTGTCTGAGACTGAGCAGCTCAAGGCTTACCTGACCTTCAATGGAGGTGTCATCAGATCTACACAGAGGTATCACAGAGAGTACAAGATCTGATTGTAATGAGAATAAACTCGCCTTCACTTCAGGGAGAAGTCCATATATGCACAGTCCCAACTGGGATACTATTTAGGCTCATGCGCGTGGCTTCCTCTGGAATTTCCAATTTCCTCGCTATAAGACCCTGGCCACAGCTGATGAGGCGCTGATTAGTTGACTCCAGTGTGTCAGGTGGTGTTACAATCAGCATTCATTGAACCAGATTCTGTTTGGAATATGACTTGTGAAACATTTCTTTCACCTGACATTCATTTAGATATGACTCTGACCATGTGCATGAGTAAGGTTTTTGAGAGGCATGGTCATTCTTTTCAAGTCAACATAGTTTAGGTTTTCAAAACATGTTACCTGTTTACCCATCTTGCTAGAACTGGCAGCCTCCAATGTGACACACACATTGTCACTTTCACACATTCACACACACAGATTTAGCCTTGTCACACAAGGTCTTAGTGGTGTGCCAGAGTACTTAATGAGACATGGTGACTGCTTGTTCCATCATAGGAACATATCTAGTGTGGGGACTCGAGTGGCCATATTAATTAACATGACAAACATTGGTACTGGTATATCAGTGTCCACATACAGATTGTGGCATGAATGTTGTATTTCTGCATGTTTCCTGGTTTAGGTTTTCTTCAACAGTCACCCCTATACATGTTCCTTTTGTTCACGAAAGTGGTCATTCTGGGACTGGTTGGTCACAATGAGATATTCCCCAGGAGAGCCTGCACTATCTTTCCCGCCAACCACATTTACTCCTTCATGTTTTTCCTCTATATATTTTACTTGAAACTGTGTGATATACAAGGTGCCCGTACATTATTAACAATATTTTCAGTCAGTGTATATTATTCATGAAACTTGTGTTTGGGACTTTTGGGTATGTTTTTAAATTTCATGTTTGCAAAGTTCATCATCATGTCAAGAAACCAAGAAAGACAGAAACTGTGGGCTAGATGACAAAGCTTCCAGTCATTGCATATGTAAGTCACATATAAATATGGTAGCAGTGATGCTGTCAAAGCAGTATTGGTTTGCTGTTTTGTAGTTTCTTCCTTGCTTTCTTACATTCCATGTTAAATCAGCAACTAAGGGAGACATTCATGTAGACTTTGTACATATCAATATGGATAGTTACTTGTTGGCTGGCTGTTGTTGAAGGATGCTGTCGCGGTGATACAGAATGGTGATGAGGTGGAAGTCCGTGTCAGATTGGCAGGACAGTTACAACAGCTGATGTAGTGTACTGAACATAATACAGTCCTTGAAACTGATGTGTGGTAAGTTCTGGACTTTGCGTTTGCTCCAAGCCATGTATGATACGCACCATGATACACTTTGCTTCTAATTTTCTTGAGTTCATATCAGTGCTATCAGTGCTTATGAAGAATATCGTTTTAAGAACTATATGTGTTGTTTAATACAGATCAACCACAGCAGTTTCATTGTAATACATACAAGTAGGGTGTAAGTAGCTGCACACTTTCAGTTGATGATCCCGACATTGTGATGTTAACTGTTTAGCATTGTATAACAGTGTTTAGTGTTTCACAAACAACATATGGAATGTACATATCAGCAGTGTCGTTATGTGATACACCAGGGCATCCTTCCCGTTAGTCACATAGTTTGTTGTTACTCTCACACAGGTAACTTGTACAGGTGTACTAGGTTTGAAGTGTTTGCCAGTACATGCTGTCGTGTGTAAAGCACTGGATTTGGTACCTGTACACTGTACTCCATGAGATACTTTCAGCTCTACTGATGCTGCTATGATTGATGAGTGTAAGCAAATGTCTAGTATCATTATTCTCCTAGCTGTGAGACACCATGTTTATTAGGAAAGCCATCATGATGAAGTTTATATTTACTGCTACCTGACTGTTGTTCACATTATTCGAGGGATATATACATGGCATAATGATTAGTACCTTCACCACCTGGATATATACTAAAGTAATGCTTTGTTCATTGTTCACCTTATCTGCCTTTTATCAGGCAATATTACCAAAACAAATATGAATCTTTGACAAAGTGTGTTTCTTGCCAAAAATTATATGTGAGCTTTTCAGACTTTTGCCCTTGGGTGCAGTGTCAACATAGACTGTATTTACTCAAGTCAAACTGAATGATGTTGATGGCAGCTTCTACTTAAATCAAAGTGTGACAGTAAAGAAAGTAGTTCCTCTCATTTGCTGGACAAAGTTCTTCATGGGTTGACTCAAGATCCTTGTTGGTTTTAATCAGTGGTTTATTTGTATCTGAGGTGAGTGTGTATTTTGTATTCCCTCAGTTGGTAGGAAGCTGTACACAGGGAGTGAACAGATTCTACCTTTGATGGACCCTGTTACACATTAGAGGGTTAATGTCTAGCTTTGTCTACATTCAGCAAAACACATAATCCATTACATGTGATGTTTGGTATCCCAGGAATGATTGCTATTCCATGTGGTGAGTTTCCTCGCTATGTCTGAACTGTGTATTGGCAGTCCAGGTGGTTAGTTGTTCTGATGTATCTGTAATCCAGGCTGATAAACCTCCTGTAACAGTGGCTACCAAATGTAGTATTAGTTGTAATTATGTGAAGTATGTTGAAGAAAAAATCGTTCTTTATATAGTAAAATAGTAAAATGTTTTGATGCACAAGATCTTTTATCAGAAGCAAACTGTTAGTGTAAACATTCCATTTTCCGTCAGTAAAAGGTTTATTTGATTTCCACCTGTTAGAAACAAATCCTTGGTTTTATGAGTAAAGTTGTTTGTTTATTCTTGTTTATGAATATTATGAAAGTGATTTATGCACCTGCTTGAAGTATGGCAGATTGTTGAGCTGTACATTATGATAGCATGGAAAGATTTCTTATGTAAACACTTGAGTTGTCCACAACATATGCAACCACACAGTCGTCGCCACCATTTTGGTGGTGCCCCTTGATGCAGATCCACAGCACAATCTCATGTAACAGGTACAGATTGTGGTCTTTGTCACACTGGGAAATAAATTCATTCTCCAATCTGTTGTAAAGGGTAATGTTCATCTCCATGTGTTGATGAAGTACTTTCGGGTATGACCCCACCTCCATGTGTTGATGAAGTACTTATGTATCACCCCACCTCCATGTCTGCCTTGCTGACTGTCATACTGAGCTTCTGCTCGCGTCCCAGTACCCCCACAGTACTTCATTATACCTTGCCCAGCAATGTCTAGTCAGCTTACCTGTGCAAGTCGAGACATACATGGAGATTATATAGTGTCTATCTGTAACTGTGTAATAACTTGCAGGTGCTGAAAGGAATTCATTGTAGAACAGATATATATGTTAAAGGGGTAATGTACTTTTTGATTTAGCAGGTTTTGCCATACCTTATATGTTCACTATATTGTTTTATATAGAAGGTCTATGTTCCTTTTAGGAAAGGGTAAGTTTGTTTGTTATGTTTGGAAGGTTGGTGATTTGCATTTACTTCTGATGTAGCCCATGGATGTCTTCCTTATGTCCACTACCCAGAAGGTGAAGAACACCAGCTTGTTTGTATGGCTCTGGTTATCCTTCCTGGCCATGGCTGATCACCTACAGTCATAGGAACTATTGGGTATTCTATGGCACATGTTGACTAGTGTACTTCATAGCATTTAGGAGCAAGCTAAGATCATCCCATCATAATTGATTAATGGTTCTTGGTGTTCCTGGTTTGGACCAGTTAAAGTGTCCAGTGAGCAAGGGCAATCTTGATGGTGAGACTACTACAAACACAGGCTTGTGGTTTTTCTCCTCTTGTTGTTTGAGAAATCTGTGACTATCTTAAATGTATTGATATTGTATCAGTTTCTTAAAAATATTTTTTATGCCAAGAGGAGTCAATGTTTTAGTGTTAAAGATATTTAATTGTTTACCTATGTGATATATTGTGTATACAACTTCTGTATACAATCTTAAGGAACAATAGCCTGGTTGTATTATATAATATAGAAATCAAAATGTGCTGTTGTTTGTGAACATTAAAAAAGATATTTTATTGTATGTTTTGTTTGTGTATATTGTATAAATATATGTCAAAATAAATTAATTTTATGATTATATACTCTACTCTTCTGATGATTTTACTTACTTCAAGTTGACCTACTTTCAGGTCATGAAATCACTGGACATCTTCAGAGACACTCGTTCACTCAAACATACTCATCCAATGAAACCAAAGGGTCATTTATGTAATCAAGACCAGTGTACAGATTACATCCAGATCATCCACACCCAAAGATGGATTTAAGTTCTGGACTTCACTTCACAGCAAGCAAACAGGAACCCTCGTGGTTGGCCTTTGCTACAAGAATAATTAGAAATATTGAGCTGTAAAACGAATGTTTAAAATGATTACAATCTAGGGTAGTTTTCTCAACCATACGTATGTAAACAAAGAATTTAGCTAAAGGGTCTGTGAGGTAGCCTAGTAGTTAAAGCGTTCGCTCGTTTACCCGGGTTTGATTCCCCACATGGGTACAGTGTGTGAAGGCCATTTCTGGTGTCCCCCGCCGTGATATTGCTGGAATATTGCTAAAAGCAACATAAAACCATACTCACTCATTTAGCTAAAATTTACAAGTGTTCTTGCATCGTAAAGAGATAAAAATACTTATACAACCACGTAGAACCATTTTTGATGCCAATTGTTTATTGTTTTTATTCTATACTAGCCACATAAAGAAACTGTGGATTGTCAAAATATTATCCCAGTTGATAAGTACGATAACAATGTCAAAGGTACATTAATGGAGGGATCATGAGACCATAAAAAGTCGGGAGAATTTCAATTGAAAAGTCAATCACACTGACGTCACGAGTCCACAAGGGGGACAGGGGTCAAACGACCTTGTCACAAGCTCAATAACGGGTATGTCCACCATCGGCATTGAGAACAGCAGTGCATCGACGACGCATAGAGTCTATCAAACGTGCAAGGAAGGCTTGTGGGATGTCACGCCAGATTCTCTCAAGTTCTGTTGCAAGGTCAAGGACGTTATCTGGCGGATACCGAAGACGGCGTAGACGTCGATCCATCTCGTCCCAAACATGCTCTTTCGGGGAGAGATCCGGTGAATTTGCAGGCCAAGGCAGTAAGTCAACGTTGTGGTGTTGCAAGAAATCCATAGCAACCGTTGCCGTATGAGGGCGGGCATTGTCCTGTTGGAATATTAACCCAGGGCCATGAACTTGCAGAAAAGGGATTGCCACAGGTCGAAGAATCTGATCCCTGTAGCCCACACCAGTTAAGTTGCCCTAAACAATCACCAAAGGAGTTCTTTGGCGTGCTGTTATTCCACCCCAAATCATCACGGAACCACCACCAAAGCGATTCCTCTCCAAGACACAGGCCTGTGCATAACGTTCTCCCACGCGTCTACAGGCACGTTGACGTCCATCACTATGGGAAATGTTCAACCTGGACTCATCTGTCAAAACAAAATTTCTCCACTAAAACAAGGGTCTGCGGACATGATTTCGGCACCACATTCGGCGAGCTTGTCGATGACGCTGTGTCAGGATAGGCCGTATGGCGGGACGTCGTGGTCTGATCCCGTGTTGACGTAAACGTTAAGTTTTTGTCGAACTGTGTTGGGGTGGATACGGCGAAGTCCTGGGATGGTTCGGGCAGTCATCACTGCAGTCTGACACCTGTGGCGAAGATGGGTCACCCTTATCCATTTGTCCTGTCTTGGCGTTGTTACACATGGACGTCCAGAACGTGGCCGATCGATGACGTCATTTGTGTTCTGGTAGCGTCTCACCAGTGCAGAAATGGTGTTCCGGTGGCAGTGGAAATGTGCAACCACTTGTCGTTGAGACATTCCCCTACGGTCCATCACAATAGCCTCATGACGTTGTGCAGACGTGAGCCTTGGCATGCTATGCGTTTCAATAGCCGTTTAATTTTTTGAACGATCGCACGGTCAGGGGTTGAGCTTTCCAAAGTGACAGTATTGTGTGGCATTCATTTGCTCTGTTTCTTTTTCCCGGAATGCACGTTCAACAACGTATTGCACGTCCTCAAGGAAGAACCCACTGACGTCACGGAACATGGCACGTGCATGCATGTTGGATACATGTCACAAATCTCTGAGTTTAAATCCTTATGTATCTACACAGGTTTGATAAATTTAGATTTTAAATTTTTGTATGCACAGTTTCTTTATGTGCCTAGTATACATTTTCTGATAATTTGGGTCTGCATGTATGTTTGTCTTAAAACCACGATGCAGCTCTAGTGTGTTAATGTCCGTCATGTCTTCGATGTGTGGATCACCCCAGTCTCCCCGAAACCTGGTTGTCACCAGTTAATCTTCAAGACAATGACAAATTTCATTTGCGGAACTCATGACACGCCACAAAATGACGAGACGGCTACTCCGTTAATACAAAAACGCAGATAATGACCCTTGTTTTCACAATTTTACATTTAAAATTGTTGTTGTAAAACACGTACCAATGATCGAAGTTATGAAGTTATTTACAGAGAAAGTGTAACGGCAAATATAACATGTTAGATTTGACCACTTTCCAAAAGGAATTGTGTATTCATAATGACACCGTATTTGAACTAATTAACAGCATCCTATAGTATTACATACGGACAGACCCGTGAAGGTCCGTGTTAGAATATTGGCCTTCAGTAACCCATGCTTGTCGTAATAGACGACTAACGGGATCGGGTGGTCAGGCTCGCTGACTTGGTTGACACATGTCATCGGTTCCCAATTGCGCACATCGATAATCATGCTGTTGATCACTGGATTGTCCAGACTCGATTATTTACAGACCGCCGCCATGTCGCTGGAATATTGCTGAGTGCGGCGTAAAACTAAACTCACTCACTCAGTCACGTACTGACCCCTACATTAAGTAAGGACGCACATTCAGAACTTATAGCTCTCTAGAAAACTACCAGCGACGCATTTTAACAAATGAGGTCCAACGTTAACTAAAGACATCCGTGTGTCAACTAGTGGCACCTTCTAGACAAGTAATGTGGCGCTCTATCTTTCGTTATATACCCATGTAAACTTAGGATAGTGATACAGGGTGCAATACGGATGACGTGGTCTAATTCCGTATTCCACCCCAGATTCCGTGTTGAACCCCTGTCGGTTCTACATTGCTACGCTACGATTTGTTTTATTAAGTAAATATATTAATACAAGATAACAGGGTATATAATAAATATAGAACGTCATACTAGTGCATTTGGATGTTATGCATTGAACTCGAAGATGTCGAACTTTCTCTGCCCCATGACATCAATACAAAACATCCAAATACACAAGTATGACGTTGTATATATTTACATTCTCTAACCATGCGACTACTCTAACTGTTGGTGCCTTTACAACACGTGTTAAGTATTATGTATGTAGGACAACTCGAGGACAACATGGAGTTGCTAGGGACGCTAACCTTGGTATATGTCGTGTAGCAAATGGACATGAAGCTAAGTCTAGCGACTCAGTACCAACAACTGCGAAGTTCTTCAGCACAGATATCGCTTGTCTTATCAGAGTGGTCTGCGCTAACTAGGTCACCCACCGTGATGGCGATGTATAGATGTTTGTTGTTTTTGACCATTATGGCACCAGGGATGACAGTTCCTGGAGAAGGTACCGACACGACCAGGCCCAGACAAAGATTGCCAGTGGATACCAGAACGTATGATGTTAGAATGAAGGAGCGCACCCGTCTACGGTAAGTTCGAGTAAGATAACTGTATAGTCACAGTCATGGACAAACTATTATCGATCCTATAAAGTAGTTTAATATGTGAATATGAGATTGATATCATGTTGAGGAATACACAAAATGTGTTGTTTCTACCCTGTTATGGTCATTTACCGCAATACACGAAAACTATTTTCATTTTTCTGTTTATTTTAGTAGAGTGAGTGAGTATGGTTTTACGCCGCTTTTAGCAATATTCCAGCAATATCACGGCTGGGGACACCAGAAATGGGCTTCTACACATTGTACCCATGTGGGGAATCGAACCCGGTCTTCAGCGGACGCTTTAACCATTAGGCTACCCCACTGCCCCTATTTTGGTAGATGTTTCTGTAGATAGTATATACAGTTGTATAATAACAATAACCAAAAGATGAAAAATGTAATAATAAAACTATATATACACATTTTCCCAAGTATAAGGCAAGAGATTGTCCGGCACGACTCTGAATTAACGACGAGCCATAACGTTCTCTGGGGTCGTGGACATCCAACGTCTGAAACCAGACACCCTAACTCTGTCTCTGTTATCGGCAGCTCTCGGCGGTCACCCTCGGGTCATGTTCTGTAATGAAAACCTAGGTATATATATTGTCTGTGCCATCTGTGTCGTTTGTCTTTACATCACAAATATGTGGTTGGTCATTCAGAGATGCTATCACTTGCTGTTCCGGTATTTGGTCCAAGGCTAGAATCAACCCAAAACTGTCTGGATTCTAAAATTGTCCGCATCATCGTGGGTTAACATCAGCAATTAGCCTTTTCATCAACACCCTACAGTACCGAATCCCCCGGGCGATAGTGCTGAATCCCCTGACAAAATCCAATAGTGCTGAATCCCCTGACAAAATCCAATAGTGCTGAATCCCCTGACAAAATCCAATAGTGCTGAATCCACTGGGCGAATATAGTACTGGTCCCCCGACAGTAATCTACAGCGCAGAATCCACTTTACGGAATCCTACAGCGCAGAATCCACTTCTACGGAATCCTTACAGTGTTGAATCCACTTTACGGAACTTACAGTGCTGAATCCACTTACGGAATCCTTACAGTGTTGAATCCACTTTACGGAATCCTACAGTGCTGAATCCACTTCTACGGAACCTAGCAGCGCTGAATCCCCTGACAAAATCTTATATCGCAGAATCCTCCTGACAGTACCCTACAGTCTAGTTGATAACTATGGAATACCGTAAGGACATTCTCGCGATCTCGCATTCTCGAGAACGCGATTTTTGCCAATCTCGCGTTCCTCGCGATCTCGCATTCTCGCACTTTTGGCATTTTAGCTTGTTTCCAAAGGTCGAGATCGCGAGAATGCGAGATCGCGAGAATGTCCCTTTACAGTATTCCATACATAACACTACACAATACGCCAGGTTCTGATGCACATTTCGAAAGTCTTTGTTTCCGATTCGCCAATACTCCATTAGATATCATACTTATTATGAATTACAATGATTGAAAGCCCATATGCTTCAACAGATGTAATCAATACAATCGAGTACAGTTACAGATTGTATTCAACTGTTGTATTAGTTGTATCGTGACCCACCATCCTGCTCCCTGGCGCCTGATTGCACCTGTACAATGACTACCTGACAAAACCCCTGGCGCCACCTCCAAGCCTGTCATGTACGACGACTACGGTGTACCATGTTCACCTACTGCCATATGTCTGTTGCAGGCTGACGTCCATCTGTGCTCCAGCTACACCACCCATCCATGGCTTCTTGGGGAGGCTGAATACATAGGTCAGCTCTGTATAGAGGGACTTGAGTCACATATTACAGATGTAGATATGAGATGTTCTGTAACGGGATAGCGTAATGATTACTGTGATCATCTGTCAATGTGATGATGTGAGTTCGAGTCTTGTTTCCCCACGGTTACATGTCATGTGTTCACCAACTGCAAGCCTGTTCTCGTGTGTTTCAGTGAAGTTTGAGGTTCTGGCCAAAAACAGCTCAGCTCATCACATGTCATTGTACGGCTGCGGGGGAGAGCCAGCCAGGAACGCTGATGTATGGTATGTTGCCATGACGACGGGGATTGAATGCACGTACCATGAACAGTTGGGGTGTTTAAGTTATGCAAGTTGCTGCTGTGTCGGTATGACCTACGTGTGTTGTGTAAGTTGCTGTTGTGTCGGGATGACCTACGTGTGTTGTGTAAGTTGCTGTTGTGTCGGGATGACCTACCTATGTTGTGTAAGTTGCTGTTGTGCCTGTATGACCTACCTGTGTTGTGTAAGTTGCTGCTGTGTCTATGACCTACCTGTGTTGTGTAAGTTGCTGCTGTGCCTGTATGACCTACCTGTGTTGTGTAAGTTGCTGTTGTGCCTGTATGACCTACCCGTGTTGTGTAAGTTGCTGTTGTGCCTGTATGACCTACCTGTGTTGTGTAAGTTGCTGCTGTGTCTGTATGACCTACCTGTGTTGTGTAAGTTGCTGTTGTGTCGGTATGACCTACCTGTGTTGTGTAAGTTGCTGCTGTGTCTGTATGACCCATCCGTGTTGTGTAAGTTGCTGTTGTGTCGGGTGTATGACCTACCTGTGTTGTGTAAGTTGCTGTTGTGTCCGTGTATGACCTACCTGTGTTGTGTAAGTTGCTGCTGTGTCTGTATGACCTATCTGTGTTGTGTAAGTTGCTGATGTGTCGGTATGACCTACCCGTGTTGTGTAAGTTGCTGCTGTGTCTGTATGACCCACCTGTGTTGTGTAAGTTGCTGCTGTGTCGGTATGACCTTACCTGTGTTGTGTAAGTTGCTGTTGTGTCTGTATGACCTACCTGTGTTGTGTAAGTTGCTGCTGCTGTTGTGTCTGTATGACCCATCTGTGTTGTGTAAGTTGCTGTTGTGTCTGTATGACCTACCTGTGTTGTGTAAGCTTGCCGCTGTGTCGGTATGGCCTATCTGTGTTGTGTAAGTTGCTGCTGTGTCTGTATGACCTATCTGTGTTGTGTAAGTTGCTGCTGTGTCGGTATGACCTACCTGTGTTGTGTAAGTTGCTGCTGTGTCTGTATGACCTATCTGTGTTGTGTAAGTTGCTGCTGTGTCTGTATGACCTACCTGTGTTGTGTAAGTTGCTGTTGTGTCGGTATGACCTACCTGTGTTGTGTAAGTTGCTGCTGTGTCGGTATGACCTACCTGTGTTGTGTAAGTTGCTGTTGTGCCTGTATGACCTACCCTGTGTTGTGTGTAAGCTGTTGCTGTGCCTGTATGACCTACCCGTGTTGTGTAAGTTGCTGCTGTGCCTGTATGACCTACCCTGTGTTGTGTAAGTTGCTGTTGTGCCTGTATGACCTACCTGTGTTGTGTAAGTTGCTGTTGTGCCTGTATGACCTACCTGTGTTGTGTAAGTTGCTGTTGTGCCTGTATGACCTACCTGTGTTGTGTAAGTTGCTGCTGTGTCTGTATGACCTATCTGTGTTGTGTAAGTTGCTGTTGTGTCGGTATGACCTACCTGTGTTGCAGGAAGTGTCCTGGTGTCTGTCAGCAGGGCGTATCAGAAGTGTTCCTGTTTACCTGGGCTCACGGTGCCCCATCCACATCTCTGCCAGACGGTACCTAACTACGTCCACTCTCTATACACCACATACATTTGACTGGCCAATATTTAGCATCAATTCATTTCTTCAAACTAAATAACTCAATATTCAATTTTCCAGATAATGTAACGAATTACTTCTAGAACCTACACCCAAGAATCCCTACTACTGTATCCATCTTGTCACAATTATATACTCAGCGTGTTAAAGTAACATAAACACGTGTTTTTTTTACAGACGTTGGTTTTAAAGTCGGGAGAGGAACCGGGATCCAAACACTCGTGTTGCAGACTCACTACCCGCATTCCTTTAACGGTAGGCCTTGACACTTGTGTTGCAGACTCACTATCCGTATTCCTTTAACGGTAGGCCTTGTCACCTGTGTTGTAGACTCACTACCCGTATTCCTTTAACGGTAGGCCTTGTCACTTGTGTTGTAGACTCACTACCCGCATTCCTTTAACGGTAGGCCTTGTCACCTGTGTTGTAGACTCACTGCCCGCATTCCTTTATTGTAGGCCTTGTCACTTGTGTTGTAGACTCACCACCCGCATTCCTTTAACGGTAGGCCTTGTCACTTGTGTTGTAGACTCACTACCCGCATTCCTTTAACGGTAGGCCTTGTCACCTGTGTTGTAGACTCACTGCCCGCATTCCTTTAACGGTAGGCCTTGTCACCTGTGTTGTTGACTCACTACCCGCATTCCTTTAACGGTAGGCCTTGTCACTTGTGTTGTAGACTCACCACCCGCATTCCTTTAACGGTAGGCCTTGTCACCTGTGTTGTAGAATCACTACCCGCATTCCTTTATTGTAGGCCTTGTCACCTGTGTTGTAGACTCACTACCCGCATTCCTTTATTGTAGGCCTTGTTCTAAAACACCTTTAATGAACAGGCAACTAAGACATCATATCATGTATTATTCTTCTGAAAGTGACTGGAATACTGAAACAGAGCGTGATTGGCTGCTTCAAACATAATATTGGGACCAAAATTAGCGATGTTTCAAACATCCACTGGAACCGGGATTAACGATGTTTAAAACTGGGACCGGGAAGTGTTGGACATATGGATGGAGACGAGAACGGGATTATGTTTACCGGTTTTATACTCTGTGTGTATGACTAGGTGCGTGTCATTTGACAGTCGCATGTTTGTTTCCGGTAATTCAAGTCACAATGTGGCTGAAATATTGCCGAAGTGGCCTTTCCTCAACAAGCGCACATATATACTCCTGTCCATCTAGCAGATTACGACAGTATAGTTCCTTCCCAGATACTTAAAGTGTAACCTGATTTCAGAATCTGCACCGACAGACTTCTCCGGAATCCGCATCTATGTAACATCAGAACGGTAAGGCCTCGTCAGCCGTCGTTGTGTCTGTCAAGTAAAGTTGTAAACAGAAGAATATTTGTCTGCTATGAATATATAGGCTTATATTTAGGGCTGTGCAATATTACCGGTAAACTTATACATACCGGTGCAGTATGTCGCGATACGATTATCGCGATATGGTTCAGATTCTGCATTATATTGAATCATCCATAGTTAGCTCCCTTTGAATTATCTGCCTTTGATTTCCATAGCAACAGAATGTGCCCTAAAAGTGCCAAATATTCTTTGTTTCTTTCTCTGTTTCATGTAACATTGTACAAGTGGAAATGTCTTTATACGTGGCTCCAAAAGTGCAAAATATTCTACCAAATGCTTTAAGTTTTGGGGTTTGAATGGTTTCATATGTGAAGTTTCGGAGGAATTAAGGGACCGTTCATAATTTATGGCTAGTGGGATGATGATGATTGTTATGAAGAAGCATGTACAATGTGAATTACCCCCTAAAATTTATGTACAAAGTAAGTGACCCCCTGCATATCATGCACAAAATCAATGACCCCCCTCCCTTCCCACAAGTTTTAAGCATAATTTTAAATATTTAAATGTACAAAATTGCTTACCCCCCTAGTGCATGTGTACAAAATTGATGACCCACCCTACATCCTCAGAACAAAATGGGTGAAACCCCCCCCCTTAAAATCATCAC
Source organism: Haliotis rubra (assembly GCF_003918875.1). NCBI lineage: Eukaryota > Metazoa > Mollusca > Gastropoda > Lepetellida > Haliotidae > Haliotis > Haliotis rubra. Next base: position 1,477,720 of record NW_025767113.1, on the reverse strand, counting down.
TCACTCACTCACACACACACACACACACACACACACACCCTAGCCATAAATTGTGAATGGTCCCTAAGTGGACACAAATGGACCAATCTGTTAAGAAATACAAGAGTAATGGATATCAACTTCTTGCTGTGAATAACACAACGTTTTGGAGTGGACATTTCTCAATTCACAGTATGTTGTTATTTTTGTTTTGTTTCATAATGGGACATATGTTATCAATTTACGATAAAGGCCAAAGTCTTATACATTTTGAAGGACTGTATAATGGCATTCTAGTCACGGATCTTAGTTATGGGAGGTCACATGAGTTAAGCTCAAGTAGTTCACCTAAATCATGTTTTGTCTATGTTAACACATGTTTATATTGAGTTGAATCTGAATGAATCACTGACATACAGTGACAATAATACATACTGCATTGAAGTGCACTCTGTTGAAGCAAACAACACTGACCATGAAAATCATGTTATACTATTACCTTTATCATTATGTTCGCAAAACTCTGTTGCAATATAGTTACTTCAATGAAAAATTCCACATTAAGGCTCTATATCATTTATCTGTACACCACTGGCATACATCAATACACAATGGGAACAGGGAGCCTGAAAGTATGGCGTAATGACAACTCAAAAGATGATGTCGTACACAGAGAGCTATTATGAATTTATTATGTACGCACTTGGACAGAAACCTTCCAGTCAATATATTACAATATGTATTGCAATATCTCTTGAGTTATTGCAATATATCGCAATATGAGAATCAGGGGCAATATCCAGCCCTACTTATATTCATCATTATCATTATTGTTATAATTTAAATATTAATTATATTTACAACTTGAGTCATTGTGTTTATTACGTGTCATCAACAACATATCAACTACATCATCAAATGCAAATGCGTGACAAGACTTCTTTATGGAATATATTAAAATTATTTTAATCTGTAAATCACAATAATTATAATTTCCTAACTTGGTGGAATTGGTGTATATGTTCCAGAGGTATTCAGTTGGTATCCAGTGACATCTACGGATGTGATCAAACGACTCATTACTCATGATTCATTACGACTCTGTATGTATCTTTGCAGACAGACATACGCAGCCGGGGTATATTTACTGGAGAGTATACGGTTTACCATACCGCCGAATACAGCCAGTAAGTATGTAGGGTCACCTAGTGCTAGATGGTGATAATGTCAGTTGGTAGTTCCAATATATGAACGGTTCCATTTATGTGAAAGCGCAACGCATTGTCTGTTTTGCAACATATCTCCTGCATCATAAAGCCACAAGCTTATCCACAAGCTTATCGAAAGACCATAGTGTCCCCACGGTTCAAGTCGTGTCATTAGATGACCTCGACGACGGATGACATTGTTCATGCTGTCAATCACAGTCGGCGAGATAACCAGGAAAGCTATGTGACGTTTATACATACAATAATCATGGCGTTTGTTGCTTAACGCCGTAACTTCGGTGGTGTCGGTAAACGACACGCTAGCAACCAAGACTCCATGACGTGCACCTCGGTGGTGTTGAAAAATCTGGTTAATGCTGTACTTCTTCTCCTCCACAGATGCGCATGTCGATGTGAGCTGTACCTACCACGAACCACACCCGATGTACCCTTTCGCCTACAGAACTCACTCTCACGGTCTAGGTAGGCTGAAGATGAACTAGGTGGCGTCTAATGTCCTTAATCTTCTGTCTACTGTGATATAAGGTTAAATAATGGTCATAGTAGTCACTGACATTAGGAGTAATATCAGCCGCAGTAATACTTATTGACATTGTACATCTAGTAATATCACCTGTAGTAATAGCAGTCACTGACAGTAGTAGTAATATCAGCTACAGTAATACTTACTGACATTGTACATCTAGTAATATCACCTGTAGTAAAATCAGTCACTGACATTAGTAGTAATATCAGCCGCAGTAATACCTACTGACATTGTACATTGTACATCTAGTAATATCACCTGTAGTAATAGCAGTCACTGACAGTAGTAGTAATATCAGCTACAGTAATACTTACTGACATTGTACATCTAGTAATATCACCTGTAGTAAAATCAGTCACTGACATAAGTAGTAATATCAGTCGCAGTAATGCTCTTACTTGACATTGTACATCTAGTAATATCACCTGTAGTAATAGTAGTAATATCAGCTACTGTAATACTTACTGACATTGTACATCTAGTAATATCACCTGTAGTAATAGTAGTAATATCAGCTACTGTAATACTTATTGACATTGTACATCTAGTAATATCACCTGTAGTAATAGTAGTAATATCAGCGGCAGTAATACTTACTGACATTGTACATCTAGTAATATCACCTGTAGTAATAGTAGTCACTGACATTAGTAGTAATATTAGCCGCAGTAATACTTATTGACATTGTACATCTAGTAATATCACCTGTAGTAATAGTAGTAATATCAGCTACTGTAATACTTACTGACATTGTACATCTAGTAATATCACCTGTAGTAATAGTAGTAATATCAGCTACTGTAATACTTATTGACATTGTACATCTAGTAATATCACCTGTAGTAATAGTAGTAATATCAGCGGCAGTAATACTTACTGACATTGTACATCTAGTAATATCACCTGTAGTAATAGCAGTCACTGACATAAGTAGTAATATCAGCTACAGTAATAATTACTGATACTGTACATCTATTTATGTAGGGAAGGTGATCACTGGCTACCTGTTCAACCACACGTGGCATGAGATCGGCAAGGGCAACTCATTAGGGCCTCAGGTAGGACGTCCTACCGTCATGGTGATGCTGCCATCTGGGGATGGTCGGGTATATTCAGGGTGGTAGTGTGTTCAGTGAGTCAATTTTTCTCGACAGTATTACTTGTGTTCTGTAATAGTCAGGACTGTTGATCTGTTTAATAACTTTTCGTTTTTTCTTTTCAGACATTTTATCCTGTCAGTGGCAGTTATATTGTAAAGTCTGGCGACGAACTGGTAAAATACCACGTTTTAATACATTGGCATAAAGTTGATACAACTTAGTAATACAGTGTCATACAATTTCCGGGAAGCTATTTTTCTCGACATGCTGTAAGCAAGATTTTCATTAAAGAAGTAAACGAGACAGTTTCATGTAATCTGCTTCGTCATATCAAATCAATGATACAAATGACAATCGCCTTTGTTTACAATGCTCACGTGGTTGATGTACCCAACAGGTTGCCCGATGTACCTACGACTCCCGAGGTCGCGACACAGTTACCAACACCGGGTAAGTGTGAGCGTCGTCATCCGCCAGTGAATGAGTTGCCCATACCCCAGACATGCCACAATATCCATATCCGAGCACCTGCTCATTATACCAGACGCCTCTCTAGGAACTAGGTACCCAGTACCAGGTACTTTGTAAAATGTGGAACGGATAGTTTGACGGATATGGCTCCTGCATGTTGTGGCTCTTTGCTGTTAACTATATGGTGATTGAGGCAAACTCAATTGTTAACATTTTGCCGTTAAATAGCTTTGATAGCGCTGAGTGCGGCATTTTACATCATTCTTTCAGCTACTGACACCTGATGCTTGTGGTGGCCTTCCCAAAAGCACCGGGGTAGGAAAGGCCATGTCTGGGACAATGGTCCGATCAGCCTTGGTTTGGTACTGATGACACCTCCGCTGTTGTCCTGGTCCATGATACCGTATGATCTCTCATCTATGTCTTTGTGTGTGTTGAAGACGTAAAGAATCGGAGGAGATGTGCAAGTTCTACATGATGTACTACACCAACCCAGCGTGGACATATCTCCGGGGCACTGTATGACGAACCAGCATCCTGAACGTCTACAGACCCCTCCCTGGCCACGTCCCTCTGTCCCCAGCACCGACAGTGGACGACCTGACACACAAGGACAGTTACCATCAGCAGCCCTCCACGGAAGCTGGGACAGAGGAGAGCACAGTAAAGACGGGTAGTTGTCGCACGTACACTCAAATAACAATCTCTATGGTTGAGGCTCCAGGGCACGTGCTAACTTTCTAAAGACACGATTGTTTTGTATCGGGTGGTTCATTTCGCGAACTAAGCTGACGGTTCTCCGATAGCTTGATAACCGGTTTCAATCATGTGTTTGTGTGGTCTATATTCCTGTACAGTCACCGCACCCTCGGACAACTGGAGCTCTGCTAACTGCTGCCTCTACTCAGCAACAAACAAACTGAATATTGAAGACACTCTTGTGTCCAGCTGAGTACAGGAAAGCGCATAGCCCTTCCCATGGGGTATTACTGGATCATACTGACCTGAGGGTGTTTACATACGTTCAGTTCAGTTAATTGTACATTACTTGGTCATTCACATATGTAATTTCTAAATGTGGCGCGTATTTCTTTCTGTGGAAGCAAAGGCATGACAGATAAACCTGACATGAACTAATCCATCAAAGACCAAGAATTGCAAGACTTACGAAGACATTTGAATAGTCCATGTTTTAATCTTCCTAATATCTTGTATATTAAATATTTCTCATTTTCAAACAAATATTCAGTGGAAGCATAATGTTAAAGAAATGGGTTGGTCAAATACCTACTGACATCTTGACATCTGGCATCAACCTTGAAACAAACTTATGAGCGAGTCTTTTTCCACGATGAAAACACACGGTAACGTATCCCCAAATCTAGCTTGATGCAACTGTGGGACAAGTACAAGGCTGAGAAACTGTCTGACATCAGATTCCAACGTATGTTTGGGTGTGAGTTATATACTGCTGTATCGACAGTAACACTGTGTCTTTACAACGTAATAGATCCTGAATGTAATCAAACCACATATTTAACATATAAACGTTGCACAATCTCTTTTATACAATGGGGGTTGAGGTAATGAACTACACACAGGATTGAATGCATTTAGCTTCTGCCTTCACACATATGTTACGTTTGTGTAAGATATGTTAGGGTATTCGCTGGTTACGGAGCAGCTGCATTTATGTCGCTATTGAGTTATAACCTGAATTGTTACAACGATATCACTGCTAAGAGCATAATGTAAACGGCCTCTTTATTCCCTTTCTTAGTCAGAGGTAATTGTAGTGTACAGTGGCATATTTAACTTGTGAGGTACAGTAGACTCCTACATGTGTCAAGACACTAACTCTGCGCAGAACGGCTGGAATCACGTAGGTCCTCTGGTTCCCACGGTGTACTGGACCACCTCCGTGGTGTAGTGGTTAGAGCGTCCGCCCGGAGAGCGGAAGGTCGCGGGTTCGATCCCCGACCGCATCACACCAAAAGACGTTAAAATATGGTACTTGTTGGTTCCTGCCTGGCGCTCGGCATTAATGGGTACAACAAGGAATGGTCGGCTCGGAGTATAATGTGTCTGAGTGGGGTATTCATGCTTCACTGCGGCATGGTATCTTAGTGGGCTAGCACTATTAAACCAGCTTAAGTCTGGGCTAGTAGAAGATGCCACACATACACATACACACGCATGCACGTCGTCATATGAGCGAAATATTCTCAAGCACGACGTTAAACCCAATTTCACCTCACCTCACCTCACTGAGTACTGACGAGTACTCGAAATCCAGACTTGTAGCGCCAACATGCGCGTGTTCAATGATTGTGCTAAAACAGATGCTGACATTGAGTTTGGTTTCATTCCAGTAAGGGGCGGTGGGCTAGTCTAGTGGTTAAAGCGTTGGCTCGTCACGCCGAAGACCCGGTTTCGATTCCACACATGGGTGTAATGCGTGAAGCCCATTTCTGGTGGCCCCGACGTGATATTGCTGGAATATTGCTAAAAGCGGCGTAAAAGTTAACTCACCACTCACTCATTCCAGTAACCCCAGCCGTTCCTCCTCCTCCCTTTGGTGGTTGATGCTTCCTGGCCAGCACACAATCTGACCTTTGGGCAAAGTAGTGGGCGTGGCCACAGACAGGACGGCAACGTGTACATCTTCCACAGGGATCAAGGACGTGGACAGCTGGGTGAGTCAATCAATATGCCATGACTCGTGTCAGGTTTGCGCTGATGTGAATATTTTGAAAATATCCACGGAGACTTGGTCAACAGCAACCATGACTTGTCGGAACAGGACTAACGGGAATCGTATTCGCATGTCGCAGATAAATTAGATGGCTAAAATCACTGGATTATCTGGTCCTTTCTTGATTAGTTACACCACTCTACGACATTCTGTCATGAAAATAAGCATAAGGCTTGCATACCTATTATTGCAGAACATTTGACAAAGACAACAGAATGGTGTCCCCAACGCCAATACCCGAGGACGTCATCTTGGTTGTCAACCGACAAGGGAAGCTGATGAGAAAGTTCGGCAGAAACCAGTGAGTACCGTCCATGTCTGAAGCGCATATACTATGTGTCATACCAGGGCCCTCCTTCCTCCTCGGGGAACACGTGGTTGACTTTCGTTACACTTTCCCAACACTGTAGGTAGTGAGGGAACCAGTTTGAATCCAGATCGAGTACATGGATTTAATACAAACATGCAACACACATCTATAATGGTATGTAGCAAGGCGTTAAAGGGTTTGTACTTTCTCCTGTGCCATGGCATACTCTGAATACGTTGTTATTTTGTCAGGTTCTACCTGCCTCACGGTATCGAGGTGGACTCCCGGGAAACATCTGGGTCACCGACACAGGACTGCACCAGGTACGCCCTTCTCTCAACTTACGTTGTTACCGTAGTGTCTCTCCTGAAGCTTCTCCCTCACTGGAACTGTCGCCAGTGCCGTGGTCTACTGGTCATATCACGCCATTAAGTGTGATTCAGATATTCATAGGTGACAATGCAGGTTTTGAGGTTTTCATTACCTATTGTGTATGATACCTTGTGTAGTATAATTTACAACTTGATATCAGAAGCAAGATGCTTTTCTGTCTTTAGTGGGCTTTGAAGCGTCTTTAAACAGGTGTCCTTATTGTGGATGTCAGCGTGACCTGAGCCCGCTCTAGCTGTAACTTGCGCTGTACACGCCCCCTGAATGATTTCAGTGTGGTCTGACCCCCAGGTGATGAGGATACCCCCGGGTGGCACGCTGCCCGACATGGTGCTGGGGGAGCGGCTGGTGCCGGGTAACGACACGGGACACTTCTGTCAGCCTGCGGACGTCGCTGTTCTGGAGTCCGGGGACTTCTACGTGGCTGACGGGTCAGTGACATAGTGACCACGGGAAACGCGCATGCGTAAATTCTCTGTTATCGAGGAACGTGAACACACCACGCCCCGCATCGGTTGTTTACATAAATTATGTAAATTACGTAAATATAATCGGCGCTCTAGTAAAAGTGATATATTTCAGTAGAATGTCACGATAAAACGTAGGTATATAAAGTATTCATCTGGAACATTTTGAAACTATATAATTAACCTATCTTGCACGTATCAAAACTTACTTTGTCAAGAGTAATCCTGCGACAGCTATAAAGTCATCTGCATATTTACCGTCCTAAAACTAGAACAGGAAGTGACGTATTGAGCAAAGCTCACATTGCACACGACAGAAAATTGTATGGCACATTTTACTGCTAAAAATTATTTCGTTACGTTATTGTTGCTTTGTAACTTAATGACTTTGTCGTTTAAAGAAACATTACTAATCCTAATACAATTCCTGAATATTATTCTAATATTTAAACTATCAAGATTCGTTATTTGTGGAAAGTAAATGTTTGACAGTGTCATATCCTTGTGCAGCGTGCCGTAGTTAGAAAATAGCAATACCTCGGTAATAGAGAGTTGCGTCAATTTCCGGGTCAAACGAGGAAATCGGGAATGCCGCGTTGTATTGAACGGGTAGCGACTATGTGCCATATTATTTGTGACAGACATGAAGATTAAACATCAGTCAACTGAAAATATATTTAAAATACCTAATGTCAGTTGGCGTTCATTAACTACCGCGATAACAAAGGGCTTCGCGGTATATACTTATATTTTATTTTTAAAAGAACCGACCCGTGAAGATCCGGGTAGAATAGGTCTTCAGCAACCCATGCTTGCTACAGAAGGTGACTATGCGTGTCGGAAGAGGCGGATCGGGTAGTCAAGCTCGCTGACTTGGTCGACACATGTCATCGGTTCCCAATTGCGCAGATTGATGTTCATGCTGTTGATCACTGGGTTGTCTGATCCAGACTCGATTATTTACAGACCGCCGCCATATAGCTGGAATATTGCTGAGTGCGGCGTTAAACTAAACTCACTCTCCCACTCACTCACTCACCTACACCCTTGCCCTACACGTAAACATGAAGCGTACACTGTAAAGGTGTACATGTATCATCGGGATGTGTCCCAGATTTCACAGATTGATCAGCCTCTCACAAGATAAAACATCTTCAATGCCTGTACTGTTCGCCGTGAAGGTATATGCTGAAACACATTTCCGGTTGAACCAATGGTAACCAATGCGAAAACAGGAACTGTTTCTAAGAGATCAACTTTGATTGTTCCAGGTTTTGTAATGGCCGTATTGTGAAGTATTCCAGCAATGGCACCTTCATGACCCAGTAGCCGTCCGGCCGACATCAACGATGAGGGAAAGTGTTGCTGTGAGTTCATTATAGACACAGACAGACAGGTAGACCGACAGATGGGCAGACAGACAGACAGATGGATATTAGTAATAATACACAAGCCGTCACCAACATGACAATGTCGATTTGATCTGAGGAGGTTGCCTCCTTAGTCAAACACGGATCGCGATTGTTGATTGCAATGTTGATTTACTTACTTTCATCAGTATTGTATCTGTGCTGGTGTTTCACGAGAGCGTCATCTGTGTAGAAGAGTCACAAGAGCGTCATCTGTGTAGGAGTGTCACGAAAGTGTCATGTGTGGAGGAGTGTCACGAAAGTGTCATCTGTGTAGGAGCGTCACGAAAGTGTCATCTCTGTAGGAGCGTCACGAAAGTGTCATGTGTGTAGGAGTGTCACGAAAGCGTCATGTGTGGAGGAGAGTCACGAAAGTGTCATGTGTGTAGGAGTGTCACGAAAGCGTCATGTGTGTAGGAGCGTCACGAAAGTGTCATCTGTGTAGGAGTGTCACGAAAGTGTCATGTGTGGAGGAGCGTCACGAAAGTGTCATGTGTGGAGGAGCGTCACGAAAGTGTCATGTGTGGAGGAGGGTCACGAAAGTGACATCTGTGTAGGAGTGTCACGAAAGTGTCATGTGTGGAGGAGCGTCACGAAAGTGTCATCTTTGTAGGAGCGTCACGAAAGTGTCATCTTTGTAGGAGCGTCACGAAAGTGTCATGTGTGTAGGAGTGTCACGAAAGTGTCATGTGTGTAGGAGTGTCACGAAAGCGTCATGTGTGGAGGAGCGTCACGAAAGTGTCATGTGTGTAGGAGCGTCACGAAAGTGTCATCTGTGTAGGAGCGTCACGAAAGTGTCATGTGTGTAGGAGGGTCACGAAAGTGTCATGTGTGGAGGAGAGTCACGAAAGTGCCACCTGTGTAGGAGTGTCACGAAAGTGTCATCTGTGTAGGAGTGTCACGAAAGTGTCATCTGTGTAGGAGCGTCACGAAAGTGGTATCTGTGTAGGAGCGTCACGAAAGTGCCACCTGTGTAGGAGTGTCACGAAAGTGCCATCTGTGAAGGAGTGGCACGAAAGTGTCATCTGTGTAGGAGCGTCACGAAAGTGCCACCTGTGTATGAGTGTCACGACAGTGTCATCTGTGTAAGATGTTCCTCACACAGTTTTCGTCATAGCCGTGACACAATTGAGATCGGATGAACATTCCTCCCAGTAACTCCGAGCTGTTTGACTGTCTTTTCAAAATCTACATAAACATCTATGATAGAAAGATCGATAAAACAGTTGAGGCAATGTTATATTGGTGTCGTCAGGGCCACTTCACAAGCGAGTATAACGCAATGATAAGTCTCTTTTGTGGGATGACAGTCTTGGCTCTTTTGTCTCATCGGACTCAGTAACATATGCACGTAGGTCACTGTCAATGTTTGATGGGAATATAACAGTATTGTTGACCTGTTGTAGGTGACAAAGAGTCGCCGGGAATATTCGACATCGTGCCGAGCATCACCGTGGCCGAGGACAGGGGGCTGGTCTGTGCGGCTGACTGTATGCACGGCCGAATACAGTGCTTTCATCTGGACGGGGGGTTTCGCTTCATCGTCAGCAGTAAACAGATGGGGCCGTATGTGCTGGCCACGGAATACTGTCCTCTCCATGGTGGGCTTTATCGGAACTGTCCCCTAAACCCATGTTGACTCAGATGTAACTGCCTAACCAGTTTTACAACGATTATCAATATGAATATTAGGGCTAACTGCCAAGACGGTATTTGGGATGGTCTTGGTTAGAATCGTTTCATTAAGAATTTAAGAGATTAAGGATTTAGTTGTAAAGTCAGTAAGGACCAGGATGTGAAATAGTTTTTCTGTTGCCAGTATCGCCAAGATAGGCATGAATGTTACGGAAGTGATTAACGTCTAGGACAGAGTCGCGTGTAATGCACGCGGACATTAAACCGGCCTCAACCGAAGGTGCAGGCAACTTACAAAGTATGACTGATATTTAGAGATTGTCATCTAAGAATCTTATAAATTAAGGGCTAGGTCTAAGAGCTTCAGTTAGAACTATCAATAATACTGTGTTAACCGTTGTAGGGGGAATCCTGTTTGTCGTGAATGGGCATGACTCACGTAAGAAAGCGCCGGCAGTCTACGGCGTCACCGTTGCCATAGATACAGGAGAGGTGGTGCAGCAGTGGGATACCCTTGATGTAAGCAGCAACCATTCCCCCACCCCGCTACCTCATCCATCCCCATCCCCATTGACAGTAGACTGTATGGAACTCGATGTTACAGTTGACGCCATGTTGTTACATACTACAGAGGGTCTTCAGAGCCCCCACGATGTCACAGTGACGCCATGTTGTTACATACTACAGAGGGTCTGCAGAGCCTCAACGATGTCACAGTGACGCCATGTTGTTACATACTACACAGGGTCTGCAGAGCCTCAACGATGTCACAGTGACGCCATGTTGTTTCATGTTACACAGGGTCCTCAGAGCCCCCACGATGTGACGGTTGACTCCACGGATCACGACCTGTATGTGGGAGAACTTAGCCCGGGTAAAGTGTGGCGTCTCAGTATGAATAATCGTGAAGAATCAGGTACCCTCATTTTCACCTTTTTTCCATTAGATCATTCAGATTGTATTTACGTTGACAACATTCCAGTTAACTCTGTATTTTCTCATAACGCTCATATCAACAGAACACTACATGCGTTTACCATATTCTAACAAGTTGTTTTTCATCAAACAGTTGCAAAGGGGAATCACGTGACCCTAATCGTGGTGGCTGTGTTGATCACGTTGCCGGTTGTCTGTGTCGTCATTGGCCTCGCCATCAGCAGTTTCATTGATTCAGGTAGGACGCTGACATATTGCAAACATAGACTACCCATTGGTGACTGTTCTTTGACAGAGAAAGTTATTTAAATCATCTGCTCTATCTGAAAAATGATCGGCATCGCCACGTAAATACTCTAGTTGTTTAATATCAAACACTATCACGTCAAACACAATTAGGTGTCGCATTACACATTAAGACCATTTAAACCACTAGGGAAAGCTATGTCCATTGTTCTTGGAAGCGTGTTATTAGCATAACTGAATAACTGCCCTAGGGCAATTATTTCCATTTAAAAACAATAAAATTGTACTCATTTTGATAATGTCCATCATGCCTAATACATTACACGCGTATTAAATAAGTATGCCATCGTGTGAAAATACTCAATGCCATTTAGAAAATGGTCAAATGTAACATATGTTATAAATTGGATTACACTTTCTTTGTAAAGTACAGTTCTCGGCACCTAATCGCCAGCTGGTACCTGACTCTGAGGGTGTGGGTTCGAATCCCGGATGGGACTCAACCCAACAAAAGTACCAGAATCTGTACTTTACAAAGACAGTGTAATCCCAAATATAACATATGTTACATTTGACCACTTTCTAAATGGCATTGTGTATTTTCATAGCTTTCGGCCGTGGGAGCCGTGCCAATTAACACTTATCAGAGGGATACACAAAGTCCGCAGTCTAGACTACCAGTTTTCCGACATCCTTTTTGTGGAAGCCGCGGTGGCTGAGCGGTCTAGGCGTCTGACTTTGTGTGCTGGGTGTGGGTTCGAATCCCGGATGGGACTCAACCCAACAAAAGTACTAGAATCTGTACTTTACAAAGAAAGTGTAATCCCAAATATAACATATGTTATACCATCGTGGTGTAAGCCGTTTAATCACCCTCACTACGGTAGTTATTTAAATACCTATCTTGTAAGGGTGATTAACCTATACATACCTGCACTGAGGCTTGACTCAATACTCACCCAGTATGTTGGAACCGTGCGCTACTTTACTTTCAAATAGCCGATTCACCAATACTCTAACATTCCATGCTTCTGCTGACAACGCCCAGTGCATATCGACTAAATTGTGAAAAAAATGTTTCCAGCAACCCGTGCTTGTCGTGAGAGGCGAATGGCGGGATATGGTGGTCAGATGGATTGATCTGGATCGTGCCTGTCATCGTATCCCAGCTGACAAGATGTTCTTGATATCAGTCACTGGATTGTCTTGATTGTTTACGTTGACAATAATGTCTTCACTGAAATATATCGATCGTTCATATCTAAGTTCAGTATTCAGTTTGCTATTTCCAGTCTTCTTTCGCCGAGTCATTTTGTCTTGTTTTTCTATCTTCAGGGTATTTGTCCTGTTCGAGGTGCAGGAAGTCTTTCAGTGTTGTTGGCAAGTCTCACCGGGGGTTCACGCTGTTGGCCAGCGAAGATGATGAGTTCTGTTCATGTGACGAATGACGGTGTTACTTTGAAATGAACACACGATAACCCACAATGCATGTTGACAGTTTATTATATTTATCAGAATTATTTCTGAACGTTTCACGTAGGGTCAGTCTGCCTGCCACGACTGTACTTGGCATGTGCTACTCGTGTATTGGCTCCACCCAGATTACACTTCCCAGACTGAACATTGCTCTGGGACCTTTTCTTTTGTTTGACGAATTTGCCGAGGAAAGGCACCAACTGAAACATAAATGACCGATCGTACATTAGATGGACACATAATTGCTGATATATGCCGATCTGACAGAACAAGTGTGCTTGCTATCAGTAATAGTCCAGACACCCATGGCGAGGAACACTAAAAGGGAGATTCTTAGGTTAGAAGAAACTGACCTGGACTTTCACATTATACTCGCGGCTACCCCAGAGCTCTGGCAGACTGAAAGTCTTCAGGTACTAAACAACCGACACTCTTTAATGTGTATGTCATGTGCAGAACATGTAATGTAGACTATAAAGTCACTCTGAAGTCCCGGGTACAATTTCAAACATTTGTACAGTGTGTGAAACATATCCCTGAATATCATTCGTCGTAATATCGCTGGAATATTGCCAAAATCTTAATACGGCTTTGGCTACTGTCGTTACTTTCGACGAACTGGTCATATTGTAATAGTGAGTGAGTCTAGTTTCAGCAATATTCCAGCTATATGGCGGTGGTCTTTAAATAATCGGATCTGGACCAGACAATCCAGTGATCAACAGCATGAACATCGATCTACGCAATTGGGAACCAATGACATGTGTCAACCAAGTCAGCGAGCCTGACCACTCGATCCCGTTAGTCGCCTCTTACGACAAGAATGGGTTACTGGAGATCAATTCTAACCCGGATCTTCACGGGTTCATATTGTAATACATACATACGAAGCTCGAAATGAGACCAAAAGTGACACACTGATGTATAGATGATTTACAGATGTACACAAAACTACATGTACAAAAATAAAATGTGTTTTGGATTTGCTTTGATAGTGAATCTTGATGGGTGCCAAAAGAGAATATGCTTTTTTCTCTTATAATTAAGTAGACTGTCAACGCGAAGTAGTCAAGACAACACTCATAGGCGTAGATCGTGCAATAAAGAACACACCAGCGTCCGATTTATCACGGGAAAGTGTGACAAATCATTTAATAGACAAACCTCCTCATCTTATTCTCGTCTAAAACCGACGACAATCTATGTTCTGCAAAGAAACTCTTAAAAAGGTGACGATGTGTTTGTGTGTGCCGCGCCACGCCACGCCACGCCACGCCACGCCATCCCTCGCAGGTGCGCGGTGTTTCACTCCTGCTTTGTGAAAGGGACAAGAACGTCCATGTCTGAGGAAATAGGGTTTTCACCATACTGTTGTCATTCGCTTGGTTCCATCCAATGTCTGTTATGGGATGCAGCGTGTCTACATGTCGGATGTCTACTAGAAGACTGGCACAAGTTGTCATTAGCAGGAACGGGTACCAAGAAACCCAAACTGGTGACGATCGAGTTGAATGAAAAGACCACATGATCTACAGTCTCTTCAACCTACTGCCAGCTTTTATCAGTCCTGCCATATGGATGGACTATTGCTGAGTCACTCACTCACTCATTGTATCAGTCCCGCCATATGGATGGGCTATTGCTGAGTTACTCACTCACTCATTTTATCAGTCTACTTGACTACGATTTACGGGTCTTCATGCTCGATGTAAAACGAACCTTGTACAACGAACACACTGACAGTGTAAATTGTGTTGTTTCAGGTATTAAAGGTCCACTCTTTAAACAAACAAATGCCACGCATTACTAAATAGTAACCTGAAACGTGAATCACAAACACGTGACTTCATACCTTAATTTACTGGGGATCATAGGAGTTGATTTTTTTGTACGGATGGCTCAAGGAGGCAACAGAGGGCGGAATTGATACCATCTTGATGGTATCTGGGATAATACTTGGTCCTGTGTTCTGAAAACATTTACCAAATGCTAGAATAATCGGTGAACATGCACACATCTATAGGTGTTTGACGTAAGTAGTTCATTTCGTATTCTGAAGTATTCTGATGTGCCATATGATGGATAAGCTTTGTTACCGCCACAAACAAACGTTGGATTGTCCTGATAAAACATTGCGACTATGATATAAATATATTTTCACAGAAAATCTATCGACTATCTGTAGCGAAACACGGCTGTTTCTTCTCGCCTACCTTGACAACATCTACAGAGGAAAATATCTAAAAAAGAAACAATGTATCGCCTGTATGTTAGTACAATTTCTTGTGAGATAAAAAAAATACTCCCTGAAAATGTAAAACTTAGATTCCACATTTCCGGAAAAGTAATGTACACAGTTTCAGCGTTAACCTGATTCAAAGTTAAACGCTCTGCAGAGATATAATTAAGGCCAGCTGATGTGAATACAGGACAGTGTAACACTATATACTGCATGGTGTATTAATTGTGTTCCGGACATGGAAAAGTGAAGGACGAAGTGCGTTAATATTTCCTCTCTAATGTACTTTGAAGGCGGTCGCCGTGTCAATCACGTGTCAACCATCATACCTAGTATCACAGATCACAAAATTACACAAATCCCCGAATATTATAGAATATTATAGAATATCACAGAATACGAGAAACCGCTTATAATACAAACCTTACACAAGCCAGTAATAACGCAGACGAGATTTAAGTATGTGTTACTGACCATGCGTTAAGAGACACAGTGTAACAGAGACACAGTGTAACAGAGACCAGTGTAACAGAGACACAATGTAACAGAGACACAGTGTAACAGAGACCAGTGGAACAGAGACAGTGTAACAGAGAGACAGTGTAACAGAGAGACAGTGGAACAGAGACAGTGTAACAGAGAGACAGTGTAACAGAGACACAGTGTAATAGAGACCAGTGTAACAGAGACACAGTGTAACAGAGACACAGTGTAACAGAGACCAGTGTAACAGAGACACAGTGTAACAGAGACACAGTGTAACAGAGACACAGTGTAACAGAGACCACTTTAACACAGACACAGTGTAACAGAGACACAGTGTAACAGAGACCACTTTAACACAGACACATCGTAACAGAGACACAGTGTAACAGAGACACAGTGTAACAGAGACACAGTGTAACAGAGACCACTTTAACACAGACACAGTGTAACAGAGACACAGTGTAACAGAGACCACTTTAACACAGACACAGTGTAACAGAGACCAGTGTAACAGAGACACAGTGTAATAGAGACCAGTGTAACAGAGACACAGTGTAACAGAGACACAGTGTAACAGAGACACAGTGTAACAGAGACCAGTGTAACAGAGACCACTTTAACACAGACACAGTGTAACAGAGACACAGTGTAACAGAGACCACTTTAACACAGACACAGTGTAACAGAGACACAGTGTAACAGAGACACAGTGTAACAGAGACACAGTGTAACAGAGACCACTTTAACACAGACACAGTGTAACAGAGACACAGTGTAACAGAGACCACTTTAACAGAGACCAGTGTAACAGAGACACAGTGTAACAGAGACACAGTGTAATAGAGACCAGTGTAACAGAGACACAGTGTAATAGAGACCAGTGTAACAGAGACACAGTGTAACAGAGACCAGTGTAACAGAGACCACTTTAACAGAGACAGTGTAACAGAGACCACTTTAACACAGACACAGTGTAACAGAGACCAGTGTAACAGAGACCACTTTAACAGAGACCAGTGTAACAGAAACCACTTTAACAGAGACACAGTGTAACAGAGACACAGTGCAACAGAGGCACAGTGCAACAGAGACACAGTGTAACAGAGACACAGTGTAACAGAGACCAGTGTAACAGACAGGCTGTGGCAGTGACTATTCAGAGACTGTCACTGGTCACTGCCACACCTTGTCTTTGTTAAACTTCCAGTACGTCGTTTGACCCAATGTTTGCCTGACGTCTGACCTCTTTCAGGTATTGTCACAGCACATTATTGGAACACCTTGCATGTGCATCCCGCTTGTACTTCCTCTCTGTATATAGTATAGGTTATATTTGGAAGTATTCTTTCTCCATAAAGTAGATTCTACTACTTTTATGTTTTGAGGCCCATCCGGAAAGCACCTAATCAGCACACAAAGTCAGTCCAACCCACTCAGCCATCGCGACATCTATAACATATGGAACTCTGACAACTGGTAGTCTAGATCCCGTACGTTGTGTACACCTCTGAGTAAATTGGCACGGCCCCCACGGCCGAAAGCTACGAATACACAATGCCATTTGTAAAGTGACCATTCAGCAACATGTGCACAACAGTTTTCTGAACGTCTTAACAAATACACGATTGCAGGTCTTAGTAGCATGCGTAACGTAGGGATATCTCGAACATGAACAACACCGTCATTAGGAGACGCGTGGCCACCGGGGCAGTAAATGACCGTGATGGCCGTGCCCTAATACATTTGGCAAGAAGTAATACCATCAGCCCTGTCGAAGAGCTGCGCCGATGTGTGGGAGTCCCATTCTCCTACAGTAGCATTAGAAAGAGGAAACAGTATGATCAAACGCCTTTCCAACACAGATAGACACAGACAGGAAAGTAAAATGTTGTGCGGGGCTGCGTAAAAACCGCAACTTGTAGACATGATGTTGGGTTCATTGGTCTGATGAAAGTCGCTATCTCACAAACGGCCGTTGTACGTAAGGAGAGACGATCCATGCATCTGAACCTGATGGCAGTGGGTCAGATATCTTGAGAGGTTTCATACGACCAGATCTCATTACAGTACCTAGGACCATCAAATGCCAACGTTACCAATGGAACCACTGGATACCACAATCGTGTCACATTTATTACAGATAACCATTCTCTTGTCAGTCGTCCGATTTTCATGGATGGTAACTCTTGACCTCGCTGTTCTCGAACCATCTCGCCTATTTGCAGAACAACGCCAATAAAACACACATTACCTTGGCTCACGGAGAGCCCCGATATGAACCTCATCGAGCGCCTTTGGGGCATTATTCAACGAGCAAGTTAACTGACCAAGACACTGACCTAGACACTCTTTGAGGAATGGCAGAGGGTTTCAATGCTGAGAATCCAACGCTTGGTTGCCAGTAAGATGTTATCCGCGCGAGGCGTTGCTGATTTTCACCAGTGGTAGATCACACGATCACCACAACCACCAGAATATTGTGTCCTAGTCAGACTGGTGGCGCAGTCATGCTGACCATACTTACAGACATTGCTGATATTCAGATTTTTGTGTATTCCTCTCAGATTGCAAGTAAACTGTTACCGAATATCAATTTCAATTTTGTTTTTGATTTATTCAGAGTAAAATATGTTAAGCTACCATTTAAATACGTGTGATTGGGTTTTCAAAGCATACATAATAACATGTTGTATTTCCGTGTTTATCATAAACAGTGCATACTGCTCATGTGTATAGTTTGAGATGGAGAAGCTAAGGAAGAAACAAGAGTATAGCCTTTTGTAAATGTTTCCACGGACGTCTTAGAGGGCGTTACACTCAATCTGTGACTGAAATAGCACAAACGATTATATACTGTTTAATACCAACTATCTCGTAAACGTAGGTCTATAAGTTGAATAGTGTCAGCCTGTGTAAGATGTAACAATAACATGTAAACCTCATTTATAATTACTTGAAGCTGGCGATCAATCAAGTCCCCGAGCCTGACCGCCCTGCCAGCACCGGTTGCTGGGGATCAGCTACCCGGAACCCCTACCGAGACAGTAGCTGTTGCAGGCTGATCTTTTTATTCATGCATGTTGTATGACCAACCACGACACAAGCTGATATGACAGTGCAGTTGACAACAAGTGAGTACATTCCACAGTTACTTAGAACAGCCTCGTTGTTTGCCGGGAAGAGACTGTATGCGATCTAGGTTTCCATCCCTGGCACCATGTTATGGCCCACCGCTACTTGCTGACGGACACTAGTTTTGGATGTCACACACTGTACCCATGAGAATAATCGAACCCGAGTCTACGAACGCTTTAACCACTCTCTACACGGAGGATCACTGTTGTTGACACCCTGGCCCTCTGGACGTATCAAGGGGCGTATGTCTGAGGTAAGATCGGGACATCTAACCCTTCTCACGAACACCTGTTGTTAGGACTTACTTTCACTGAACCATAATTTCCATAACTATTTCGCTATTTACGAACTATGAGATGTATTTTCGAGACTAACTATTCTGAAGCAATCACGTTTTGTATTTACGTATGTTGTCGCTGCCGACGTTGACAGGCTAATTCGTTACCCCTAGGGCAATGCAGATAACATGGTGGCGTTTTTGTCAAGTGAGTCAGGTTTACATAATCGGCTGATTATTTATTTGTCTTTATCAGCTTATGCCTTCATTGATTTAACTGTCCGTAAAGCCTGCATTCGTCAACCGACAAGCATTTGTTACTGTGTCAGCAAAGCCCCTGCAATTTCGGTATCAGAAAGTCTTACATGGAGAAATTAGATTCAAAGCTGTACCGTATCGAGGGGCATGTATATCTGTCCTTAGTGCACATCTGTGTGTACACACGACTGAATAACCACCCGGACACTCCTAGCGCTGGTAAGGTTAGAGGCGGTGATATGTGGCTGTAGATGCCAAATGACTGTTGTTTTCTCATCTGTATTTTAGGAACATTTCCTTTGAATATTTTCAAACAAGACCGACTCCTCAAGGACACTTGGTAGAAGAACGCTGTATGTTCCACCATCCGGTCGCGCGGACAAAATCATAAGGTACAAGGAAACAGAGGGACAGATTAAAATGGTACTCAAATAACTGTTGGCAAATAACGTACAACATACTTGATAATCGATTTCTGTTTTCGCATTTTAATATGCCGCTTTGTGAAAAAATATTTTTCGTTGTCATAGGATAACATAATATAAGATACCATTCAAAACGAATGGCCAAAGAGAGGTGGCTGAGTGGGTTAGACCGATGATGTGATCTAGAGATTACATGCTTGACTCTGAGACTGTGTGTTCGAATCTGTACTTTATCGAGAAAGTGTAACCCCAAATATAACATATGTAACGTTTCGCCACTTTAAAAATAGCATTGTGTATTCAATGAGATTTACTGGGACTTACAGAAATGTCCATCAAAGCGACTGTACCAGATAAGCTGTGTCTTGATAACCAACGAGTGTGTTGCTTAGTTAACCAGGTGCACTACGCCTCACGCCACTACAGCCTGTGTAAGTCCATGGTCTCCTCACAGAGAGAGAGCACCTGTTCTGAGGTCCAGCACCATGTCTTCTCCTGTCCTGCTGATGGTTCTCCTGATTCTCCAACTCTCCCCGACCAGAAGCACCATCCTCACTATCCACAACAACAAATATGACAACCTCGTTGTTGCCATTCACGACAGCGTCCCAGAGAACCACACCATGATATCCGAGATGAAGGTGAGCAAGGTTTACAGTACAGAGGAGCGTGTTAGAGAAACGCTATGATGAATCTAACCTTTGAAAGGTGTGATATCAGACTCCTATATATCCCTGCTCTGCTTTGGGACAAGAATCCACTCTGAGAAACTGGTCTACTACAGTGATCAAGTTCGAAATTTTATCCAGCGTCGAGATGGAGCGTGTTTCCTGACGTCTAAATGGCGTTCGAGAGGTTGACAGATTCCAGGTCTGAAGTGTGGTGTGTGGACCCATGATCTACACACAGGGTTCGGACTTATAGTCTGTTTGCAGTGAAAACGCACCAATGAATTTCACTTTAAACAAAAAAGTAAATCAAATAAAGTGAAATTAAGATTGCAAATCCTCATAATTTTACCTTGCCAACTGAACATTAAAATGACAGAATTTTATTCAACTTAGGATAAAAGTTGTTTAATAAACGATCGTAGTTTCAAATCGTTGTTATTGATTTGTATTACAAGGAGGTATGCACATTAAATGAAACCCCGAGAACAAGAACGGTTGGTTTCTACGGTAGTCCAAGGTAACGCTCATCACGTGCCGCACGTGCATTTGTTTCAGTGCTGCGCGTACCCCCTTCTAATACAAACCAATAATAGCGATTTGAAACTATGATCGCTTGTTAAACAACTTTTATCCTAAGTTGAATAAAATTCTGTGATTTTAATGTTCAGTTGGCAAGGTAAAATTATGAGGATTTGCAATCTTAATTTCACTTTATTTGATGTACTTAGTTAACTAAGCGACAGAGGGAGTTGTTTAAATATGACACCATTCATAGCTTGTCACCTTCTGGTTATCAAGCGACAGAGGGAGTTGTTTAAACATGACACCACATACAGCATGTCACCTTCTGTTTATCAAGCGACAGAGGGAGTTGTTTAAACATGACACCACATACAGCATGTCACCTTCTGATTGTCAAGCGACAGAGGGAGTTGTTTAAACATGACACAACACACAGCATGTCACCTTCTGTTTATCAAGCGACAGAGGGACTTGTTTAAACATGACACCACATACAGCATGTCACCTTCTGATTGTCAAGCGACAGAGGGAGTTGTTTAAACATGACACAACATACAGCATGTCACCTTCTGTTTATCAAGCGACAGAGGCACTTGTTTAAACATGACACCACACACTATGCAGCTATGTATATATTCTCAATGTTACATTTTTAGTGGTCTGGCTCGCCCACCATGATTGATGTCTTTGTTATCAATACATTTCCTCCCTTGGTACTGGTAATATCACCAATGACTCATTCACGTGTAATTTGTAACATGTCGTGATACGATCACGGTATTAATTTTCGTCCTCCTCAATCTCACACTAAAAAAAACATGACATTGTAAAACGTCACATGTTGGTATTATGTCCAATCATGTCTCTCCTTACAGAGCATCATCACTGATGCCTCCTGGGCGCTGTACCAGGCAACCAGGAGACGATCCTACATTGGCAGCGTCACGTTCCTTGTCCCAGGCACGTGGTCTAAACAGCCAGCTTGGGGCACTGCGACGGATGAGACATTTGAAGAAGCAGATATCCGAATCGACCAGCCATCTCCAGTATATGGGGACAATCCCTACACGGAGCAGCCTGCTGGATGTGGCACGCCTGGGAAGTTCATCCACCTCACACCGGAATATGTCCTCAATACTCGGTATAGGGAGACAAACTGGGGCCAGGGAGGTAGGTAGCCTTTATCTCACCAACTTATCATGATACGGTTAATCACCAGGACTTACCGTTATTGAGTGGGCACATCCTGTTGTATGTGCGGATGTTGTTTTGTGGGTCGATGCCCTTGCAGAAGCGGATGCTATTGTATGTGCGGATGTCGTTTTGTGGGTCGATTCCCCTGCAGAAGCGGATGCTGTTGTAAGGACGGATGTCGTTTTGTGGGTCGATTCCCCTGCAGAAGCGGATGCTGTTGTATGAACGGATGTCGTTTTGTGGGTCGATTCCCTTGCAGAAGCAGATCATGTTGTAAGGACGGATGTCGTTTTGTGTGTCGATGCCCTTGCAGAAGCGGATGCTGTTGTATGAACGGATGTCGTTTTGTGGGTCGATGCCCCTGCAGAAGCAGATCATGTTGTAAGGACGGATGTCGTTTTGTGTGTCGATTCCCCTGCAGAAGCGGATGCTGTTTTATGGGCGGGTGTCGTTTTGTGTGTCGATTCCCTTGCAGAAGCGGATGCTGTTTTATGGGCGGGTGTCGTTTTGTGGGTCGATGCCCTTGCAGAAGCAGATCATGTTGTATGGGCGGATGTCGTTTTGTGTGTCGATTCCCCTGCAGAAGCGGATGTTGTATGTCTCGTGTCGAAGTTGAATATGTAAAGCTGCTCATATCAAGTCAGATTTACCATTACGTATTTACTTGTTTCTAAAGTTGAGTAAACAACGTCGTCAATTCGATATAAGTAAACGTGTCAATGGCATAGAAAACACTTGACCCGCGAATTGCAGGTCGGACACTCGTCCATGAGTTCGCGCATCTCCGTTACGGCGTGTTTGATGAGTATGGACTTGGCAGCACCGACTTCCCCAACTTCTACCTGGACGACGACACCCTGATGCCCACCGGCTGCACCGACTCCATCAAGGGCCAGCTACACGGGGACTGCAGCCTCGACCCGGCCACACAGCTGCCAGGGAAGGACTGCTACTTTCTGTCGGACGTGGACGGCAACACGGCTAGAGCGTCAATCATGAACGATGTCTTCGTCAAATCGGTAAAGTGTTTTCACCGATTCATTTTGCCTCGTGACGGGTATAAAAGAGAAAAACGACATACTAGGGACTTTGTCTACCCTCATACAGATACATTTTGTAATATGAAACACTGACAGGTATAGTAATATTAGGACTAAAATACATTCATTGAAATAAGGTCAACAATACAAAATAATATATGATAGTATTATATCCTGAGATGTTTCGGCTTCGACCGTAACGATCTGGTTAGATTTGGTACCGAGCAGCCATTAAGAATGGAATGGGGTGGTCAAGGTCGTTAAATTGTTGATCATGATGTCAATCAGATTATGTGGCCCAGCTTACTGAAAAAAGCAATAACTTGAATATTGCTCAGTAATACGTTGTGGTTTGTACAACGTTTTCCCCGATGAGTACAACTGATGACGTCATACAGTGGATACACACAGATTAATGTCTAAGTGAATGCTTTGACCACAAAAGATTGCTACATGCATATGTGGACATCCGGTTCTAACTCGGAATACATTGGTTTTGGTGTTTTTCATGATGTGACCACTGGGCACTTTCAGCATTGCTGTCCACAGCAAGTGCCCAGGATACATCATACATTATATTGCAGGTGACTACATTTTGTGAGAGCAATACCAATGACCCGGATTACCTTCACAACGACCTGGCCCCGAACCTGCATAACAAGATGTGTGGGGGCAAGGGCACCTGGGACGTCATCTTGGAGAGCCCCGACTTCAGGGGAGGTACCAACCCACCCGTCAACAAGACCGAGGCTGAGATAAGACCGACGTTCAACGTTCTGTTCAATGCTAAAACTACAACACACACTGGAGGGGAAGTTTGTGGTAGACCCGTGGTCCTTGTCCTGGATGTTTCCGGTTCAATGCTATCGGTAAGAGTTGACTTATAACCCAATATAGGGTGGTTTAACAGTCTGATATTTAGTACACACGAAACGGTTTGAGTGCCAATGTTATATTGGTCTTATATTCATCATGTTATGGGATGTGTAATGCGGTATCGAAATGGAAATGTGTTTTAGAACAACCGCTACTTCAAACAAAGTCAGACAGCAGACAAACTCATCAGAGATATCCTTCCCGTGGGGAACCAAGGTCGGGGTGGTAACGTTTAGTTCCACCCCGTCTACAGCAATACCACTGACGCTGTTGTCGACGACCGCTGACAGAGACCGTGTTTCAAACCAGCTGCCGACACAGAATAACTATGGAGGTTCCACCGGGATTGGTCGTGGACTCCTTCTTGCTAAACAGGTAGAAAGAACTTTATCTTTATTTGTAGTTTTACAGAATATGTGTACTAAACGCCAAAAGAAACGTAACCCTCCTACATTTACGAATTACTTAAAAAACTATCAAAGATATGTTAGAAGGTATTAGTTTACAGGAAAGGTGAACAACACAGCTTTATGCAAATCACGAAATATATTTCTCAAATGCATTCATATTCAACTGAAATGCATCTTTTTAAGAGACGATAAATTGTCCTATTTTCGTCCATGCCGAAATAAACCAATAACAATGATTTAGATGTCCAAAAGAAAGGTTGAAAAAAAAAAATTCAACTATTAAAACAAGAAGCAACTGTTCAACAAGAAATAACAAATAATCATTCCCATGATTTCAGTGTTTTAAAACATTTTTTGCTGATTTGCATGAGTGAAAACAAGCAAAACGTGTCTGTGATATTGTGAAAAAAAGTTTGGGAATATCTGAAATTATCTTTGTTAACATTTTTGCTTTTTCCATTTTCTGTTCACACATAGCAGTATCAGTTGCCAAAACGCAGTAATATTGAAGCAGTATTAGCATCCATTTCACATGTAGAATGATTCTGTAGGGTATAAAGAGAGCCTAGAATGCATGATATGATACACAAGTACGAGAAATATGCCACGATTAACAGCTGAAGATAGAGAAGGAGCCATTGTAATTGAGCAGATGGGGTCGCCATACAATGCCGTTGCCAACGCCCTCGGATGCCATCACGGTTATAAGATTTATTCAGGGCTTCAGACAGCCTAGGGTCCCCGTAGAGAGACCAAGAAGTGGACGTCCACGCATCATAACGCCAGCTGAAGATAGGTACCCCATTCATTAAGGAAGGAGAGTAAGGTTTCTTTTGGCGTTTAGTGTATGTGTCATGCATGCTGATGAAAGACGATTGTTACTCCGACTGCTGTACATTATGTGTATATTTACATACATGGACTATAAACTGCTGCGGACAGATGCTACACGATGCAGGTGCGTTAAAGGAAGGCAGGATAGTGCTGATCACAGATGGAGAGGAGAACGTTCGACCTTACGTAGCTGATATGAAAGGACAGTTACTCCAGGCTGGAGTCCGGGTACACGCAGTGGCCTACAGTAGTGCAGCTGCCCGTGCCATAGGGAAACTAGCAAATGAATCAGGTCAGTCAACTCTTATCTGTATGCTCTATGCTCTGTTGCTCCTACGGAACATTTCATGAAGCTATGAGATGGGAATCAGGAGGGGGGAGATTATTTCATTGGCTTGCTGATGTTTACCAGGTGGCCAATACGCCTACTACTCTGAGGGCGCCACCTCCACCGTTCTGGACAGCGTCATCGAGACCTTGATGAAAGACATATCCATCTGTAACAACAGGGTCCGTATAGAGGTACGTTCACGACATCGTTGCATTCAAGTCATTAATGTAGTCATACATTCCTTTTCAGGAAAGTCATACATGATATATAGGATGGTTTGTGACAACCACTTGGGTCAGATGGTTTCATATAATGACTCCTGGAACATTGTAGAATAGTCCGGGCCTCTCAGATGTCGGACTGGTCGGATCAACTGCCTGAAGGAACCCAGTGCTATTTCAACTCTTTCGTTGTATTGGGTGCTAAGCTTGGCAAAGATCCATTCTGACATGCTCACGTGCTCTTTCGCACGAGGAGTCGATGGGGCAGCCTAGAGGTTAAAGCGTTCGTTCATCACGCCGAAGACCCAGGCACGCATGGGTACAATGTGTGAAGACCATTTCTGATGTCCCCTCGCCGTGCTATTGCTGGAATATTGCTAAAAGCGACTTAAAACTGAACACTTTCACACGTTTCCTAAAAGTCAGAATACCCAGATTTGGGTTTTACTAACTATGAACATGGCCTCCTTTCGAGTGCCCCTCCATTGTGAAGATGTACATCCCTGACAACGGGAGTATATGGAATGAACTCGAATGTGTTTTGTGACTACTTTCAATGTAACAATGTTGGATTTTGTTATTACCTGTCACAGAACGATCACATCTTCAACTTCCATGTTCAAGGCGAATTTGGAAGTTCAAAGCCATGTCCCTAGGTCCCTACACCAACGTAATTCCTGGTCTGTTTTCAGATATTTAGAGCAGCTAAGTTTGTGACTGGCGGTACAACTGTGGAAGACAACGTAATTATGGACGCTACAGTAGGGAGTGATACAATGTTTGTCTTCACCCTCCCGCATAGAACATCAGTGACGGTACGTGGGTTCATTCTTCAAGTCACTGAAGCCAGCGTCCTAGACAAGCTACATGTATATGGTCGTGTGCACGCAGCATATATTGCCATTTCTTGAGTTTTAGGTGACCTTGTCATCCCCTGATGGCGTGAAGTATACCTCAGGAAGTAGTGAATGTTCCATCGACCACACACTCAACATCGTCAGATTCAACTTCCACAAAGCACAGGTATAAGACTTTATTACTAAACCAATCATGGGCCGTTTCAGTCATCACAGAGACATTCGTGTTTTAACTTTGTTTATGTATTCAGACAGGGGTATGGCGCTATTCACTGTGGAGCCCGACATCTGGCACAGTGACCCTTGTGGTGAAAGCGCTCCCCGCGGACCACGCCCAACCCTATGAGATCAACTCCTGGCTGTCCTCCACGGGCGCTGATCTCTCCGCAGCTAACCCAGTTAAACCTATCGTCTATGTCAGTGTACGCAAAGGCTACTCCCCCGTTGTCGACGCTGACGTTACTGTGATTGTAGAACGACCAACTGGTCTTCCCGTGACTCTAAAACCAAAGGATGACGGGACATGTAAGTATAACGTGGATCTATCTACAGATTGTGGAAAATATATAGTATACTATAGCATCGGACATAGTATGAAGACTGTATGTATGTGTGTTTCCAATATGGTTGTTTTGTATGACGTTTGACGGGAGTCAGCATTTCTCATGAAGGATGAGAAGTACTCCTGGATGCACATAGTGACCACGTGGTTTCAGGTGTGACACGTTTAGATACAGGGTCTTGTGCATTATATTAAATTTTGAATTGTAGCTTTCTGTAACCATGTCGATGAGAACATATCAGTTCGGGGTCACTTCGGGGTCATCAGCTCCTTTAAGCGTATGTTCATGTACGTGTCCACAAGTGTCCAGATGTAACTTTGGTTATTGGTTAGGTGGTGTGTGTATAGAAGCAGAAGCAGACTGAGTGACGTCACTGAGGAAGTGTAATTCCAAATATGACAAATTCTAGTATTACATGAACCACCTTCTAAATGACATTCTGTATTCAAAGCTTTCTGTCGTGTAAGCCGTGTCAGTCGTCACTCGTCAGGTCGGTACACCAAGTATACCACTTTCACCTGGGTGGCTGAGTCGGTTAGATCGCTGACTTTATGTGCTGGCGGGTCCTGACTGAGAGTCTGGGTTCGAATCCCAGATGGAATTCAACCAAAAATGTAACTAGAATCTGTACTTTACTGAGAATACTGTAATCCCAAATATATGGTACCTTATATATAACTAGATTCACACTAAGTACAAGTGAGACCAACTACTCTGATATACATGAACATCGTTAACGAGAGGCTGTCCCTGTTCCAGTGCCGGACAACATGGCCGACGACGGGGTGTATTCCGTGTACTTCACCCAGTTCAGCGGAAACGAGAGATACTCCCTGGATGTAGACGTGAGGACCATCGCTCACAAAACACGCTACTTCATTCAGGGAGGTCCAGCCTTCGGGAGGGCAAACTCAAGATTTCACAGTATGGATCTAATTGTGTTTAGATGAGGGCATTATTTGTCACTACATTACGCCGGTAATGGTAACTGAGCTTTACATCCCTTAACATTCACTGTTACCTGGTAGATCTGTAACCTGAGAACATGGTTTTGTTTCCAGACGCTACTCCCTCTGTCACAACTAAACTTGCCGAGAATTTCACCCGCTCAACCTCTGCTGGTGCAATGGACGTGGATGGCTTTGAGAACGGAAAAGACGTGTATGCCCCGAGTAGAGTCACCGATCTGAAGGTCATCTCTTTTGATACCAGAAATCATACAGTGACCTTGACCTGGACTGCACCTGGGGACGATCTCAATGTCGGCACTGGTAAATATTTTGTTTGTTGTGTTGCGTGCAACATAAAGGGAGTGCTGGTTTGAATATTGTGAAAGTTAATGAAACGTACGTACATAACCGTTTTTTTTTAAATAACGGTGCAACTTCATCCGTCGGAGATATGGAACAAAACATTTGTAAATCGTTAGACTTCTTTAAGTTGAATTTGTGGACCCACCATGATACACCATGACCTACACCATGGTCCACCATGATACACCATGACCCACCAAGATACACCCTGATACACCATGGTCCACCATGATACACAATGACCCACCATGACCCACCATGATACACCATGACCCACCATTGATACACCATGGTCCACCATGATACACCATGACCCACCATGATACACCATGACCCACCATGACCTACCATTGATACACCATGACCCACCATGATACACCATGACCCACCATGATACACCATGGTCCACCATGGATAAAGAACAACAGTTATCAACATATATTGTCCTCATTTTGAAGGGTATGTCTTTATGAATGATTTAATATGACTGTACATCCACGATAGGTAAACAAAGACTATGACTATGACTTCTTTAAGTTGAATTTGTGGACCCTCCATGATACACCATGACCCACCATGATACACCATGACCCACCATGATACACCATGATACACCATGGTCCACCATGGTCCACCATGATACACCATGACCCACCATGATACACCATGATACACCATTGATACACCATGACCCACCATTGATACACCATGACCCACCATGATGCACCATGACCCACCATGATACACCATGACCCACCATGATGCACCATGACCCACCATGATACACCATGACCCACCATGATACACCATGACCCACCATGATACACCATGACCCACCATGATACACCATGGTCCACCATGGATAAAGAACAACAGTTATCAACATAAATTGTCCTCATTTTGAAGGGTATCTCTTTATGAATGATTTAATATGACGGTACATCCACGATAGGTAAACAAAGACTATGACTATTAGTTATGACTATGACATAACATTTTGAGAAGCAATGGGCACCCAGTTCTACCGTGAAGGACGTGGGCCATATGAGCCGGTAAAATATATATGTTTACAGCTGAATGGAACTTGGTCATTAGACAAGAATAAGACACATTAAAACGTTTTCAGTAATACTTTTAATGAGACAACAATGTCGTTTAGCGATGATCGTAGAAGTGAATTCTGCTGTAGTAATTCAAATTAAAAATCTCGAAATACATTTTGAAACACCAAACAGCAGTTTGATGCACATTTTTCATGCACGTAGACGGTACCAGTCTGTTTAGTTTAGAATGTGGACCAACCTCGTATTTTAGATAAGGCACACAGAGTCAGATCCCTTCTCGCACCACCGATATTTCTGGACGTTTTATATCATATGTTCATTCTAGACAGCAGATTGATTCCTGTTTCTAAATCAATTTTCTAAGTATATTTTTCAGCTTCCAGATATGAAATACGAATCGCAGAAACTACTGACGCACTGAGAAATGAGTTCTCGTCTTGCCTAAACGTGACACCAAATATGATCAAATCTGGACATTTGGTGCCCAGCCCCGCCAACAGCAGGGAGGAGATGACGATCAAGACACCCGTTGGTTGGACGTCGGTCGGGTTTGCCATGGTGACCTTTGATGAAGTCAATCACCACTCTCATAAATCCAACATCGCTATGGCAACTTTCAAACAAGTAACACTTCCAGGCCAAGTAACTGCCGAAACAAAGCTACCGTGGCAGTCGTCCACGTCACTACCCATGCAGTCGGCCACGACACTACCGATGCAGTCGGCCACGTCACTACCCATGCAGTCGGACGAGTCACTACCCATGCAGACGACAAGCCCGGCTGTAATCGGCGCCGTTGTCGGCGGTACATTAGGGGGTGTTATTGTTGGTGCTGCGGTTGCTGTTTCTAGTGCCAGGATGTTCTTCAAGAAGAAGATTCTACATAAGCCATCCGACCCGCTTGATGCCGAAATGACCGAGCGATCTGTTCCACACGAGTCCTTCTTCTTACATGTGAAACATTGAACTATTGTACTATGTCAGTCAGTTGTTGTTTAGGATATTCCACTTCATCACACCGAACATCATTGTACTGTCCAATGATAACTGAGGAGACGCAACACTCAGACTGAGACAATCGCCGGCCCAGGACAAAGATTCATACTACAATGATACCATGTTTTACAAGGTGAATATTGATTGGAGGCGTGAGGTTGAGGTTAATGAGTTATACAAGACATTTAATCGCACCTCTGAGTCACTACGATATCTGTAGTCATAGTAAAACATATAGAGTTCCACAATGTAACATATATACATAAATGCATCAGCAATAAATACATTACTAATCAAAGATTCACATCCTTCTTTACCGTCCTCATCAGCCCTGATGATGATGATGAGTATGATGATGGTGATGATTTGGATATTTAACGTGCGCGTTCTTACATATTGCGTCTTAGTGCTTGATCGAAGGAGGGGTGATTTTACAGATAGATATGACAACCTGAAGGGGGCGTTGGTATTACATAATTAAATTTGTATTAATTTGGAATTTGGAAATTTGCCAGTAGTTAGTTGTAAGGTTGATCAGCTGTGGGGTGGTTCGGCTGTTATAATTTTTTATTTTTTCTCATGTTTTGTTTTGTATCTTTTTTCTGTTAGCACTTGTTGGTTATGTAGGATTATAAGCGACCTCAACTACCAGTTTCGATAAGAATATGCCTTTGGCTTTGAAGGTTTGGATATTATGTAGTGGTGTTAGAGGCATTGTAGCGTTAGGTGTCCAGTGTACGCTGTGTTGTTTGTAGTGTATGCAGTGTGGTAGGACGTGATCGGACGTCTCTGTTTCCATGCAGTGTGTGCATTTGTTTGTTTGGTGTGTGTGTTTTTTTTAATGTTATGTAGATGGGACTTTAATTTTGTGTGACCTGTTTGTAACTTATCGCCGTGTCAATATTTCTGGATTTATGATAGTTCTTTTTAGGGTTTTGAGTGGTTTTTGGAGTAGATGTTTCAGTTTAGAATTTGAATTTTGCTATCCATTTGGCCACTTTAGGGAGAATATTTTATCTTCATAGGCTTTTAATTTTGTTTTTATATAGATGAGGGAATGTTCAAGTTAACTTCTGGGTATGTAAGTGCCGCTTTAGCTGCTTGGTCGGCATCTTGGTTGTCAAAGACAACACGGGCAGGGATCCATATGAACTCTTCCTTCTTGACTGAGGCGTTGTTAGCGTTAAGTGGTTATCAGTCTTATGTACACCACATCGATGGCGGGATGCCCACAGTGACGTAGATGGTGAACAAAACTACCAATGTCTAGTCACCCTGTACATCACAGCGATGTGGGAAAGCCCACAGTGACCTAGATAGTGAACAAAACTACCAATGTCTAGTCTTCTTGTACATCACAGCGATGGGGTAAAGCTCACCGTGACGTAGGTGGTGAACAAAATTACCAATGTCTAGTCACCCTGTACATCAAAGCGATGGGGGTAAAGCCCACCGTGACGTAGGTGGTGAACAAAATTACCAATTTCTCCTAATCACATCGTTCCACAACATCACAACACAACACAGTTTACTGGAATACGCTTGTGACTGGTGCGACCGTTTTATTTACAAACCTCAACACAACACAACTTGACTCAACTTGGTATATATTATACCCATCTCGTACAGAAAGAAATGATTGTATATTTATGCAGAAATATAATGATATCTTTATTACCTGCTGAAACCCGACACGTAAAACCAGAGATAAAAACTCTTACAGAAAACACTCTGAACCGTGTCCCTCTACGAATGTAACAGCACATACTGGAGGGTTTACAGTACATATCAATCTTGTATGTATACAGTCTACAGTGCATTACATAAACAGTCACAACACTGGAATACAAACAACACAACTTGAATTAAATTCAAGATTATTATAGGAAATTATACAAATGCCATATGCACATCATGATAGCTTACCAGTCTAGCAATATTCAATCAACATATTTTACAAGTTCCTTCATACAGGAATATGCAATAATATACAGGCTTACCAGGCCAGCTGAATACAAACTACAGCTTTACATATATACATATGATATAGGAAAAGGCAATTTCTAATGGCTTGCCAACCCAAAAACATACAAACACATACAGTATTTTGATGGCTAGCCAGCCGAGTAGCTTTCAGATATACATTTCATATAGAAATGTGCAATATTCTAATGGCTTGCCAGCCCATAGCTTTCAAATATATATTTCATATAGAAATATGCAATATTCTAATGGCTTGCCAGCCCAAAGAAGAACAAACTCATGCAGTATTATAATGGCTTGCCAGCCAAAACCTTCATATAGAATAGATGCAACATTATAATGACTTGCCAGGCCAATGAACAATACATGAAGCTTACAGCTTACTAAATTTGTTCATCTC
Source organism: Haliotis rubra (assembly GCF_003918875.1). Classification (NCBI taxonomy): domain Eukaryota; kingdom Metazoa; phylum Mollusca; class Gastropoda; order Lepetellida; family Haliotidae; genus Haliotis; species Haliotis rubra. The sequence continues at coordinate 1,444,696 of NW_025767113.1, read as the reverse complement.
TACTCCAATGATCCAGTCAAATTGATGACCTGAAACAGTAAATATGATTAATCACACATGGACCATTTTACATAATATGACACACTTAAAGATGTACGGTCTTGTTTGCACAAGCGAGAGAACGAATTTAAATTCATCAACCTTATATATACCCTTAATCAACGCCACCTGGCGGAATCGCCAGTCACGTGGCTGTAGTTACACACCGCTAGGAGAAAGCAATTTCCACTTATTCATACTTCAAACGTTGGAAATTTCATTTCTCCTAATCACATCGTTCCACAACATCACAACACAACACAGTTTACTGGAATACGCTTGTGACTGGTGAGAATATGCAAAGAAAGTCATAGGCCAAGAGACAGTGAAACTTTCATCCTTTGCTCCAAACTATCTTTATATACCCGTCTTTAGCTTTTCGCTTCTCCATCGTCCGTGACGTTTAAACATTCGATCTGGTAATCCGTTATTTTGCAGCCGCCGTTGCTCCACCACTGCGCAAGCTATGCAAACCATACTGTTTTTATGTTATCAACATAAGGACGTAAAGCATCAATGAATATCTCTCTTAATCTTGTGTATGAGATAGGAACATTTCCTTTCCTCATGATATATCCAGAAGCACATTTTGTCAGACCTCTAAAATATACTGATCCGAATCAGACTCAATCGCAGCCATATCAAGATAACGTTCTAAACAAGCTACTGGACAAAGCTTTGTTTGTGTACGACCTATAACAACCCATGCACCATCTCTGTAAATGTCAGTCTTTGATTTTTCAATGAAAACAAGCATATGAGATTGACAAAATACAACATCAGAACGTGATATATACAATAACTCGGCTGATCGCAAAAATCCTGCATAAGCCAATAAACACATTGAAAAGCAATCTAAGCTCAGGTAACCCAGCTCCTTGTATTTTGTCATCATACAAGCGTTCAAGAATAGCTACCGTGATAGGTTCTTTCTTAACTACAGCTTTACCCAGCTTCCTCTTAGCTGCTTCCATGACACTCTTGACTCAAACCGTTAGCAGTGGGACTCACAAAGTCCTATTCTTGAATGCGCATGGCGCAAGCTATAAAAAGCTGTCAACACAGGGGAAACAGTTTCACTTTTGTTGAATTACTGATACCAAATATAATGCACAATGCAACGGCGATACAGGTAAATCAAAAGAAATCTCATTACATATCGCCCAACTTTTCCAGGCAGCAAACCCGTACTGATACTTTCTGTTTGTCGAATCAGCTGCAGCTCCAGACAACATCGATGGGATATCATCAGCCAATGCTCTAAAACTATCTGGGAGATCACTCAACTCGTCCCTGTACACGTGCTGGAAAGCCTCTGTAAACACATACAGCATAAATTAACGAAAATCAATGAACAGAGCAAGCATATTAAAATCTAAATCTGTCTGGCCGAACAAACCCCCTTGTATCCTAGAAGCTGTATACGCTTCCTTAACTGTGGGAAGATACATCCAATCTTTGATCTGTGGAATGAACACGTTTTTAGCGCATATCAACGGCCAGAAACACGCAGAAGGCCACTCTCGGGAACCACTAAAGTACCAACTGCACGACATTCTTTCAAGTGCTTGATGACCCTTGGAATCAAACCTATAGGCGGGACAATCCAGCTCATAGTTCTTCTCCAGTTGACTGTGAAACAATCTACCGCTTGACTCCCAGGATTGCTGAACTTAGAATTGAAACGCTCCAACTTCGTATTATAGTAAGAAGCAAATCTATCCACATTATGAGGTCCCCAAATAGCATCTACTTTATGAAAACATCCTGAGAAACACCCCAATCATCACGATCAAGCAACCGACTCAAAAAATCAGCTTTTTGGTTAGCACAACGGGGAATCCACTGAACCTCTAACTCAACACTATACTTTAGGCACAAATCGAAAATCTTCAGAGCAATGGACTGTAGATGTTGCTTCATGCTCCCCTTTGTTATAATGTTAACAACGTTCTGATTATCAGTGAGCCACTTCACGTGTTGATGACTTAACCTTGAAATCAAACTTTCAAACACCAATTGCACAGCTTTGAGCTCTCTCCAAGTTGAACTAAGCCTAGCTTCTTCACTGGACCACTGACCACAACTAGGTACACAATCTACATTAACACTATAGCCTGCAAATCCAACATCACTCGCATCTGAATAAACAACAGTTGTAGCAGTAGCTGATTGTACAAAGGGATCTAGAATCATATGTTTCTATGTTCTCGTACCAGAATTTCAACTGTTCGATACTGATATCCGACAAAACAATCTTGCTGTACCACGAACTTGCCTTGAGAATGTCTATACTGACTGATCTTGTCATAAGTTGTGATACCGGACCCACAACTAACTTCATGGCAATGATTTGACCCACGACAGATGCAACTGACCTTACACAGATTGGCTTACAAATGCTTTGAAGCAAAGTAACAATCGAAAGTTTAACCTTGTCAATCTTGCCTTTTGGCACAGAAATAGTCATCGTAGTAGTGTCAATACCAAATCCTAACCATTCAATATTCTGTGAAGGGACCCACAGAGATTTCTCAACTTTAGGTACAAAACCAGATAAGAGCAGATCATTCTTGATATCCAATCCTGCTGAAAATGTCGTAGCTGATGAGGATCCAGACAAAATACCATCATCCAAAAATGTGACTATTTTGTGTCCGTCTGACCTCCACTTTTTAACCAGCTGTCTAGTCACTTTCGTAAACACATAGGGTGCCGATGTGAGTCCAAAGGGTAAAACCATAAACTTTTAGAAGCAAAGTTTACCAGCTTTGTCTGGCCACGCAAACCCAAGGTAATCTGTATGACCAGGATAAATATCAATATGGTGATAAGCTGAATGGATGTCAAATTTTATAAGCCAATCATCTTTATCAATATAGTTCAAAGCAGTTTTCCAGTCTTCATATTTCACAGTTCTTTTAAAGACAGATGCATTCACCCTGGACAAATCAAGAATTAGTCGTTTTTTGCCCGAAGATTGAACAGATACTGTTAAAGGATTCACTACGGTAGGTGGTTCATGACAGGTCAGGATCAACTGTTTCATCATCAGCTCTTCAATGGCCTGCGTGACAAAACCATCCTGTTTGAGAGCTGACTTGTTATTAGGTATAAACATAGAAGGAGGGATAGATATAAATGGAATTTTATACCCAAAAGCAATCAAATCAATGACAAATTGTGACGCACCAATTTGACGCCAAAAACCCAAACTCTGTTTGAGCCTACCCTTGACAATTATTTCTGATAAACCCTGCTCATACTCATTATAGTCGTCAGTTAGTTTGTAAGAATTGATCTCAACATCAACACAATGAGAATACTTAACTGACAGATCTTGACTATTTGTTGACTGGGGTCGAGACTCCGCCTGTGACCACCGAGGCTTTAGATGTACTGACGCTGTAGGGACAGTCTCGTCGGTAGTGCGAGAACTCACCGCAGGTGAAGCATGAACCTGACCTTTGACTTTTTGCACGAAAAAGAGCAGGCTGGCTAGGCTGAAGAGCAGGAACAGGCTGCACAGCAAACTGTAATGGCCGAGCGACCGTCGACGACGAGCGGCGAGCTGACCTAGATGTGGATTACGGTGATTGGCGTGCACGCTTTTGACGAAGTTTCCTGACTGCCTTGTTTTCAGCCGAAGTAATCCTTTGTCATCGTCAGAATCATCAGCGAGATCATTAGCAACATAGTTTCTCACAGTTTCCCCAGCCCCTTCACTAGAATCCGCAATTTTGATGTGCTTATTTCTTTCTGGACACTTTCTATCGCTGACGTCAGAACCGTCTCAGCCTCTTCATAACGTTGATTCTGAATCGACAAAAGAACTGTATTCAAAGAATCTACTGTCTCACTGTTGAAATTGTACTGTATTTTATTTCCTTCCCTTGACCACGTATAATCCTTTTCAGCTTTGAGTTTCTTCAAATCAGTAGAAGCTTGACTAAACTCTTGTCGTAAAGCACCGAGCTGGGATTTAAAGGATTCTTCCAGTTGATCTTTATTAGCATTCAGCTGTTTCAAGATGGCGTCTAATTTGGCGTCTGTGTCCATTTTAAAGATGTACGGTCTTGTTTGCACAAGCGAGAGAACGAATTTAAATTCATCAACCTTATATATACCCTTAATCAACGCCACCTGGCGGAATCGCCAGTCACGTGGCTGTAGTTACACACCGCTAGGAGAAAGCAATTTCCCACTTATTCATACTTCAAACGTTGGAAATTTCATGTCTAGTCACCCTGTACATCAAAGCGATGGGGGTAAAGCCCACAGTGACGTGGATAGTGAACAAAACTACCAATGTCTAGTCACTCTGTAATTCAAAGCGATGGAGGTATGCCCACAGTGACGTAGATGGTGAACAAAACTACCAATGTCTAGTCACCCTGTACATCAAAGCGATGGAATAAAGCACACAGTGACGTAGATGGTGAACAAAACTACCAATGTCTAGTCAACCTGTACATCAAAGCGATGGGGTTAAAGCCCACAGTGACGTAGATAGTGAACAAAACTACCAATGTCTAGTCAACCTGTACATCACAGCGATGGGGGAAAGCCCACAGTGACGTAGGTGGTGAACAAAACTACCAATGTCTAGTCACTCTGTACATCAAAGCGATGGAGGAATGCCCACAGTGATGTAGATAGTGAACACAACTACCAAAGTGTAGTCACTCTGTAATTCAAAGCGATGGGGGAATGCCCACAGTGACGTAGATAGTGAACACAACTACCAATGTCTAGTCAACCTGTACATCAAAGCGATGGGGGTAAAGCCCACAGTGACGTAGGTAGTGAACAAAACTACCAATGTCTAGTCACTCTGTACATCAAAGCGATGGGGGAAAGCTCCACAGTGACGTAGATAGTGAACAAAACTACCAATGTCTAGTCAACCTGTACATCAAAGCGATTGGGGTAAAGCCCACAGTGACGTAGATAGTGAACAAAACTACCAATGTCTAGTCACCCTGTACATCAAAGCGATGGGGGAAGCCCAGAGTGACGTAGATAGTGAACAAAACTACCAATGTCTAGTCACCCTGTACATCACAGCGATGGGGGAAAGCCCACAGTGACGTAGGTGGTGAACAAAACTACCAGTGTCTAGTCACTCTGTAGATCAAAGCGATGGAGGAATGCCTACAGTGACGTAGATGGTGAACAAAACTACCAATGTCTAGTCACTCTGTACATCAAAGCGATGGAGGAATGCCCACAGTGACGTAGATAGTGAACAAAACTACCAATGTCTAGTCACCCTGTACATCACAGCGATTGGTGTAAACCCCACAATGACATAGGTGGTCACGCCACGCCACGCCACGCCACGCCACGCCACGCCACGCCACGCCACGCCACTCCACGCCACGTAGGTGCATGATGTTTCACTCGTGCTTTTGATAAAGGGAAAAAGAAGGTCTATCAATATCTCTGGACCATTATCTCCGCGAATCTTAGTGGGTTTTTCAACATACTTTTGTGATTTGCTTGATTCCATCCACTGTTTGTTAAGCGATGCGAGGTGTCTTCATGCCGAATGTCTACAAGCAGATTGGCAGAAGTTGTGATTAGCAGACTATGGAACTGGTACCAAGGAACCCAAGCTGGTGACGATCGTGGTGAATGAAAAGACCATAGGACCTACAGGCTCTTCAAAATTGTAACCCATACGGCGAATCAAATTACTGCAAGCGTTTATCATGCTACTTGAGTACGGTTTACGGGTCTTGATGTAAAACAAACCATGTGCAAAGAACACATTGGCAATGTTGTTTCAGAACTTAAAGGTCCACTATATAAACTAACAAATGCCACGCATCGCTAACTCGTAACCTGATACGTGAATCACAAACACCTGACTTCATACGTGGTCTCTCGAGTAGATTGTTTTTGTACGGATGGCTCAAGGAGGCAACGGAGGGCGGAATTGATATGATCTTGATGATACCTGGGATGATACTAGGTCCCGTGTTCTGAAAACGTTTACCAAATGCTAGAATAATCGGTGAACATGCACACATCCATAGGTGTTTGACCTGAGTAGTTTATTTCTATTGTTTACAGGTATATAAAAACTCAGGTATTCTGATATGCCATATGACCGATAAGCTGTATTGCCGTCACGAACAAACGTTGGATTGTCCTGATAAAACACTGCAATGCGATTATGTTATAAATATATTTTAACATTTTTTTCACAGAAAATCTATCGACTATTTGTAGCGAAACACGGCTGTTTGTTCTCGGTCACCTTGACAACATCTGCAGAGGAAAACAAATAAAACAGGAACAATGTACATGACTGAACCAATCAAAACTGTTGAATTACAAAAGTTAGTATAATTTCACGTGACATTACAATTTAGTGCCTGGAAAATGTCATGTCCACATTTCTTGAAATGCAATATACACAGTTTCAGGGTTTACCTGATTCAAAGTTAAAGGCTCTGCAGAGATATAATTTAGCTCAGCTGATGTGAATACAGGACATTGTAACACTATTTCCTCAGAAGAAATACTGCATGGTGTATTAATTGTGATCCGGACAAGGAATAGTAAAGGACGAAGTGCGTTAATACTTCCTCTCTAGATCTAAGTTCCTTTGTTTCACCACAGACGGTCGCCGTGTCAATCACGTGTCAATTATCATAGATAACCTACTATCACAGATCACATAATGTCACATAATGTCACAGACTAGGACAAGCCAGGTATAGCGCAGACCAGATTTAACAATGTGTTACTGTAAATACGTAAAGAGACCAGGTGTAACAGACAAAGTGTAACACAGACAGGCTGTAACCGGCCATGTGTAACAGAGGCCAGGTGTTACAGAGACCAGGCGTAACAGAGACCAGGTGAAACAGGCACAGTGAAACACAGACAGGCTGTAACCGGCCATGTGTAACAGAGACCATGTTTAACATGCAAGGTGTAACAGAGTCCAGGTGTAACAGAAACCAGGTGTAACACAGACACGGTGTAACACAGACAAGCTGTAACCGGTCATGTATAACAGAGAACATGTTTATCAGACAAGGCGTAACAGAGACCAGGTGTAACGGAGATCAGGTGTAAAAACAGACTGTGTAAAACAGGCCAGGTTTAAAATGCAAGGTGTAACAGAGAACAGATGTAACACAGTTCAGATGTACCAGTCATGTGTAAAACAGGCCAGATTTAACAGACAAGGTGTAACAGAGACAAGGTGTGAAACAGAGAGTGTGCTGCATAGACAAGGTGTCTCCGGCCATTGGTAAAACAGGCCATGTGTAACAGACAAGGTGTAACACACTTGTGTTTATTCAAATGTTCACAGTTCAGTGGGATTCGTGTTTGTCATGACACTGTACAGATGAGACACTATTGCACAACATTCAACATTTCCTCTTGGCAACATTTCCTTTCACATGTCACTATATTCCCCATTCATTCCGAATTCCGAATTCAAGTTATTTCGTAACAAGGCCTTAGGCCCACGTACAATACAAATAAACAAGTGTAATTATAAGATAGCGGCAATTGACAGCCAAATTCATCTGTATAAAGAACGCAATGACAATGCTTCCTTACTGTAAGTAAAACAATTTGTTGCTGTTGAAACATTCGTACGTGACAATGTGTTCAGAAAGTATTGCTGGTCTATGTAATTTGGTAATGCTTTAAAATACTTACAGCGCAAATCATGATACATTTTACATTCAAATAGGAAATGAAATTCATTTTCTACAAAATTATCATTACAAATATTATAAAGTCTTTGGTGCCTCGAAATTCCATCAAATCTACTGGTATTTTCATATATTGGAAGTGCACCGATTCGTAACATTGTTATTCTACGCCTCGCATCTTTAGATTTCAATAAAGTTAAATATGGTTTAATGCAAAATACAATTTTGAAACTGGAATAAACATCAAGTGATGAACATTTGTGCAGTTCAGAAAATATGAATTGCTTTTGACAATCACTAACTCTTTAAAATCTTGTAAAAAACTGTTCCTTGTTGCCAACAACTTGAGGTTCCCAAACACAACCCAAACACAACCCAAAACAAACTATTTCGGACAAAACATACCCACGGTTTCCTACCAACTTTGTCTAAATGTGCAACATAATAGCACTGCTTTAGATTTCTATCCTTTGGTGTAAAAGTTTGAACCAATAAGTCAGTCCAACCCACTCAGCCAGCGCAGCATCTACAAAATTTGGAACTCTGACAACTGGTGGTCTAGATCCCGTACTTTGTGTTCCCCTCTAGCAAGTGTAACTTGGCACGGCTCCCACGGCCGAAAGCTGTGGATACACCATGCCATTTGTAAAGTGACCATTCAGCAACACGGGTACAACAGTTTTCTGACCGTCTTAACAAATACACAGTTGCAAAACCTGGTTATTAGCCTGCATAACGTAGGGATGTCCTCGAACATGAACAACACGGTTATACGTCGAACATGAACAACACGGTTCTACGTCGAACATGAACAACACGGTTCTACGTCGACTGTTGAGGAAGCGCGTGGCCACCGGGGAAGTAAACAACTAGTGCAGGGCTTGTGTAGCAAATATGCTTTCCGTGGAAAGTGCATGCTAATTTTTGGAACCACTGATAACTGCAATCAGTATTGCATATGGATTCAGAAAGAACATGGTTCCATTTTTTCTGATGATTATAAATGTCATTCTGGGGTAACTGAACATCGGTACCCATAATCGAGCTGCAACACCAATGTGAGAAAACATATTTTTATAAACCTATCACAACATAGGCAAGTAATATATCAAAATGTACCTTGCGATAGGTGCCTTACAACTACCATTATATATCATGAATCTCAATAACATATGTGCTTAATAATTACTATGATCATAACTGCCTCTGCCAAAGCCGAAGGTTTGTTGCCGAGGGTATATATTCAACCCTGTTTGCGTGTGTGTTTTTATGTGTTAGCAACTTTACTCAAAAACTACTAGATGGATTTCAATGAAATTTACTGGATCTCTTGGGTGTGTACCCAGGACAAATCAATTAAATGGTGAAGAAAATACACTCTTAGAAAAACACCCTCAAAAGCGAAATACCATTGAAAATTTGGTCTTATTCATATTATATGTAAATCAACAAAACATAAACGGAAATTATGTAGAGCAATACATTGGTATCTCGTGCACATTTCACAAGAATGACAGTCATCATAGTCATTACAGCTGTCAACGAGGTGGCATTGACGTTACTATCTTGTATGACCACCTCTTACTGCTAGAACTACACGACACCTCCTTGACACAGATCGAATCAGTTCTTGGATGTTTCGTTGTGGAATCCTTCTCCATTCCTACCTGCCTCTCGGAGACGGTTCCGATTGTCTGGTCGGACCTTCTACGGGCTCCAAACCATTCTTGTGCTGTGTCCAGGGCGGAGCGATGGCAGTCACGTATGTGGGTTACCCGGATTTTGGGCTGGTGTGGTTACTCTCGGTCTTCCTGGTCTTGGATGGTCATTTGTAGAATGGAATGCACTAAACGATCCCACAAACGAGTTATTGTGCTGGGATCAATGCTGAAGGTCCTCGCCATGACACTCTTGGATTCGCCAGCTTGTAATCGTCCAGTGGATATATGTCGGTGGGCACCGTTGAGACTTC